>NC_143400.1:23879022-24479022 GCF_052110815.1 Crocodylus siamensis
TGTTCGTAACCTGTTGTGGAGAGGACTTCCACCCGTCGTCCCGGGAAAAGTATGACAACACTTGTGGACAGGGCTGCAATGGGCTGGACGCTGTGACGAACCCTGTGCCATTGTTCAAATGTTGCCCGTACCCCCTCGGACTCGGTCTATTGCCTCAACATTGCCTAACCCGGCAACCGAGTTTTGGCCAATTCAGTTTACATCGGCCTCCCCTAGTGGGACCGGGGAGTGTACGGCCCGAGATGCCCAGTAAACTTACTTCTGCTTAGAGGTGTGTGTGTGGCGGGGGAAGGAAAAGTCCTTTGTAAATCCCGATTAGAACTGGTCTGATAAATGCGGAGCTGGGTGTGAGGGTTGAGGAGCATTTGGAGCAGAGATTCCCCATCACGCCGTGCTCCCCTGCTTCGATGATCCCACAATTCACTGCAGTCTCTGCTTCAGGTTTTCTGTTCTCCATCTCTCATGTAAATGAATGGTCATCTGGTCCCATCTCAGATGCAAATGAGACTTAGGGCAGTTGTTGTACTTTTGTCCCCCTTATCTGGAGGGTTTTAGGTGTGTCTCTCACTGCATTGTAATCGGTTTCTGTTTAGGTGGGGGGGGGCGATTCTTTGTGAGTCAGACGGGCTGCGTCCTGTGTCAGGGTTCCCCAAGAACATGGAGCTGACAGGTAACAATTCCCCCCATTGATGGGGTGCTTGCGTTGAGCGGGTATCCCCATCACATCTTTGCTCCATGGTACTGGTTCTGATCTTCTATCCATTGCAATTGTCGCATCAGTCTCTGGATCCAGCAAACTAGTAGCATTAGACCAATCACTAGTATAATTTGAAAACTAATAATTACTGCAATGGGGTGAAACATGACATTTAAAAGTCCTGTTGCGTTGGGACTCCATCCAAACAAAACCTCCCACCAGGAGTGATGGCTTGCATTTGTAAGTGTAGCTGCTAGCTTAGAGATCTCCTGATTGTGGTGTTGAATCTCGAGTTTGCCATTCTCTCCTAAAGTTTTGAGTCTTTGCAGTTCAGCTTGTAAAGAGGGATGAGTTAATAGGTTCTTAATGGTGATGAGACCCATTCCTAGTAAAATGGGGGACACCTCTTTGTAGAGCTCAGGGTAGGCATTCAAATGTTGTATGGTCCATATAGGTACAGTAAACTTAAGATCACAAGTAACAATGGTGGTTACATTTCAGAAACAGCGATTAATATAAGGCACCATAGGTTGAATCCAATATCCATTAATTAATACAATATCACATCTTGTTCTTATGCACACACATGCTTTACCCACATAAACAACAGCAGATTCCCTTTCTTGGATAACATCGAAGGAACGGTGAGACTTGTTCCCAGGTTGTGGGAAAAAACATTCATCATGCTCCTCCAATGCTTGGTCTTCACAGATATAACCCAAACCTTCTTTTCTCCTATGCCCTTTTACATTTACTGTTTTCCATGTATTATCTTTCTGCCAGGCCCAAGTGTTATGATCCCTGGGGTACATCACTGAGCTATCGTCAATTTGCAATCCTAATGGGACTACTGGGTGGATTGTTCTAACTTCCTTGCCTGCCACAGTTATAAGGAATAACTGCAAGCTTTGCTGGTGGTGATTGTACGAAGCGTTAACTAATCTCCACCAGGGCTGGAGGACTAATTCTTCCTCTGTTGCATGGGGCTGAATCAGGTTGATTGCTTCCATGGGAATTTGTCCCATCATGGCTTGCCGAATCATTCCCATGATGACATTTTGGGTGAGAGCCTGAGCTTGCTCACATGCTAAAGCCAATGATACATTATTTTGGAGAGACTGTACACCAGACATCAATAACTTTTCATCCCCTTCTATGAGGTCTTCCCACCCAGGAAATACTTTACTTATTAGCTGTTGTTCCTCGCTTAACATTTTTAAAGATGCGGTTAATGGAGTTCCCATTTTCCCCATATTTTCAGTGGCATATGACAGTTTATTAGCAAAAACTTCTATATTTGCAAAATAGAGTCTGGGCATGCGACTCCAGATACAGCAGTGTTTTGGTGCAGCTATGGGACATCAGAGATCACGTCTGGAGACCTGACAGAGTGAGGGGACAGAGAAAAGAAAAACAAACTCCCACACTCCCCCCGTATATACTGGGAGAAGCTGGGATCACATTGCAGGGTAAAAGTGGAGCATTGGTCTACGAGAGGGTGGTCATAACAAGTTGAGCACTTCTTTGGCCTTTTCCTGCCTCAACATCGGGGTAGGCACTGACAGGCCTATCCGACGCGTGTTTTCCAACGGCTCAAAGCCGTTCCTTCCTGCTAGCCAAGAAGGGTGGCCGGCAGGATAGAGAAGACTGTTTACCCTATTCCTTGACGGCCCAGTGGTTTACCCTTCCATTCTTTGAGCTGTGAAGAATGAAACCATTTTCTCCAAGGTTTTCTACCTTTTCCATTCAGGATTTCAACCTGATAAACATTGGGGCTGGCTCTATTCACAATAAAGCAAGGACCATCCCAGGTGTGAGTCAGAGAGTGTTCCTTTGCTGAAAACCTCCTATACATTACTGGTTGGCCTATTTCCCATATTAAAGGAGGTTTTCCCCATCCTAGCTTCTTGTCTGTGTTTTGCTGTATTATGCCTAGCTGTGTTGCCACTTGCTTGTGTAGCGCAGCTATTGTTTCCACAAGGGTCTGTACCCATTCGTCTGTCACCACTTTCCCTTCCCAGGCACTAGGCAGTTCTACTCCCAACCACCAGCTTTCTGGCATGCGCATGTGCCGTCCAGTCATGACCTCAAAGGGAGTGTACCCATGTATTGCCTTAGAGCCTCTTAGAGCCATCAAGATGATTGGTAATTTTTCATCCCAATCTTTTCCTGAGCTTTTTACCTGTTTTCTCAAAGCTTCCTTCAGAGTATGATTGGTTCGTTCTACTTGTCCAGAGGACTCAGGGTGTCCGGCTACGTGGAAACGTTGCTTAATGCCTAGAGCCTTACATAGCTCTTGCATGACATCTCCCACAAAATGAGATCCTAAATCTGAATCAATTACTCGGGGAATTCCCATTCTTGAGAAGACTATGTTGAAAAGCTGTTTAGCAGTGACAGAGGCAGTGTTGATTTTAGTAGGGATGGCTTCCACCCATTTAGAGAAGGGGTCTACTATTACCAGGCAGTATTTATTCCCTCTACTCGTGGTGGGCAAAGGACCTATATAATCTATTTGAATCCGCGACCAAGGACCCTCTATTCTTTGATGCCCCAATGCATTCTTTTGAACGTGGCGATCAGCATTAACCATGGCACATTGTAAGCAATTATCACACGATTGATCTACATCTGCTTTCATGCCTGGCCACCAGCCTGTATCTTTAATCCTATTCAAGGTATCCTGTTTCCCTTTATGCCCTTGCTCATGCACAAACTGAATCAGGTCCCCCCGTACCTGGCTGGGGATTACCCAGTGCCTTTGACCATCTGTATTCACTGCCCACCAGACATTATCAAACTGCTCAATCTTGTATTTGCCAGTGAGATCTTTTCCTGCTTTGGCTAGGGACTGGATTTCTGTATCCCCATCCTGAAGGATACTTAAGTCTAAGGTATCTATTCCTTTCCCTAAAGTTTGTCTCCGGGTAGTTACTGCTTCTATTTTCTTTACTTGGTCTGTGTCTTCAGTGTGGCTACTAGTAGCAGCAGCCTTGGCTAAAGTATCAGCTTTACTGTTCCAGTGTGCTTCTTCTGAGTGATTTTTCTGATGCCCCTTGGTGCGAGTTACCCAGGTATCCCCAGTTCTTTCTCTGATCAGGTCAGCAATTTGTCTCCATTTGTCTGAATGAGAAATGGGGCGCCCATCTGCAGCTACCATTTCTCTATCTAACCAAAGCGGGAGCCACACAGTGATTGCTCTGGCTGTCCAGTCAGAGTCAGTATAAATAGCAACAGAAGTGTCCCGAGATTCATAAGCTAGGACGGCTTTGACTGCCTCTACTTCAGCTGCCTGGGCCGAATGGAGGCGAGCTGGTCCTTGGAGCACCTCTCCGTCATTTATGCGGATGGCTCCATACCCTTTGGGGATGCCCCTTATGGTAGAAGCTTGATCCATCTGTAAACCAAATTACAAACCCCTTCTGTTGTGCATCTGCAAGCCTTTTGCCTCCCTTGACAGGCCATTCAAGGTGTTTTAGAAGAGGGAGGGGGCAGGTATGCTCCTCTCCTTCTATGATTAATCTATATGGGGCTGGTGAAACAACTTGCTCTTTTTTAAGCTCTACTCCTCGGTTTACTAGGGCGAGAGTCCACCGAGCAATGCGTGGGTTAGAAACCTGGCCGTCTTGTATTTTCCCTGATATGATGTACTTAAGTGGGGAATGCACAGTCTGAACAATGACTTTTGACCCTCCAATAATAAATTCCCAGTGCGCAAGGCTCCAGACCAGGGCAAGACACTCCTTTTCACAGGGGGTAAAGCCTTGCTCTGTTTGATTTAAGAGCCTGGAGGCATATGCAATGACTCGGAGCTTATCACATTGCTTTTGACTAAGAGTGGCTCCAATGCTTGTTGCTGAAGAGGCCAACTGAATCACAAAAGGAAGGCCAGAGTCTGGATATGCCAGTGCTGGAGCACAAGCTAAATCTTGTTTCAAGGTAGCCAGAGCAGTTTGTTGGTCTGCTCCCCATTCCCAAATCCTGTTTTTCTTTAATAATTTGTACAGAGGCTTAGCTTTGTCAGAGAACATTTCAATGAACTCTCTGGAGAAGTTAAAAGTTCCCAAAAGAGCTCGCAAAGAGTGTGTGTCTGTGGGAGCAGGCAGCTTTCCTATTGTCTCTACCCTTTGCTGATCTGGAGACCTGCCATCCTCTCCAAGACATACACCCAGGTATTTCACTTGTTGCTGCACTAACTGAGCCTTTTCTCTCTTCACCTTAAATCCAGTTTCCTGTACTATAGTCAGCACCTCCTTAGTGATTTCTCTGTTCATTTCTGAAGTGGGGGTGTGTATTAAAATGTCATCCATGTATGAAATCACGTGTGAGTGGTATTTAGGGCTCAAAGGGTTCCACATTTTAGTGACATGGGCATGACAAATACTAGGGCAAGAATGGAAACCTTGAGGAGTTTGGCTGAAGGCGTATTGTTGTCCCCTCTAGGTAAAAGCAAACTTATACCAACATGAAGGATGGAGGGGGATAGCCATGAAAGCATTAGCCAAATCGATTACAGAGAACCATTTGGAGCCAGCTGCTACTGCTGCCAAGATTTCATTGTATTTAGCTACTACAGGAGCAGCGGCAGGGGTGGCTGCATTTAAGGCACGGAAATCTATTGTCATTCTATAAGTGACCCCGTCCACTTTAAGGACTGGCCACACTGGAGAATTGCAAATACTTTGCATAGGCACAAGCACTCCTTGTTCTAAGAGACAGTCTATGGTATCCTTAATGCCTTCCTCTGCTGCAGCTGGGTATTTATACTGCCTTTGAGGAGGGGGATCTTGTCCTTCAATCAAAACTTCAGCATTTATTTTTCCACACTCAGCCTTATGTTTGGTCCACAACCCGGGAAATTCCTGTACCCATGAATCACTAATGGAGGTTAGGGTGGCAGTAGGTGCTTTTATGGCAGCACAACGATGCACAGCAGAGACTTCTGCAGGTCTTCCTTTTAACTTCCATAACACCCCGTTAGCTAGATCTACAGTTAGCTGAAATGCCTGGAGGAAAGGAGCTCCTAGGATTCCCTTCTCATTGCCCTCATGAGCACAGCACTCCACTTTTCCTTGCAATCTGTCAACTTGCAAGGGAACATCCTGCCAGACAGGAGCTTCCTGAATTTCTCCCCCATATCCACTGAGCTGAACATGTTCTGTGGTGGGTCTCCCTCCAGAGAGCCACTGGGGACTTAGAATATTTACAGAAGATCCAGTATCCACTAGCAATTGGGCTAACACCCCTGGCTTCCTCACCGTCACCCTCACAGTGGGTCTCCCCCATACATCACACTGAAGTCTTGCGACCAGCTGGGGAGGCCCGAGGAGAACCGGGCACCCCTATTGATCAGCAGACTCCCTCTGGAGACTGCACTCGGGAGAAGAGGCAGGGGTCTGGCGCTGACAGGGAGCGGGTGCACAGGATGCGCTCTGTACTGGGGCTGTGGGCTGAGGGGGTGCTCCCTGCAGTAGCTCTGCTCTCCGTACGGCTTGAGACAAAGCATTAATCAGGACACTAATGGGCTGGCGATCATATTTTCCCATATCCTCCCCTAAATTCACTAGCTCTTTCCAAATCATTCTCCTAAAAGACTCCTTGGGTTGTCGTTGCCCAGGACTGTGAGGCAAAGGGGAATTAGAAATGGGAGGGCGACTGGCAGAGTGAGGACCATTATTTGCAAAGGTGATAGCCTGCACAGGCTCTGATGTAATCTTTTTGCCTGCTTGTCTCTTTAAGACACCAGTCTCTCGCAGCAAATCTCCTGCCTGTTTGATTTTCGCCACTAGTTCACTCCAGGTTATGTGTTCTAGATCCACAACCCCTATGGTCATTTTTGTCTGGGAATTTAATCCTGCATAGGTGCTCTGTATTAATTCAGGTCCCCGATACTGGAGAGTGATAACTCCATTCTCTTCTGTCTGGGGTAATGAGTCCGAGAGAGCTGCTAGCATTTTCTTTCGGATCAGGTAAGACTCTGGGGCTTCTCCTGGCTCCTGCTCTTCCAGTACATACAATTTCTTAAGGGAAGAAGCAGGCAGTAATATTTTAAGAGCGCTTATCATCCATTCCCGGGGTCCAGGAGCAGTTCGCTCCCAAGACCCTATGCCCATGTCTAGAGCATTTGCATCACAAGGAGAGGCACATAACTGAGCCAACTGAGTTAAGTCTATGCCATCAGCAGAGGGGTACATTTGCCAAACACGAGCCAGCCATGCAATAGCAGTTTCTCGGTTCAGTGGCCCCAGTCTCTCAGCAATAGCCTTGGCTTGACTGGGAGACCATCTCCGTCGTGGGAAGACAATCTCCTGTAACTAAGCGTTTAACCTCCTTTGTGGTAACAAGGGCAACATTATGCATGTGGGGCCAATCGGGGTTGAATGGGCTTTTGGGGACTGCATCAGGGAGCATCTCTACTTTCTCAGGGGACTCAAAATCACAATCCTCTCTCAACCTTACAGCTGCTACCACTCCCTTATGAGCACTAAGTTGGGCAATTTACTGATCTCTGCCTCACATTTCTGATGACTTGCTGCTGTCTTTGCTGCCTTGTTTTCCTCTGCCAGGAAACGAGTTGCAGCTCTGGCTTCTTCTAACAACACTTTGGTGTGTGTTAATTCTTTCTTATACAGCTCTAAAGTCTTGCTGGCCTGGTCTCTGTCTTCCTGTATATCTCTAAGCAAAGTTACCAGTTTAAGCTTTTCTGCTACAAAAATCACACCCACTTATCTCACAGTCTTGCAAACGCTGTTGTAACAGTTCTTTTTCAAGCTCCAATTCCTGCTTCCCCTTCAACATTTCAATCATTTCCAAGCATGCATAAAACAATGCCCAAGCAGCAGCTGCATCTTTGGCACTACTGCGTGGCTTAAGAGTGGTGCAGTACTGTTCAAAACTCAAACCTGCCTCAGTCAGGGGATTCTCACCCTTGAAGCACCCATTTTCCCTTCTTCGTTACCCATCTCTCTAACCTGCAGAGTTTCTCCTGCCTCAAACGAGCAGCTAAAGGGATTTTTCCAGACATCTCCATTTCCCTTTGTGGCGGGCCAGTAGGGGGCGCTCCTGCGTTGAGCCGCCCACCTCTGCGCCTGACCACCTTCCAGACTCCGAATGCCTCCCCAGGGGCACCTTATGCTCGGCCGACCCCTCTCCCGGAGCACACTCACTAGTCTGGGGGTAACGTTGCCCCCACCACCCCGAGAAGGGACTGTCTCGGCCCTGTGTCCTCAGGGAAACACAGGCCTAATAGTCCGACAGGTACTCAACCCGGTACAGGCACTTGGGGCACTTCCCCAAGTCAAGGGGGCAAAAAGTAAAGTCTCCATTAGTCCACAGACCTAAGGGGTCTCTTAGGCATAATTTAGACCTACCCCTCAATAAGTCTCCCACACCAGTCAAAAAGGAGAACTTTATTGATTACAAGGGGTAGGGTAAACTAGGGTACAGGACTGAGCAATATCCTAGAAATCCTAAAGAGCAAACAGTGTGGCTGAGGTAGCCTTTTGATCACGCATCTGTGTTACTGCCAGCTAGATATCTAATCAGATTGACCAGCTTACTCACAAGCATCTTCCAGAGTTCTCCCGTTTCCCCTCTGGAGTCTGGGGGTGAGAGAGAGAGCTAGGTCCAGACGGTCAGGCTTCTCTGTCTCCCCTGCTTTGCTGCTGCTCACCTCGTGGCCAAAGAGAGCGAGCCTCCTCTCCCCCCCCCCCAACCTATATAGCCCCTGTGACCTCATTCACCTGGGCCAGTGGAGGTCAGCCCCAGTTGGCTGTCAGCCAACCAATTTGAAATACATCACCTGTTACCGGGCAGATTCCAGCTCCCAGGTAGATGCCCCTCACCCGGGTGGCTGATGCCAGTCCCGTAGGCAGAGGGAGCAGGTTCCCCCCTCCCTCAGGACTGCAGCCAGCTCAGGTTACCTGAAGAGACAGGCTGAGGTGTGACTCCTCTGTGCTGGCCCCTCTTGATCACATAGTCACAGGGCAGAGATTTTGGGGAGAAACCAAGATGGCTTTCTGCCACACCCTTATCACACTAATGCTCACTATCAAAAAGTCTCTTTTACACAATCACTTAGATTTTACACTGACACAGTATTACTCCACAATCTTAGTTCTAAAGCACAACTCTTAACTCTCTAGCACTGTCTTAAAGTTATTCCAGCACAGTTCTTAACTTAAAAGTTACAGAAGGTTCTGAGAGAGGGACCTCGCTGAAGGAGCTTGGTCTGACAAGAAAGAGAGAGAGAGAAAAGAAAAAAAAAGGAAAGTAAAGCTTTCAGACTGGTGCCTCAGTTTACCACTCTGCAGCAACTGCCCAACAATTACCACGTGATTAGAGTCACGTGCTGCCAGCCTTCTCCACCAATTTTGTTACCAGATTTGCCCGCTACTTTGGGGTGTGCTCATTTATTAGGGCTAGGGTCTTGGCAATTATATCAATGTGCTGCTTGTGTTACTTGTGTTTCTATTATGGAGCTGTATCTCTCCCTTCTGCAAGCCCTCACCCCCAGTGGAGCTATCTTGCAGGACAAGGGGTTATCTGATTGGGACATCTCGGGAAACTGATTGATACTCAGGAAACACCTACTTAGGAGCCAGCTTGGCATTCCTATGGATAGCAGATATACTTGATGGGATATCTCCTGGTGTCTTCAGAAACAATAGAGAGCTGGCAGCATCAGGGTTTTGGATTTTTACTTGCTGTGAACAAGCCTCAGCTTAGCATGACTTTTCCAGATCTTACTATAGTCTTTTAACAGACTTACGGCAATTCTTGGAGCGTTCATAACCTGTTGTGGAGAGGACTTCCACCCGTCGTCCCGGGAACAGTATGACAACACTTGTGGACAGGGCTCCAACGGGCTGGACGCTGTGATGAACCCTGTGCCATTGTTCAAGTGTTGCCCATACCCCCTCGGACTCGGTCTGTTGCCTCAGCACTCCCTAACCCGGCAACCGAGGTTTGGCCAATTCAGTTTACATCGGCCTCCCCTAGTGAGACCGGGGAGCGTACAGCCTGAGATGCCAAGTAAACTTACTTCTGCTTAGAGGTGTGTGTTGGGGGGGGGAGGAAAAGTCCTTTGTAAATCCCGATTAGAACTGGTCTGATAAATGCGGAGCTGGGTGTGGGGGTTGAGGAGCATTTGGAGCACAGTTTCCCCATCATGCCGTGCTCCCCTGCTTCGCTGATCCCACAATTCACTGCAGTCTCTGCTTCAGGCTTTCTGTTCTCCATCTCTCATGTAAATGAATGGTCATCTGGTCCCATCTCAGATGCAAATGAGACCTAGGGCACTTGTTGCACTTTTGTCCCCTTTATCTGGAGGGTTTTCGGTGTGTCTCTCACTGCATCGTAATCAGTTTCTGTTTAGGTGGGGGGGGCGATTCTTTGTGAGTCAGACAGTCGGTGTCCTGTGTCAGGGTCCCCAAGAACATGGAGCAGACAGGTAACGTAGTGTCATCTGTGAATTTGGACAAGCTGCTTTCGACAGCTTCCTCCAAATCACTGATGAAGATATTAAACAGTACTGGGCCACGAACAGAGCCGTGGGAGACACCACTGTCCACATCCTTCCAGGGAGAGACCGAACCATCCACCACCACTCTCGGTGCGTCCCACAAACCAGTTTTTCACTTCCCTGACTATGAGTGAAAAATCCACATCACAGCTACTCAGTTTGCTCATAAGAATTGGGTGTGACACTGTGCCAAAAGCCTTTTTAAAATCCAGGTAAAGAATGTCTACTTCCACTCCTGCATCTAAGCACTTTGTGACCTGGTCATAAAAAGAGACCAGGTTAGTCAGACTGGATTTGACCACTACAAACCCATGCTGGTTGCCCCTTAACATTGTGTTAACCTCTGGCTCTCTGCAAATGTCATCCTTTATGATTTTTTCTAAGGTCTTGCCAAGAATAGAGGTAAGGCCCTCCTTCCTTCCCTTCTTGAAAATAAGATGTGATTACCCCTCAGTCCCACCCTAACTCATCACCTGTCTAGTACTTCTGCCCTACTCCACCTTTTGCTGGATAACGAATTCTATGAACTGGTGGTCACTCTCCCCTAGGTGACCTTGTACCTGTAGATCCCCCACCAAGTCCTCCCCTGTGGCCAGCACCAAGTCAAGTAAGGCATCTCCCCGAGAGTGAGAGAACTTGTGTGATGTGCCAGGCACGTGGCAATACCTGGCCAAGCGCTGACTTCTCTCTATGCCGCTGGAAGGACCTGGCCAGCGGCATCTGCCACGTCTCTGCCAGTTTAGGGGCCCATAGCACCTCCCTCACAGAGTCCCGCTGCCTTGGGAGATAACTCCTGCCAGCACCAGGTCTTTCATCTGATCAATCCCAGGTCTGGCAAGGCTGAGGAGAGTGCCAGGCTCCCCGCTTCCAGGCCCAGAGCCGGGCATCCCTGCATCCCCACGCTCCCGCTGGACTGCACTCTCCTCCAGAAACACGGCATCCCACGCGTGCCTGGGGAGCTCCGGGGCTGGGGAAGGCCTAGCTCTAAGTATAAATGCTGACTTGACATTTCAATGTGCTGAAGCACATGGGGTTGCACCTCAAGCCCTTTGGCTTGCATCGCAGCAGTCTTAGCTTCTGGCTGGGCTCAGTCAAAAGCAGAGAAGCTTCTCTGAGGGACTCACCCAATCTTAGGACGTCGAGTATGGATGAAGGCTTCTGGTCAGCGTCTTCCAGCTTTACTGACACGTTGACCCAAAAACGTCTTCTTCCGACAACATTCATGTCATTTCAGCCAGCCGTACGGTGAGCCGCTGCTTGAGGGGCAAAGGGCTCCGTGCTCGGCCATGGCTCCCTCTCCTGAGGTTCCCATCTGCAGACATGAAGCAGGTCCAACGCTGCAGGCAACTCAGCTCCACAGGTGGTGAGGGCCGCCCTGGCACCTGGCCCCGGTAGAAACTCCTGGTAGAAACCCTAACGAAAACCATAACCATAAATGTAACACTAACCCTAACTCTAACCCTAACCCTAAATTAACCTTAATGCTACCCGGCCCCCTCATAAGAATCCCTGGTAGAAATCTGAACCATAACCATAACTTTAACCATAACCCAAAGCTAACCCTAACCTAACCTTGTACCCATTTCTGGTAGAAACCCAAACCCTAACCATAACCCTTACCCTAACCCTAATTCCAACCCTAACCCAGCCCCTGGTAGAAACTCCTGCTAGAAGCCCTAACCCGAGCCCTAGTGCAGCCCCCTGGTAGAAACTGGAGGGCTGGGAGACATGGAGGTCCGAAGGTGTAAGCCCGGTTCTTTCCACTTGGCTGGTCAAAATCTGGCGAGCGAGACCTGTGGTCCCCAACTTTTCATACTTGAGGTGCCTTCTTCATAACTTTTGTGAAGGGAGAGGTGCCCCCTTTCAATGCCTTATTGTGTTATTATGGTGTTTGCTTCTCAGCATGAGAGCCGGCCAGGCAGAGAAGGATCCTGAATCTGACCTTATCTTCTCCATCTGCTCATCGCCTCTCATCTCACAGTGCCCTCCAAAAGCATCACTGCACCCTGGCTGAGAGTCACTCAGACAGACTGCATCTCCCCCCTCTGCAGCCAGCATCCAATCACTCATAGAAGGGCTCCCATACGAGGAAAGGCTAGCGAGGCCAGGCCTGTTCAGTTCAGCAAAGAGACAGTTGTGGGAGAACATGAGAAGTGTTAACAAAAAGCACTAAATGGTGAAGCGAAAGCCAATGGGGATCTAGGATTGACTTTCTTTCCCCATCCAAGAATGAGGGGCCACAAAATGAAACGAGGCGCTGAGTTGAAAACTAACACCCGGGAGCTCTGTTTCGCAGAGTGAGCTATTAAAACCCTAGTCAAGGACAGGGGCCCCAAAACTGGCCATGAGGCCACTGAAATTGCAGATCAGCTGTTGCATTGCAGGCTCATGTTCATCTTGTGGTCAATGATGACCCCCAAGTCTCTTTCTTCCGTAGTGCTCACCAACGTAGCACTGCCAAGCCTATAAGGGTGCTGCAGGTTTTTCCTCCCAAGGTGGAGAACCTTGCATTTATCGGTGTTAAACACCATCAGGTTCTCGTCTGCCCATTTGCTGAGCTTGTCCAGGTCAGCCTGGATCACCCGCCTGTCTTCTGGCGTGGATGCTTTGCCCCGAAGTTTGGTGTCATCGGCAAACTTAGCCAGTCCACTCCTGACTCCAATGTCCACATCGTTAATGAAGATGTTGAACAGTATGGGTCCCAGGACAGAGCCTTGAGGGACCCCACTGGTCACAGGGCACCATGATGAGTGACTGCCATCAATTACTACCCTCTGGGTCTGACCACGAAGCCAATTTCCCAGCCAGCGGATCGTGGTGGAGCCAAGGCCACAACTGGGCAGTTTGGCCAAGAGGTGATCGTGGGATACCAGATCAAAAGCTTTTTTGAAGTCAAGATATATGACGTCAATCTCTTCTCCCTTGTCCAGGTGATAGGTCACCTGGGCATAGAAGGAAATGAGATTGGTCAAACAAGACCTACCCGCAACAAACCCGTGCTGGCTGTCCCTCAGGATGTTAGCCTGGGCCAGTCCCTCAAGGATGGCCTCCTTAATAAACTTTTCCAAGATCTTCCCATATGAGATCGTGTCCATCTGAACAGTCCTCTGCATATGAAGGCTCATGCATGCACGGGGTGGGAGCTGAGGCCTGCAGAGCTTGTCCATTAAAGGGCACCTACCGGCTGCTGGACCCCTTGGAAATCCCATCCACGGCGTTGGTGCTCCAGCACAACTCCCCACCAACACTGCCCAAGCTTTTGCCTCTCTCTGTGGCTTCATGCCAGCCCTTTGGACCACACGGAGAAATGGTGGTGGCCTGAGTCCTCCCAGCTCAGGGCTGGAGGGATCAACCCCACCCTCAGCTCCTGTTTCTGGGACTGCACAAGGCCAAGCTAGTAGCTTTGCTCTGCTTCCTCCTGGAAAACAGGGCATAGGCAGCTGCAGAAAGCCATGGTAACTTCTCTCTCTTTTCTAGGCTAAGCTGTGGCACCAGCATCGACAGGTTGTGGTGAGTGCAAGTCTTCTTTGCCCTCGTTCTCCCGGTACATCTCAAGACAGGACCAACTCTGCACGCCTCATTCGGGTGATGGGTCTGGGCTCTCTGGCAGGGAGAGCTGTCTGCCAGCTGTGCCCCGTGCGGGACGAACGGGAAGGGGGTGACAGAGCAGTTGTCTCTCTCCTCCCTGCTACACTGGGGGTTTGGGACGAACCTTGCAGGGACCCAAAGCTGCACAACTTCCATATCACTCAGCAGCTGCAGAGGGGTTGGGCAGGAGGGAGGGGAAGGCATCAGCCCTCATGGAGGGACCTAGAGGACCAAAAGGATGATCTTGTCCATGGGAGTTTCTTTCTTGAAATAAACGCTTACTGCTTTGAGCTCTGCACAGCTCATCCCACAAGGGCACTGATGGGGCGCACACATGCTGGGCCCCTTGGAAATGCCGTCCTCATCATCAGCACTCCCCCCGCACACCTCGCATGAACTCCGACGGAGAATAGGGCTGCCTGGCTCCTCCTGGCTCCGGTCCATGAAGGAATGACCCATCCGCAGGACTTGCACCACTGACTGCCCTGGGCCAAGCGTGCACCTTCCTTTGCTTCCTCCTGGAAAACAAGGGAGCAGCAAGAAGACGTGCTAACTTCTCTCTCTCTCTTCTAGGGAGGTCTACCTGGCAATCTTCTGGTGAGTGCAAGTCTTGTTTGCCCTCGTTCTCCCAGTTTGTGTCCAGGCAGAGTCACCTCTGAATGCACAACTCGGGTGGTGCATCTGGGCTCCGTGGCAGGGCGAGCTGGCTGGCAGCTGAGCTCTGCGCTGGAGTACAGGGAGGGCAGGGGCGCAGCAGTTGTGTCCTGGTCACACAGTGGTGCCAGGGGCTCACATGCTGTCTCCTCCCTGGTAGCCTTCGCTTTCAGGCTGACTGTGGCAAGGAACCCAGACTCCACAAAAATTAATATCACTAATTAATACCAGTGACTTCCGAAAATTCATGAGAGGCAGCTAACACCTATTCCCCATCTCCCTGATGGCAGTTGCTTCACTCTCCTGTTGGAAATAAGATGCTCCTTTGGGTTCTTGCACCTGAATTTCACCAGGGATGGAGAGCTGCTCCCGCTCTCAGCAGCCGCCGATTGCCTGGGGCACAGGGTCACTCCTGGTTGTGCTTCATTGTTGGGAATGAGGGGGGAAAACAGCTCCACCATGGCTATGTCCTCACTCTTGTGCTCCTGTCCATTCTCCCTTGCTCCCTCTTGCAGGGAGGCCTTTGATCAGACCTCCTGGTGAGTCTGACAGGCTTCCTCTCCTCCACCCCAGTCCCATTGTGTGGTGCATCTCAAGTCGAAAGAGCTGATCCCAGAAAGCAGGGATCTTTAGTAAAGGGCCCAACGTCCAGGGACTTTGGGCACAGCTCCCCCCCTGCAGTCCCGGGGGCTCGGGGCTGGGAATCCCGGCCCCTGCCTCGGCTTCTGGCTCCTTAGAGAATCTCCTCCCGGGGCTTTGCGCTGCTGGGTCTCAGCCTGAGCCCGGGGAAGGGAATGGGAAAACATGGGCTCCCGGGCTTCCTGCAGCTCCGCTGTGGCAGGAACTGAGTGCTGGCCACCACAGCCACCACCATGCTCTCCTTTCGCTTGGGGACGAAACCAAGGGCACTTTAGGTTTAGTTTCTACAGGGACTGTTCCTGGCTCTTTGCACCCTCTTCTTCATCCAGTCCCCTCGAGACGACGCTCTGCGCAGTGCTCTGGTTCACCCCGCACATCACCGTGTCTGGACACCAGCAGCTGCAGAGGGGTTGGGCAGGCGGGAGGGGAAGGCATCCCTCGGGGGAAGGGAATGGCTCCCGTCGGACGGCCAGTGCTCACTGCTCTTGCCGTCTCTCCCCCAGGGCTAGGACTGGACGCTCCCAGCAACTCCTGACACGGTGATGACCCGGGAATGGCCAAGGACCGCTTGCTACACCGCCTGATTTGCTACCTCCCCTCTGCCCACACCAATCACACGCTGAATGAGCACCGTCAATCATAGCGGTAGAGATACGAGCTGATTCCTGTGATCCGCATTGATTTGGGCTCCTGTGCTGTACCGGGGCTGCGGGAGGATCAGGAGACCTCTCCTGCTGCCCCCGGGACGGCGAGAGCTTCACACCAATAAAGCAAACGCTTCTGCATCCAAAGTTGAGTCTTTTATGCAAGTGATTTCACTCCAGTCGCAATGGTTTTGCTTTGCACCATGTGCCGCCTTCACTGTCCTCCACCCTGTCCTTTCCCTGCAGCCCTGGGGGGGAGGGCCAGGAGCCACGATCTTTCCGCCCCAGCCCCATTGTGGATCTGATGCCTGCCAACACAACTCCCAGGTATTTCAGGCTTCCTGTCTCCCCTGGATCTGATCCACAGTCCAGGCAAGTCAACCTGGAAGGGGAGAAGGAAGAACATTTGGCTCTTCATCCCAAGGTCCAGAGGCCCCCTGCCCCCGGCCCTGCCACTCACAGATGCTGACGGGGGGGCTGAGCCTGGCATTTGTTTTGTCAGAGACACTTCAGAAAGCAGGAACAACAAGAGATGCTCTCTCCTGGTATCACTAAATCCGAGGGGAGGGACAGCCGGGATCATACGCTCGCTGTCTTACTTACATCGTGTTGGAGGTCTCGGTCTAAACGAAGAAGCACCACGAGGACCTGGAGACGGGGGCGGTCGGGGGCCAGGGCAGCACCTGGCAGGAAGCAGCAGCCCAGGGACGCGCTGGCACCACCAGGCCTCCCAGCTCCACCGGCACCTGTGACACGGAGACGTTGGCAGCTGCGGGGGCGCGAGGGGAGGGCTCAGCATGGGGCACAGGCCGCGCAGCAGGGTGGGGGGCCTGGGTCCCCTCCAGCCTCTATGTCCCACCTCCCACCTCCCTCTGCTCTGAGTCCCTGCCCCTCCCAGAGCGGGAGACAACCCAGGGGTGCGGGCTCCCAGCCCCCTGCCCTATCTCACCAGCCCCTGCCCCCTCCCCGGCACTCCCACTCCCAGGATTGCAGGCTCCCCAGCCCCAAGCCCCAGCCCACCTTCCCTTCCCAACACTGGAGACAACCCAGGCACCCACGGTCCCAACCCTGATCTTCTAACCTGTCCTCCTCCGCTCCCTTCCCAGAGCTGGGGTTGAACCCAAACGTCCGGGTCCCTGTCTCCCCACCCCAACCCACAGGGCCCCACCCTGCACTTGTGAAGGGTACCAAGAAGGGTTTCTAACAGCATGTGGGTAGCAAGAGGAGGATCAGGGAAAGTGCGGGTCCCTTACTGAACAGAGAAGGCAACCTTGCGACAGAGGATGCAGAAATGCCTGAAGTGCTCAATGCCTTTCTTGGCTCCCTCTTCACAGGCAAGCTCAGCTCTCGCACTTACTGCACTGGGCAGCGCAGTGTGGGAAGGAGGGGAGCAGCCCCCAGTGCTGAAAGAGCAGGTTAGGGACACTTAGAAAAGCTGGGTGTGTACAAGTCCATGGAGCCAGATGGCATGCACCTCAGGGTGCTGCGGGAGTTGGCTGATGTGATTGCAGAGCCATCATCTTTGAAAGCTCATGGAAATAATGAGAGGTCCGGGATGATCAGAAAAGGGCAAACGTAGTGCCCATATTTAAGAAAGGGAAAAAGGAGGGTCCAGGGAACTACACATGGCTCAGCCTCACTTCAGTCGCTGGATAAGTCATGGAGCAGGCCCCCAAGGCATCTATTTCTAAGGACATGGATGAGAAAAGGGTGATTAGGAACAGATGAAGCTAACTGGGCTATAATTACCTGGGTTCTCCTTCCTCCCCTTCTTGAAAATAGGGACCATATTGGCCCTTTTCCTGTCCTCTGGGACCTGTCCTGAGCACGACGAGTGCTCAAACAGTGGCGCCAGTGGTTTTCCTATGGCACTGGCCAATTCCTTAGTACCGTTGAGGGAATATCATCAGGGCCCGCCACCGTAATACGTCCAACCCCTCCAACTGCCCCTTCACTAGGGCAGCACTAACTGTTGGTGGATTGGTATCTCCCTCATGCCAGACCAAAATTTCATTGGCAGGTGTGTTTGTATCCGTGTCCAGGAACACAGAAGCAAAGAAATCATTTGAGAGCTCATTTTGGTCCATCCTATCTCTTACGAGTTGCCCTAGTCCCTCCTGTAGTGGCCCTATGTTAACCTGCACCTTCTTCTTGCTCCCTACGTACATAAAGAAGGACTTTTTGTTACCCTTAATCTCTGTTACCATCCTGATTTCTGTTTCTGCTTTGGCCTTCCTCACTGCTTCCCTGCAAGCACGAGCCGAGCAGGTGTACTCCTCCTTGGTGGCTGCCCCTGCTTTCACCAGCTCTAAGCCTCCTTTTTTCCCCCCTGGGCTCTCCTGAATTTCCCTGCTCAGTCAAGAGAGTTTCTTGTAGGCCTGTGTGCATAGGGAACTGTTTGATATAGATTCAGATTTGGCCGATTCAGTAGCCGGTGATTCAATTCAGAGATCCGAATCACTTCTCTCATTAGATTTGGTTGAATCAGCTTCTGAAATTTTTTGGCTGATTCAGATGAAGCTTGCAGAGTTGGTAGCCTCTGCTGTGAACATGAAGCCTGCCAAGTTTCAAGGTGATAGGTGCAGGAGTTTCTGGGAATCTTCACCTCAAGATGTGGACAAGCAAAACTCATGACATAGGTGACACTGTGTGCGTTAAGGCACAAGGGGGTGAAAATTGCAGGCCTGCTAGACCCTGCTGTGGCCACAAAGCTTGGCAGCTGTCAAGGAGATAGGTGCAGGTCGAGTCTGGGTTCTGAGGCCCTGCACCTCTGGCCACAGGAAGGCAAAACTCGTGACATGGGTCGGTGACACTGTGTGTGTGTTCAGGTACACCCTTCCTGGCACTGGGATCTGTGCACAACATGGCAGTGTGCCCCAGTGAGGCCTCCTACAACCTCAGTCCGGTCCACCACTGTTTCATAGTTTCGTAGTTCCTAGGGTCGGAAGGGACCTGAGCAGATCATTGAGTCCGACCCCCTGCCATGGCAGGAAAGAGTACTGGGGTCAAACGACCCCAGCAAGGTGTTCATCTAACCTCCTTTTAAAGACCCCCAAGGTAGGGGCCAGCACCACTTCTCTTGGAAGCTGGTTCCAGACCCTAGCCACCCTGACCGTGAAGTAGCGCCTCCTGATGTCTAGCCTGTAAATGATGGCAGGTCAAAATAACAACTTAGCTGGCTCAGCAACAGCAGCAGCAGCATCTTCAAAAGTAGCCAAACTGAACTGTCACAGAATGCGCCCCCATGGCCTCGAACGCCCGCTCATGTGCTGCCTTGGCCCAAGTTGTAGATAGCGTGCATTCCCTGGCTTTGTGGATCCCCTGAGGTGGGCTTCAGTTGTCCCTTTGGCCTCCTCCAAACTCGCCTGCCTGAATGTTATACCAGTGGCGGGGGTAGCCTCGAAAGACCCCTCAGGAGTGGCCATTTTGCTCATCGGATATTCATGGGGCAACACCTCCCCTACACCCCAACCTTACCTTACACCAGCCTCTGGCGGGACATCTGGTCTTGAAACGGCCGCCCCTCCAGCGTGGATGTTCCTCGTGTGTGCCCTATGAAATTGTGGCTTCCTGAGGCCTCAGACTGTATTCCCCTTGCTACTTGAAGAAGGATGGTTGCTTGGCTCGAGCCTCAGGCCTGAGCCCTCCTTTGAGCCAGTCACCCTATTCCTGGGGTCAGTGTGGGTGCCCCTGTTGGGCAAGAGTAAAGAAAACAAAACTCATAAAGCAAATGGAAAAAACAACCCGAAAAGGGTTTTCCAGTCCAGCATCTTACTGGTCGGCTCTCCCAGCCCTCCTGCCTGCCCTTGGCAGTGTTCTTTCAATGCTGGTCCCTTAGGGTTCCTCTTCCTTCTCCATCCCCAGCCCAGGTACCTGGGAGCAACTGGGCAGGGAAACTTCTGTCCCCTCTGGGTTAGCCTCAGCCTTTTCTTCCTGGATGCTGTTCCTGTTGTGCCGCTGTTAAGAGTCTCCACCACTGTGCCCCGCCGGCGGTATTAGGGGTGAGTCACCCCAGATGCTCCTCCCATTCTGGGGCTCGAACTTGGCACCCCAGATTGAAGGAGTCCCTGCAGCTTCTCCTCCCTCCCTTCATCCAGGTGATCCTTATTCACTCTAGCTCCGTCCGCTGCATGCATTAGATGGAGGTTATGGTGCCTCCTACCCGCCTTTCACCCTCTAGCTTGACACACTGGTCAGCGGACAGGACAGGTGTTGTTGGGCAATGTGGCCAGATCCTGCCACATCTGGCTTCAGCTTACCGAGTAAGCCAAGGGGTTGGTGCCGGTGGTGGGGCTGGTGCTGATGCTGGGAGTCCTGGCACACAAAAGTGGATCGCCCTCTTCCACATCCTCTTGCCTCTGCCCTTCAGCATCCCTGACTTTGTTGACCAGCACCTGCATCCAGTGATTGAGGGTTCTGGTGCTGCCAGTGCACATGCTCCCCTTCACCCTTGGGTCGCACAATCCCGCCATCATGTGGACCGTACTGGACCGCAAGGAATCCTGTCATCTCCTGATCCCTTCCTTCAGCCACCTCACCAGTACCTACATATGTGGGGACAGAGGCCTGCCCCAGCCAGGAACATTGATCCTCTGGAACGTCTCCATTTGGTTCTCCAGTTCTCTCACTACAGGGATCACCTGGCTGAGGAGGGCATAGACAGGGCTAAGGGTCTCAGTGGCCTCGAGGAAGGGCTTGTGGACCACCAAGATCTGGGAGATGGTACTCCACTCAGCTCTGTTACAGGGGCTGCTAATCCCAATCTCCCCAAGCAAGTCCATCTCATGGATGGCCTTCTGTTGCTCCACCAGCCTTTCAAGCATGAGTTATGAGTCTCCACATACTGCATGATTTTGTTCTGCGGGATGCTCAGTTCTGCCTACCTCTCCCACAGCATTGTGCCCCACTTGATGCTCCAGTAGAAGTATGCCACCACCTTCCTGCATTTTGCAATCAGCTGCTTTATAGCAGTAGTTTATAGCAGTAGTGGTGGCGATGCCATCACTGGCAGCCCTGTGCCCCTCCAAGGCATCCCACACTATGAGGTGCAGTCTGTGTGCCACACCACGGATGCCAACAAACCTGGCATCATGGACAGCCTTGACCATATTGGCCCCATTGTCAGTGACCATGAACCCGCGAGTGAGCTCAGCCTGCTCAACGAGCCACCCCTGCACCATGCAGTTCATGGCCACCATGATCTCCCTTGTTGTGTGGGACTTATCCAGCACCTTGTCCTGGAGGAGAGCCCACTGATGGCCTGACTGATTGCACCAGTGCCCCGTGAGAAAGAGGTAGGCATGATAGCCACAATGGCTGCTTCAGATGTCGGAGGTGAAGTACAAGGCTACCTGCAGCCCTGCCTTGTGCAGCTCTTCCTTCAGGTACTCCCTGCATGCCTCATACAGGGAGGGCACCACCGTTCTGCTAATGGTGGTCCATACAGGCACTTCATAAATTGAGGCCACAAATCCCCTGAGCTGCCTGAACCGTGCCACTCAACTAGAGAGAAGGGTTGGCTATCCAGAGCAAGAATCTCCCCAGTGGTCTGAAGGATCTTACTCGCCCTTGCAACTCACCCCGCTGTCTGCCCACCTTTCCCCCACTGGTCCAGGGTGCCCTGCCTGCACTTTGGGGGAGAAGGCTTTGGGGTGATCGGGAGACTTCCCTTTGGGCACATTCGCACTGGTGCCAGGAAGAACGGCAAGGGGGTGCTGACTCCTGAGATGCAGCCACATCACCGTGGTGGTGAAGTGTTTCACGTCCTTATCCCAGCTGGTCTGCCTTCAGCAGTGCTGTCAGATAGAAAGCCTGGGATTATCTGCTAGTTCAAAATGCTCTCACACTATGCTACTCACCCACTTCTGGGTTGAGGGTGTAGATACCCCTCCTCAGCATGCTGGGGCACAACAGCAGGAGGAGCTCCCTCACCTGAGCCACTTGCCTGAGCCCCCACGACCTCAGCCTCCTCCAAGGTGCTGCTTTCTGGAGAAGGAGACCTGGGTCTAAGGGAACTTTGAGGGGTGTGGAGCACAACCTCCAAGTCCCCTCGGGCCCCAGAATTGCTGGAGCAAAGGCACTCAGGTCGCCTGGTTCCAGCTCCAGCTCCTCCTCTGGCAGTGGGAGGCTCATGCTGGGAGATGACATTGGAGGAGTGATTCTGCTGCTGGTGCCTATTTCTGGAGTTAGGGGAGGTGGTGCAGGGGCAGGGATGTCACGTGCAGGTACCGCTCCCACCTCCTGGCTCCCACCTGCAGCAGAAGCCTCATGGCTGCCAGGGAAGAGGATGTGTCTATGTTTGGGGCAGTAGTCGGGGGGGACTTGCAGCTCTACCTCTTTCCCTACCCGCCCTCCCGCCCCTGCCAGGAGACCTGGCACCTGTCTTTCCAGTACGCTTCATCTTGATCTTTCCTGTGCTGCAAAAGGTGTGCATCTGTGTATCACTCCTTTTGTGTTATATGTTTTCTTGCGCTGTGCTGCGTGTGTGCCCTGGACTCTGCTTCAATTATTAATAACTATATAGGGTGTCTTCTTCTGTGATGTGTTATTAATGTGAATGTGTGCCTAATACTCTACTTCTTCTTCTGTGCTGTAATGTGTACCTAAAATGACATATCTCCTTCTAAGACCCTGAGTTCTGTGTTAGTCTCAATCTGAATCTCCATCTGACTTCTGTGTTGTCTTCAGTCTCTATGTAAACCAACTATAATAATATTAATAACTAGATCTAATCTGATTCTGAATCTCTTTACGAATATCTGACTTCCGTGTGTGTGAGTGTGTGGGGGGCTGTGTGCTTCTCTGCACAGTGATGGAACACACTGCCAGGGAAAACACCGAGCTTTCTTTTTTAAAAGTATTGCAAAAAAAGAGAGAACAAATATAAACTGAAAGACATGAATTGGAGAAGTATTAAGTAGAGAGAGTCTAAGCTAAGCTAAACGGAGCGAAACTAAAATAAGCTAAGCTCTATCCTATCCAATCTCTGGCAGGGCATTAAGATGCCTGCTACTTGGAGAGCCAGAGTAGCGGCCCAGGCGCCAGTTTCTAGGGGCAACCAGAGGGCACTAAGGACACGCACTTGTCCGGTCAGTGGACCGAGAGGGCAGGGCCCGGCTCCAATACAAATTGCAGGCCAAAGGCCAGATGAGGCAGCCTGCGGCCAAGGAGGAAGGAGCTCGGCTCTGAATGAGTGAGAAGGAAAAGGCCTGGATGTGCAAGCGGCTAGTGACGCGGGTGAGAGACGTGTGTTGTGGGTTGGAGGACGTTGTAGCCATGAGGCATCGATTTGTGTTATAGCCCAGGGGCTTGTGTCGTGGTTGTTGTTACTCAGGAGGTTTGGGCAAGGCTATAAGGGGATGGAGGGGGCCTCATGGGGGACCACGTCAGAGTGTGGACCCCAGCCCCAGAGAGGGGGCAGCACTGCTGAGAGGCCCAGAGAGAGGGGCAGTGACCGTTAAGCCAGACGGGTGCAGTGGGGAGGTGCACCTCCCAGACTGCCAGAAAGGACAGTGCAGGGAGAGCACTGACCCCGAGCATCAGCAAGGGCGCAGCTGAGGGGGAGCTGTCCCCAAGCACCAGGAAAAGGCGCATCATTGGGGCAGGGCTGACCCCATGTACCCCGGAAGGCAGAACTAACAAGGTCGAGGAGACCCCAAGCACCACAGGGGCGCAGGGTGAGCGAGAAGCCCCGGAGAGGGGGGCAGTGACCGATGTTGAGCACCATGAGGTACGGAGCGAGATGGGGCTCCAGAGAGCCCGAGTGGGACGAGAGTGGGAAGGGGCAGAGCGTCAACAGGGCGCGGAGCGAGGCAGGGCTGTAGGACACGCAAGTACCAGGGAGACTGAGGCAGGTCCGGCACATAGGAGGAAAACCAAAGCCAAGGGAACGAAGGGCGGCCTCCCTACTATAAATGCACAAGATCAAAGACGTGGCAGGCTAGACTCCAAGGGTGCTTGGAGTGCGCTCGGCACGGTACTGAAGGCGGTCCCTAGGGGAGTGCACAGCCACCCTAGGATGCCCTCCTGCTACACAATCCTTTCTAGCAGCACAACGGAGCAGGCCACTGCCTAGGAAGCGAGCCGGCAGCCACAGAGCCTGTCAGACGCTCTTGCTCAGGCAGAAACAGCTCAGCAAAGGGACAGAGAAGCTGCAGACAGAGGCTTTTACACTGCTTCTCTGTCCCCCCCGCCCAGACACTGTGAGCGGAAGAGCACTCGGAGAACTCACACTCCCTGGCCAGCTAGACGTGTCAGTGCTTCCCACCCTCCTCTCCCATCCCCCTTCCCCCCCCCCCCACTTCCGCCCTCCTCTAAATTTCTGTTTCCCCGGCAGGACTGCTCTCTGAATCTCCTAATTGGAAAATCTTTTCCAAAACTTCTCCAAATCAATTTAGAAAGTTTAAAGCTTCCAGTGGTTTGATTCTGATTCAGAGATTCGGCCTCTGAATCGATCCCAATCATCTCCAAATTGAATCGTGATCTAAAGCTTTGCACAGCCATAGTTTCTTGGCTCTCTTGCCTCCTTTTAAGTGTACTGGGAGGGTGCCCCTCTGTGCCTGCATGACCAGTCCCTTGAGGAACTGCCACCCTTCCCGGACTCCCAGCTCACTGATGTTATTACCCGTCAGGCCCGCTCTAACTCATCTTCTGAGCTCATTGAAGTTGGCCGTCTGGAAGTCTAGTACTTCTGCCCTGCTAGTTCTCTTTCCCACCTTTCGCCAGGTAGCGAATCCTATGGACTGGTGGTCACTCTCCCCTAGGTGACCTTGTACCTGCAGATCCCCCACCAAGTCCCTGTGAGAGCACTGAGACACCCCCAGACAGGCCACGCTTCCCTCTTAGGCAACAGTGGGGGGCACGGGCAGGCAGGAGCGCTGGTACCCCACCACCCGTAAGTGCCAGCTGGGGATTGGGCATGGGAGCGCCATGGTCGGGGCTGCATGACTGGCCATGAGGGACCCCTTCCCCAGTTGGCGAGACTGGCTGCGGGGGGACTCCGCCCCTCCCCCAGTCACTGACTGGTCACTTGGGGGCACAGGACTCCCCTGGCTGATTAAGCTATGGCAGGATGCCTTCTGCGCCTTCCTGAGCAACGGGGGCTGGGAGATGCCAGTCCAGATCCTTTGCAACCTCATGTTCAAAATGACACTTGGATTGGCAACTCGTCCGCCACCGTTGCTGAAACACACCGTCAGGTTGCAGCCACTCTGAGAAGATACAATGCTAAGATGGACAGACAATTGGACCCTCTGTTAAAACCTAAAGGGGGCAGGTGGGAGATCACATAAGGTATCGAGCCTGGAAAATGTGGCGTACAGAAGACACACTCATCGGTGCCACGCTTGGGGGGCCCCCCATCCCCTTCTGATCAGAGCATCCCCCAAAATCTCTGACAGGCCCATCCTGAGCAAGATTCCACCTTTTTTTCCTGTTGTTTGTTTAATTGATTTAGCATTTTCATGTACATTTTTGTGAATGAAATAAAGTATAGAATAATATCTAGAGTGTAAAATGACATTTTAAAAATATGTTGGTGTTATTAGCAAAAAATAGTTGTTTATATGTTTTTAGATTTGATTATTTCTACTGGAAAGTGTTGGGGCAATTCCTGCATTATTTTCAAACTGTGCTGGGCCCAGGCACTACTGTCTGGTCAAGGTCAGTAGGCAAAAAAATGTGAATCTCTGAAAAAGTGGAAACTGTTGGGCTGGTCACCTATTGCAACCCACATCCTGAATTTGGCTTTACACCCTTGTGGTGGTCACAGCTCTGGGAATCCTGCTACCCACCATCCAGTGTGTGCTCACTTGCCAGACGTGAAACCTCTGGGGCAGGCTGGAAGCCAGAGCAAGGGGAAAGAGATGAAGGCTCTCCTCCAAACTCCCCTTAAAGTCACACCAGGCACGGTGGCCTGCTCACGAGAAGATCCATGGCTCAGATGTGGCAGCAACCTGCATGCCTTGAGTCTCATGCAAGAGGTCAACCAATGTCTTTGTGACATTGCCACCGTATTTGGGGGCATCAAAGAGAGGTGTGTAGCAGGCAAACTGAGTAATGCTAAGGCTCCTAGCCATAGTCCCAGAACTAAGTACCAAAAGTGAAGAGAGCGCGTGCTGTGGCCCTGGGGGACGCGAGTGCTGTGACTGGGCACTAGGGAGCAAGGGATAACAGCTTCCCTATAGGAACGTGGCTGGCACAGTGCCCGGGGATTGGTGCACCACATCGGGGATGCTTGACACTGAGCCAAGGGATTGGACTATTTGGGATGTGGAAAGTTACAACAGCGATGGCCAAACAAAGGAACACGTGTGTCTGTGCCACCACCCCGGGGAGACGGGAGCAACCTTGGGCTTCTTGTGTGAACAACGAGGGCTCCAGATATAACACCCCGCACACCCAGCAGAGGATCTGGGACCGCTACCACAGAAAGTCACTGTTGTAACACCTAAGGAACCACTGGCCAGGTCAAATTATGGGGAGGAAATCAGTAATAAATGTTAGGTAGCACTATTAAAAGTTCACTTGATACCAAATTGGATGAGGGTCCATGTCAGTCCTTGGGGGCATCTGGCGAAAAGTATCCTAGTACAAACAATTGGCAAGCCAGGCAGGAGCCAGAGACAGAGTGATGGTATCAAGATAGGGACTACAGCTGATGGCCAAAGGTAATCTCCATGGTTCAGGGGACAAGGGTGACAAGCTAGGACCCTGGCTTCCCTCTTTGCTATCCACACTAGGGCGCGATGGAGAGCTTGTTCTTGATCGGGTTAGTTCTGGGCAAGTTAAGAAAACTAAGCATTATGCCTGATTCTGTTGCCGCTCTTACACATCTGATGCCTGTAGCCCTGCAGCATTTGTGAAGCAGCTGAAAATTGATAAGAAGGACCCTTGGCGAACATTGGAATTTGCTGGCCCTGATGCATGGGTAAACCTTTGCACCTCTTGGAGTTTAGCCACGGCAGTTAAACCAAAACTGTCGAAGAAAGAGAAAAAGGTGGCACTCATTCAGGGTCTGTCTCAGGTGGACCAAGCCTTACATGAAGAGACCTGAGTCTTTCAAGGGATTGTAGAGGAACATAGGGTTA
Organism: Crocodylus siamensis; assembly: GCF_052110815.1. Lineage (NCBI taxonomy): Eukaryota > Metazoa > Chordata > Crocodylia > Crocodylidae > Crocodylus > Crocodylus siamensis. The sequence continues at coordinate 23,905,855 of NC_143400.1, forward strand.
AGTCTGCCACCTTAACAGAGGAGGAAAAACTTAGGTCTGCTGCCTTAATAGAGGAGGAAAGGGTTAAATCTGTTGCCTTAAAAGAGGAGAAGAAATCCAGGTCTGCAGCCTTGGTAAAGGAGAGGCAATTGGAAGTGCACAGGTTGTTACCACCCAGAATTTGAGCTTGCTTAGCTCTTGCCAGGAGGAGAAGGAAAGGAGGGAGGGAGCAGAAGGAGCTACTTGCAGCCATACAGGAGACATCAGAAAGGAAAAGGAAAAGAGAGGAGCCCCAGGGTGGGGTTCGCGCCCTTTTAGAGCAATCAAAGCAGGGTGTAAAGGGTCCGTCAGATCACTCCCAGTGCCAGCAGGAGATTGCCCGCCTGCAGGCTCAGCTAAAAGCCAGCCTGGCATTGTAGCTGCTCTTCACCTCAGGTGGCTGCCTGTGCTGAGGACCGTTCTCATCCATACCCGCCCCACATGAGGATAACTCTTGTCTTAACAGAAGGCATGTGTACGGGATGCAGGATTTAATGGAGACCATTGCAGAATTTAAATGCAGCCTTTTTTTGGTGCAGTGCAGTTCTGTTTGCATGACACAGTTTCCTGTTTGCCCCTGTGTGTCATTCCCGGCAGATGTCTGCACTGGGAGTAAAATACCCATTTACCCCCTAGACTGTCTTTCCCAAAGCATTGCAGCAGGAGGCGCATGTGAGCCACCCGGGCCCCCCAATCCACAGGCTCTCACTGGGCAGTCCTGACTATCTTGCGTCTCCCCTGGTCATGGCCACAGTCGCCCCAAAATCCTGGTCATTCGCACCCACCGATGCTTGTTCAGTCTCATCTCTCCATCACGACGCGACTGCAAGAACCCTGTCCCAGTCCCAGGAGACAGGGCATGCGGGTGAATCCTTCCCCCTGTTCATTCCTCTCCCTTTCCGTTCCACCATGGAAGCTGTCTTTACTAGAACGGCTTAATAACTACCTACCCAAAGAGTATCGGGTGGGTGGGTGTTGGTTGCCGCCCAGTTGCTAGGCAATTGGAGGTTTTCTGTCTTTTTTTCCTATTTTTTTGGACAACGTACCCCAGCGTTCCCAACCTCACTGACATTCTTTACAGTTCATAGATTTCATAGATTTCATAGACATCAGGGCTGGAAGGGACCTCGGGAGATCATCGAGTCCAGCCCCCTGCCCAAAGGGCAAGAAGTCATCTGGGGTCATAGGATCCCAGCAAGATAAGCATCCAATTTACTCTTGAAGGTGTTCAGTGTAGGTGCTTGAACCACCTCCGATGGCAGACTGTTCCAGACCTCGGGGGCTCAGACAGTAAAGAAATTCTTCCTTATGTCCAGCCTGAAACGGTCTTGCAGGAGTTTGTGACCGTTCGACCTTGTCATCCCTTGGGGCGCTCTGGTGAACAGTCGCTCCCCCAGATCCTGGTTGTCACCCCTGATAAACTTATAGGTGGCCATCAGATCACCCCTGAGCCTACGCTTTTCCAGGCTAAAGAGTCCTATGGCTCTCAGCCGGTCGTCGTAAGGTCCATTTTTCTGACCTCTGATCATGTGCATGGCTCTCCTCTGCACTCTCTCAAGCTTCTCCACGTCCTTTTTCAATTGTGCAGCCCAAAACTGGACGCAGTACTCCAGCTGCGGCCTCACCAAGGCCGAGTACAAGGGGAGAATGACATCCCGGGATTTGCGCAAGAAGCATCTATGGATGCAAGCCAGCGTTTTGGTCGCTTTATTAGCCGCAGCATCGCATTGGAGGTTCATGTTCATCTTGTGGTCAATGATGACCCCCAAGTCTCTTTCTTCTGTAGTGCTAGCCAGTGTAGCACTGCCGAGCCTATAAGGGTGCTGCAGGTTTTTCCTCCCAAGGTGGAGAACCTTGCATTTTTTGGTGTTAAACACCATCAGGTTCTCCTCAGCCCATTTGCTGAGCTTGTCCAGGTCAGCCTGGATCACCCGCCTATCTTCTGGCGTGGATGCTTTGCCCCGAAGTTTGGTGTCATTGGCGAACTTGGCCAGTCCACTCCTGACTCCAATGTCCACATCATTAATGAAGATGTTGAACAGGATGGGTCCCAGGACAGAGCCTTGAGGGACCCCACTGGTCACAGGGCACCACGATGAGTGACTGCCATCAATTACAACCCTCTGGGTCCGACCACGGAGCCAGTTTCCCAGCCAGCGGATCGTGGTGGACCCAAGGCCACAACTGGGCAGTTTGGCCAAGAGGTGATCATGGGATACCAGATCAAAAGCCTTTCCTCCGTGTTGGAATAGATTTAGCTTGTGCATTGAGGATCGCTTCTTTGAGAAGCAACCACTCTTCTTGAACTCCCATCTCCCTGGGGTCACGGTCCCTGAGGGCCTGACCGACAAGCCTCTTGAGCTTGTCAAAGTCGGCTTTTCTGAAGTCAAGGACTTCTGTGTTGCTGACTGACTTGCCAGCTTTACGGCGGATGGTGAAGGTGATAAGCTCGTGGTCGCTGTCACCCAGCTTCCCATCGATCACTAGGTCGCCAATTAGGTCATCTCCTGTAGCCAGTACCAGGTCAAGCAGCGCTTTGCCTCTCATTGGCCCATAGACTTCTTGAGTCAGGTAGAGTCATCCACGCACGAGAGAAAGCTTTGCGTCCGCTCGGATTTTGCTGAGTGACCTTCCCAGGAGATGTCCGGGTAATTGAAGTCACCCATGACAACCAAGGTCCTGGAGCAAGCGGCCTCAGCCAGTTCCCAGGCGAACTTCTGGTCAAGCTCAGGACTTTGGGTGGGAGGTCTGTAGTAGACTCCCACCGTCGTGTCCCCTGTGCCATGTTCCCCATGGATTTTAACCCAGAGGGTCTCCAGTCGTCCACCTTGGTTGCCAACATCAGCTTGCAGGGACATGTAGCTTTCCTTAACACAGAGAGCTACATCCCCGCCCCTTTTGTCAACACGATCCCTCCTGTACAGGGTACAGCCATCAATACCCGTGGTCCAGTCATGGGTGGAGTCCCGCCAGGTCTCCATTATCCCAATGATGTCATAACTCTTTGCACTGAGCAGGAGGACGAGCTCGTCCTGCTTGTTGCCCAGGCTCCTGGCATTAGTGTACAGGCAGGCAAGTGTGCCCTTGGGGGCTCTTGCCTTGCCCACAGATTGTGCCAGGGCTGGGGCAGGGGTGGGCTCCCTTAAGTGCCTTGGTCCGCTGGCTTTGCAAAGGTCGCTCAGCGGGCCAGCAGTGGCCGTAGTCCCCCCACCCCCCAGCGGGCTTAGTTTAAAGCCCGGTGGAGCAGGTCAGCCAGCCTGGCTGAGAAGAGCCTCCTCCCCAGGGGAGAGAGGTGGAGGCCATCTCTTCCCAGCAGCTCGCTGCCTCTCTCGCCAAAGGGCGGGCTGTGGTCGTGGAAGCCAAAGCTTTCCCTGTGACACCAGCGCCACAGTCTTTGGTTGACTGCGTGGATCCTCCTCTCCCTCCTCAGCCCATAGCCCGAGACTGGGAGGATCGACGAAAACACCACCTGCGCCCCCAGACCCCTAAGCCCCACTCCCAACTCCCTGTAGCGCCTCATGACCTGGCTGGGGGTGCTCCGAGCCGTGTCATTGGTGCCCACGTGAATAAGGAGCATGGGGTAGTGGTCTGTGGGCCGGAGGAGCTGCGGGATCCTCTCCACAATGTCTCGGATGCAGGCCCCCGGGAAGCAGCAGACTTCCCGGGCTAAGGGGTCAGGGCGGCAGATTACCCCCTCAGTGCCCCCGCAGGATGGAGTCTCCCACAACAAACACCTTTCGTTTTGTCTTGGGGAGAGCGGGGCCAGTAGCTGCGGTTGAGCCTGGGTTGCCTGCGGGAGTTGGTGACTCTGCAGGCTCTGCTGGGGCTGCAAGAGGTGCGAACCTGTTGCTAAGCTCCGGCGGGGCAGGGGCCTTGTTGCGGCGGGCCTTGGGGCCCTTGACCACCTTGGTCCATGCCCCTGACTGACAGAGCGGGAGGTCCCAGAGTCCTCCTTAGTCCTGGAGGGGGACGGTGCTCTGCCCTGCGGCTCCCAGGGGAGAAGGGCCTGGCAGTAGGAGTCTATCTCCTGCTCGCAGTCCCTGATGGCACGCAGTCTCTGCACTGTGGCCTGGAGCTCCTCCCGCTTGCGCGCCAGAGACCCCAGGAGGGAGCAGACCCCGCAAGGGGAGGTGGCCATGCTCCCAGGCCCCAGAGCCTGAAAAAGGGGCAGGCAGCCCCCGCAGCCAAGAGCCAGGGGCTCCGTCTGGGTGGGCCTGGGACCGTGGGCTCCGTCTGGGCGGCCGTCTCTGAGGTGCCCAATGCGGGGGCCGCAGAGCCCAAGGGGACCCTCGGGGTGCGGCGCATGCCCATCCGTGTCACGCCGCTGGTAGGCTGGCTACGGCTGGGGCTGACTACTCTGGAGGGTCGCAGGCAGGCTCTCGTGTCCTCCCACGCCCTCCCCTGCGCGGACTCCGCACTAACTCGAGCGCCTGTTTGTGCAGCCTGTTCGTGCGGCTCCAGTCGCGGGGCTCCCTGGGGGGCTGGGCCAAGTAGGGGCCTGGGCGGGGGCTTGACCCGGCCCGGCTCCACGCAGCCACCTCCTCCTGGGAGCGAGGAGTTAACCAGTTCCCAGGCCAGGTGCACGGTTAATCTGCTTGTGTTGTGCACGTAACGGCTTTTTGGAGGTGTGTTGGGAATTGTTGTGTATATTTTTTATAAACGTTTTTGGAATTTGTTTTCAAAACGTGGCTTCCTTTTCCGCTTGCTTCTCCCCCGCGCGCCCCTGCCCAGCCCGCAAAGAGGAATGGGGCGGGGGCTCATTCAGATGCGGGTGACAACGTAGGATGTGCCCCAAAGCCAGTTTCCAATTGGGACCTTCCAGTTCGCTGCCCAAGAACTGTGGCTTTTGGAAGTCTGTAGTGAATTGTTGTCAACTGTTTTATAAACATTTTTGCTTTTTTTTTTTCAAACGGAGCTTACTGTTAAGCTTGGTCCCACCCCCTGCCCCCCCCATGCAGCCCACCAAGAGGAATGGGCTCATTTAGAAGGGGGTAACAGTGCATAATGCCCCCCTCCCACAAACCACTGTAGACAGGCACAGGTTTTTTAAAGTGTAAAAGAAAAAAGAATTTATTTTGGAACAAAGCTCTCCCTAGCAGTTTCATCGATATCATAGACATTTGGGCTGGAAGGGACCCCAGAGGATCATGGAGTCAAGTTCCCTGCCCCAGGGGCAGGAAGTCATCAGGGTCATAGGATCCCAGCAAGATGAGCATCCAAATCTGTCTTGAAGGCGTTCAGTGTAGGTGCTTGAACCACCTCTGGCTGCAGCCTGTTCCAGACCTCGGGGGCTCAGACCGTGAAGAAGTTCTTTCTTCTGTCCAGCCTGAACCAGTCACAGTGGAGTTTGTGACCATTCGATCTCAACCCTGCTGAGCACCCTGATAAACTTATAGGTGGCCACCAGATCACCCCTCAGCCTGCACTTTTCCAGGCTAAAAAGCCCCATGGCTCTCAGCCTGTCCGCGTAAGGTCTGTTTTCCTGACCTTACGTGATCATGCGTGTGGATCTTCTCTGGACTCTCTCAAGCTTCTCCACATCCTTTTTCAATTGTGGAGCCCAAAACTGGACGCAGTACTCCAGCTGCGGCCTCACCAAGGCCGAGGACAAGGGGAGAATGACGTCCTGGGATTTGCGCAAGAAGCATCTATGGATGCAAGCCAGCGTTTTGCTCGCTTTACTAGCCGCAGCATCACACTGAAGACTCATGTTCATCTCCTGGTCAACCATGAACCGCAAGTCCCTTTCATCTGTAGTGCTAGTCAGCCTAGCACTGCCGAGCCTATAAGGGTGCTGCAGGTTTTTCCTCCCAAGGTGGAGACCCTTGCATTTTTCGGTGTTGAACACCATCAGGTTCTCGTCTGCTCATTTCCTGAGCCTGTTCAGATCCTCCTGGATCGCCCTCCTGTCCTCAGGTGTGGATGCTTTACCCCAAACTTTGGTATCGTCGGTGAACTTGGCCAGTCCACTTCTGACCCCAATGTCCACATCATTGATGAAGAGGTTAAATAGTACAGGCCCTAGGACAGAGCCCTGAGGGACCCCACTGGTCACAGCGCACCAAGACGATCGGCTCCCATCGACCACCACCCTCTGGGTCCGACCGCGGAGCCAGTTCCCATCCAGTGGATCATGGTGAGGTCGAGGCTGCAGTTAGCCAGTTTAACCAAGAGGTGATCGTGGGATACCAGATCGAAGGCTTTTTTAAGGTCGAGGTATATGACGTTGATCTCTTCCCCTTTGTCCAGGTGACAGGTCACCTGGTCATAAAAGGAAATGATACTGGTCAAGCAAGGCCTACCCACAACAAACCCATGCTGGCTATCCCTCAAGATATTGCCTTCAGCTAGTCTGTTAAGGATGGCCTTCTTCATAATCTTTTCCAAGACTTTTCCCAGGACAGAGGTCAGGCTGATGGGCCTGTAGTTTGCTGGATCCACTTTCCTTCCTTTCTGGAAGATCGGCACCACAATGGCTTTCTTCCAGTCATCGGGCACTTCACCAGAGCGCCAGGAGCTCACGAAGACCCGTGCCAAGGGCTGGGCTATGATGCTCGCCAGCTTCCCGAGTACCCTGGGGTGTAACCCCTCAGGGCCGGCTGACTTGAAGGTGTCCAGCCTGTCGAGGTGTTCGTTCACGAGGTCACCTTTGATGGGGCCTCCCTGACCCATTGTGGGCAGGGCCGTCCCATGGGACTGGTGAAAAACCGATGCAAAGTACCCATTTAGCAAGTTGGCAGTTGTCCTATCTGGTTTAGCAGGGGTCCAGTGTTGCCCTTGCTTTTCCTCCAGCTCCCCACATATCTAAAAGTGAACGTTTTATTGTCCTTGATGTTTGTAGCTAGCTGGAGTTCAGCCACAGCCTTGTCTTTCCTGATTTGCTTTCTGCAGGTCCGACCAGAGCAGAGTATTCCCCCTTGGTAGCGGTTCCAGTCCTCCATCCTTTGTAGGTCTGCCTTTTAAGACTCTGGAGTCCATCAGTTTCCCGGAAAGCCAAGGGGGCTGCTGTGCCCTTTTGCTGCTTTTCCTCCGAGGCTTCTGTATTACTGACTGACTTGGCAGCTTTGCGGCAGATGGTGAAGGTGATCAGCTCATGGTCACTGTCACCCAGCTTCCCTTCGATCGTTAGGTTGCTGATTAGGTCGTCCCTGGTTGCCAGTACAAGGTTGAGCAGTGCTCTACCTCTTGTCGGCCCTTGCAAAGCCAGCCAACGTCCTGCACCGCTGAGGCTGGAGTTAAAAAGCAGCTTCTGCAAGTCTGTGACTTTCCCTCCATAAGGCTTCATGAGCCAGGGCTTTAGGGGGGAGGCAGCGTCCGCTAGTCTGACAGGGGAACAGCGACACCACGGATCACTCTCTCCTCCATGCCGGGTGCGTAATGCCCTTTTTCCCTGATGTCAGCCAGAGGGGAGTTTCGGGACACCCGTGCATCATGCGTGCTGCCAGCCCACCCCATAAAAATGTTTGTGAACCAGCCCCGGCGGTCCACCATGGCTTGCCAGATCACGGAGGCAAATCCTTTCCTGTTAGTGTAAAGCCTCCCACTCCCTGCAGGGCACAGCACTGGGATGTGAGTGTTGTCTAAAGCCCCCACAGTTTGGGAACCCCTTCTCATTAAAGCATCCATCACTTGCTGTGGATTCGCCAGGTGGATAACTTTGTTAGAGGTAATGTCCCTAAGCAGCTGGTATACCTCATGAGTTGCCTGCCTCACGGTGCAGGCCGTCACACCAAACTGGTTGGCAATATAGCAGAGGCTGGATGGGCTAGTTTCACGATGTCTGGTGGGATGGCCCAGCGCATGTTTATGTCCTGCCTCGTGATGTGCTGGCCCAGCATGGAGATGATATGGTAGAAGGTCTCCCTTTTCATGCAGAACATCTCCAGCCACTGCTGGTTGCTCCAAGTGGTCAGCATGATTCACTCCCCCAGGCCCCAGCTGCTCTCGCGGGCCCAGACTGTGCGGATGCTGTGGGTCCTCCTCGGGTTTCTCAACAGAGCCCAGTCATATCCCACGTGTTCGCTTTGCTCCCCTGTGTATGCCATGTATCTTCTGATTTGTGCTGTTAAAGCAGGACTCACACATTCCTGCTGAAGACTTCCTGCCACGTTCTGCAGTAAAACAGCATTTCCAGGAATGCATCCTCCTCCTCTTCCTCCTGCTCCATGTCCTCCATCATGTCACGTACTTCATCCTCATTCTCCATTTTTCCCATGTCCCAGCACCAGCCTGTCACCCATCTGCACCAAGCAGGGAGGCGTGACTGTGTGTGTGCTTCGTATAGCTGCTTTTTCTGCACTTCACCCCAGCACCCCCGGGCATTGTGCCTTTTGCACAAGCTTTGCGGCCATTACTGGTGTTCTGATGTAATCAAGCTTGCAAACAAAAAAAAGAGTCTTGCCTACTCCTCTCCTGCCTATTTAAAACTTTGCACAGTTTCTGGGAAAACATAAGGCTGTGCTTCTATAATTACATTATTTTGCACAAGCAAGCAGTTATCAATGATTTTTGCAACATTCCCAGCCATTGAGCAGCCATCCCAAAGTACAAAGGTCTTATTTACCCCATCACCAGGTTTTTGTTGTTAACTGTGGGTGCTTCATCACCTTTGGGTGTTTTGATACGCACAGGTAATGACTTCAAAATTCTTGGGATTTTCCCAGACTCTCCTGCAAACACAGCCTGAGTATAAAGGTGCCCCTCCCAAAATTTGCCAGCCCCTTTCACAAATCACTTGTGCTTGTGCTCTTGACCACCAACTGTTTCACCCACCATGTCTCAGAGAGCCAAGGCCAGCAATACAATGGAGCTGATGGCCCAGGAGGCTGATACCTTCAATGCCTGTGGACCCAACTGGAGCTGGGAAAAACTGGAGGACTTAATCAACATTTGGTCAGAGAAAAGGATCATAGACAGGCTGGAGAGTAGGAGGAATAAGCCTGTTTATGTTGACATCACAAAAGGCATGCGGGCACGAGGGCACAATCGTGACTGGACCCACGTCCAGTGCAAAATCAAGCAAAAAACAGCTAGGGGTTCTCCTGTTTGGGTGTTCAACCATCTTCCTTCTTCGCTTGGGGATTGGTAAATCTCCCAATCGGGTTGGTCGAAGGAGTGTATTCTCTCTGGTGGGTACACTAAATGCACATTGCTCAGGTACGACTATGGCTTTGGCATCTTGCAGAAAAGATTCTGGCACAGTGCCCCCCATGGGCTCGGACAGTTGTTCTGGGTTGACCAGGGCTGTGCCCTGCAGATTTGCGCAGACTGGTTGGCGATATGCAGCTATTGTGTATTCAGTTCATGAGCGAGCCCCACTTCGTCCCTATGAAGGAACCACAAAATACGCGGAACATGGCACATAGCAGCCTCCCTTTCCGTGGACCACCACTTGACCGCATAGGTGCCATTTTCAAACCACCCTGACCGAAGACTTGCTGCATGGGGCTTCCTCCAGCATGGGGCCGATTGTTGGCCCAGTTGACTGAGCGATCCAGGTGCAGGTCCCAGTCCTTGAGGGCTGGGCCAGCGGCCATTCGCAGGTTGCACTATAGGATACCATTGGCCTGTTCTACCAGCCCATTAGATTGCAGGTGATAGGGAATGTGATAGGTCCATAGCACATGATGTCTTCTGACCCATTCATGCACAACAGATTACAAAAATGTGAACTGTTGTCACTTTGCAGCTCTATGGGAGGTGAGTAGATGTCTAGCAGGTCTCCTAGTGCTGCGCAGGTGTCCTGCGCAGTGGCCTTGGCATAGGCCCGGGCGAACATCATTCAGGTGACTGCTTCTACAGCTACAAACACATACTGTCACTGTGGCAGAAAGCCATCTTCGTTTCTCCCCAAAATCTCTGCCCTGGGACAATGTGATTAGGATGAGCCCAGCACAGAGGAGTCACACCTCAGCCTGTCTCTTTAGGTAACTTGAGCTGGCTGCAGTCCTGAGGGAGGGGGGAAACCTGCTCCCTCTGCCCACGTGACTGGCATCAGCCACCTGGGTGAGGGGCATCTACCTGGGGAGCTGGAATCTGCCCGGTAACTGGTGATGTATTTCAAATTGGTTGGCCGACAGCCCACCGAAGCTGGCTGAATGAGGTCACAGGGGCTATATAAGTTGAGGCTTCCCAGGAGAAGGGGGCAGCAGCCATGCGGGGGTCTCAGAGGAGCATGACCATCTGAAACTGGCTCTCTCCCCCGTAACTCATGAGCAAGGAACTGCCTGCCTCCAGAGGGAAACGTCACCGGCCTTTGGAAGATGCTTGTGAGTAAGCTACTCAAGATCTGGTTAGATATCTAGCTGGCAGTAACTCAGATGCATGATCAAAAGGCTACCTCAGCCAGACTGTTTGATCTTTAGGATTTCTAGGATATGGCTCAATCTTGTACCCTATTTTCACCCTACCCCTGTAATCAATAAAGTTCTCCTTTGTGACCGGTGTGGGAGATTTATTGAGGGGTGGGTCTAAATTATGCCTAAGAGACCCCTTAGGTCTGCAGACTAAGGGAGACTTTCCTTTTTGCCCCCGACTTGGGGAAGAGCCCCAAGTTCCTGTACTGGGTCGAGTACCCGTAGGACTTTAGGCCTGTGTTTCCCCGAGGACACAGGGCCAAGACAGTCCCTTCTCGGGGTGGTGGCAGCACACGTTACCCCCAGGCTAGCAAGTGTGCTCTAGGAAGGGGGTCAGCCTGGATGTGAGGCACCCCTGGGGAGGCACTCAGAGCCTGGCAGGTGGGCGAGTGCAGGGAGGTGGACGGCTCAACACAGGAGTGCCCCCTACTGGCCCGCCACAGTCACTTTCTGGGAGTGTGGGGAAGCAGGCCCATAAAGTCACATTGCCAAACTTCCCATATTACCTTTCCATCGTGCAGCGACAAAGGGGTAGTCGACGCAGGGGTTAGTCGAGCTTTAACCTCCTGGCAGGTGATGCAGGAGTTGACTAATTCCTGCGCTTCCCTCTTAGTTAGGTGAATGGCCCAGGTGGCTGCTAGGTGAGCAGTGCCATCGCGGCTAGGGTGCGCATGCTGCCGGTGCAGCTGTTCTGCAGCTAGCACTCCAGGGGTCTGCCAAAGGCAGGGGCTGGGCAGCTTCTCTGGGGGTGGCTGAGCCTCTGCTTCAGTGACAAGGGCTTCTGTGTTGCCTCTGGCTAGCTCATCTACTTACCTGTCCCACTTTGCCTCCGGCCCCTCAGCCTTTCTGCTCCCATGCGCTGCACTGACATGCCGTATGTATAAGGGAAGGCCTCCCTGTGCCATTTCCCACAAAGCTTCCCACTTCTCATGGCTCCAGATGTCTCTTCCCCGCCTTTTGAAGTTTGCCCTCTTCCACAGGGGTAGCCACTTGGTGCAAGCCTCCACTACCATCCATGAATTGCAGTAAATATAAATGGACCTTGTAGGGTGGCCTGGTCCCTCTACCCGTTCATACTCAGCCACATTGACTACAGTGGCTAGCTCAGCATATTGTGCACTTTGACCATCTTCCCCCAGGGTGAGGTGATTGCCATCTCAGACTCATATGGCAGCCCCCCTCCAGGTACGACCTTTGGCTGAGCTGTCGCTAAACCAGACCTCTATGTCCTCTGATGTTTCCATGTTGAGTTAAAAGGGAGGTGCTTCCTTGATGGGAGAGGGCTCGTCCAGGCTGGCTATGCCTGGGTATACATTAATTGTGCTCTCTGTGACCTTTTCTACTAATGGTCACCCGCTGAGTTTGACTTAAGATATAATAGACTCAGTTTTGCACTGTGGTTTCTTGGGCTCGCCCCCATGGCGGGAGGCGTCTGTCAGACAACGCCGTTCCCAGGATGGGCACCAGAGTGGTTATGGCAGTGGGAAGCTCCCCTCTCAGGGCCTCTGTGACTCCTAAAGCTGCGGCTGCTGCACGCAGCATTTGTCCCAGCAGGGCGTATCGGGCTTCAGCCCCTTTCCAGCCTCAGCTCCAGACCCCGAGGGGTTTTCCCTCTGTCTCAGGTGTGTCCCTTTGCCACAAGCTCCAATGGAGTCCCCCCTCATTTAAATGGAGCCAGAGCTCCCCTTCTGGGTGCCATGCTGCTAGGGAAGCGTGAAAGGTCACTGCCTCCTTGAGGGCCCACAAAGCATGCTGGTGCTCGTGGCCCCATTCCCACTGAGTTTTTTTCTTGCATAGATTATACAGAGGCCAGGCCAACATGCTAACCTTGGGGACATGCAGGCACCAGAAGTTAAGCGCAGCCAGCTGGGCTTGCTGCTCTTTTACAGTGCTGGGGGCAGGGGTATCTACCAGACTCTGCAGCTCTTTGGCCAGTGTGGGGGGTCCACCTTGCTGCCATTGGATTTGCAGGAATTCACACTGGGGCCCGACTTCTTGGATCTTTTTGCTGGACAGCGCGAACCCAAAGGCTTGCACCTTCTCCTTTAGGGACTCAAAAGCAGAAATGGTTAATTCCCGGCCTTGACCTCCCACCATGACATCATCGACATATTGCCAGACATGTACCTCTGCATGACTCAACTGGACTTTATGGACTACTGCAGCTAGCCCTCCGTGGGCCAGGGGAGCTGTGCACTCAGCCCTGGGGTAGGACTGTGTAGGTGTACTGCTGTCCCAGCCATGTGAAGGCAAACAAAGGCCAGTGATGTCCTTAACGTCTAGGGATCCCATCCACTGGGGGCCGTAGCACCTAATGCTTTCTGCCAGTGCAGGCATGGATGGGGCCACAGCCGTCAGATGGTCGATGTTGGCATCCAAAGCCTTAAAATCAACAGTCAATCGCCAATCCCCATTTGGTTTACGCACAAGCCACACCGGGCAGTTGCACGGAGAATGAGTTCGAATGATGGTTCCATCCTCCAGCTCTCGGTTGATAACGTCTTGAATGGGTTGTGTTGCCTCAGGGGGCGGGTATTGAGCTCAGTGTACCCCCTTCGTGGCCAGCAGAGCGAGCGGGGTCGTGGAACATTGGGCTACTGCCGTCATCACGTCCTTCTGCTCGCCTTCCTGAACCGCGGCACATCTGAACTGCCAGGTTTCCTGCCCCTGCCCCTGCAACATGTTTTGTCCCAGTAAGTCTGGCCCTCCCTGGAGCATGACAGCGGCTGCCGTTAGTCAAGGTGAAAGTGGGCCAGACCAAATGTCCTGGGCGTCCGGCACCTCCAGCTCCTAATGCCTGGTAGGGAATTCCCCGTGCCCCTTTCCACTCTGCACAGCCCAAAATGCATAGCTGGGCACCAGTGTCTAGTAGCATATTAATTGACTTTTTTTTCCATTTAGACAAATCTTTACAGGCACTTGAATTAAGGGGCCAATATTATTCTGTGTTACCAGTCCCCGATCCTCTACTGCCCCCACGATGGCCCCTTGCTCGGGGGGTTGAGTCGGACGAGTCTCCTACTGCTGGCAGTCGGGGGGTGCCAAGGGCTCTGTCTTCTTCCCTTTCCTGTCCTCGCAGTGTTTGGCCCATAAACCTTGCAGGACCAGGGAGGGCAGCCCGTCAATTTGCCCTTTACTGAATGACTCCCTCCACATCTGTGCCTGCAGATCTTCTATTCCCCACTTTCCCGGACTTGCGAGGCCCTGCCGGGTCATCTTTCTCAGGGGCCACTGCCATGGCCTTGGCAGTTTTTATTAGTTTGGGAAGCCCCGGCTTCTGCAAGATGGGCAGAAGCTGTACCAATCGCCAAATCGCATTTCTTACCAGGCGAGTTGCTGACTGGTTGTAAGGCCGGCAGAGCTGACGTGCGGTCCACTGGTGCCGCGGGAAGAACTTCTTCCACATGGCTTCTGTCACTAGCTCTTCATCTCGAGCGTGCCTCCAGGTCCCTGCTCGAATGATTTCTGTTAAGGCTAGTTGATACAGAAGTGGATAGCTTCCTCTAAGTTAGCCCATGCCCGTGGGGGAGGCGTAAGCTCTTTTTCCATGTTACCGTAACCCGCAGCGACTGCCTGTATTGCAGCAGAAAACAGGGTAATGTTATGGTCCTGCCTGACCCACTGACCCTACTGGATTTCAGGGCAGAGAACCAATTGTGCTGCCTTGGTGCGACTCACAGATACTGCCGAGTCCCCTTCACCATACCTTTGAACTAGCCGGTCTATTATTTGCTCCCCTGGTTTGGCCTCATGTTGCTTTTGTAATTCTTGGATTTCTGTGCAAGGAAAGGAACGTGTCTCTGTCCGTAGATTGCCCCCTTGCAGCCCCGCACATGTCACCGCTACTGGGAAGGTTCGGGCTAACTCTCCTCCTACATTCTCCTGGGCTGGTGGGGCATGGGGCGGCGGGATCTCGCAGGCTGCTTCTGTAAGCCTCACATACTCATCATCTCCTGGCTTAGTTACTGCCGTTTCACCAGACCGATCCTCGCTCTCTGGGTCATCCCACCGCTCAGCTTCTGGAATTCACCGTCCGGACACTGCCGGAGCCTCTCAGGGGAAGTTTCGACTGATCGTGCCACTTGCACCTTCTGCTCAAGGGAGGTGATTGCCCGTGTGACCAGTATCTTCCCCTCCCGATGCTCTAGTGTCTCTAGTTGGTCTTTACCTGGTCTGGCAGCCAAGCGCACCACGCTACCAGAATCCTTTTCTTCCCTCAGTTCCCTCTCAAGCTGGGCACTTGCTCTTTTAAGGACTGATTCTCTTGGCGGAGCTGAGTGCCTCCCTCTGCTCCCGGTCTTAGGCAGGTTGCCAGCAGCCAAGACAGGCGTCCTTTCTTAGGTCTGCCCCTCTGCGCAGCAGTGAACGCAGCCCGCTGATGGGGTACCACGGTGGCATTGCTCCAGGCGGGTCTCAGCCTCTCTTTATCCCACCCTGGATTCTTACTACCCGTAACCTCTTCTATCAAAGCAATCAGTGGGGTCCAGCTCTCTGCCCCCTCTGCACCAGTCCTCCCCTCCGAACTCTCCATCCTCCATCCTGTCCCTGATGCCAATTTTGTCACAAGCCAGCTAGGCACTGGGAGTGTATCAATTTTATCACAGGCCAACTAGGTCGTAAGGTTCAGTTTCAGATCGAGGAGGCAAAAGTGAAGTAAAGGCACATTTATTATAGCTTACACACACACAACAGTTAACAGAAGGATAAATGCGATAAGCAGACAATGCAGTATTAAAGAGCTAATAGTTGTTAGTTTTATCACTTTGGTTAAACTTATGACAGACAAGTTACATTTGCAAGTTACGCACTTACAAGCTTTATATTAGCTAATATTACCTGTTAGGCAAAATACCAAATGCCTCCAAGAAGCACATATTTATTGCTTATTAATCCCTCTGGTTCTGGCCGTCACAGCCCGGTGAAAGACCGAAGCAAAGTGGGCATTCAGGAGTTCGGTTTTCTCCTGGGCACCATTTACCAGCTCTTCTGAGGTGCTCAGCAGGAGCCACACACTTCCATTTCTTTTCCTTTTGCTCCTTACATAGCTAAAGAAGGACTTCTTCTTGTTCTTGACTCCCGTTGCTAACTTGAATTCAGCCACAGCCTTAGCTTTCCTAATCTTCTCCCTACATGTGTGGACCAGTCAT
Organism: Crocodylus siamensis; assembly: GCF_052110815.1. NCBI lineage: Eukaryota > Metazoa > Chordata > Crocodylia > Crocodylidae > Crocodylus > Crocodylus siamensis. Next base: position 23,921,375 of record NC_143400.1, read on the forward strand.
ATAGTCCTCCTTAAGGGCTGCGCCTAGGTGCCATTGTGTGCATGCCTCTTGCTTCTTTTTCAAGAGGATCATGATATCCCTATCACAGCAGGTGGGCTTGAGACCCCTTCTGCCGCCTTTCCTCCACATGCAATGGTCTTCTTTAAGACCATTCCTATGCGGTTTCAACAGGGATGGAGAGCAGATACTGCTCTCAGCAGCCATCAGTTTCCTGGGCCACAGGATAAATCCTGGTTGTGCTTCATCCTTGGGAGCAGGAGGGAAATCACCTACAACCTACAATCTTACCCCTACGCTACTGTCCGCTCTCCCTCTCTCTTTCCTGTAGACTGCATTCCCTGGATTCTCCGGCATGGTGAGTATGGCAATCTTTCTTTGCTCCAGACCCCCCAATCACATTACATGGTGTGTCATAAGTCAAAAGGGCTAAATCCAAAAAGGCCCAAGGCAAACCTTGGAAAGGGAAGTGGAGATCCCTACAAAAACACCCAAAGGTCCACAGGCTTTGGGCAGTTCTCCCCAAAGACTGGTCACTCAGGTCTCAGGACCTGAAATCCTGGCTCCCTGATTTTGGTTCTGGCTGCTTAGGTAATCTTCTCCCAGAGGCTTTGAGCTGCTTGGGGCTTATCCAGAGTCCAGAGAAATCAATGGGGAAAGAAATGCCTTCTGGTGTTATGCCACTGAGTTCCAGAAGTGCCTGAGAGCCAGCCGACACCTCCTCCCTTCCTCCCTGAATGCCGTCACTTCACTCTCCACGTGCCTGTTCATAATAAAATGATCCACTGGGATACTGTAGCTGAATTTCAAGAGGGAATAAGACCTGCTCCCTTCCCTGGCACTCACCGAATACCTGCAGAACAGGGTCAGTCTTGTTTCTGCTTCGTTCTAGGGAATGGGAGGGGAAACAGCTCCATAATGGACACAAGCTCACACTTATGCTACTGTCCATTACCTCTCTCTTTCTTCCAGGGTGGCATCCTTTCACTATCAGATGTGATAAGTCTGACAAGCTTTCTTTGCTCCAACCCCCAGTCACATTGTGCGGTGTATTGCAAGTCAAAAGAGCTAAACCCAGGAAACCAACAGACAAGTCTTGTGGAGGGAATTTGAAATGTTTATTGAGGAGTCTCATTTTGACGAGCCTGGGGTGGTGCTCTTCATAGCATGATCATAAGGGGCTGGACAGCCATAATCCCAACCCTTGGTTTGGAGTCCAGATGCTTCCAAAAACTACTTCAAGACACTTTGAACTATTTTGAACTAACGCTGAATCCAGTCCAGTTCTTGTGGGGGCACAAAGGCCACCTAGTATGATAAAGCTGAGATCCAACCATAGCTCAGTGCCTGAGAGCTGGCCAGCTTCTCCACCCCTCCTTTTCTGTGGCTGCTCCATCCTCTCAAGGCCCATTAGGAATAAGACGTTCCAATCCCAACCTTGCTTTAGATTCTGGTTTGAGACTTTGAGCCATTTTGGCCTCATGTTGCCAGATATCTACAGGCTTTTGTTGGTGCTCTCCGAAGTATGGTCACCAGGGGCTCAGGACATGGAATCCAGGCCCCTTATTTTGCTTCCTGTTGCTTAGAAAATCTCCCAGAAAATTTGAGCTGTTTGGCCTCATCCCATATCCGGTGAAGTCAATGGAGATAAAAATACCGTCTGGTTTTATGTCACTGAATTCCAGACGTGCCTGACAGAGAGCCCACGCCTATTGAATATAAAGGTCCTTGCAGTTGAATTTGAAGAGGGATGGAGAGCTGCTACCACCGACTACCTGGGTGTGTTTCATCCTTGGGAATGGGGGGGACAGCAGCTCCACCATGGCTACAACTTCACTGTTATGCTACTCTCCATTCTTCCCCACTCTTTCTAGCTGGGTAGACTCCCTGAATTAGGGACCACGGTGATCTTTCAAACAAACCAACAGCCCTGTCTTTGTTCCAACCCCCCCCCCCCCCCCCCCCCGTCACATTACGTTGTTGCCCTGTGGGGTCAGGCCAACTCTCGGGATCTCAACATTGCGCTGTTAGACAGGAGGGGGGTGACACAATTGCACATATACAAACACACAAATCAATTACGTGCATACACACACACAGACAACTCAGGCACATACACATCCAATCCAGCCTAGGCACATGCATACCTAGCACCAATTCAAGCCCATACACACTTCACACCGATAATTAGACTACGGTGAGTTGTCAATACCCACACACTCCATGCACACACACAGATCACTTATTTGTATATCACACACGTGATGACATATATACACACACACACACACACACACACACACACACATATATGTGAGAGGGAGCAAGCTCAAGATACCTGGGAGGAGAGAACTTGCAAGCACTTGGCACTCAAAACCTAAGGAGCCCAGGTGGATCATCTGGGCTTCAGCATTTAGCCTGACGCGTGCCCTAAGCTGTCAGGGGAGGACTGAAGCGAAGCAGCGCGAGGCCTCTACTTTGAGGTGCAGCTGCTCAGAGAAAGAGCGTGTATCACTCCTTCTTGCCGCTGATTCCCCCGTGTTTCCCAGGATGAAGCGAGGCATTCCCAACCCCAGCACGAGCACTGGCCTCGAGCTGGGGGCCGCCCCCACTCGCTGTGGTGCTCAGCTGGGAAACCCAGCCGTCCCGTGAGTTCCCCCCTTCACCCTCAGGAGCTCTGCTGCCAGACGCCCAGGGCCCATTTCCCCCCATGACTTGCATTCGCAGGGCCTGGGTGAGACTGAAGCAGCTTAGCATCTCAGAGACACGATTCTCTGAGCAACCAGAAGCCCGATCAGGGGCCGGATCCCCAGCCCTGAGCCTATAGTGACCGTACTTTGGAGAGCACCAACCAAAGCCCTTTTGACATCTGGCCCTTTACTAAGGATCCCCACTTGCCTTCCCAAAAGCTGCTGAGGGGACTTCTCAATTTAGATCTTTTGACTTGAGATGCACCATGCAATGTGCCTGGGGGGCTGGAGCAAAGAAAGCCTGTCAGACTCGCCAGGGGAAGGACTTTACACTGCAAGACAGAGACAGGGAGAAGGACAGCAGTGCAAGACTCAGGTTGTAGCCACGGTGGGGCTGCTTTCCCTCCCGTTCCCAGGACTGAAACACAACCACAATCGATCCTGTGCCCCAGACTATTGGTGGCTGCTGAGAGTGGTGAGCAGTAGGGAGGAGAGAGCGTGCGAGCACGTGGCAGCACCGTATAACCAAAGACACAACTGCTCCATCCCTCCCGTTCCTGGTCATCCCTTATGGATCTCAGCTGCCAGCCAGCTGGCCCTGCTGAAGAGCCGGACTGATCACCCGACTTGTGCAGCCAGAGTTGATTCTGCCTTGAGATGTGCCAGGGGAATGAAGGCAGAGAAGACTTGCCCTCACCAGAAGCTTGCTGACTTGCCCAGCCTAGATGAGAGAGAAGTCACCACGTCTTCTTGCTGCTTCTCTGTTTTCCAGCAGGAAGCAAAGCAACGCTCCAAGCTTGGCCCAGGGCAGGCAGAGGTGCAAGAGCTGAGGGCAGGTTTATTCTCTCATGGACCTGAGCTGGGAGAAGCCAGGCGCCCCCTATTTTCCATTAGAAATCCCATGTGAATTGTATGGGACTGGACCACCCATGATGAGGGTGGGATTTCCCAAGGGCCCAGCACCCAAGGGCCCCCTGGTACCTTTCCTGGATGAGCTGGGCAGAGTGAAGCCTCAGCCATGCAGCTAGTAAGCCTTTATTTACGGATGGAAACGCCCATGGGTGAGATGGTTCTTGGGTTCATCTGCTAAGACTGATGTGAGCCACCACTGAGGCTTGTGAATCAAGGTGAAGGAACCTGTCCCCCATGAGCATGTCCCTGGCACACCCCTTTCCCTGCAGCACTCGCCAGTCAGCAGATAGCATGAGCAAAGGCCAGAGACCTTGTCACGCTCAGGAGCATGTCCCTAAGCCCTGGGAAACCTCCCCAAATAGACGGTGAACTGGACTGTTCCTGCCGCTCCCCAGTTTCCCAGACTGAGACTCATTGCGGGCCCCGTCCTGTGTTCTCGTGGCCGAGGACAGCTCTTTCTTGCTGCTGAAACCAAAGGGAGCTCGTGTTTTCCATTGAATTGACTGGACTCAGACATGTGGCCGGAGTTGTCTTGTCCCCATTTTGCTCGGAAAGAGGATGCGCGTTTCCATCTGCGATAAAAGGGCTTCAACTGCCTTTGTGAAAAGATGTCATTCTCTATTTTGGCAGGTTCCCCCGAAGACCACAGGGCTCAGTCCCTTTGGAAGCCAAGACCAAAGTGCCCTGAGTTTCACCCCGAAAGGGTGAGGCAGCCAAACTCAGTGTGTGGCGGTGGGTGCCTTGGCCAGAGCTCTCACACTTCTCAAACTCAGCTGCCAGTAGATGGGGGGCCATTCTCCCCCATTAATTTCGCTGGGTGCTGGATGAGACCCAAGCAGCTTAAATATCCGAGAGAAGCTTCTCTGAGCAACCAGAAGCCCAATCGGGGCCTGGATTCCCAGCACTGAGCCCCTAGCGACCGCACTTCGGAGAGCACCAGCCAAAGCTTATGGACATCTGGCCCCTTACTAAGGACCCACATGTCCGTTCCCAAGAGTTGCTCTGGGGCATTTCGGGTTGAGCTCTTTGGACCTGGATGCACCACACAGTGTGACTGGGAGGCTGGAGCACAGAAAGCTTGTCATACTCACCAAGCTGTCTGCTACAATGACCCCACCCTGAAAGAAAGAGAGAGGGAAAATGGACAGTAGCGTAAGAGTGCAGTTGTGGACACAATGGAGCTGCTTTCCCTCGTGTCCAGCGATGAAGCACAATCAGAGCTGACCCTGTGTCCCAGGCTATCGGTGGGTGCTGAGAGTGGTAGCAGCTCGCTGTCCCCAGTGCAATACAACTGCAAGAACCCAGGGCAGCGCCGTGTTTGGAACAAGTCCAAGGAAAATGAAGCAGCTGCACCCATGGTGGTGGGGACGAGGTGCTGGCCAGCTCTTGGTCATTTCTGGAAGTCAGTGGCACAAAAGTGATTGGTAGCTCTTTTGAGTTGGGGGAATCTGGGCCCTGTATTGCCCCGCTGCCTGACCCAAAAATGCAAGGGGTGAGTCGAAAAAGAATAGGGAGAGCCAAACTGTGAGCACTCAGGATCTCCACCATTGTCTCATGGAGAACCGTGCTGCTCTGCCAGACGAGGCAGTGCCCCAGGCAGTGATTTCAGTCCCTACCACTGATGCGCTGCTGCCCCTTTGGCAAAAGATGGAGAGGAGGAGAACGGCGGCCACAACCTGGACCTTTATCTCAGCCTCTGCTTGGGTCCCGAAGTCCCCAGTGTGGGGCTGGAGGCTTGAGCAGCCAGATTTATACCCTGTGCTGCCCCTGACATTGCAAGCCCGACTGCCCAAACCCAATGCCTGGATTGTCAACAAGTCCCATTGCCCTTCTGGACGAGGAAAGGTCAGGGCTGTCACTTGTCACCCCCCTCGAGCACATGGCATCTGGTTCCTGCTTTCCCAGGCTCAGTGCCAGGCTCAGCTTGAACAAGGACCTGCGTTTGCCCCCCGACATGGTGCTTCAAAGCCACACCAGAGCTTTTCTGCTCTTTGCCATGTCATGCCATCTTCACCACCTTTGGTTAAGGAGAAAGCAAACTACTTCCTTGTGTGTGATCCCTGGGTGTCTCCGAACCTCTCCAGACCCAAGAGCCTGCAGCCCTTCTTAGTCTGTACCCACCATGGCGCAATGCACTTGATTTTACTCTGCTGTTTCCAGCTCTCAGCAGGTACGCCAGAGGAGGCAGAGACAGCTGGAGACTGGCGGTACTTGAAACCTTACTGAGAGTGCAGGAACAGACTGTGCTGATGTGCAGGAAGACTAGCAAGTATGGCAAAAGAGCTGCTTGACTTAGCAGGGAATTTGTCAGTTAGCTAAATCACAAAAAGGAAGCTTGTAAGAGGTGGGAACTTGGACAAACTACTAGGGAGGAGTATAAGAGCATTGCTCAGGCATGCAGGAATGAAGGCAGGAAGGCCACAGGGCAAGTGGAGTTGCAGCGAGCAAGGGACGTGAAGGGGAACAAGAAAGTTTCTGCTACGGCTGTGTGAAACAGCACCATTTCATTTTGACTACCGTTTCACCATTTCAAAGGGACAGCGTTTCATTTTGCTGTTTCATTTAATTTTGAAGCACCGTTCTGGTTTGTTTCATTGAAACTGTTTCACTGTTTCGATGCATTGTGACGTTTTGCCTATACGCTACAAAGGGGAATCACGAAAATGCCTATAACTTTGTCACTTTTTGCCTGATGTGAATGAAAACATCAGGGGTTGTAGCCCCTGCTGAGGTCACAAAGTCTGCCACGTTTCAAGAAGAGAGGTGCAGGGGTTTCTGGGAAACTGCACCTCAAGGTGCTGACCAGCGAAACTCGTTACCCAGGGCCCTGCCTCCTTCCAGGTAGCCGCCCCGGGACAGGTGCTGGCCGTGGAGGTTGTATCTGTTTTGGTCTAAGGACACGGCACTGGCAAACAAGGCTCTTTGGGCCAATCTGATATCTTTTAGTAGACCAACTGAATAGCTGGAGAAGTATAGCTTAGCAAGCTTTTGGGCTGAAAACCCCTCATCAGGCTGAGGAGGCACCTCCAGTTGGTGTGCGCTCTTTCTGGACAGAAGGAGTAGTAAAGAAGGCAGAGGCTGGTGCGCACTACAGACTAGAAAGCCAGCCAGTGAAAATGGAAATGGAGGTGTCAGGGGTGAGGGACAGGCTGGGCTGGGGGGAGAAGGTGGATGTAGCAGGTAAAAGTGCAGAGGTGCCTGGGGTGTCAGATGTGTGGCAGGTTGTGGTATGTCAGAAGTCCACTGTGTGTGCTGAGTCCATGAGTTTCTGTACCTAGGAGGATGATGAAGTGCAGTTCATAGGCTCGTCTGTGAAAAGTGGTTTGTATATTCAAACAAGCACTGAACCTCCCTAACCTCATCACCAGAAGCCAACTTCCTACAGCCCAAAACACACCAAGTGGATCCAGACCATGCCATGACAAGACATGCAAACCTGCCAGCAATATCTCCAGTATGGAGATAACTTCATGGTACAATTCTCCATCATATACACGTAGGAGACACCAAGCAACACCTGCACCAGAAGGAGCGCACACTGAAAATCTATCAAAGCCAAGAGCACCCAACCACCTGTCTCCAGTCGTTCAGGCCTGATCCTCGAAGGGAATTTGCAAACCACTTTTGTCCAGCATCGTTTCTGTAGCGGGGGGCCCAAAACTGGACACAGGACTCCAGATGTGGTCTCCCCAGTGCTGAATAGAGGGGAAGCATCAACGGGACCTGAACCTGTTCAGCCTCCACAAGAGAAGGCTGAGGGGGATCTAGTGACCTGTTATAAACTAGTCGGGGGGGACCAGCAGGCATTGGGGGAGTCCCTGTTCCCCTGAGCACCGCCAGGAGTGACCAGGAGTAACGGTCACAAGCTGGCAGAGGGGAGATTCAGACTAGATATCAGGGGGCGCGACTTCACGGTCAGGGCAGCTATGATCTGGAACCAACTTCCAAGAGAAGTGGTGCTGGCCCCTACCCTGGGGGTTTTTAAGAGGAGGCTAGATGAACACCTGGCCAGGGTCATTTGACCCAGTACCCTTTCCTGCCATGGCAGGGGTCAGACTTGATGATCTGCTCAGGTCCCTTCCGACCCTAGAAACTATGAAACTATGAAACATCTTAGTGTCATCTGCAAATTTGAACAGGGTGCTTTTTATCTCCTTGTCCAAGTCGCTGATGGAGATGTTGAACAGTGCAGGCCCCATCTCTGGGCAGCCTGGTCCACTGATTGACACCCCTCAGGGTCAGAAAGTTCCTCCTCAGTTTCCTCTGCCTCAGCTTGTGACCGTTGTCCCCTGCAATCTTGGTCCTGTCCCCTGCAGCCTTCAATTACCAATTGAGATTTCTAAATCAGGGGTCAAATTCCCCCCATATGTAGAAATCAGCTTTGCAAAGCTGGTCATCAAAGGGGCAGCCAGTGGATACAAGCACCAGGGGAACCATGTTGTAAGCATTACCTGCAGAATTAAATTACTTATAGTGCAAAAATAAGTTCCTCATATTGCAAATCTGAATGGCTGATTTTCCTTTGAACCAAGCCCAGAAACAAAGGCGTAGGTGCAGCTGAATTCAAGCAGTAGCTGAGAACTGTCCCAAGCTGCAGACACCGTGAAACACTGACCTTGGGTTTTCACCCCTGCAGTGGGTTGGTGGCCACCGTATGGCCTCAGAGATGTCAGCTGGGTTTCCAGTGGGGAAGGGTGGTGTGACCCCCAAATGAGGAGCAGAGCTGCACACAGACATGGACATCAGGAAACGCACTCAGAGGTGAGGGATCTGGGCTCGCTTCAAACCCACACACCTAACATAAAAAGCTCGGCTGAGCCGCTGCAACCCCCCACGGAGGAACAATGGCCGGCACGATCTGTGGGGAGGACCGGCTGTAGGAACAGACCGTTCACTACCACGTGGGATGCTGTACTGATGAGCCAAGATAAGGGGCTGAGAGATGCCTACTGGATCAGGGTAAATGGGCTGGACAGTGGAGATGCTAGACCAAACAAGGAAGGTTATAAATCCCAGTCTGTAAGTGGGAGATTCCAGATCGTTACTGAGGGATGCTCAGGATGGTAATTGCCCTGGCAATTTTACTCCACAGCCTCCTCCTTCATGCCCAGGGAGATGAAACAATCTCCGTATCTATGGTAAGAGCAGGAAGCATTTGGTGCTGGGAAAGGAAGAAAAAAGCTTACTACTGCTGCTGACCAGAGTTCCTCCAAAGAGCAGAAGCCTTTTTTGGTGACTAAGGACCAATATGGGTTCAAGTCTGGATCCAACCGTGAGTCAGGGATTAGGGGGCTTTGGGTCATAGCCATGACTCTGCCTCGAATTACTGCATCCTGATGCCAGCTGCAAGCTGCAAAACCCTCTGGTCAATGAGTTTTCTCTCATTGCTCCTTTGCTTGTAGTGGAACCTGATGGGTGGGCAGACTGGGACACAGTGTGAATGCTGCTCCCCACGGGGGAGTCAAATGTGGGCAAATGAGATACAGAAGAGTCCACCTTTCCTCACTGGACAGAATGAGACCTGTGCTGAAACAGCCCTGCTCCTCTGTATGTGCTCAAGAAGAAAAGGCCAAGGACTCCTGGGTCCTAAGCCAAACTAGGAGGGGAGTGGGAGCTAGTAGGTTAAAGCAAAGGCACCTGGGAGTCAGGACTCCTGGGTTCTGCTGCCGAACATCAGGACTCAGTTGCATCCCCGCCCAAATACTGAAACTCATGTTGGGCACTCCTGCCATCTAGAGGTGAAGGGTTGTTTGTTGTAGCTGGGTTGATCTAAGGACATAGGCAGGCAAGGTTTCTTGGGTAGATGTGATGTCTTTTATTAGACCAGCAAAATAGTTGGAAAAAATGTTCTTTGCAAGCTTTCAGGAACAAATGCAGAGTCTCCCTCTGCCTGAAGAAGGGTGTTTGTGCCTGAAAACTTGCAAAAAACATGTTTTCCAACTACTGAGTTGAACTAATAATGAAAGATATCACATCTAGAAATGAATGTATTCATGACATGCACTAGCTCCTGTTTCTCCCCTTTAGCAGCCTGGGATAACAAAACGGGTCTGTCGTTTCTGCTGCTTCTGCTGCCAGATCCACAAGTGGGGCTGTGGGGTGTGCTGCAAGCAGAAGAATGATGCCCCGCATCTCCAGGCTGTGCTTCCCAGTCTCCCATCCTTACCCACATCCTCGCCTGCCACACCTGCTGGATTGGAATGGGAGATGCCAGTATGGACATGACCTTGCTGAGACCCACAGGGATGAAGATGGTGTTGATTTGTGATGGGGAGGGCTGGGAAAGGGCAGATATTCACAGCTACCAACAATAAAGTTTGGAGCAGATGAAATCCTCTCTCTGGTGCAGGGCTTCAAGAAATGGGATGTTATAGGAGCATTCTGTGGAAGCCTGGAAAGGCTCTCAAAGCACCCCAGGGTGCTGTGGCACCCAGGTTAAAAATCACTGTTCTCAACAATCTCAAGCCACAAATGCAACTCACAGAGCTCCCCCTCTCCTCCAGACCTTTCGCTTTCTACAAATCACCCTTGTAGCACATGGAAGCTGAGGGCAGACATGTAGCCGAGACAGATATAGCTCATGCTGCCTGATTCACAACTCACAGAAATCAACAGCACACTGTGCACGCACACTAGCCTTGGGCAAACACGATTTGCATGCTCCCCGACACAGAGCGATTTCCACCATGCACGCAGACCAGCAAGTCTCTATTAGCTTCATTTGATAAGCAGGATTAATCATAATAATGCTGTTGTTGTTATTATACAAGCACAGCTCTTGAGCCCTCTGCCAACTATACCAACTCCTCTCGCTGCTCAATAACCTTCTGCTTCCTCCTACATGTTTATGGCTCGTCAAATATTTGTAGATCGTTCTTCTTAGTCACTGTTTAGTCTAGCAATATACACAAATCAGAAGAATGCAGCTGCTGTCATTAGCCGTGACTCATGTTAAATTCCTTATCGGCACAGAGAGCAAAAGCAAACCTTCAGTAAAAACAGGACTCGGGCCCTTTGTGAAGAAAGTGGCAGCCTGCTGCAGAGAGCCAGCGCCCTTGTTGTCGCTTAGGAAGGAGAGTGTTGTAAATGAGAGCCTACCCCCTGACACCATGGTAATGGCAATGCCATCTTCTTGCAAATCCTAATTGACCCCATTTTAAATTGGTAATAAGTCAAAGGGAACCACTTAAGAGTAGCTTTGTAATTGCTGAAGGCAGGGTAGAGCAGCATCTAAATGACTAACTGGGCACATCTACATGTGCACATTTACTACACAGTAACTGAAAATTACTGCACAGTATGGGTGTGTGGCTATAAGTGCATGCCCATACTGTGCAGCAACTTACACCAACTGGAGCATAAATTTGCTACCTGCATGATGCACGTAGCAAATTTACACCCAGTTAGTTACTGCATGGTAAGGCACATGTAGACGCCTTACTGCACAGTAACACTGTGTGTGTGGACTGACTTGGGACTAACTTCAGTACCAAGACTGTCCACATACAGTATTAATGAACTGTATGTGTAGACACCAGGCTAAAAACAGCCTAAAAAACTTTAACACAGTAAGTTACTGAGCAGTAAATGCACATGTAGATGGGCCTGCTGAATCAGGGAGGCACAAGTTGTTGGGAGTAAGACCCCGTTTCATCAGATGCTACGTAGCTCAAGTGAAGTCACTGGAGAGACATGAATGGAAGAAAAAGCTACTTTGGTCCTCTCATTGAGAGGAAAGTCAAACTTACCATATTTCAGAGCAAACCCTGAGGCAACACATGAGTTCTACCCACCGGGGACGCAGCTGGAGAAATCTAAGTACCAGCCAGGATCTATGCTAAGTCATTAGCATTTGGCCCTGGGCAGCAGAGCTGCCTCCTGTCCTCATTTCTACATGGATAGAAATGAGGCCAGGTTTCCCCCTCTGGTGCTCAGCACAAGATTTCAGGTAAATAATTCTGCAATAGCCCAAAGGCTGTCACAAGCACAGTATGCATCTCATTCCCCTACAGTTCCTTGAAACAGGCTGTGTGGGAGGCAATCTATCATAACTCAAGATGTTTATTTCTACAGAGGGTTATTTCCTGGACACCTACTCAGCTCCCGACAACATGGACAGCACAAAGAATTTGGGTGTGTGCGCACTGGCTTCCATCCACTTTTCCTCAATACATAGTGGCTGCAAATTCAGTTGGCCAAGTGAATGGGAAAGACAACCAAAGATTCTTTCGGCAGGAGCATCTCTGTATCAAATGTACAGACATAAAAGGGACTCAGTGAGCACATCTACATGTTCATTAATGCACCTTAGATACTGAGCACTTAGTTTATTAGTGTACTTCCTTAATAAAGCACTAAGTACCTGAAGTTACTGAGCAGTAGCACCACCGAACAGTTATGTAGTGACACTTACTGTGCATTAGTGTAATAACACTGAGCAGTAGGCTATTGGCACAGTATTTGCTGTGACACGCTACTGCGCAGTGTTATTAGGCCAATGCACAGTAGGCGTCTCATGTAGACGTGCCCAGTGAGTGGTGCTTTTGGTCCATGTGTTCTCAGATTTGTTCTTAGCATGCAGATGGGGTCGTTCGGTTGTGGGCCCCTGAATCGACAGGTCAAATGCTTATGTCTTAGTAAGGTATTCAGGCTGTAGCCATATTGGTCCAGAGGCAAAGGGAATCAGAACTCACAGTAGAGGTGCTAAAGCTGAGCTAAAGGTGGTTGGAAATGGTCTTTCCTCATGTCACAAATAGATTTTTTAGGACTCAGAATTTTCCCCTATCTTGTCCCACCAACCTCAGAGCTTGCCAAAGTAACCAGTGCCAAGGAGCCCTACCTCACAGATGGGACAGGGTATATAGAGGCACACCCATCCTCCTTGCTGCAAGCAAGGAAAGCAGAATTCCCATGTTAGGAGTAAAATTGCCAGGGCAATTACCATCCTGAGCATCCCCCAGTAACAATCTGCTGGAATCTCCCAGTCACCAACTGGGATGTAAGTAGCATGTATTTATACCCTGCCTTGTATGGGCAGGTATCTCCATCTGCTGCTTGGTTTGGAGTAGGACGTGCTTCCATTTATTCCAGGACTAAGGAAGCCTGGCCACTGAGTAACCTGGTAGAAAACACGGCTGTGTTCTGCCTTCTGATCTCACCTCTAATGAGCACAGTGAATCATGAACTAACGAGAGCTGGTATTCTGCAAGCAGTTTTGCCATGTTTAATGTTATTCTAAATGTCTTATAGAAACTCGCTCCAGAGCCCTGTACCAACAGACGAGCGATAAGACTGAGCAAAACTATTTGTTTGCAGTGATGAGGACACTTATTTTTGGTCTGCCGAAATGCAACGCTTCTCCATTTAAAACCGCACCGTGGGGATGCATCAGCACAGCTACTGCAAGCTGAAAGCTGGTCATAAACTGAGCGTGTATGTGGGCAGGAAGGATGTAGGTTTGCATGCAAAAGGAAAGACGAATCTGGGCTACGTGCATCTACCAGCCATTTGACTGTAATTAAGTCACCTCCCAATTCTGAGGAAGGAGAGCTGTCCTGGCCCAATGCTGCCCAAACCTTTAAGAGTTCCTTGGAACTTCGCAAGCTCTTACATACACTTTTGCCTTTTAAATTGCTCCTGTGGGTGCTACAAAAAAGCCCTTGTGTTACTTCCCTTCCTTTTTGACAGCTCTGCAGTAGGGAACTGTTGACTGCAAGGAACCCTTTGATATAGAGCCATAGGCAGGTCAGGCTGAAGGGACATCATGAGCTCAGGCAGGATCACCCTGACTAAGCCATCCCAGCCAAGGGTCTGTCCAACCTGCTTTTGAACATTTCCAGGGATGGAGACTCCACCGCCTCCCTGGGAAGCCTGGCCCACTGCCCAACCACCCTCGGAGTCAGAACATTCCTCCTCATCTCCTACCCTGCTGGAGGCCATTGCTCCTAGTCCTGGTCCCTACAGCCGCAGGGAAAAGTCTCCATCCTCTCAATAATGTCCTTTGCAGGATTTTAGGTATCATACTACATTTCAGGTATCATACTATAGTTCATGATGGCTTTAGCTGCGAGTTGTTTGTGATTTTAGCTGTACAGTTTTCCTAGTGTAATCCCCACTGCACTGGCCAAGCTGGCAACCAGCACTGCTGCATCTCCAGAAGGTCCAGCTGGCCTGTGACATGACAGTTCAGCTTTCGTAAACCCAAGAGAATCATTAAAAGTTGCTGATTCTCTATGGGACAGTTGCAAAGGTGAGTTTAACGGGAATGCCATGGGTTTCTTCGTTCAGAGAAGGGGAAGGCTGTGAGAAACCGTATAAGAGCATATACCTCAAAGTCACCATGCATTCTGGGAGGGAGGAATCACAATGGGAGAACGCTCAAGGACTGGGACCAAAAACTTTATTAGCGGCTAGAAAAGTGATTCTCCAGCAGGGTGCCATGAGACAAACCCAGAGATTTCAAACAGGAATCCAGAGCGTTAAAAACATTTTGTCCTGCTGGGATCTTTCTGAGTTCTTTGCAGCAGTAGAATTGCTCTATTACTTTTTCTGTAATCAAAAATCAAGTCTCTGTCTTTCTTATAATTGTAACATTCATAGATTAATATCTAAATTGGATAGCCATTCGACTGCTTCAGGGGTAGCTGCATGGATTGATTTTAGATCACCATTAAATCAAGTGCAAACTAAGAGGTGACTGTTTCCAAGGGGAGGGGGGCTGGAGTCTATCGAGGGGTGCCTTGAGTCTGTAGAAGTGGAGAACCACTGGGTTAGAAGGTGGGGAACACTATTGCTTCTTGAGGTTTATTCATGCACGCCATTAAGAGAAAGGAAATTAAGCTGCTGTCTGTGAGGTGTGTAGGCAGTAGCAGGGGGCAGAGAAAATCCATTGTCCACCCAAAGTCCACTGGATTTCAGCATGCAAGCACAATCCCTATTCCATTCTGCTTCGGGTCTCTGCAAAACTTCTTATTACTAAAGTTGTGCCATCATCTTCCTCCTCGCTGCTGTCCTGCGATTTAGTCTGAAGGCCTAGATGAGGACATCACCAAAGCATTCACAGATTTTCAGTGAATGGGGTGGAATACGATCATGCTTGGGTGTTTAATGGGATTAGGTGGATTAGGATCCGGCCTTGCATCCCCTTTCCAAGCACAGTTTGTAGCTGTGCTAACAAGGGGGCTGGACTAGATGACCTCCTGAGGTCCCTTCCAACCCTAATTTTCTATGATTTTCTAACTTACCCTATTACAAACCTTGCACTACATATATTTTCCACTATTTTCCTGAAGTAGAGATTCTTGGGGTTAAGGCCCTCAGGATTCCTGGATCTGATACGGGCTGTCCATGGGCTGTCCATCAAATCGTTTTGCCTCTCTGTGCACCAGTTTCCCCACCATTCAAAGGAGGGGAATGAGTCTTCCTTGTCACTCACTACATGAGCAGTACCTGGCATATTGGGTGTCTAATCTCAGTCAGGCCAAAGGCTACTTCTTGCTGTGTGTCTGTAGAGCTCCACACATATGGAGCCTTGATCTCAGTTAAGGAAGGGACTGCCTCCCACCAAGAACGTAGGCATCCCTGAAAATAATGGGACATTCATCTGAGTTGGGGATTGCAAGTAAAAAAATAATAATAATAACCTTAGCAAGAACAGGCAGGGAAACTGAGGACCAGTGCAGCATTAATACTGAAGCCTGTGGAAAAGTACTGGCTGCTTGCCTTAATTATGAGATGAATGAAAGATAAAGAGTCTGATTGAACTATCATGCTGAGCAGCTAATAAACTGAAAATTGAGCCACCTGCCCTCTAGGAATTTCTCAAGGGAGTTGACAAATGGCAAAAGGGAAAAGCCCAAAAGATACAATTGATCTGGACTCTCGTAACGCCTTTGATAAAAGTCCCACGCCACTGGCAACTGAGGAAGCTGGCATTCAGGTGAAGGAGCAGCCAAGGAGCAAAAGCGGATGAAGGAACAGAGCATGGATACATGGATTGTTTTTAACAGGGGAGGAGCCAAATAGTAGGGTTTCCATCGGGCTTGGCCCCACAGCAGTATGGTCTCGTGGGCTCGGAGGTTTCATAGCTTCATAGTTTCATAGCTTCTAGGGAAGAGACCTGAGCAGATCATCTAGTCCGACCCCCTGCCATGGCAGGAAACAATACTGGGATCAAACAACCCGAGCAAGATGGTCATCTAACCTCTTCTTAAACACTCCCAGGGCAGGAGCCAGCACCACTTCTCTTGGAAGCTGGTTCCAGACCCTAGCCGCCCTGACCGTGAAGTCGCGCCTCCTGATGTCTAACCTAAACCTGCCCTCTGCCAGCTTGTGACCGTTATTCCTGGTCACTCCCGGCAGTGCTCGTGGAAACAGGGACTCCCCCAGTACCTGCTGGTCCCCCCTGAGTAGTTTATAGCAGGCCACGAGATCCCCCTCAGCCTTCTCTTGTGGAGGCTGAACAGGTTCAGGTCCCGTCGCGTCTCCTCATAGGGCCTGCCCTGCTGTCCCGATCATGCGAGTGGCCTCCTCTGGACCCTCTCCATGCTGTCCACATCCCTCCTGAAGTGCAGTGCCCAGACCTGGACGCAGTACTCCAGCTGCGGCCTGACCAGTGCCGCATAGAGGGGGAGGATCACCTCCCTGGACCTGCTCGAGATGCATCTGTGGATGCAGGACAAGGTGCAGTTGGCCTTGCTGACCGCGTCCCCACACTGCCGGCCCATGTTCATCTTGGCATCAGTGATGACCACCAGATCCCTTTCCTCCTCCGTGCTGATAAGAGGGGAGTTCCCCAGCCTGTAGGTATGGTGCCGGTTCTTCCTCCCCAGGTGCAGCACCTTGCACTTGTCGGTGTTGAATCCCATCCTAGTCACATCCACCCACCCCTGTAACCTGTCTAGGTCTGATTGAAGCCTGATGCTACCTTTAGTGTGCCCACGTCCCCCCACATCTTAGTGTCATCAGCAAATTTGAACAGGTGTTTTTTACCCCCTCGTCCAAATCGCTGATGAAGATGTTGAACAGTGCGGGCCCGAGGACCAAGCCCTGGGGGACCCCACTGCCCACGTCCCTCCAGGTTGAGAAGGACCCATCCACTACCACCCTCTGGGTGCAGCCCTCCAGCCAGTTGGTGACCCATCTGACTGTGTGGGTGTCGACACCACAGCCCCCAGTTTCTTAATGAGAACGGGGTGAGAGACAGTGTCAAAAGCCTTCCGAAAGTCCAGGAAGACGATGTCCACTGCTACCCCTTCATCTAATGATCTGGTAGCCTGATCATAGAAGGCCACCAGGTTGGTCTGACAGGACCTGCCACTGATGAACCCGTGTTGGTTGCCCCTAAGCATGCAGTCGCCAGCTGGCCCCTTGTGGATATGTGCCAGCATAATTTTCTCAAACAGCTTGCCCAGGATCGAGGTAAAACTGACTGGCCTATAGTTCCCGGGTCCTCCTTCCTCCCTTTTTTGAAGATTGGAACTACATTGGCCTCTTCCAGTCCTCTGGGACCACCCCAGAGCAGCACGGGTGTTCGTAGAGCCGTGCCAGGGGTCCCGCAATGACCTCGGCCAATTCCTTAAGGACTCTAGGGTGGAGATCGTCCGGCCGGCTGACTTAAACACATCCAGCCCCTCCTGAAGCTCCCTAACTAGTTCCACGCTAACCTTTGGCCTGGGTGTGCCTCCCCTGGGGACCGAGGGGGGCCCAGCAGGGAGGTGGCTGCTCTGGTCCCTACTTAGGAAGACGGAGGCAAAGAAATCGTTAAACATGTTAGCTTTGTCATCTGGTGTGACGACCAAATTCCCCAACACGTCCTGCAAGGGCCCCACGTTACCCAGGACCTCCTTTTTGCCCCCTATGTATTTAAAAAAGGACTTCTTGTTGTCCTTAGGTCCCAAGTTTCTACTCTTGGGAGAGAAGCGGAGCCTCATATTAGACTATGGTGATTCAGACTCTGGGGTTCGGGACCTAGCAGCAGATGGGGGTGGGCTTGACTGGGGTGGATCAGGGAAAGGCTGGGATCTGGGATTCTTGAGTTCAATGTCCAGCTCTAGAGTAGGTGGGTGAGCACCCAGAATATGTGGGTTCTCTCCCAGCTTGAGGAGGAGAGTGGGATCTACTGACTGACATGGGCTGTCAGTGAGTAGCAACCCAGGGGGCTAAGTCAGCTCTACCTGCTGCCGCAGTACAATGCCACTGCTGATTGATGCCAATTGAAATCCATCCTGCTTACACCAAATGTTTTGGATCACAGTCCACCTTCAATGCTTCTCCCATGCCATTGTGTCCCATCAGAGAACTTTTAACAGAAAGCTCTATAAAGTCAGGGCAGCTTGCTGAGATCTGAGGACTACTTGCCGTGGACCACCAGCAATTTGCAGATCACAGTTGGCTCTGGATTGGTGGTTCTGCTTTTTCTGTTTGAAAAATGCCAGCTCTTCACTTTCTCTTGTTTTTTGACTATGGAAAAATTCTACAACTCTCCTGCCACTGCAAAGAGCTCGGCAAAGCCCCCACAGGTCAGAAAGTTTTTAACACCCCATTTTAATTCCCATTAAAAATTTCTGGGTTTATTTTGCGAATCATGTATAGGTGTTTGCACAAGGTTGTTAGGTGCCCCCATAAAGATCCTGCCTGAGAATCACCCCTCTACATAGCTCTCTCTCAAAATGTGTCACAATGGCATGAAAATTATCAAGGCCTGCAGCTACCAAGATCCATCTGGGACCTAGACATAAACATAGACATTCGGGCTGGAAGGGACCTTGGAAGATCATCGAGTCCAGCCCCCCCACCCCAGGGGCAGGAAATCAGCTGGGGTCATAGGATCCCAGCAAGATAAGCATCCAATTTGCTCTTGAAGGTGTTCAATGTAGGTGCTTGAACCACCTCCGCTGGCAGGCTGCTCCAGACCTTGGGAGCTCGGACAGTAAAGAAATTCTTCCTTATGTCCAGCCTGAAACAGTCTCACAGTAGTTTATGACCATTCAACCTTGTCATCCCTTGGGACACTCTGGTGAACAAGCGTTCCCCCAGATCCTGGTGGTCACCCCTGATACACTTATAGGTGGCCACCAGATCACCCCTCAGCCTGCACTTTTCCAGGCTAAAGAGTCCCATGTCTCTCAGCCCGTCGTCATAAGGTCTGTTTTCCTGACCTCTGATCATGCGCGTGGATCTTCTCTGGACTCTCTCAAGCTTCTCCACATCCTTTTTCAATTGTGGAGCCCAAAACTGGACGCAGTACTCCAGCTGCGGCCTCACCAAGGCCAAGGACAAGGGGAGAATGACATCCTGGGATTTGCTTGAGAAGCATCTGCGGATGCAAGCTAGTGTTTTGCTCGCTTTACTAGCTGCACCATCGCACTGCAGGCTCATGTTCATCTCGTGGTCAATGATGACCCCAAGTCCCTTTCATCCGTAGCGCTAGCCAGCGTAGCACTGCCGAGCCTATAAGGATGCTGCAGGTTTTTCCTCCCAAGGTGGAG
The DNA here is from genome assembly GCF_052110815.1 of Crocodylus siamensis. NCBI lineage: Eukaryota > Metazoa > Chordata > Crocodylia > Crocodylidae > Crocodylus > Crocodylus siamensis. Next base: position 23,940,462 of record NC_143400.1, read on the forward strand.
GACCTTGCATTTTTCGGTGTTAAACACCATCAGGTTCTCGTCCGCCCATTTGCTGAGCCTGTCCAGATCCACATGGATCGGCCTCCTGTCTTCTGGTGTGGATGCTTTGCCCCAAAGTTTGGTGTCATTGGCAAACTTGGCCAGCAACATGAATTTACAGCAGCTGAGTATCTGGCCCTATAAACTCCAGTGAGATGACATCGATTTGCACCAGCTGAGAATCTGGCCCTATCACTCCAATGCAAATGTTTGCATTACCTTAAACGGCCTCAAAGCTTTATCCAAGGTCAAACACCTCTCCCTCCAATTCTCCTTTATCACCTGCTCTGCTAACGCTCTAGACAAACCTTCCCACAGCCCCGCTTCCTAGCAGATAGTGTGAGACGTTTTCATCAGCATGGCCAATAGGCCAAATCCTGGTTGTGACAAACACCCAGAAAACCTACCATGTCACATTCTCAGCTTGTAGAACAAGCATTATCATCAGGGCAGCTATACAGTTTATACTGCCCTATGGATTTCAATGGAGCTAGAGCCCATTTCCATCTGGAGAGCCGGTCGGTTTACCTCAGTGGAGCCACAGCTCAGGTAAACCGAACTGAGATCTGCCTTGCTGTGCTTAGTCCCCCCACTTTCCAGGCTAGTGTCCTATCCACTAGGTTTGTGTGGAAAAAGTGAACACCACAGCACGATGAGAGCTGCGCACGGTATTGAACTCAGTCCTGTGGGCATGAGTTCGGTGCATTCTGTGGGCATGTAATGGCTCAGGGCATTAGAAGGAGTGGAGGTGCCTCCCAGCTTTGGCCTGGATCACAGCTGCGGTTAGATGGGGGTCAGAGGACTACCTGTTTCAATGGGATGACTTCTGGCATGCTCAAAAACCTACACATAAATCATAGAAATCATAGAAAATTAGGGTTGGAAGGGACCTCAGGGGGTCATCTAGTCCAACCCCCAAACATCTTTTCAGGCCAAAACGGAGGTATCTGCAAGGGCTGCTGGAGCTGCATTGCTCTAGATAGCATGTCATGACTTTGGTGTCTAAATGGATGATGTGGCTCTAGCCTCTAAGCCCTGGAAGAAGGCAGGAGTCCATATACAATCCTCCTCCCAGTGTTTCCTGAGGGTTAACTCTGTGCACCTCGACGCTCAGCACACAGGTGCCCTGGGTTGCCCTGTGTCTGCCCTGTCAGCCTGAAACAAAGTGGGGGCCTTGCCCCTGGACACTGAAAGTGCAGCACCATGTAAGCAGAGGTGCCCACGAGCCCAACATGAATCTGGTCTGCTGCTCGTTAACTCTAATGAAGTGGCACAGGCCGTACAGACCCCAAAGAGGTGATGTATATGAGCTAGGGGTTTTGCCCTGCTGACTCCAGAAAAGCATTGCTGATCTGACAATCCAGCTCTGTGGCCTGCTGGTGCTCAGAACCGTTCTGGATCTGGCCAACAATTTGTAAGAGAGCCAGCCTCCAGCAGCCTTCAGCAAACAATCATTTCAGAATATCACAAGAAAAACATTTGATGTAGATACTGAATGCTGTACCTTCCCTCCTGCTCTGAGTCACTGAAGCCCTCCCATACAGTAAGCCCATTCGTGCCCGTTTGTCCATGATGCTATCAGGACACTAGGGTCTAAATTTTTCAGGTGATGAGAAGAACAGGGAGTTCTTGTGCCTCGTTCCCTTTGGCCAGCAGCTAGAAGGCAGGTAGTAGTCTATCCCACATGGAGCTGCTAAAGTACCAAAAAATATTCCCTTTGGAAAATGTAATTTCATCCTAATTGAACTTTTCTAGGGGCAAATGTTGATTTTAATATTTTTTGTTTCTTTATTTTAATTTCACCTGAACCTAGGCCTCACGTGAAACGTCGCCTGGGTGCAGAACCCCGCTGCCTGGAATCCCAGTGTCCCACGTGTCTCGCACACAACCTGAAACACCCACAGCATAGGACAAGTCACTTGTGACGTCCCTTGAGAGGGCAAAAATGGAAAATGTAGCATTTAATATTTGCACCAAGTCCTTATGGTCTTTTCTGGCTCTGATGGAGCTATGGACAATTCCTCGCAGCTACAGGCCTGTCATTCTTCACACCATTGCAGGGCATGCACCTGTTATCTCCAACATAGCAATGGTTCTCAAAGTAAAACAAGGAGACTCTGGGATCAACACTTCAATGGTCAGATGGGTGGGGAACTGGCTGCGGGGTCAGACCTGGAGGATACTAACAGACAGATCTTGTGTCGATCTGGTGGAAGGTAGCCAGCGGGGTCCTCCAGGGCTCGGTACTTGGACCAGTGCTTTTCAACATCTGTAGCAATGATCTGGATGTGGGGATGAAAAGCACACTGGCAAAGTTCACCAAGTTGCAGGGAAGTGCAGCTGTGCATCAGGGGAGGCTGACAAGCCAGGCAGACCTAGACAGATTAGTTAGCTGGGCGGACCCGAACCAGATGCTGTTCAGTACTGAGAAGTGTAAAATACTCCATCCACAACAAACTTACAGGCTTGGTGGTGCCACACTAGCTAGCACCTCATCTGAAAGGGACCTGGGGGTCGTCACAGACCATAAAATGAAGATGAGCCACCAGTGTGATGCTACAGTTAGCAGAGTAAATGATACGCTGGCCTGCGCCAGCCGCTACATCTCCAGCAAAACTAAGGCAGTTATTCTCCCGCTCTGCTTGGCATTGGTGAGACCACAGCTGGAGCACTGCGTCCAGTTCTGGGCGCCGCACTTCAGGAGGGATGTGGAGAAGCTGGAGAGGGTCCAGAGAAGAGCTGCTTGTATGATTAGAGGCTGACGAGGAAGCCATACGAGGAAAGGCGACAGATATGGAACCATTCTGCCTAGAAAAGAGACTTTGGGGGATTTGGTGGCGGCCTACAACTATATCAGGGCAAGGTGAACAACTATTCACCAAAGCGCCCCAGGGGAAAACCAGGAGCAAGGGTCAGAAATTCCTAGAAGGAGGTTTCAGACTTGATATAAGGAAAAAGCTTCTTCACGGTTCATGTGACCAGACTCTGGAACAGACTCCCAGCAGGGGTGGTGCAGGCACCTACCCAGGAGCCCTTCAAAGGGAGGCTGGATGCACGTTGCTGCACACTTTGTTTGACCCCAGCAGTCTTTCCTGCCCAGAGCAAGGGGGCTGGACCCGATGATCTCATGAGGACCCTTCCAGCCCTAAACATCTGGGAATCTGTGAAAATCCCTACTGAGTCCCTAGCTGCATCTTCGAGCATTGAAAGACCTGCAGGCCTCAAAGTCTACGTCACTTCTGAACACAGGACATAGATTTCTAATTCATTCCACCAGTTTATATAATTTTAAGCAAGGTTTAAGTTCACCCACATAAACAAAGCTGATAGAAGCCAGGTTTAAACCTCTTTAAAACTGGCTACTTCTACCACTGCCCCATTTTAACTCAATCGTGTAAAATCCTACCTTAAGATGACGTGGCTTTCAGTGTTCAAGATCACAGTGGTTGTGACTTGTTTCCTATTTGCTGAAGTATCTCAGCATCTCTTGACATAACCTGAGATAGGAGAAGAAGGTAAGAAGTAGGTTAAAGTTGGGACAGAGGAAGGGAGTGCTGGGGAAAGATTAGGAGAGACTGATAGCATAAGGTGGAGGAGAAGGAACTGCAGGAAAGGAGAAGAAAGTCATTGGTTCTCGCTGCAATCGCATTATCAGGGCTTGGCACAGTGAGGTCTGTCAAGCAGGGAGCAGCATGGCATAAATACAGCGCTTGGTCTCCCCGTCTTCCACTTCATATTTCCACGTTTGAAAGCATCCAGCTCCAGAGAGCAAAAGAAGCCAAGATGAAGGTGCAGATCCTTGCTGCTTTCCTCATCATCTGCCTCCTCTCTCTGGAGGGCGCCAGAGCAGCCCCATGGGTAAGATGACGATTTATAGCACAATTGCAGCCAGACCTTTCCACTGAGATCGGGGTCCGTTAAGAGGGATGCTATATGGATGCACATTGAGAGGGTCCCAGCCCCAGCTGGGACTGGGAGCCGGCTGCCCCTTCCCCTTGGTGCGAGATGCAGAGAGAGGGCTATAACTCAGTTCTCCTGCATCGCTAGATGACAAAATCCTGAATCAACTGAAATCAGTGGGAGTTTTGCTGTTGCTTTCAATGGGGACAGGATTTCACTTATGGGACCCATCCTCTTTTAAAGCCTATGGAACAAGGCTGAGAATAAGAAACTCCCAAATCTTTTGCAGAACTCTGGCAGCTTCGACAACAACGCAGCGGGTGATGACAGCTTCAACAACAATGGGGTGAGAGTCAAAGAGCCCCCCTGTACTTCTTATTGCTTGTGGGTTGGGTTTCTGACATCCCTGTAGAAAAGCAGCATTTTACAAAATCAGAAATTTCCAGGAAAAAATGGAAGCCCTGTGTTTACCTTTTTGATGACGGAGAAAAGAAGAAAACACAAGGGGTTGTTTGGGACATGGACAGAGTTCGGGTGATATGACAGAGAATAATGTCAAGAGCGAAAGCTAATCCAAAAAATAATACTAGAGAGGAAAATTTCAACATAGATTTTCAGACAGATTTTCAAAGGTATCTGGTGCAGACAGTGAGCTGGTAGCTTTCATAAAGGTAACTAAATAGGTTAAGTATCTGGTTCCCGTTAATTTGGGTGAGCGTTAATCAACTAATCTGCTTAGGCACACTTGTAAGTCCCAGTCAGGAAGTATCTGCACCTTCACATGCCTCCATGCCTTTAAGAATCTAGACCTGGGCACCCAGGATAACACGTGCAAGAGATTTTGGAGCCCAGGACTTATTCATAGTCAGGAAGACTTACGGTCTGAAGTCACTGCGGAATTTTTTATTTATTGATTTATTTACTTAAGCACCTAAATGTCATGGGGAGCTTCTGCGATTTAGGTTTCCAAGTGCCTAGGATTGCATTCGAAAACGGAACTGAGCCTTCTTTCAGTCCCAAAAATTCTTTTGAAAATTCTACTTTAAATCTGTATATGAATAATAATATACTTGTATAATAAGGTGACAATAAAATGACTAAGAATCCCTAAGGAAGGGACATAAATAAACCTTTATTCACATGGGTATAAACCAGTCCCTCATTCAGTGGTACCACCGCCACGTTGCACACTGTTGGATGTGCAAACATGATGCACAAAACATCCCGAGTTGTGGTCTGTCTCACTTCTCGGCAATAAGAGAATTGCTCTGGTACTTTTCTGTAAGGAAAAAGTATGAGCTGACATTTCCCAAGGGAGGCCCCACAAATAAAAAGTTTGGAAACCACTCCTCTAATTTAAAGGGACTGGTAGAAATCTTTCCTCCATGGACAGGATACTCCATCATAGTCCATGGGGGAGGGGGAAAAAAATCAGGTCCTAGCCTCCAGACCAGCTGCTGTTCACCACAGTACTTTTTGGATTCCCTGCCAGGGTGCGCTTAAACCAACCACGCATGACAAGACAGGCCACTCATTTGCACCAAACTGGGTGGCGAGGTGGGGGGCGCATAAGTGCATCAATCCTAATGCTCTTAAGCAGAAAAAAAACTCTAAAACCCCAGGGGGGAGCTGCGTGCACACACTATTAACAGTATTTTTCCTTTGTGTTGCTGCAGAATGGAGACTACTATGGACCTGGGGTAAGTACTGGCAATTCATTATCTTTGCTATCAGTGCTGTGAATTACCTCAATTAGCACCCAGCACTGCTCCCAATGACAGCTTGCTATTTTGCTGCTGGAGCCCTTTCTGAAACTGGCTCTTGGGCCCCCTGAACTACATCAGCTGACGTTGGTGTGATAACTTACACAGCCTTGGGAAGTTAGCTTGTCTGAGGTTTCTCTAAATGTTTCCCAAAAGGGATGAGCATAGTAGTGAGGACAGGTCTGCACCTGATATATATCAGGCATAATCCCACTGGAGTCAATGGGTGGATCCCCAGCTGGTGTGAAGGAGCTGCAGAGCTGCTGAATCATTTGATTGGCTTCGGTAGATCTGTAATTCATATTAAAAAATGTATCTTTTTCATGCGAAAATATATAAAATTATATCTTTTTCTTGCAGAATAGTGGCAGCTTTGATGACAACAATGTGGGTGATGACAGCTTCAATAACAATGCAGTAAGTGCTGGTACTGGCAGCTACCTCTGGGGGTTATGTAGTTTCACGTGTTATAGGCTTATGGAAAGATGAGGTCTTTTCCCACAATCTCACTGGGCAACCATAGAAGGTGCCTTGGCTTACTCTGTGCTGTACGTTTAAATCTGTCTCATGCTATCAAAATGTGAATAACACACCCCTTTTTTCTTGCAGAATAGCGGAGACCCATTTTACTCCGTGAGTATCAGAAACTGCCTTTGCTTTGATCACTTTTGCCAACACTCACTCCATTTTAGTTTTAGTTAATGGACTACAGTAGCTTGCAGGTAATATTACCTTGATATAGGATGCTAATGGACTCATCAATGGAAGACCATTTTCCCTTAACTTCACTTGAAGCTATATCAACAGAGAATTTCCCCCGATAGCCCAGTTTTGGTGCCCACAGTTTGAAACAATTTAATGCAGCAGACTTTTAAAGCATCCAAAAATCCCACTCATGCAAACGGTCATGCAGGTGCAGCACAGGAAAGGGAAGAAAAAGGTGGTGTGTACAAATGCCCAATGTTGAGAAAATGCAAGAGGGATGGGTTCAAGCTTCTGGAAAAAGTACACCTGGGAGCTCAAGAAAAAGTTAAGTGGATGCCAGATGCCAGATGTCACCACCTACATTGGGAAAGAGGTGTCTGAGAACAGACAACTCTTTAGTGCAGCAAAAAAAGAAGGCAGAACAAGATCTAATGCAGGGGTGGGCAAAACGCGGCCTGTGGGCCAGATGCGGCCTGCCAGGCCATTCTATCCAGCCCGCGGGCCCCTAAAAAATTTAGAAAATTAATATTAATCTGCTCTGGGCTGCCTGTCATGCAGCCCTCGATGGCTTGCCAGAACTCAGTAAGTGGCCCTCTGCCCAAAATAACTGCCCTCCCCTGATCTAATGGCTGAAATCTGAAGTCAAGCTAAAAGGTGCCACTGTTTTAACAGTGAGGGGAAATAACCACTGGAACAAGCCAGCGAGGGACAGTTGAATTCTCCATCACCAAGAATCCTTACATTGAGACCAGGACTCTAAGAGACGTGTTATAGCTCAGACAGAAGTTATGAGCAGGGATCCTGGTTTTCACAGATTAAAAAATAAATAAATCCCAAGTTTTGGTTTTAAAAAAAGTAACCTCAAATCTACATTTTGCCATGATTAAAATAAAATGTCACTAATATATAGATATCTATCTATAGCAGTGTTTCATTTTAATCATGCAAAAATGTGGATTTTGGGTTACTTTTTTATATCTGAAAATTGTGGATTTATTTTATCAGGATCCCTGGTTATGAGCTAGATGCCAGTGTTGCAGGGTGCCTTTTGCAGAAGGTCAGACTAACAAATCAGAACAGGGAGCTTTTTTTAGCCTTAAAAAGCTACGATTCAACAGGGTTCCTCTCAATCTTGTCCTTACAAGTTTTTCTTTTCTTCTCATTTCTCAGGATTAGGCACCCAGAATCCAGTCACAGCAGCTATTTTGATGCCTTCTGACTTGCCTATTCACTCGTCTCTGTCTGAAATAACGTAGCACCATTCTGTGGAATGGGCTTATCCCTGGCTCCCTCGATGATTTGACTGTAGGGTACAGGTCTGACCCATCTGCCTTGGCAAATAAACCCACTTTACACACAACTTTGCCTTGTGTTTTCATTTCCTTTGGTAGCACACTTTTAAAGTGGAAAATGGTCCCCCAACAGCAGGTTAATGAAAAAAACATACTAACCCACCAAGATGGTCACTCGCAACAACTTATTATTCATTTATGCACAGCGCAGTCCTCACACCAGCGAGGATCAAGGCCCTGTCGTGCGATGTGCTATACAAACATACACACCTTCCCTACCCCAGTGGAGATCTGGGCTCTGCACACACACACCAAGGGGGGCTGGTCCCCTGCTGCAACAGAAGTCTGCCCCCATTGCTTCAAACCCCTTACGGCAGAATCCCCTTTCATCTGATGTGCCTAACTGTCATGGGCACAGCCATATAGGGCCCCAAACTGCAGTTATGAACACCCTTCCAGTCCAAAAGACAATCAGCATGAATGAAGTGACACCAAATTACAGCAGCTGGAGATCTCTAATAAAGCTTTGGTTGCTCCTGCTTGCCATCAATAGGTGTTGACTCTAAAACACCAATACTGACTTCCACTAGCTGGAGGAGTCTGTTATTGCTGCGGCGGGACAGATCTGCACTGGCTGTGTCTACACATGCATTTAGGCCAGTTTATATTTAACGCAACGTAAGCGAGAATAGGCCAGCATCTACATGTGCAGGTGCTAAAGCACATTAACGCTGTGTGTAGACTGACTTGGGGCTAAAGTTAGTCCCGAGATAGTCCACACACACAGTATTACCGCACAGTAATAAGGTGTCCACATATGCATTACTGCGCAGTAACTAATCAGGCATAAATTTGATACCCACAGGATGCAGATATCAAATTTACACTCAACACTGCACATTCCCTCCTGCTTTCTGAGTCAGTGAAGTCCTCCGATACAGTGAGCCCATTCGTGTCTGTACTCAGTTTGTCCATGATGCCAACAGGACAATAGGGTCTAAATTCTTCAGAATGTAAAAAAAACAGGGAGTCCTTGTCTCTCACTTCCTTTGGGAAGCAGCTAGGAGGCAGGCAATAGTCTATCCCAAAGGGAGCTGCTAAAGAGTGTTGTACCAAAAACTACTCCCTTTGGAAAATGCAATTTAATCCTAAATGAAATTTTCTAGGGGCAAATGTTGATTTTAATATTTTTTGTTTCTTAATTTTAATTTCATCTGAACCTAGGCCTCACGTGAAACATCACCTTGAGTTCAGAACCCCCGCTGCCTGGAATCCCAGTGTCCCGTGTGCATCACAGGCAATCGGTGTGTCTAAAAGCCCCGGAGCATAGGACAGCATAGGACACTTGTGACATCCCTTGAGAGGGCAAAGGGCAAGATGCAGGGTTTAATATTTGCACTTTCAATGAGAATAAAATATATAATCTGCTTCAGTGCATTTGAAAGTCCCCACTGAGTCCCTGTCTACATCTCTGGGCATTTAAAGACCGGCGGGCCTCACTATCTACATCACTGCTGAACACAGGACATAGATTCCTAATTCATTCCACCGCTTTGGATCATTTTAACCAAGGTTTAAGTTCACCCACACACACCAAACTGATAGAAGCCAGGTTTAAACTGCTTTAACACTGTCTATGTCTACTACTACACCGCTTTAACACAATCCATGTAAAATCCGACCTTAAGATGATGCAACTTTCTGTGCTCTAGACCACTGGGGTTGTGACTTGTATCTCTTGACATAACCTGAGATAGGGGAAGAAGGTAAGAAGTGAATTAAAGTTGAGACAGAAAAGAGTGCTGGGGAAAGATTAGGAGAGACTGATAGCATAAGGTGGGGGAGAAGAAACTGCAGGAAAGTCTAGGAAAGGAGAAGAAAGCTATTGTTTCTCGCTGCAGTCACATTATTAGGGCTTGGCAGTGAGGTCTGTAGTGCAGGGTGCAACATGGCAAAAATACAGCGCTTGGTCTCCCCGTCTTCCACTTCATATTTCCACGTTTGAAAGCATCCAGCTCCAGAGAGCAAAAGAAGCCAAGATGAAGGTGCAGATCCTTGCTGCTTTCCTCATCATCTGCCTCCTCTCTCTGGAGGGCGCCAGAGCAGCCCCATGGGTAAGATGACGATTTATAGCACAATTGCAGCTAGACCTTTCCATTGAGATCGGGATCCGTTAACAGGGATGCTACATGGATGCACATTGAGAGGGTCCCAGCCCCAACTGCCCCTTCCCCTTGGTGTGAGATGCAGAGAGAGGGCTATAACTCAGTTCTCCTGCATCGCTAGATGACAAAATCCTGAATCAACTGAAATCAGTGGGAGTTTTGCTGTTGCTTTCAATGGGGACAGGATTTCACTTATGGGACCCGTCCTCTTTTAAAGCCTATGGAACAAGGCTGAGAATAAGAAACTCCCAAATCTTTTGCAGAACTCTGGCAGCTTCGACAACAACGCAGCGGGTGATGACAGCTTCAACAACAATGGGGTGAGAGTTAAAGAGCCCCTCTGTACTTCTTATTGCTTGTGGGTTGGGTTTCTGACATTCTCATAGAAAAACTGGCTCTCTGGCCACATAATTTCATTTTGGGGCACCTGCAAGAAGGCATGGTACCTTCTCTTCTCTCTTCTGGGGTGAGCTGCCTATGGCTGGCCCAATTGTAATAAGTGCATGTCTCCTTTTCCTTAATTCTGCCTTTACATCACAAGGTGGATGCAACTGCCAGTGCATAAGGTGGGTTATCAGTCTGGGATCCTTGGGAAGGGGAGCTGAGCTCCACAAAGAATGACCGAGAAGGGGAGGAAGGACCCTCTGTTAGGTTGTGAGTGCCAAGTGCTAGCAAGCTCTCTGCTCCCACCTGTCTTGAGCTTCTTCTCTCTCCCTCAGAGGGATCCAAAGCTCTGTGAACTCTAAGGGGAAAAGGGCTCCAGGTGGATTGAAAGGGGTCCAGGTGTGATTGAAAACTGTCCCCAGAAGTTCTTACACGCTGACAGCTGTGGGCGTGGGAGGAGAGCCTCATGGGACTAACGGCTGGACAGCTGGGGAGGAGCAGCAGCAGCAGGGAACTACGTCCTCCAACTTTAGCTCCTCGTAGAGGAACCCAGAGATCCAATACGGAGATACCACCTATGAAGAAATCATCCCCAGTCTGCCCCACTGCTGTAAGGGGAAATCCCAAACCCCTCTGTCTCCTCTTCACACTGCCAGCTTGCCTAAGCAACCGAGCCTAGCCACCTAGTGCACGGGGCTATATAAAATCCTTTGTCCTGAGGTTCCTGCCAAGGGACCTGCTGAACCAGTTTTGTGATCCTGGTCTCTCTACCTGAGGATGAGGACAACTTTTAAAAGGATTGGTCTGTATCCAATACTGCCTGTTTCTGGTTGGGACTTGGTGATGAAGTCATAGAGGTTATAAAAGGGGGTTACTCCATTTTGGAAGGGGAAGTCATCTTTGGGACCTTAAAGCTAGCAATAAGCCTCCAGCGCTCCATCAGTCTCTGGATGGACATGTGAGTAACTTGCCTGAAATGCAGGCAGTAATTTAGGATTAAGTGAACTAGACACGTATCAAAAGGCCCCACAAGCCCATTCTGTTTTGCTCAAGTAGGTTTTCTTTCAATTTTCCCTTGTTTATATTCCTTCCTCACTCTCTCCCTCTTTGATCAGTTAAGCTATCTGTTATAGCACACCTTGCTATAAAAACTTATGAGGGTCAGACTAGGCTTTAAAGCCTGCTTCACTCAGCTAGCTAAGGTGGGCATGGCTTTTTACTTCCCTCCTGTGCAGGAGGCTACTTGTGAATGCTTCAGGCTAAAAGAAGCACCCCAAAATACCACAGTGGACTAAGCACCCCCCAGGTCAACAGGGACTGTGTATCCCAGGCTGCATAGAGCCCTAACAAAGACCAGGGCCCAGGTGATGGCAGTGCTTACCCCAGACTTTGTGGGCGTGTTACAGGAAAGAGGTTGGCGCCCCAGGGGAGACACCTGAAGCATGGTTTTTGGTCAGGCACAAAGAGGCAGGTGGCTCAGGGCTGAAGCACCCCTTCGTGGCCCACCACACTGCCTATATGAAGTGTTCCCTGCATATGAAGGGCACTGGTGTATGTGGCTGGGGCTGAGCCCTGCAGAGCAGCATATGCCGGAACAGCATCGTCAGGGCTTCCAGGTATGGGGCCCTTTGGAAATTCCACCCTCATCATTGCTGCTCCAACCCCACACAACTCCCCAGCGAAGCTGCACAAGGGACCTCATCCCAGCCCATTGAAACAGATGGGAAATGATGGTTGCCTGGGTTCTCTCAGCTCAGGGCCAAAGGTATCAAGCCTGTCCTCAGCTCTTGCACTACTGACTGCACTGGGCCAAGCTTGGAGCTTTGCTTTGCTTCCTCCTAGATAACAAAAAAGCGGCAAGAGCACATGGTAGCTTCTTTCTCTCTCTCTTGTCGGGTGGGCTGCCTGGAGACAGCGGGCCTCCAGTGAGTGCAAGTCTTCTTTGCCTTCATACTCCCAGCACATCTCAAGGCAAAATCATCTCTGAATGTATAACTCAGGTGATCAGAGATCTTGGTTTTCCCTGATAAAAAAAAAAATATATATCACAAATTCTCTGATAAAAATCCCAAAATCCATGATTAAAATTAAAGGCCCCCCACAGCCCTCCCCCAGCCCTGCTCATGCCCCTCACTCCCTCCACAACAGCCCCCCAGCCCTTCTCATGCCCCTTGCTCCCCGCCCACAGCCGCTGTGTGCAGCTTCCCTGACGGGCTGATAGCGTGCCACTCTGGGTTCACGCACTGCCGGCTCCTGTGGGAAGCTGGCTGAGGGCGCAGGGAGGTGTTGGGGAAAGCCCCACATGGAGGGCCCGCCTGTCTGGCAGCACATGGGCCCAGAGTAGCATGGTGTCAGCCCTTTGGGAAAGCCACACATGGAGGTGCAATACCACGCTGCCCCGGGTCCACGTGCCACTGGCCGGGCACACTCCGTGTGCGGCTTTCCCCGCTCTTCAGCCCCCAGCCGGCTTCCCATAGGAGTGCCCGCCCAGCCAGCGGTGCATGGACTGGAACGGCACGCTGTTGGCCTGAGCGGGCTCCATGCTTTCCTGGGCAGCTTCCCCGAAGGGCCAACAGCGTACCGCTCTGGGTCCACGCGCACAACTGCGGTTATACAGTGGTGCCAAATGTTCACACACTCTCTCCTCCCTGCTAACATGGGGTTTTTCTCTGACCCTGGCAGGGATGCAAAGCTCCATGAAATCACAACTGCTAAGTTTTAATGCCACTGCGATCCAGAAGCGACTGTGAGGCTACCAACACATCTTCCCTGCTTGCAGCTCTCCTCAGGCCTTTTGAAAATAAGATGCTCTTGTGGGCTCTAGCACCTGAATTTCACCAGGGTGTTACCTCGCAGCTCTATGTTCTTGGGGAACCAGGACACAGGACGCAGCCCGTCTGACTCACAAAGAATCGCCCCCCGCCCACCTAAACAGAAACTGATTACGATGCAGTGAGAGACACACCTAAAACCCTCCAGATAAGGGTAACAAGAGTGAAACAAGTGCCCTAGGTCTCATTTGCATCCGAGATGGGACCCGATAACCATTCATTTACATGAGAGATGGAGAACAGAAAGCCTGAAGCAGAGACCGTAGTGAATTGTGAGATCAGTGAAGCAGGGGAGCACGGCATGATGGGGAAGCTGTGCTCCAAATGCTCATCAACCCTCACACCCAGCTCCGCATTTATCAGACCAGTTCTAATCTGGATTTACAAAGGACTTCCCCCCCCACACACACACAGACCTCTATGCAGAAGTAAGTTTAATAGACATCTGGGGCTGGACATTCCCACTAGGGGAGGCCGATGTAAACTGAATTGGCCAAAACTTGGTTGCCGGGTTAGGCAATGCTGAGGCAATAGACCGAGTCAGAGGGGGTATGGGCAACACTTGAACAATGGCACAGGGTTCATCACAGCGTCCAGCCCATTGCAGCCCTGTCCACAAGTGTTGTCATACTTTTCCCGGGACGACGGGTGGAAGTCCTCTCCACAACAGGTTATGAACACTCCAAGAATTGCCTTAAGTCTGTTAAAAGACTATAGTAAGATCTGGAAAAGTCATGCTAAGCTGAGGCTTGTTCACAGCAAGTAAAAATCCAAAAACCCTGATGCTGCCAGCTCTCTATTGTTTCTGAAGACACCAGGAGATATCCCATCAAGTATATCTGCTATCCATAGGAATGCCAAGCTGGCTCCTAAGTAGGTGTTTCCTGAGTATCAATCAGTTTCCTGAGATGTCCCAATCAGATAACCCCTTGTCAAGAGAAAAGACAATTTGATTTACACTATTGAGAATGCTTGAAAGAAGCCCAACTGAGGGCATAAAAATCTGTAAAAGAAGCAGCAGTGTGTGTGCTGACACCATCCGCTTTCTTCTGGAGAGGCGGCAGGAGGCAGATCGTCTCCCTTCAAGGATCGTGCTGAGAACTTTGACCTGTCGGCTCTGCAGCCCGAGTGCCTTGGACTGGTGAGATCCCAGCTTGCTCTCTCTCTCTCTTCTCTTCTCTCTCTCTAAGCATAGATTTCTGAACCTGAACTGTATTAGTTAAGCTTGAGCTAAGTTTCCCCAAATACTTCGTGAAACCAGGGTATACTGTGACTGTTTGTGTTTGTTTTTCCTTTGCATGTCTATTACTGCTAGTGTCATTATATATTGCATATACTTAGCAATAAATAACTTTTATAGTCAAACTGGTGGTAATTAGGTATATTTTGCCTTCTTTACTTATCTTTCCCCACTTGCTCTGCTGCAACGCTCCTTTTACCTAAGCTAAAGATCCCTGTGTAGCCCAGAAATACTGTGGGGTCTGCTCATCAAGAGGCTAAAGATTGGGACGTGCTGGGTTTGAAATGCATCAGGAGATCAGCTTGTACAGGCTGATTGACCCAGTTTGGCTCAGATGTGCCCTAATGAACTGAATGCTGGCCCATGAGGGTGTCATCTGGACACCCAGCCGGATTCAGAGGTATTCTGTTTAATTGTGTGCTTGTGTCTGACTGTGGTTATTGTTGCTCTGATGAACTGATTCTTGGCATATGAAGGTGTCAGCCTGTCCATGCTGATCAACCCGGCCAGGTCAGGCGTGTCACGTTAATCTGTGTGTGTTTGTGTGTATGACTGATTTGGGGACTGGAGGAACCCAGCCCCACTGCACTGAGTCCTGCAAGATAGCTCCGCTGGGGGTGAGGGCTTGCAGGGGGAGAGATACAGCTCTGTGTAGAAACACAAGTAACACAAGCAGCACATGGATAGAATTACCAAGACCCTAACCCTAATAAATGAGCACACCCCAACGTAGCGGGCAAATCTGGTAACAAGGGATGGAGAAAGCTGCTACCACTCTCAGAAGGCACCAACTGCCTTGGGCACTGGATCAATCCTGGCTGTCCTTCATGCTAGGGAAAGGGAGGGAAAGCAGCTCCATCATGGCTACAAGCTCTCTCTTATGTACTACCCATTCCCCCTCTCTCTTTCTTGCAGGGAGGCATTTGACCTGGCCTCCTGGTGAGTACTATGACAAGCTTTCTTTCCTCCAGCCCCCAAGTCACACTGCATGGTGCATCTCAAGTCAAAAAAGAGCTAAACCCAGAAAGCGGGGATCTTTAGTAAGGGCCTGACATCCACAGGCTTTGTGCAGAGCTCCCCTAACTATGGTCACTGGGGGCTCAGGGCTTGGAAACCAGACCCCGGACTGGACGTCTGGTTCCTTAGAGAATCTCCTCCCCAAAACTTTGAGCTGCCTGGGTCTCATCCAGAGCCCAAGGAAGTCAATGGGGAAACATGGGCTCCCGGGCTTGCTTCAGCTCAGCTGTGGAAGTAACTCAGTGCTGGACAACAAACACATCCACCACCGCGCACTCCTTTGGCTGCCTCTGCCTTTTGGGACAAAACTAAGGGCACTTTGGCTTTGGTTTCTAAAGGGACTGTCCTCAGGGACCGTCCCCAGTCCCCTCAACACAATGCTCTGCACAGCGCTCTGGTTCGCACCACTGTGTTTCAACACCAGCAGCTGCAGAGGGGTTGGGCAGGAAGGAGGGGAAGGCATCGGTAGCACAACACTAAGGTGCCTGCTACTCTCAGAGCAGAGTCACAGGTGTGGGTTGCTAGGGCAACTGCTGGGGAGTCAGCTGACAGGAAGGGGCAGGGCCTGGCGCATATAAACCCCAAGAGTGAGGCCAGAAGGGCAGTTCTCCACTAGCCACCAAAGGAGAAGGAGCTCTGCCGGAGCAAGCAGAGTAGAGAAGCCTGATGGCACGATCAGCTCCTGATCGCGGATACAGGGTGGAGAATTCCCTGGTAGGGATTTGAATGATGGTTAGCCAGATGGCTTAGATTTTATGTGATAGCCCAGGGGCTTGAGTTTTCTGTTTGTAGTTTTATAACACTGGAGGACCAGGTGAGGCTATTAGGGGTTGGAGGAGGCCTCATAGGGGCTCCATGGTAGCGTGGGGACCCTGGCGCCAGAGAGGGCACGGCATTTTGGGGTGCACTGGCCCCAGCCCCAGGATGAGGGGGCTGCGAGAATCCCCAGAGAGAGGGGGCCGCAAGAAGCCCCAGAGCAAAGGGGTGGCGAGAAGCCCCAGAGCGAGGGGCCAGTGAGAGGCCCCAGGGGGAGAGGGCAGAGAGGGGGGTGGCAGGAATCCTCACCAAGAGGGGGCAGCAGAGCACCAGGAAGGCACGGGATGAGACAGGGCAGTGGAAGCCCAGGGAAGTCAAGGAGAGGGCCAAATTACAGCAAGGTCCAGGTCAAAACCACGCCAGTACCACCTGCGA
This sequence comes from Crocodylus siamensis, assembly GCF_052110815.1. NCBI lineage: Eukaryota > Metazoa > Chordata > Crocodylia > Crocodylidae > Crocodylus > Crocodylus siamensis. Next base: position 23,956,989 of record NC_143400.1, read on the forward strand.
GGATTGGGCTGCGGTGTAGGGGAGGGAAAGAAGCCACAGATAGTGCCTCCTGGCACCGAAGCAAATAAAATGGGCAGCCTCCCACTAATTATAGCTATTAATTAATCAATTAGGATCAAGGCGTGGCAGGAAAGTAAGCAGGCAGTTGGCCCATAACAGGAGGGTGGAGTCACTGATAGAAAGACTCTAGTAGAGGTACTCCTGTCACAGCATCCCTCAGGGAAACGGGATGATTCCCATCTGATCACCTGTGCTCACTGCTATTTGCCATCTCTCCCACAGTGCTAGGACTGGACGCACAACTCCTGCCACAGCAATGCAACTGGATCAACCAACAATGCCTTGCTACAATGCCTGCTGTGCTACCTCCCCTCTTCCCACACCAATTACATGCTGAATTGAGCACCCTCAAGCATAGCAATAAAGATTTGAGCCAATTCCTGTGATGTGTGTTGATTTGGGTTCCTGTGCTGTACCGGGGTTGCGGGAGGTTTGGGAGATCTCTCCTGCTGTCCCCGGGATGGCGAGAGCTTCACAACAATAAAGCAAATGCCTCTTCACCCAAAGTTGAGTCCCTTATGTAAGTCATTTCACTCCCATTGCAATGGTTTTGCTTCACTCCATTTGCTGCCTTCACTGTCCTCTCAACCTCCAGCCTGCCCCTTCCTCACACCCTGGGGTGGGGACAGGAGCTATGATCCATCTGCTCAACCCCACTGTGGGTCTCACACCTACAAAAACAACTCTAAGGGATTTCAGACTTTCTGTCTCCCCCTGGATCTGATCCACAGTCCTTGGAAATGGGAGGGAAAGCAGCTCCATGGTGGCTAGAGATGCACTGATACATCAGTCCCATATCGGATCAGCACCAATATAGGGGAAATTGACAGTATCAGAAATTGGCTTTTTCTGCCCAATGTGGCCAATAAATGCCCCCTGTGCATGCACACAGCTGCAGCATGCACATAGCCTGAAGCACAGCCCAGAGGCTTAAAGAGCAGCATTGAGTGGTAAGTCTGTTGTGAGGAAAGAGTGGGGGGAAGGAAGGAGTGTGGGGAGGACAGATCAAGGCCCCCACAGTGAGGGAGGGAGTGTGGCAGGGGCAGGCACTACACAGCTGGGGTTGGATGGAGCCGTGAGTGGGAGCTTTGGGATGCAGCCAAGGGCAGGCTGCCACTGCAAGCTGGGCCCGGGGGCCAAACTAGCCTCTTCCCAGTGGGGACGTTGGGCTAGTGCTGCACTTGGGATGGGTGGCGGCAGCACTGGGAGGGGGGCTATGGCAAATTTTGGTGTGGCTGCAGTCCCCTGGCTGGGCAGCACCTACCCCAGCCCCACTCCCTCCTTCACCACTGGGGCCTCGATTTGCCACCCACACAACCTTTCCATTCCCCCACCCCTTCCCCCACAACAGACTTACCAGCCCAACGCTGGTCTCCAAGCTGCCCAGCTGCATATCAGAATTGGATCAGTATCAGTCAGTATGACTCCTTAGAAGTCAGCCATCAGTATTGGCCCAAAAGACTCTACTGGTACACCAATAATCGTGGCTACCACCTCACACTTACACTACTCTCCATTCTCCCTTTTCTTGCAGGTTGGACCCCCTGTAGGCATCATGGTGAGCATGACATGCTTTCTATGCTCCAGTCACATCGCATGGTGCATCTCAAGTCAAAACAGCTGAACGCCCCTCAGCAACTCTTGTGAAGGGAAGTGGGGATCCTTAATTTAGGACCAAGACGGCAACGTGCTTTGGGCAGTGCTCCCCAGAGTATGGTCAACAGGCGCTTAGGACTTGGAGATCTGGGCTCTGCACAGATACACCAAGAGGGATGGTCCCCTGCTGCAACAAAAATTTGCCCCCATTGCTTCAAATCCCTTACAGCAGAATCCTCTTCCACTTGATGTACCTACCTGACACATGCATGGCCACATAACAGCAGTTTGGGGCCCTTATTGAACACTGAGTATGGTCATGCTTGAAGATAGGCTACAGATACAGGCAGACGTAGACAGGCTGGCAAGTTGGGCGGATCAGAATCTGACAAAGTTCAATGTCAAGAAATGTAAAGTCTCCACCTCGGGATAAGCAACCCCCAACACACCTACAGGCTAGTGGCACCAAACTGACCAGCACCACGAATAAAAGGGACCTGGGGGTAATAGTAGACCACAGGATGAACATGACCCAGCAGTGCGATGCTGTAGCCAGTAGGGCAAATAATACCCTGGCATGCGTCAATCGATGCATCGCCAGCATCACCAGGGAGGTGATTCCTCCGCTCTACTCAGCACTGGTGAGACCGCAGCTGGAGCACTGCATCCAGGTCTGGGCACCATGCGTTAACAAGGATGTGGACAAGCTTGAGAGAGTCCAAGGAAGCCACCCATATGATCAGAGTCTTAAAAGGCAAGCCATATGAGGAAAGGCTGAGGGACCTGGGACTCTTCAGCCTGAGGAAAAGAAGACTGTGAAGGGACCTGGTAGCAGGTTACCACTACACTAAAGGAGTACATCAAGGGCTCAGTGAGCTACTGTTCACCAGGGCACCCAAGGGGAAAAACAGGAGAAATGGGCACAAACTCCTGGAAGATCAATTCAGGCTCAACATTAGGAAAAACTTCTTCATAGTCAGGGTGTCCAGACTGTGGAATAAGCTCTAGAAGTAGAACCTACCCTGGAAATCTTCAAGAGGAGACTGGACGGTCACCTTCGTGGGGTCACCTGACCCCAGCTGTCTCTCCTGCTTGGTGCGGGGGGCTGGACCCAATGATCTTCTGAGGTCCCTTCCGGCCTTACAATCTATGAACCTTTGCAGTCAAAAAGACAATCAGCATGAGGGGAGTGACACCAAATTACAGTAGCTGGAGATCTTTAATGAAGCTTTGGTTGCTTCTGCTTGCCATTGGAAGGTGTTGACTCTAAAACAGCTATAATGACTTACTAGAGGAGTCTCATTTATTGCCATGGGGTGACAGATTGTCACTGGGAGTGTGGCTCTTAGGAGGACAGAAATTCAGAGCACTGCTGCAGTTTAACCCAGATGAACTCCACTATCTATCTAGGAAATACAGGTTCTCCCTGCCAGGCGCCTCTCCTCCCACCTCCTGGTTGGAACATGACCCCAGAAAAACAAAGAGCTTGTTTGCCTGGCTTTTGCCTCCCCAACACAAAACATTTAATTTGTTGCCTAAGGCAACTCCTCTTCCAACCAGCTCTCCCCAATTTCCCACTTATGCAAAAATCTCTTTCCAGAAACCACCCAGAAAGAACACACTGCACCTCGTTATTTCCTCCTGTCCATCCCTGGCTGACATATATCTCATGCTGATAAAAGCTGATAAAGGAGAGCCTTCGGTTTACCAAAACTGGGTGGGTGGCAGCTTTGAGTCCTGAAAATAATAGCTGATTTCAGGTGTTTCTGGAAAAAGGAAAAACAGACAAGCTGGAAAGAACAGTTAAGTTTTTGAGTGAGCACGGAGAAGTTTTGAAATTCTGATGAGACAAGTCACTTGAAGGACGTCAGCCAGCTCTGCTTCTCACAAGCAGAAGCCAAAAGGAATTGCCACCGGCAGAGAATCGGCTCTGTTTTGATGACAAAGGGTCCGATTGAGGGAGTGCTAGCATATGTTGAAGGGTGTCAGGGACACAGTGAGCATCATGCTGAGTGCTGCATTGGTGAATACTCCTCAGTCTCTTTGGCTTCCAAATCTGAGGTGTTATCCCAAAAACCTGTGTGAGACAAAGGGTACCTGAGGGAGAGCCAGCCTTTTTTGTTACAAGGCATCAGGGATACCCAAAGAGCAGCTGATGACAGAATCATGCTGCTGGGAAGCGCCATCCTTGCTGCCCAGGGTTTGATCCTGCTGCCTACTGCAATCAGTTAATTTTGCCAGCCCAGTCACTCCAGGAATTGACTTGGACCTGGGAAGCACAATGCTCATCAGTACACAATCAGAGATGACTCGCTCAGTTTAAATGCTGGAATGGTAACCGAGTTTTCTGAGAAATATAGATAATGCATATAGGCCATGTCTATGCGAGATGCTGACTGCACAGTTGTTACTCTGCAGTCATTTAGTATTTGCATACACAAGTACTAAATGACTGTGCAGTAACTGGCCACTGTAACAAAAATAATTAGAGGCTGGGGAAGCCAGACTTTTGAGGAAAGGCTAAAAGAGCTAGGGTTATTCAGTCTGGAGAAGAGAAGACCCAGGAGAAGATAAGACCTGAAGGCCAGTTATAATAGAGAGGACAGAGATGGGCTTTTCTCTGCAGCTGTGGGGTCAGGACTAGGGGCAAGGGGCTCAAGATGCAGCAGAGGAAACTGAGGTTGGGGATTACAAGGAACTTTCTGACTCTGGGGGGGCGTTGAGCACAGAAACAGGCTGCCTAGAGAAACTGTGGACTCTCCATCCCTGGAAATGTTCAAGAGCTGATTGAACAGACATGTGGCTGGGATGGTTTAGTCAGGGATGACCCTGTCTTAAGCAGGGGGTGGACTAGAAAGCCTTGTGAGGACCCTCCCAGCCCTAATTTCCTCTGATCCTATGAAAACCCATGTCCCAAACCCACATTTTCTTTTCAAATAATGCCTGGTCTCACCTGTAACAAATCCAACAAGTCTGATCGGTATAATACTGCTAGCGAAGGGCACCAATGTGTTGCAAAAATTTGCTATGGTTCGTTTCTCGGGAGGCAAAAAAAACTCTCAGTCACAGAAACACTCCATTAGCAATACAAAAGGTATATATTTGCAAATAGGGTCAGAGAGAGAGACAAAAGATCAAACCCTCTGCCCGCGGAGAACACTTCTCAGCAGGCTTTTATCCCCTCTCTCCTGAGCACGTGTACAGAAGCAGGAACTCTTACAACTCATTTCCGGTTCATACAAACATATATGAAATGACGTCACGTCATACATCGCATGTGTATTATAATTAACTACTTAAGTATGCGGGGCGGGTAGGCTTATATGTATTAGCTGATTGCGCTTGCTCAGAAAGTACTTTAGGTTACAAAAAGTTCAGACCCAAGGCCAAGATTGCAATTATTCTTATCTACCCTGAGAAATGTAGGGGGCATGAAAGGAAGTGTGATTTAGTGTAACAAAGAGATAGTAAATTTGCAGAACAAAGAGAGAGTGATACCTTAGTACAAAGAGCCCTTAGTAGCTTTTTTTTTCTTCAATCTCCAACCCCCCCTCTTCCACCAAGGAGACAAGGAGAGCTAGCAGCTGTGCTGTTCTAACAACACTATTGATAATGCATTTTTAATAATATTTCTAACAAATGTATGATGCAAAGTACCATAAATGGACAGCTAATAGCTTCAGACCACCATACAAGACCACGATGGCTTTGCCATCTCCTCTCAGCTCCAGCCAGTGCTGTAATAGCAACCGATCCACTGACAGAGTGGGAGTCCTCCCCACCATGAGGCTGTCTACCATTGCACTGCTGGCACGATACTCTCCCAGCTGTCTGCACTGATCAAACGCTATCGCACTACAAACGAGTCTACAACAGGAGTGCTCATGGGACAGATCCGGCCTGTAAAGCCATACCGTCTAGCCCAGCATTTTTCAACCCATGGGTCCCAAGAATATATGAAATGGTCGCGAACAAACTTTAAACATGGATTCGCCTTTAGAGGCAAAAACTGTGGGGAAAAATGCAGGGCTGGGGCCTGGGGAGCAGCAGGTCACGAGTGAGGAGCACTGGGTCAGAACTGGTCATCAGTGTTTATAAATGGGTCCTGGTATGAAAAAGTTTGAGAACCACTGCTCTAGCCCACAGGACTCCCCGTGGGTCTGGAAATTTGGCAGCAGGGCAGTGGTAGCCAATAACACCCCCCGATGCCAAATTTCCAAACCCCACATGGTGTAATCAGGTCCTGGTTGGGCAACACCAAGCTCCAGATGGGCCCATGGACCAGATCTGACCTGCAGACAGAGCTGGGCAGCCCGTGGGGCAAAAAGTTTGGGTACCAACAGTCTAAATAAGTTGGTACCTTCACTGTGTCTGACGATACCTCAGGCCAGAGACAGTTTGTGTAAGAATGACAATAAGTACAACTGCCCCAAAACATAAGGGTTTGTTTTTGCTTTTCTTTTACCCTGTTTTAGTACATTCATTTTTCTTTCAGATCGGCACAGGGATTTGCTCCAGTCTAAATGCTGGGCTTTAACTTTTGTAGCTGCATGGGGGAAATGGTCTCCGTATCTCTTTGGACTCCAGAAAATTAATCTCTTCTCAGAGCAACGAGAAGTTTTTGCCCTCAGTGGATTCTCTCTCCCACCAGAGCAACCCGTAAACCACACTTCAGCCTTGCTCCCTCAAAAGGATACAGGCCACAAATTTAAGAGAGTTTAATTTATTCTCATCTATTCTTTTATGCATCAGGCATGTCATCCATTTCCCTTTCTGCCTCTAGACCATCCCTTTTTGGCCTTCATCCCTCTCACTTGTGAAAATATATTTAGATTTAAATAATCATAAAATCAAAGCACTTCCTAAAAGTGTGGGGTTTTCTATCAATAAATTCAACTCGCCGGCACAAAATAATGGCTGCCCTGAAGTATTAGCATATAAAGATACATTCAGTTGGCCAAGCCAATAAATCAAAGCAACAAAAACTGTGTTATTAGTCCTTGCCCTGGAACCAGCTTAGTTTTCCCCTACCACTGCAGGCCTGTAAAATTTAGGGAAATAGACAGCAAACCACCACCTTCTCCCCAGACACTCAGAAACGGAGCTTTCTGGTATAGATTCATAGTTGGTCGGGTCGGAAGGGACCTAAGTAGATCATCCAGTCCGACCCCCTGCCATAGCAGGAAAGAGTACTGGGGTCAAACGACCCCAGCAAGGTCCAGCCTCCTCTTAAAGCCTCCTCTTAAAGCCCCCCAGGGTAGGAGCCAGCACCACTTCTCTTGAAAGTTGGTTCCAGATCTTGGCCACCCTGTGAAGTCACGCCTCCTGATGTCTAGTCTGAACCTACCCTCTAACAACTTAAGGCCATTATTCCTTGTTACTCCGGGAGGTGCTCAGGTGAACAGGGTCTCACCCATTCCCCACTGGTCCCCCAGTAAGTTTATAGATGGCCACCAGGTCCCCCCTCAGCGTCCTCTTGTGGAGGCTGAACAGGTTCAGGTACCATCGCCTCTCCTCGTAGGGCCTGCCCTGCTGCGCCCTGACCATGCGAGTGGCCTCCTCTGGACCCTCTCCATACTGTCCACATCCCTCCTGAAGTGTGGCACCCAGAACTGGATGCAGTACTCCAGCTGCTGCCTGACCAGTGCCGCATAGACGGGGAGGATCACCTCCCTGGACCTGCTCGAGATGCATCTGTGGATGCAGGACAAGGTGTGGTCCCCTGACCACGTCCCCACACTGCCAGCCCATGTTCATCTTGGCATCAATGGTGACTCCAAGATCCTTTTCTGCCTCTGCCCTGACAAGAAGGGAGTTCCCCAGCCTGTAGGTATGGTGCCAGTTGATCCTCCCCAGGTGCATCACTTTGCACTTGTCAGTGTTGAATCCCATCCTGTTCTCATCCGCACCCCCGTAACCTCTCCAGGTCTGATTGCAGCCTATTCCTCCCGTCTAGTGTGCCCACATCCCCCCACATCTTAGTGTCATCAGCAAATTTGAACAGGTGCTTTTCACTCCCTCATCCAAATCACTGATGAAGATGTTGAGCAGTGCGGGCCCGAGGACTGAGCCCTGGGGAACCCCACTGCCCACATCCCTCCAGGTCGAACATGACCCGTCCACCACCGCTCTCTGGGTGCGGCCCTCCAGCCAGTTGGCGACACATCTGACTGTGTGGGTGTCAACACCACAGCCCCCAGTTTCTTAATGAGAACGGGGTGAGAGACAGTGTCGAAGGCCTCCAAAAGTACAGGAAGACGATGTCCACCGCTACCCCTGCATCCGGGGATTTGGTGACCTGGTCACAGAGGGCCACCAGGTTGGTCTGACAGGACCTGCCACTGATGAACCCATGTTGATTGCCCCTAAGCATGAAATCCCCTGCTGGCCCCTCCTGGATGCGTGCCAACATAATTTTCTCAAACAGCTTACCTAGGATCGAAGTAAGAGTAACTGGCCTGTAGTTCCCCGGGTCCTCCTTCCTCCCCTTTTTGAAGATGGGAACCACGTTGGCCCTCTTCCAGTCCTCTGGCACCGCACCAGAGCACCACGAGTGCTCGTACAGCCGTGCCAGGGGTCCCGCAATGACCGCAGCCAATTCCCTCAGCACTCGGGGGTGGAGATCGTCTGGACCAGCTGACTTGAATACATCCAGTCCCTCCAGAAGCTCCCTAACCAGATCCTCCCTGACCCTTGGCCCAGGTCTGCCTCCCCTGGGGCCTGAGGGGGGCCCAGCGGGTGGGGGGGCTGTTCCGGTCCCTGCTTAGGAAGATGGAGGCAAAGAAATCGTTAAATATGTTGGCTTTGTCGTCTGGTGTGATGACCAAGCTTCCTAACGTGTCCTGCAGGGGCCCCACATTACCTGGAACCTTCTTTTTACCTCCTATGTATTTAAAGAAGGACTTCTTGTTGTCCTTAAGCTGGGAAGCTAGTCCCAGTCCCATCTCTGCCTTGGCCTTCCTGACCCCCCCTACATCCCCGAGCAACTGCAGTATAGTCATCCCTGGTAATGGCCCCTCTTTTCCATTGGGTGTGCGCCTCCCTTTTAGCTAGGAGATGTTCCCAGATGCTTTTGGTGAGCCATGGGGGCTTATGTGCCCTTCTGCTCCCTTTGATCCTCATTGGGATTACCTATCTTTGGGCTTGGAGGATCGTCTCCTTGAGGAGCGACCACTCTCCTTGGACACCTGGCTGCCCTCCCCTCTCCTCCTGTAGGTCTGCTGCTGGTTCTTCCCCGCCAGGTGCAGCACCTGCACTTGACAGTATTGAATCTCACCCTAGTCTCATTCGCCCACCCCTGTAACCTGTCCCTTCTAGCATGCCCGCCTTGGCCCAAATCTTGGTGTCGTGAGCGAATTTGAACAGCCTGCTTTTCACTCCCTCATCCAAGTCGCTAATAAAGAGATTAAACAGTGTGGGCCTGCAGCAGGGCACTGTGTGTACTGCCACTTTAAGGGCCTGGAGCTGGCAGCTGGCAGGTGACTGATGAGGGTGGTGGCCATTTTGGAATCAGGGGCTGCCCATATAACCATGGCTGTTCTGCTGCTGGAGGCCAGGCAACAAGATTGCCTACCTGGAGGGCTGCTGGTGTCATCTGGAGGTAAGGGAGGAGCTGCAGGGGATGGTCAGGAGGCTCCTGGTCCTGGGCATGACCTAAAACTGCCCCCTGCCAGGTGTGGGTGGCCTGCTGGGGCTCCCAGTGGCACGGGAGCCCTCAGGAAATGCCAGGCCAGTGACCACCCCAGTGAAAGGCAGGTTGGGATGCCTGAACTCCTAGCCCCCACAACTGGGTGGGCTACCCCTTGTTCTGGAGGGTGGACCCCCAGAGAGAGAGAAAAGGCCATAGACTTCCTCTGACTGGTCCATACTGGGGCCAGGACCAGAAGGGTCAAAGGGCCAGGACCTGCCACGAGGGATGCCCAGAGCTGCGCGTCTGGGGCTCCAGCTGGCCTGAAGGTGAGTCAGGGCTAGATGAGCCAAAGGTCCCAGGGGCCGGGGATCACACCCAAAGGGGAAGCAGTTCAGGGAGCCATGCTGCCTGGTATGATGGTGGACGAGACCGCACGAGGGGAGGAATCCAGACGCGGTTCAATAGTAGGATTCTGGGGCCCAGTGGGGGCCGGTGATGATGATAATATCTGGATGTCATCTGCGAGGCTTGGGCTGCAATGTAGGGGAGGATCAGAGCCGCAGATAGCACCCTTGGCATTGGGGCAGGAAATGGGCAGCCTTCCACTTAACTACATAATTTAACTAATTAACAACAAGGCGTGGCAGGAAAGAAGGCAGGCGGTTAGCCCAGAAACAAGTGGGTGGGCCACAGGCAAGTCAGCCCTGAGAAGGCCCCTGTTACAGACTGTCACCCCTTAGGCTTGGAGGATCGTCTCCTTAAGGAATGACCATGTGTCTTGGACACCCAGTTCCCCAGCTCTCCGGGACCCCAGTGCCTCTCCTACCAATCTCTTCAGCTCATTGAAGTTGGCCCTCTTGAAGTCCAGGGCTACTGCCTTGCTGCAGGCCCTTGACACCCTGTGCTGGATGGTGAATCCCAGCAATGATAGCTGTCACCCAGGTGGTCAAGAACCTGGAGTCCCCCCACCAGGTTGTTGCCTGTGACCAGGACCAGGTCCAGGAGGGCATTCCCCCTGGTGGGACTGTGCACCTCCTGGGTTAGGTGGAAGTCCTGTATCTCAGCCAGGAACCCCCATGAGCGGTCCAACCTGGCTGACTGCTCCTCCCAGCAGATGTCGAGGTAGTTTAGATCACCCATGACGACTACTTCCCTTGCCTTAACTGGCTCCACAAGCTGGCCTGAGAATTCACAGTCTAGCTCCTCCCCTTGGTTGGGAGGTCTGTAGTAGATCCCTACTGTTAAGTCCCTTTTCCCATGACCCCCTTATATTCTTACCCAGAGCACTTTAGCCTGCCCCTCCTCTGACCCCATCCTGTCAGTTGAGGACGTGTATTGCTCTTTAACATAGAATGCCACACCCCCGCCTTTCCTCCCCACTCTATCCCCCTGTACAATCTGTAGCCCCTAATGTTAGCCGCCCAGTCATGAGATGAACCCCACCAGGTTTCTGTGAGCCCTACTATGTCTGGGTTTGTACAAGCTATCCGGAGGGCGGGTTCCTCCTGCTTATTCCCCATGCTACGAGCATTAGTGTAGAGGCATTTAAGGCCTTGTATTGGTGCATGCACCTCCCGATTCTTAGGACTATCCGGACCCCTGTCACTTACCTGGGTACTCCTTGTGCTTGTCAACCGTCTTGGTTGAGAGGTGTCCTTCTGTGGCCCCATCCCCCAGTGAAGCCCCACCAGCTCCATAGCCACCAGTTAACCTCGTATGCGGCAGGTAGAATTTACAGTCAAACCCAGATTATCTGTACCTGGATGGTTCACAAGCCAGTCTATTCACATCAAGTTCCCAAATGAAAGACACAATGCTGATTGTTCAGGCTTTTACTTCAAAGAGGGCTACGACTCCAATGAGCAAGATGCACATGGATGTTTGCTATGCAGTTTGAGTTTGTTGTATATACCATGTTTTTCTCACTGGCAACATACACCTTTTCCCCAAAATCCAGCGGCTAGAAGGGGATTGATGAGAACCACTTCCACATAGTGATACCTGGTAATGTCTCTGATGGCCTAGAGCTCCCAAATCAACAAAAATAGCAAAGTACACTGTTTTTGTCATATGAGAAAAAAAAGGGGGGATTGGAAATTGAAATGAGCATTATATTTAGGAAATAGAGGAACAGCACTTGCAGCCAGGGGAAAGAAAGGAAAACTGCCAGTGTTGCGTGCAAGCCTCCCTGGCAGCTGCTGTGGACACTTCCTCTCTCCCTCCTTGCAGAGGCTATCAAGGAAAGAGCATTTAATTTCCTCATCCTGCCTGTTTAAAGCAAGGCACTTGTTTTGGGTGTCTGGCAGAAAAAAAGTATTTATCTTCCAACTTTGAGCAGAGGGTTAAACTAAATGATCTCCTGAGGTCCCTTCCAAACCTCATTTTCTATGATGGCGGGGGGGGGGGGGGGACGACGGACTTATGCTAGAAAACATGATGCCCCCAGTGGGTTTGCAAACCTCCATCTTCCCCCTAACCCTTCACCCTAACCCTGGCTATCTGGGCTCTACAATCTGTGAGGATTGTACAGTGCACTGTGTCCAAGCAACCATTGCCATGAAAATGCACCCCACCCGCTTACTACAGCTATGCACACACTGAAAAAACGTCACACAAAAAAATATTGGCAGTTGCTCTGCCAGGCGGGCAGTGGTGACATACCATTTCTTTAGCCTGGGGCATGGGAGGTTTCAGAGCAACACTTTGCAGCCTGAAGACTACATGCTGATGACTAACCCCAGTAATCTCTCACTCCATCCCTCCGTCCTTGGCTTCTGCCAGCTCCTGCTTGTGTCCTTCTGGCTGTGTCTACACGTTCATTAATACGCCTTAGATACTGCACATTTAGTTGAGTATTTCCTTAATGAAGCACTAACTACCTAAAGTTACTGTGCAGAAGCACCAGCACATGATTATTTAGTGACCCTTACTGATATATTAGCCTAATAACGCTGCGCAGTCACATATTAGCACAGTCTGTTCCATGATGCTACTGCGCAGTGTTATTAGGCCAATGTGCAGTCAGTGTCTCGTGTAGATATGCCCTCTGTATCTGAAAACTGCCTCTTCCCAAGTGACGCACCAGTGCCAGTGCCCCTCATCCTGGCATCTAGTCACCCCCCTGGTCAGGGATGAGGCTGAAGTTGGATTCTTATTCCCAGTTCCTTTTTCAAAGCTAATCTATACCCAATAAAAACTTGTTATTAATCAAGTACACATCCTAAAGAAAGAATTTCATTAGCTATGCTTTGGGACAGTCCCCCGGTGACATCAACAGGACATATGGGGTGGCCCAAGAAGTATTTTGCCCCATAATCCTATCCTAATCTGACTTTCATTGAGGGCTCTGTACTTGATGCAGGATATTATTGACATATAAACTAGTAAAAATGCATAGCTAATGACATTCTCTCTCTTTAGGATGTGCCATTAATCAACAACAAGCTTTTATTAGATATGGATTGGGGGGTGTAAAATGGAGGCTGGGGAGGGAATGGAGGTGGGAAGTATGGGGTCCTGTAAGAGGAAGGGAGGATAATCACAAGACACCTGGGGTGCACTACTTTTCCTATATTTTCTTGCCTGTGACTTGCCCCCAAATAAAATACACACCTTGCTTTTGAAAGGTGAGTGAAGAAGGAAAGATCTTTCCTCAAGAGCTGCGGCAGGCAGGAGGAGGAAGAGAAAGTGTCCACAGGCAGCAGCTAGGGAACCGAGCCGGCACGCAACACGAGCTAGCAGTAAAAACAGAAAGTCCTCAGGGGAAGAGCAGCTGCAGGAGCCGGTGCTTCAAACACAGCTCGGGACCAGTCCCACCAACCTGTTCAAAGAAAGAAAAGCACAGGGGAGATGCTGACATCAGGCATGGAGTCCATGCTGCGGGGGGCTGGGCACCCGTGCAGGAAGCCAGCTCATGGGTTCGGGCCTCGAATGAGGACTCTGCAGCCCCTCTAAACCCCTGTGGGTGCAGCTCAGGGGGTCCCATGACTACATACCCCTGACTGCACGGAGAGGCAAAGCTGCTCCCGTGCCCCTCACCCACGTGGTTTGGGGAGCCATGATACACAGCTGAAAGGGGCTGTTCCCTTTACCCTCCCCCTGCTGCCTCTCAGGTAAAGGGAGGTGGCTGTTGCCTATCCCCTCCCCCCACTCCCCCACACCCCAACCATGAAGTGAGGGGGGAAGCTGCTCCGTGACCCCTCCCCTGGCACCTTCCACCCGCGCAGCTAGGAGAAAGGGGGCTGCGGCCTAGCCCCTTCCCCTGCTCCCCCCAGCCCCCATAGCTCCAGGAGAAGGGGGCTGTGCCCTGGCCTCTCCCCCAGTCGCTCTCTGGGGCTGTTCCTTTCCCCACAACGGCTCCCGCGGCGGGGGCTGTTCCATCACCCCTCCCTTCGCGGCAGGCAGCGGCAAGCGTTAAATGGCCGCAGCCCCTCTGCACCGCGTGAGGTGCTTTGCACATGCGCACTAGCCCCTGTCCGCACTTTTCTTCCCGCCCGTCGCTCGTGGCACAATCCATCCTCGCCCCCTGCCTCCATTGGACACTGTGATCCCAAGGCACGGGGGGCTCCCCTGCGGGGAGATTTGGGGGACGGGTCCCACAGGGTCATGCTGCAGGGCTTGAGGGGCTAGGGAAGGGCTTTGAGGGAGCTCTTGCAGGAGGGTTAGAGGGTTCCCTGAGGGGCCATACTGAGCAGCTCGGAGGGGTTACAGAGTGCCCCAGGGACCATCTGGTGATAAGAGAGGCTCCTTGCGAAGTCACTCAACCTTCCTCCACTTCACTTTCCCCATGTGCAAAATGGAAAGTAATAACCCTGCCCCTCATTCACGTAGATAAGGGTTGTCTGGGTGAACAACCGTGCATTTATCTGTTCCACAATAGGCAGATGTGTTTCCCCAGTGCGATCATACCAGAGGTTTTTGCTAGCACCGTTATAGAGATGACATCTCACGTGTGTGTCCTCACAGGTGCATGCGCTGGTTTGACGAGGTGGCTGCACCTGGGCCTTCCCCTGGGCTCAGAGCTGGAGCTCCATACATCACTCACCAATTTTTCCTCCTTGTGGCTTAGCGCATTTGCAAATCATGTAAACGGGCTCATCGCCGTTAGGTAACTACTAATAGTTCAGACAACCTTCAGCTCCCAGGATTTTAGCATAATGCTAGGGTTTAAGCACTGCATACCCCTTGCAAGGCCACTTTGCTACCCAGGTTGGGCATTCTGCTTTGCAGAAAAGCATCTGTGGGACAGATGCTCCATTTGTAAACTTCTTCTCTCCTGAACAAGGAAGCGGAGAGAGCATTTGACAGCTGCTAGATCAGAGAGGGCTGAAAGTGTTTGTCAGGAATCCTCTTGCAGCGTCTTCTTCAGAGGGAAACTCACAGACAAAAAGAAGCATCTTTCTACCTGACTAATTAGATCAAAGATCTTAAAACGAAAATCTGAAGGGCGGTCTAAAACCGCCTCAATCCACCCAAAAGATTTATCTTTTACAAACAACATCAACCCCCTGGCACAGATCTGGGAGCTCCCAAATCGCCACCTCCACTTTCAAGAAGCTCAAGACCTATTGAGGCCTCATGCACATAGCAGCCCCAACATTAGAAATATTAGAAGAGGTGAAAACAAAAGTGTTACAACTATTTAACTGGTTTAATAAAAGATATTGCCCCTACCCCAAGAGTTTTGTCTGCCTACGCCTTTAGACCAACATGGCTACAACCAAATACCCTTGTAGGTTCTCAGGCATTTGGCAAATGGCTGTAGATGTAGGGCAGTGCCTTATACAAAGCTGGCCGCATCTTTTATCACACACCTGCCTCTCCAGTGTTTATCTCCAAAAAGGCAGCTCAACTTGATGGATCAAGTTCCAGTTCAAAGACAGAAGCAGCTCTTTCCTCCCCTCCCCCTCAAAACCCCCTTCTTGTAACATGGACAGATGGACACTGCAGCCAACCTCCAGCCAAATCTACTTTTAAGAATAAAGATCAGCAACAAAGTGAGATTTATTACGATGCAAATCATATTCCTCAGCCTGCTTGCAGATAAGAATATCATCTTTTATTGAATATCAAGCTTTTATTGCTTAAAGACTCATTTGTCAATCAGGATTCAACTGCTAAGCATTCTGACAAACCCCCTGAGGGATAAAGGCAGCAATTCAAAGCTCTCATCGCCCAAGGTCATCTGGTATGGTAGCAAGAATTAGCTGCATTTCGATGCCTGCCACAGGCACAAAATACCCACTTTATGTCTGCTGCGATCCCCAAGCTTGCTCCTCTTGGCTCCTAATGTCAGGAGGTCCAAAATACAGTGGCTCTTCAAAGGCCTGAACCTGTTTCTTGATGAAACAGGCAGTGTAGACATGCCAGGGAGACCTACCAAGCCCAGACACCTCAGCAGCAGCTCCTACTTCTGTATAGCAACAGCCTTCCTCTGCTGTCCCGACAGCCTAGATTTCCCCAGGGCCTACCCTACCCATTAGGAGCAGAGCTTGGAAGCCCATATTTGGCTCGTTTGCCTGCTTCTGAGCTCCATGTCCAGCCTGAGCCACCCTCATTTTCCTTAGTGCTCTCGACATCAGGGCCTCTGCACCTGTTTCTCTTTATCTGAGCTCCATGACCATCTTCAGCATCCCTGCACTCAACAAATAGATTCAATACTTGGCTTCCTCCCCTTCGCTTCAGTATTTGGCCTCCACACTTGGCTGCTAACATCTGATTTAAGGATCAGCCTTGAACATCTGGCCTCTGCATCTCATCTCTGGCTGGATGGAACATCTGGGCTTATTGCCACCAGGCTACAGCTACTGGCCTGTGTTTGATTTTGGCCACCTGGGGCAGCTCAGAGAGATGTCTCTTTATTTTTTTAAAAGCCTCTGCTTCTTTTTAATGATGGGACACACTGTTTTGCTACTAACAAATGGTGGTGGCTGCACACTCGCTAACTCCCCCTCACACTTGTGAATATTACGGTAGTCTTCAATGTAGTGAATGCACATTCTTCCCTCTATAGCAAACCCAGTATAATCCTGATGTACTTCTCACCTGCACCTAGCACCAAGCAAACCCCCCAGTACTCTAGAAAGCTCAGTTTCAGGGCACTTTGGGAGAACAGAGATGGTTTGCTGTTGTCTGCCCTAATCTTTGTAAATCCACACAATTAGGATGCATCCATGTATTACCTTCATATGACCAGGCAACCAGGCAGCCGTCATCATACAAATTAAATTATTTCTTAGGGCACCTCATACTTTTTTGGATGCATCCTCGCTCTGTGGCTGTTGTTTTAAGAAATGACTTGTAATTTGGGGTGATCAATATGAGACATCTTTCCATATTACAGCGCCCTTGAAATTCATAGTCACTCTCTTTTTGAACTCCCCAAAATCCAAACACTGAAAGTCACAAGTCAATTTGGAAAGGTGTAGCTTGATTCTCTGTTCTGCAAAGGCTGCTTTTAACAGCATAAAGAGGCCATACTATGGGTATACATCACATTTACATGTAGTATACCTAAAAAACAACCCTGGAGCCACAATCTGTATTGCTTCCCCAAAAATATAATCTAAAGCTTTTTGGTTGTAACCCAATGTAGTCTGTGGCTTGCCCCCAACTTTCTATGAGTCTTTCTTTCTTTCTATATAGATCACCTTAAAAGTACCTAAGGATTTAGGGCTGAATTTGCTCATGACATCCCCTGTTACATTATTAGAGCAGAAAATTGCATTGGCAGACTCAGCCCACATCCTGTAGATAGCAATTGCCTCCCAACGGTTGCTATAGATACTGTCATCTTTGTATATAAACATATTTCTTAATCCCAATGTCATTTACGCCTGATTTAGTGTGGCATTTTATCCCCCTCTAGTGGCTGGAGCTGAAAAATATTCGTAATTCCACCATGATCAGTACTGGATATCTGAATAAGATGCTTCACAGGCCCATGATCATCCCAAGCATCACGTTCACCACCACGCTGTCTGTCTAGGAGCCACCACTTAAGATGCAGCTGCTCCGGATGGTTTATCAGCAAGTGAGGAGTTTACCCTCATTCTCTGAGTCAGGCAGCATGATTTTCTGTACCTAGGCCTCCAAAGGCCGGCACTCAATCCAAAACTTGTACCTGACTTAAACCTATACGTGGTCCAGGTTCAGGAAGGAGTTACCACATTCATTTCTGATCAATGGTGATATTCTCTTTACCAGATAAACCTGAAAGAGTCGCTGTGAGCCCAACTTCTCTGGCTTTTTCAGGCTCCTTCACTGTGCTTTTTAGGGGGAAAGATTTTCTGTCTCTCAGGAAAGATAGATGATGATGGTCCAAATGGAGGGAGGAGAGGTAGAGGAGGATGACAAGCCAGCAGAAGCAGCTGAAGCCCAAGCTAATTTAGACTAGACTAAGCCCTCTCATCAATTTGTGCATGAACTTGTATCCTCTGATGAAGCACAAACTGTGGCACAGTTTACAGATTATTCTGATGGGAGAGATAACATCTGAGTCGTTCACACCAAAAACCCATTACTGCTTTGGCTGCAGTTCATTTTCCAAGATCAAGGAGACACCTCCAGCCTTCAGATGATGACATACTGGAACATCCAGCCCAAGAGGAAAATCTGCCATCTACTCTTCCAGTCACTCAGGGTGCTTGTACACAGGAGCCCTGGTGCTGTATCCCTGTAGCTCAGTTTACAACCGTTTCTTTCCCGCTATGTGAATTTGCACGCATCTCACTTCCCCAGCTGCCGTTTTTCTCCTCCCCATAGGTGACTGGTAGCGGGTGCACAGCGCTGCATTTGCCCACCCTGATGGGGCCAGTGCCCCCCCCCAATAGGGCTGCTGCTGTTGGCAGCTTCTGCGGGTGCCCCCCCAGATTCAGGAGGCACCAGTCGCTCATGCTCCTCCTCGCCCAACAACCCAACAAAATCATTGTCTACAAAAGGTTCAGCGTACTCAGAGGACACATCTACATGAGACATTTACTGTGCATTGGCCTAATAGCATGCCACGGCAAAAACCATGCTAATACCCCACTGTGCAGCGTTATTAGGCTAATGCCAGTAAGCATCACTAAATAACTGTGTGCCTGTGCTACTGTGCAGTAACTTCAGGTACTGCACATTTAGTTAGTCCTTTATTTAAAAAAGTCATAAACTAAATGTATCTAAGGTGCATTAATCAACATGTAGATGCACCCACTGTGCCAACCTCAACAAAAAAATAATTATTTAGAAAAACTAAGGGAGAAAAAATGTATTTTGTGGGGTGTCTTGATGAAACTTTCAATTATTGCAACGCGCACATCATCCCCCTCGGCACCAGCAGAACAGATCTCATCCTTCCCCCTCTCCTGTTACAGGGAAGGCACCAAATACAGCAGATCTCAGAGTCATTATCTAGAGCCCCTTTTGTTCAAATTGAAGGTTCTCATTCAGCATTTCATTGGCACAGCAAATTTATTGGCAGCAATGTGGAAATTGCAATAGCAAGGCATTGTCATAGTGGTTGGTGAATCCAATATCTGCAACCCTGTCACTTGTTATTTCACTCATCTCTAGATCCAGAAAAGAGATGGGAAGCGGCAGTTACAGGTTTGATAATCCACAGGAAAGCCTCTCTGCTTCTTATAGGAATTCAGCCCCTGTACGGCTGTTATGGGGATATTTGAATAAGATGCTTCACGGGTCCAGCATTATATTTCCCAAATGGAGGCACATTCCTGGAATCATCAGTGCTCTCCTCAGACTTCAGGATTAGACATTAGTCTTGAAATTATCAGATCCCTCCTTCCATTACTCTTCTCCACGCTCAGTCACCACACTTCTTTCGGCCTACTATTTCCTGCATGTTTTTTGGCCCACATAGACAACCCATCAGTGATGGAAATCAGCCATAGGAACAAATAATGCAAGGCTTTAAGGGGACAGGATATTATTTCCTGAGACAAGCTTTCTTTCTTGACAAGTACACATTTTCTCTGTCAAGTGCTGGAGCTCTCCAGTCTATTCTGCTTCTCCCAGGAGATTAATGGAGACTGATTTTTTTTTCCATTCACTCGTCCTGCCCCATTTGGACATAGGACTGACTTTGAAATCAACATGTATCTGTCCAGTCACTGAAGTTATCATCCCAGGGATGACAAAGCTCTGTTCAGTTGCTGTCTGAACTGCTATTCCAACTGACTGGAAAATGCAAGGTATTTCTAATGCTCATTACAGGCACTTATACACATGACGAAAATTGTTCTTTTGTGTGGCTTCACATTGTGTTCTCACATTTTACACGTAGGAGAGTTTTTGGCAATTTAAATGAGTTCCACCATCATAAACTAAACCCCATCCTGATGTAGTTTAGTTTGCAATAACACAACATGGAACAGTGCAGCCATTAATCTGCCACGTTGGTAACTACTTGACCTTCCTCAACCACGATCTGGAAGAAAGAAACAGGATTTAATTTCACTCACCCCTCAAAGTCAACCTGGTCACAGGTTCTGGCCCCTTGCCTGGAACTATTAAGAGCAAGTCTTCCTCACCCACCAATTTCAGGGCATAAAGCCCTGCTAGGAAGCCCTATGTGGTGTTTCTGGAGCATCCAATCAGAAACTCTAGGGCAGCCTTTTTAGATTTGAGTTAGTCTAATCAATACCACACCTAGACCTCTAGCGGCCCCCAGCAAACCTTTATAATTGGGCCCCCATTTGCCAGAGATAATGATTTCATAGACTTCATAGACATTTGGGCTGGAAGGGACCCCAGAGGATCATCAAGTCCAGCCTCCCGCCTCAGGGCAGGAAGTCAGCTGGGGTCATAGGATCCCAGCAAGATAAGCATCCAAATGTGTTTTGAAGGCGTTCAATCTGGGTGCTTGAACCGCCTCTGGCAGCAGTCTATTCCAAACCTTGGGGGCTCGGACAATAAAGAAGTTCTTCCTTATGTCCAGCCTGAAATGGTCACAGTGGAGTTTGTCATCCCTTAGGTCGCTGTGGTGAACAAACGTTCCCCCAGATCCTGGTGGTCACCCCTGGTAAACTTATAGGTGGCCACCAGATCACCCCTCAGCCTGCACTTTTCCAGGCTAAAGAGTCCCATGTCTCTCAGCCTGTCGTCGTAAGGTCTGTTTTCCTGACCTCTGATCATGCGCGTGGCTCTTCTCTGCACTCTCTCAAGCTTCTCCACATCCTTTTTCAATTGTGGAGCCCAAAACTGGACGCAGTACTCCAGCTGCGGCCTCACCAAGGCTGAGGACAAGGGGAGAATGACAACCCGGGATTTGCTTGAGAGCATCTATGGATGCAAGCCAGTGTTTTGCTCATTTTAACCAGCTGCAGCATCACACTGAAGGCTCATGCTCACCTTGTGGTCAACCATGACCCCCAAGTCCCTTACATCTGTAGTGCTAACCAGCGTAGCACTGCCGAGCCTATAAGCATGGTTGCAGGTTTTTCCTCCCAAGGTGGAGAACCCTGCGTTTTTTCGGTGTTGAACACCATCAGGTTCTCGTCCGCCCATTTCCTGAGCCTGTCCAGATCCACCTGGATCATCCTTCTGTCCTCAGGTGTGGACACGTTACCCGAGTTTGGTGTTGTTGGCGAACTTGGCCAGTCCACTTCTGACCCCAATGTCCACAGCATTGATGAAGAGGTTAAACAGTATAGGCCCTAGGACAGAGTCTTGTGGGACCCCACTGGTCACAGCACACCAAGACAATCGGCTCCCATCGACCACCACCCTCTGGGTCCGACCGCGGAGCCAGTTCCCAGCCAGCGTATCATGGTGACGTCAAGGCCACAGTTAGCCAGTTTAACCAAGAGGTGATCGTGGGATACCAGATCGAAGGCTTTTTTGAAGTCGAGGTATATGACATTGATCGGTCACCTGGTCATAAAAGGAAATGATACTGGTCAAGCAAGACCTACCCACAACAAACCCATGCTGGCTATCCCTCAGGATATTGCCTTCAGCTAGTCTGTTAAGGATGGCCTCCTTGATAATCTTTTCCAAGACTTTCCCTAGGATAGAGGTCAGGCTGATGGGCCTGTAGTTTGCTGGATCCACTTTCCTCCCTTTCTTGAAGATCAGCACCACATTGGCCTTCTTCCAATCATCGGGCACTTCACCAGAGTGCCAGGAGCTCATGAAGATCCGTGCCAGGGGCTGGGCTACAATGCTTGCCAGCTCTCTGAGTACCCTGGGGTGTAACCCCTTAGGGCCGGCTGACTTGAAGGTGTCCAGCCTCTCGAGCTGTTCCTTCACAAGGTCAGCTTCGATGGAAGGCAAGGTATCTCCCTCGATGGGGCCTCCCTGACCCACAGTGGGCAGGGCTGTCCCATGGAGCTGATGGAAAACTGATGCAAAGTACCCATTTAGCAAGTTGGCTTTTTCCTGGGCATCAGTTGTCAGCTGCCCCATCTGGTTCAGCAGGGGTCCAATGTTGCCCTTGCTTTTCCTCCAGCTCTCCACATATCTAAAAAAAGGACTTTTTCTTGCCCTTAATAGTTGTAGCTAGCTGGAGTTCAGTCACAGC
Source organism: Crocodylus siamensis (assembly GCF_052110815.1). NCBI lineage: Eukaryota > Metazoa > Chordata > Crocodylia > Crocodylidae > Crocodylus > Crocodylus siamensis. The sequence goes on from NC_143400.1 coordinate 23,978,798, forward strand.
CTTGGCTTCCCTGGTTCACTCTCTGCAGATCTGGACCAGAGCATTCTTCCTTAATAATAATAATAACCCTTTTTGGGTCCCCATCCAGGCCCTGGGCAGCTGCATGGTTCACCCATGCCTTTGTCTGGCCCTGGGTTTAATAAAAGATATCAGATCTACCCAAAGAACCTCCTCCATCTTTTTAGATTCAAGGCACTCTTCCATGGACTTAAGGTACCCCTTGTCCTCCCCACCACAGCAACGCTCCCCTTGCTAGACAACAAAGCCCTCCTGCTCCAGACTGCCCCCCATGGTGCATCACCCAGGATTCCTGAGAAAACAGGACAGGCCAGGGTAATGGAGTCTGGAGGAAAAGGCCTCCATGTTGCGGGGTATATGATCCCAGTCGCAGCAGGGGCTGGGTATACGGAGGATGGAGATGGATGATTCTTGGGACACAGGGAGGTTGAGATTGCAGCCTGGGACGGGCTGCCCAGAGGGGGGAACCTCCATCTCTGGATATTTTTTGGAGCAGATTGGACAGACCCTTGTCTGGTCTGGTTCAGATACCCAGAGTTGGAGGTTGGATGAGATGCAGCCGCTTGAGGGCCCAGCCAGCCCATAGTTTTACCCCTCAGGGTACCACAGTGCCCCTCCCTCCCCTGCTCCCATTTCCCCATCAAAGCGCCCCTGAATTTACTCTGCTTCTCCAGCCCCATCTATCCATGAGTTCCTGACAATGCCACCATCTCCAAGGCCTGCAACTCCAGCTGCTTTAATGTCCACAGAGGTCATAAGCTTTTCATCTTCTTCCCTCTGTTCTTGCCCCAGCTGGGACCAGCACTGTGCCAGGTGCTGTACAAATCCCCCAGTGCAAACAGGCCAGGATTGGGGCTGCGCCAGGTGCTACACAGACCTGTGGCAAAAGCAGAGTGGAATGTCTTCTTTGGGCTGTTTCAAGTGTGTGTGTTGATGTTGCCTAGTGGTTAGAGCATTGATTCTTCTTTCTCCCTGTGGAAGTTTGCCATAGCAGGGAGGACTGGGAGCCAGGACGCCTGGGCTCCTATCTTGGAGATGAGCTGGAGCTCATCCTTCAAGATGAGAGCCAGGCCACCTGGGTCCCATCTCCAGCTCTCCAAGGGTGGTGGGCGGTGGTTAGAACAAGGGGTGTCAGGAGCCAGGATGCCTGGGATCTATCACCACCTGGCTACAAAATTGTAAAAAAAACCTTTTTCTCCCTCTCTTTTAACCAAAAATTTGAGGGTTTGAGATATGTATGTGTGTGTATATATATATAAGCAGAAACCCAAGTTCCTGACCCTCTCAACATGTGGGAATGGAGATGCCCATGTTCCCAGAGCTGAAGCTGGCCCCTGGTCGATCTGTGGCATTGCCCAAGCAAGGCCTGGTCCTCTGCAGGTCCCCACTGTGTGATGTCATCACAGAGCCTTTGTCATCTCCACAGTAACCGTTGGAAACAAGACCTCCCACGGGGTGGGGGGGAGGAGATGAAGGCTCTGACATACAGGCAATGGCTTCCTCCGGCCGAGGCCCATCTGGCTCCTCACCTCAGAGCCAAGGCACACAACAGGGGTCCGGGGGTGGGGGATAGATTTGTGGGGAGGAAGGAAGCAGACCCCTCTCCAAATCCCATCACAGGCTCCCCTCCCACTCCTGCTCCCCCAATTCCTCACCCCCTCACCCCAGTCCCTTTCCTTCACTCTGTGCCTAAAGCCAGGATACCACCCTGGCATCCAACGGGGCAGGGGGCTGCAGAGTGGGAGTGAGGGGCACCAATGGGGAAGGGGGCTGCAGTTCAGGAGTGAGGGGCACCCACCAGGCTGGCAGCAGGGCAGGACAAGCACAAGCAGGGGCCACCCCCGAATTCTGGGGTACAGAGCCCTGTTGATGACACACTGGCCCCACCCTCTGCTGAACGTGGGGCCAAATTTGGCCCCTATAAAGGACTACCAGCTTGCCCCCCAGCAGGGAGCCATCACAGTGGCCCTCACAGGCATCTGGCATGGGGGTAAGCAGTTGCCCACCCACCCCTTTACCCCAGGATAATCCGTGCTATGTGTCCACACCCCTCAGGTGGTGACAGAGGGAGCCCAGCCCTGCCTGGCCACCCCCCTCTCGACTCACTGGAGCCCTTGGGAGCACAGATGGTGCCAGGTGCCTTCCCGGACATCTATGATGGGGACGCCCGGCAGTGGGAAGCACATTTCCGGGGCATCCAGCAGGCCTACCAGGAGCTGGGCAAAACCGAGGACTTTGCCATCCGCGTGCTGACTGAGGACTTCACGCTGCCCTTCCCCTTCGCCTGGCCGCCCGCCTCACCCCCCGACTGCGCCAGCTGCAGTTTCTTCCTGCGCCCAGGCTGCCCTGTGCCTCGCTTCCTCCAGCCCCTGCACACCACTGCCCAGGCCTTTGTCAAGAAGCGCCAGCTGGAGGAGCTGGCATTCCGCTATGCCCGCCAGGCTGGCACCGCCACAGGGGCTCGCACAACACCCACCAGCCCCAGGGAGCCAACCGACAGGCAGGGCCCTGCGCAGCCCCACTGCAGCCCCCAGTGATGTTCCAGCTGTGCAGGAACCCCAGCCCCTTCTGCTCCAGATGTTTCTAATACCCACCCTTGCCCACCTTGCTGCTCCAGGGCTTCCCAATCCCCCAGTCCTGCTTGTAGTCACCTGCTAGACGTTTCTACAGCTGCCTTCATGCTTCAGATGTTTGTATCTCCCCCTCTTGATGTACCAGACACCCATCACCTGTCCAGATGTTCAGGGCCAAATGCCAAGGTGCCGGCCCTACCTACCTGCATGTTCCAGATGTGGGTGGGCTGAGCATGGCCATCACAGCCCTCCAGATGTGCATCATGTCCTGGCCAGCTCACCCATAGACTCCAGATGTTTGTGGGCCATTAAATGCTCCAGGTGTTTCTGAATCCTGGCCTTTATGTTCCAGATGTTTCTAATGTCCCATCCTCCCTGCCTCACTATTCCAGATGTTTGGGACCCTCACTTGAGACGTGGATGAGGGCCAGCTGTGTCCCACAAAACGCTCCAGGTGTTTCTACAGTCCAACACTGCCTGTCTGTGTTCCAAACATTTGGGAACCTGAAGCCAAGTGCAGATAAGGGCCAGCTGTGTCCTCATCACGCTCCAGATGTTTATCGCCTTTCAGCTGTAGGGGCCTTCATGCTCAGGATGTTTGTGGAACATTCCCAACACTCCTGATAATCCAGATGCACACCCCCAGCACCACCCTTTGGGATGCTCCAGATGTTCATTGCATCCTGCAGTGCTCCCCACCATACTCCAGATGTATACGAGCTCCAGGTTCACCTGCCTTTGGGTCCCAGATGTTCAGTGATCCCAGCCTAGCCTTGCCAGTGGTTCCAGATGTTCATGGTAAGTCAGAGGCTCCAGTTGGGACTCCTCCACCCCCATCCAGATGTTGGCCAGGAATCCAGGCCTGCCAGATGCAAAACAGTTGGATGCCACAGGAGGGAAGGGGGGGTATGTGTGTGTGCGTGTCCCACCCCAGCCTAGGAAATACCCCCCTGCAGCCTAAGAAATTCCCTCCCCCACCTCCTGGGCCTAGTAAATGCCCTATCAAAGCCTAAGAAATGCCCCCCCCAGTCTAAAAAATTACCCCCTAGAGCAACAAAGCATTTTGAGGCCAGTCATTTTGTTTTGGGGTCTTTTGTTTTTTGGGGTGTTCTGTTTTTGGGGGCGGGCTGTTCTTTCCCCCCCTACAGAACATTTAGGTCTCATAAAAAACATTTCTCCCTTTTTGAAGCCCAAGTTCATTGCACAAGAAGCTGGTGTCTCTATAAAAAAGGGGGCTCGTCAAATGATTTCTTTGGGGGCTTTAACAGAAATCAGGGGGGTACTTTAAAATGCATTTAAATAACATTTAAATTCATTCAAATTTCCTATTTTATTTCCTCTAGATGGAGATACTTACCAAAAAAACTCGCCAACCCCACAATTGGGGGTGGGGGGGGAGTTACAGGAACCTAGGTGCAACAACCCATCTGGGCCATATTCTTGCAAAAGAGGGTTTTTGACACAAAAAGAAGGGGTTTTTCCCCTATGGAAAACCAGGTTTTTTATAAAAAGCTTTTGTCTTTTCTAGGACAGAAAATGAGGATTTGAACCAGAGAAAATCGTTGTTTTCCACCGTAAATTCGGGTGAATAAGTTTTTGTTTTGTTTGGCAGGAAGGGCGGGGGCATCAGTCCCGTGCCGGGCACCCGGCTTCCGCCCGACCCCTGCACCAGCACCCGTCCCTGGCCCCAGGCCGGGGGAGACCCAGGGCCGCCCCGCACCGCCGCCCCCGGGTCACTAGGGGGCGGGGGCAAGTAGCCCCGCCACGCTCCATCCGGGGCTTCCCGGCTGCCACCCCCCAGCTCCCACGTCCCATTGGAATCCCCCCGCCCCCCGCCCAGTGTCGCAACGTTCTATCCGGTGCCGGCGCCACGCGAGGCCACCGGTCGCAGCTCCCACCCCCGGTCTTCCAACGGCGGGGGCAAGGGATTCAGATCCCACCCGCGGGCTTCTCTGCGGTGCCCCCCCTCCCCCATTCGCGAGTGACACGCGACTCCCCCCGCCCACGTCCTCTTGTCCTGCGCCATTGCTGTGCAGGTCCAGGCCGGGGGGCGGGGGGTCCGGAATTACCCTTCCTGCCCCGCCGGACTGTCTCAACTGCCCAAGGTTCTCTAACCCCGCCCCCTTCCTCCGGGAGCGGCAAACCTTTCCCCTTCGACACCACCGAGACGGTTTTAACGTTCTAATCCCGCCCCGGACTGTCCCAAAATTCCATCCGCTCGTCCCAACATTCTAATCCCGCCCCCTCGGGATGGTCCCAACGTTCAGGATTGTCCCAATTTTCCAGCCACTCGTCCCAAAGTTCTAATCCCGCCCCGCCGGGATTGTCCCAACGTTCCAACCCGCCCCCCCGCATTGTCCCAACGTTCCATCCGCTCGTCCCAACACTAATCCCGCCCCCACCGGGACTGTCCCAACGTTCCATCTTCTCGTCTCAACGTTCCAACCTCCCCCGGGACAGTCCCAACATTCTAATCCCGCCCCCCCCCCGACCTGTCCCCACGTCCCATTCCCGCCGCCCCGGGCTCGCCCCCCCGCCCGCGCCGCCATTGTTGCAACGTTCCATCCGGTGCTCGCGGCGGCGGCTGCTGGGCGCTTCCTCCCCCCCCCGCCCCACCCTCCTCTTCCTCCTCCCTCCCCCCCACCGCCGCCGCCGCCGCCGCCAGCGCCGCCGCCCGCCCGTGTCAGCGCCCGCCCGCCCGGGCCCCCCCGCCCCGCGCGCCCCCGGCAGGAGCAGCAGCAGCACCAGGAGGAGGAGGAGGAGGAGGAGGAAGCGGCCCGGCCGGGAGGAGGGCGGGAGGCGGGAGGGGGGCTCGGCGCTCGCCCTCCCCCCTCACATGACCCGGGTGTTTGTCCCCGTGATCAGCGCTCCGGCTCCCGGGTGCCCGCGCCAGCCCCGGGCCCCCCCCTCCCCTCCCCCGCCCCCCCCCGGCCCCCGCCGCTGAGGGGGGTCCCCCCCCTCCCCCTTCCCCTCCCCCTCCCCCCCATGGACATGCTGGACACGGCCTCCGCCTCCGCTGCGCCCAGGTACGGGGGGAGGGGGGAGGGGAATGGGGGGTTGGGAGGAGGGGCGGGAGCCATGATCCGGGTGCAAAGGAGGGGGGAGGGGGAGAGAGAGGACAAAATGGAGGACGGCCTGGGGGGGGTCAGCTTCAGGGAGGAGGGTGAATTTGGGGGGAGGGGTTGGTTGGGGGTTTTGGGGGCACTTTAGGCAGGGGGCTAAATCTGCGAGAGGGGCTGGGGGGTGCTTTGGGGCAGGGAGGGGGCATAATTGCAGGGACTGAGCTTTTGGGGGCAGGAGTGGGGGCTAAATATGGGATAGGAGTTGGGGTGGGGGTTGGGCATTTCAGGGAGTGGGTTAAATCTGGGGGAGAGTTTGGGGTTTGGGGGGGATATTTTAGGGAGGGGGCTAAATCTCAGGGAGTTGGGGGCACACCTGGGGGGAGGGGGCATGTTTGGGGGGTCTGGGAAGGGGCAGGAGGTGGTGGGCATCCCTTTGGGAACCAGGGGGGCAGGAAGGGGTCGGAGGCAAATTTAGGGAGGGGAGGGGGCAAGAGGGGATTTGGGAGGCAGGAGGGGATGGGGGGTCACTTCAGGGAGGGGTTGGGGTCTTCGGAGGTTGGGAAAGGAGCCAAATCGGGGGGGTTGGATTTGGGGGGGCATGGGGCATATCTGGAGGCAGGGAGGGGTTGGGGGAGCAGGGGGCAGATTCCAGGGGGCTGGGGGGGTGAAGACATGGGGTCGTGTGATGGGTCATGTGACACAAGATGGGTGGGGCATCCTGGATGAGTGGGTGGGGGGCTGTGATTGTGGTGTCAAAGCGTGTTGGGGTGTCATGGTCTGGAGGTTTGGGGGAGTGTGGGGGGGTCTGTAGGGGAGGCAGACCGGACCCCCCATCCTCCTGTGCCCCCAGAACAGGAGCGGGAGGGGTTGGGCACCTCTGGGGGCCTCCCTTAGCAAGGGTGGGGTGCTGCTGGGCCCAGGAGCTCGAGGGGGTGGGAGGGGCAGATATGGCCCCCTTGCTGCAGAACTCATCACCCTCTTGTCAGGTCTGCCAGCTCCCTGCCTGTGGCTGATAAGGGGGCACGGGCTAGCCTTGGCCTTGGCCTTGTGGGCAGGGTGCGCCTGGATGCCTGGGTTTGCCCTCCCTGGCCCCGGTGGTGGTGGGCGGCTGCTTCCAGGGGGTCAGAGCAGAGCACAAGAGTAACTGGGGGGGGGGGAATGAGGCAGAGTAGCTGCAGCAGCCCCCCATCGACCTGGGGGAAGTTGCCTTGACAACCCAGTTGCTAAGAAACTGGGGGAGATGGAGTCCCAGTGATCCCCCCACCCCCTCAGTGGCTAATACCCCTGGACAGCTGGGTCTACTCCCCTGCGCCAAGGCTGGGGGCCTAGTCGGACCCCCCGAGCTGTGGGGCATGGAGTTGTGGCACCCTTGGGGTTAGAGAGAGCTTCACTGCCGCCCCCCAGAGACCTGGGTTCACATCCCAGTCTTGGCCAGTATAAATGGGGGGCACCCCTGTGGTTTGGGGGGGGGGCTTCACTCCCCCTGGATGGGTTCGCCCCAGTCTTGGCCAGTATAAATGGGGGGTGACATTGCCCTCTAGTGGCCACTGCAAGTACTGAGCCCCCATACCCCCACAGCAGCTCAGAACACCCCCACCAGCTCCCCCCAGCGTGGATGCCTTGGTTCTTCCCGGCCAAACAGAGTTTCCCACAATGCACTGGGTCACATGACTGCCCCCCCACTCCCCCCCCCCCAGCAACCCAGGACATAATGGGAAGCAAAACTCCTCCCCCCACCAGCTAGGCTTGTCAATCAGAAAGTGACACTCAGGTGTTTTCCAGGCAGGCAGGGAAAAAGCAGTGAGAACTGGGGTAGGCAGCTGGGTGCCCGTCCCCGCCTGGGGGCTCCAGCTAAGTCGTCTCCTTGTGTCTTCCAGCCACGAGAAAGGACAAGAAGCTGAGGAAGGAGTAGAGCTGCAGGAAGGTGAGTGGGGGGGAGGGGGTTGGAGCTGGGAACCCAGGTGTCCAGGCACCCCTGCTTGAGCTCTCGGCCCCTTCTCCCCTTCCCAAGCTGGGGAGAACCCAGGCATCCCAGCTTGCTAACCCCCTCCCCAGATCCCACTCCCTTCCCAGAGTGCCCAGGTGTCCAGACTCCCAATGTCACCCCCTAGAGCAGGGAGGGGGTCCAGGTGGCTGATGTGTGTCTCTGGCACCAGGGGACGGTGGCACCGCGGATGAGCAGACTGCCGTGGCGATCGCCAGTGTCCAGCAAGCGGCCTTCGCCGACCACAACATCCAGTACCAGTTCCGCACAGAGACCAATGGAGGACAGGTGGGGCTGGGGTGGAGGGCTCGGGGGGTGGGGGGGGCGGGCACCGAGGGGTGCCCTGCAGTGGCCAGGGGGACCCCCAGGGGGCACTGGACTTGAATCTACTTCTCTGGGGGCTGCAGTGGTCACTGGGGACCCATAGGGGGCACTAGACCCATTGTACTAGTCAATGGGGGCCGCTGGGGGCTGCTAGACCCATTGTAGTGGTCAACAGGGGCTGTGGGGGGTGCTAGGCCCATTGTAGTGGCCACTGGGGGGGTGCTAGGCCCATTGTGGGGGCCGCTGGGGGGGCACTAGACCCATTGTAGTGGCCAACAGGGGCTGCTGGGGGGGCGCTAGGCCCACTGTAGTGGCCAGCAGGGGCTGCTGGGGGCACTAGGCCCATTGTAGGGGCCGCTGGGGGGGCACTAGACCCATTGTAGTGGCCAACAGGGACCGCTGGGTTCTGTGCATCTGGGCCCTGGAGTCCATCATGCCCCCCTCCCCCAGCTGATGGTTTAATCCCTTCCTGTGCCCCCCCAGGTGACGTACCGCGTGGTCCAGGTGACGGACAGTCAGCTGGATGGACAGACGGATGCTGCGGGAGCCGTCAGCGTTGTCTCGACCGCCGCCTTCGCTGGAGGGCAGCAGGCCGTGGCCCAGGTGGAGGGGTTGGGGAGGGTCCTTTTAAATTTGGGGGTGGAGGAGTAGCATAGGGGCAGTGAGGCCTTGGAGCCGGGGGGTGGGCAGGGCAGAACCCAGGCATCTGGCAGCCCGTCTACCCACCCACATTGCACCCTCTCCCCTCCTAGATCCTGGCAGAGAAGCCAGGCATCAGGGCCCCCCCCCAGCACCTCCATTCCAGTCTGTCCCAGACCCCATCCTGGTAGGGAGCCCGCGTGTCCGGGCATTCCCCAGGCTCATTTCGCCCTCTCTTCCAGTTCTGGATCGGGCACCGAGGCATCCAGGCCATGCCCCCTCCCCCACCCTATCCCAGCGGGGAACCCAGGTGTCCTCGCCCCCCCCATAATTGCAACAGGGAACCCAGGCATCCAGGCACCCCCAGATTAACCGCCCCCCTGCCCCCACAGGCCGTGATCCAGAACCCATTCAGCAATGGCGGGAGCCCAGCGGGCGACGGGGTCAGTGGGGAGGCTCGCTTCGCCTACTTCCCCGCCTCCTCCGTGGGCGACACCACCGCTGTGTCTGTTCAGACCACCGACCAATCCCTGGCACAGGCCGGAGGTGAGCCCCGCCCTCAGCCCCGCCCCCTGGAAGCGGGGTGGGCAGGGAAAGCCCCTGTAACTCAGACACCCAGGGCATAGCAGGGAGAAACCCACTTGCTGGGAAAACTGGCCCAGGATAGGGGAGGGGGCGGGGCCTTGGGGTCAGGAGGGCGAGGCTTCTTGACAAAAAGGGTCAAGCCAGTTGACTTTTCAGCTTATTTGCATAAATTTGTATATCCAGAGCCAACTTGGTGGGCCTTCTTAATGAGACTCCAGAAGCACTGGCCCTTTAAATTGTTGGGAAGGAAGGGAGGGGTCAGGGTCTAGAGGGATGTTCTGGGGTCAGAGGTCAATGGGGAGGCCCCCCAGGATCTTGAGGGTTGGGGGCTGTGTCCCTCCTCTCATTAGGGCTAATTTATTAGGCCCCCATCTCACTCTGGCCCCAGTGTGGGCCCCAGAAGCCCATTCTGAGACCGGCCGTTGGCTGGGCGCTGGGGTGGGACGCAGGCACCTGGGCTCCCTGGAGTCTGGGAGAGAACCCGGACGTCTGGGCCCTGGAGCTGGGGACCGAACCCAGGTGTCCAGACCCCCAGTGCCCCTTGCTCTGACTTCCCCAGCCCCCGGGGCCAGAGGAACCCCAGGCATCCGGGCTCCCAGCGCCCCCCCTTCATGTTCGGGGCCAGATGCAGGCGTCCGGGCTCCCAGCCACCCCACTTCATGTGCTGGGGAGAACCCGGGCAGTGACCCCCCCCCCCCACCCCGCCCCCAGGGCAGTTCTACGTGATGATGACACCCCAGGACGTGCTGCAGACGGGGACGCAGCGAACCATCGCCCCCCGCACCCACCCCTACTCCCCGTGAGTGCCACTGGGGGCAGGGACAGGGACTGGGGAGGGAGGAAGGGAAGCATGGGGTAGAGGGGTGGGGCTTGGGTCAGAGCATGAGAGGGTAGGCGGCGGGATAAGGTGAGAGGAGACTTGAGAGAGGTTGGGGGGTGGGAGTGGTGAAAGACCCAGACACCTGGGTTCTGTGTGTGTGTGTACGTGTACGCCTGGGTTCTAACTGCACACCCCTCCCACCCCCCCCCGCGCAGGAAGATGGACGGGACACGGACGCCCCGTGACGAGAGGCGACGAGCGCAGCACAATGAAGGTGAGCAGTGGGGGGTGTTGGGCAGGCTGGCACTTACCCAGGTGGAGCAGGACTTACCCCTGGGCAACAGTCAGGAGTGGGTGCTCCTCCGTCTTGGGAACAGACACGTACCCCCCAGTGGAACATGGGTGCATGCACACACCTCCCTGCCCCCACGGAACCCAGGCTTCTGGGACACCCCCCACCCCCGCAACGAACCTGGGCTCCCCCCAGCTGCCTTGAGCACAGCCAGTCCTGTCCCCTGGCAGCCCAGTGCTTGCTGGCATGATGCTACCTCAACTGATGCATTCTGGGTAACAATAGGCAACTGTGCCCTTAGATGGGGTGGGAGGGGGAGTACATGTCCCACAATGCCCTGGGCCTGGGCAGGGGCTGGTGCCCCTTCTGCACCCCACAACTCTCGCCATTCCACTCAGCCATTCCCCCCAGCTCCACCCCAGAGCTGGTCGCATCAAGGCACCAATTTCCCTGCTGTCATCATTGTTCTCCCCCATCCCCTCCCCCCGAGTCGCACTGGGGCCGGAGGGCTGCGATTAACCCCTGTGTGTCCATGCCGACACCTGGGTTTCTCGCCAGTGGAGCGGCGGCGGCGGGACAAGATCAACAACTGGATTGTGCAGCTATCCAAGATCATCCCTGATTGCAATGCTGACAACAGCAAGACAGGCGCGGTGAGGGGCGGGACAATGGTTGGGGCAGGGCTAGGTCATGGAGGGGTGGGACTAAGGGTTGGCATGACCTCATGGAGGGGTAGTTGTAAAGCTGGAAGCCATGTTAGGTCATGGAGGGGTGGAGCTAAGTCGGGTTAGGGCGGGGATAAATTGGGGGCTCAGGGCTGGGGGTGGAGCTATTGGGCTTCGTTGTTAAGGAGGGGATTGAAAGGAGGTGGGGCTTAGGTTGGGAAGAGGGTGGGGCTTGGAGCTTGGGACCAGCCAGGTGTGATGGCAATGGGCAGGGCTTCTAGCTTGTGTGCCAGGGGGGTCAATGGTAAAGAGGGGGGGCTCGAGGTGAGCAGGGGGTGCGACTTGGTGGTGACCAGTGGGCGGGCTGGGAAGGGAGAAGGGCTTGAGATGAGAAGGGGTGGGGCTGGAGGGAGGGGTTTCTTAGGGTGGGGCCCACCCTGGACCCCTGTCCCCTCGGCTAAGCCCCATCCCCTTTCCTAGAGCAAGGGTGGGATACTGTCCAAGGCCTGTGACTACATTCGGGAGCTGCGACAGACGAACCAGCGCATGCAGGAGACCTTCAAGGAGGCCGAGCGGCTGCAGATGGACAATGACCTGCTGCGGCAACAGGTGACCCCCACAATGTGGCCAGTGCTAGGGTGGAACTGGTGGGGAACAGCCACATATACCACCCCATGGGATAGCTAAGATGCAGTCAGCTCTGGGGTGGAACAGGTGGGGAATAGCCCCATGTAACGTTACTTTACATGGGATAGATTTCATTGACATTCGGGCTGGAAGGGACCCCAGAGGATCATCGAGTCCAGCCCCCCCGCCCCAGGGGCAGAAGTCAGCAGGGATCATAGTATCCCAGCAAGATAAGCATCCAAATGTGTCTTGAAGGCATTCAAAGTGGGTGCTTGAACCGCCTCCAGTGGCAGACTATTCCAAACCTCGGGGGCTTGGACCGTGAAGGAGGAGTTCTTTCTTACGTCCAGACTGAAGTGGTCGTGGTGGAGTTCGTGACAGTTCGATCTTGTCATCCCTTGGGGCGCTCTGGTGAACAAATGATACTGGTGGTCATCCCTGATAAACTTACAGGTGGCCACCAGATTAACCCTGAGCCTGCGCCTTTCCAGGCTGAATAGCCCCATGGCTCTCAGCCTGTCATCGTAAGGTCTGTTTTCCTGACCTATGATCATGCGCGTGGCTCTTCTCTCCACCCTCTCAAGGTTCTCCATGTCCTTTTTGAATTGTGGAGCCCAAAACTGGATGCAGTGCTCCAGCTGTGGCCTCACCAAGACAAGGGGAGAATGATGTCCTGGGATTTGCTTGAGAAGCATCTATGGATGCAAACCAGCGTTTTGCTCACTTTACTAGCCACAGCATCACATTGCAGACTCATGTTCATCTTGTGGTCAACCATGATCCCCAATTCCCTGTCATCCATAGTGCTAACCAGCATAACACTGCTGAGCCTATAAGCATGGCGCAGGTTTTTTCTCCCGAGGTGGAGAACCTGGCATTTTTTGGTGTTGAACACCATCAGGTTCTTGTCCACCCATTTCTTGAGTCTGTCCAAGTCAGCCTAGATCACCCGCCTGTCCTCAGGTGCGGATGCTTTGCCCCAGAGTTTGGTGCCGTTGGCAAAATTGGCCAGTCCGCTTCTGACTCCAATGTCCACATCATTAATGAAGATGTTAAACAATACAGGCCCTAGGACAGAGCCCTGAGGCACCCCATTGGTCACAGCACACCAAGACGATCGGCTCCTGTCTACCACCACCCTCTGGGTCCGACCGCGGAGCCAGTTCCCCATCCGGCGGTCTGTGGTGGACCCAAGCCTGCAGTTGGTCAGTTTTGCCAAGAGGTGATCATGGGATACCAGATCGAAGGCTTTTTTAAAGTCAAGATATACAACATCAATCTCTTCCCCTTTGTCCAGGTGATAGGTCACCTTGTCACAAAAGGAAATAAGATTGGTCAAGCAAGACCTACCCGCAACAAACCCATGCTGGCTATCCCTCAAGATATTGCCTTCAGCTAGTCTGTTAAGGATGGCCTCCTTGATAATCTTTTCCAAGACTTTCCCCAGGACAGAGGTCAGGCTGATGGGCCTGTAGTTTGCTGGACCTACTTTCCTCCCTTTCTTGAAGATCAGCACCACATTGGCCTTCTTCCAGTCATTGGACACTTCACCAGAGCGCCAGGAGCTCACGAAGATCTGTGCCAGGGGCTGAGCAGCCTCAGCCAATTCCCTAGTGAACTCCTGGTCGAGGTCTTGACTCTGGGTAGGGGGTCTGTAGTAGACCCCCACCATAGTATCCCCTGCACCGTGTTCCCCATGGATTATAACCGGGGGGTCTGAAGTCATCCACCCTGGGTGTTAGTGTCAGCTTGCAGGGACACGTAGCTTTCTTTGACATAGAGAGCTACACCCCTGCACCTTTGGTCCACTTGATCCCTCCTATACAGGGTATAGCCGTCTATACCCATAGTCTAGTCATGAGTGGAGTCCCACCAGGTCTCCGTTATTTCAGTGCCATCGTAGTTATTTGCATTTAGCAGGAGGACAAGTTCCTCCTGTTTATTCCCCAAGCTCCTGGCATTTGTATAGACATGCAAGTGTCCCCTTGGGGGTGCCTGCCTTGCCTACATTTTGTTCCAGGGCTGGGGCAGGGGCGGGATCCCTTAAATGCCTAAGCCTGCTGGCTGTGCGAGGGCCACTCAGCAGGCCAGCAGTCCCCCCCGTCCCCCAGCGGGCTTAGTTTCAAGCCCGGTGGAGCAGGTCAGCCCATCTGGCTGAGAAGAGCCTCCTCCCCAGGGGAGAGGTGGAGGCAGTCCTTTCCCAGCAGCTCGCTGCCTCTCTCGCCAAAGAGCGGGCTGTGGTCATGGAAGCCAAAGCCTTCCCAGTGACACCAGCGCCGCAGTCTTTGGTTGACTACCTGGATCCTCCTCCCCCTCCTCAGCCCGAGACTGGGAGGATCGACGAGAACACCACCTGCGCCCCCAGACCCTTTAGCCCCCCTTCCAAATCCCTGTAGCACCACATGTCCCGGCTGGGAGCGCTCCGAGCCATGTCATTGGTGCGCACATGGATGAGGAGCATGAGATAATGGTCTGTGGGCTGGAGGAGTTTAGGGATCTTCTCTGCAATGTCTTGGATGTAGGCCCCCTGGGATGCAGCAGACTTCCTGGGCTAAGGGGTCAGGCAGCAAATTACCCCCTCAGGATGGAGTCTCGCACGACGAACGCTTTGCATTTGGTCTTGGGGAGAGCGGGGGTGGTAGCTACAGTATCCTCTGTGTTGCCTGCGGGAGCTGGCAGCTTGGCAGCCTCTGCAGGGGCTGCAAGAGGGTTCGTACCTGTTGGAGAGCTCCAGCAGGGCAGGGGCCTTGGTGCAGCGGGCCTTGCGGCTCTTCGCCACCTTGGTCCAAGCCCTGGGCTGGACAGAGCGGGAGGTCCCTGAGTCCTCCCTTGTTCTGGAGGGAGACCGTGGTCAACCCTTCGCCTCCCAGGGGAGAAGGGCCTGGCAGTAGGAGTCAGTCTCCGGCTCGCAGTCCCTGATGGCGCGCAGCCTCTGGGCTGCGGCCTGGAGCTCCTCCAGCTGGCGCGCCAGAGACCCCAGTATAAAGCAGACCCCACGAGGGGAGGTGGCCATGCTCCTGGGCCCCAGAGCCTGAAAAAGCGACAGGCAGCCCCCGCAGCCATCTATGGAGCCTGGGACCATGGGCTCTGTCTGGGTAACCGTCTCCAAGGTGCCAGGGTGGGGGCTACAGACCCCGAAGGGAACCTCAGGGTACAGCGCGTGCCCATCTGTGTCATGCCACTGGTGGGCTGGCTACGGCTGGGACTGTCTCCTCTGGGAGGCTCCCATGCAGCCTCCTGCGCAAACTCCCGCGCTAACTCGCATGCCGGGCCCAGGAGGTTGCCTGTTTGCACAGCCTGTTCGTGAGGCTCCAGTTGCGCAGCTCCCTGGGGGGCTGGGTGAAGTAGGAGCCAGGGGGCGGGGGTGTGCCCCTCCTTAGCCCAGTCCCAGCTGACTAGGTCCCTCCCTTCACAGGCCCTTGCTTACCTGCAGGCAGGCTGGGGCTCATCGAGGGTCCTGGGGTCTCTTCTGGGCTCCCTAGGCTCACAGGGGCACAGTGGGCTTACACCCGCACATCTCGCACCGGAGCTGGGACCAAACTGAGGCTGATGCCGCTGCTGGGCCCTTTTTAAACAGTGCGCATGTGGTGTAGTGGCAGTGCGGCCAGTGCTGAGGTGGAACAGTCAGGGAATGGCTGCATATCACTCCCCACAGGATAGTTGAGGTGCAGCCAGCATATAACATCATGTTGGATAGTGGAGATGCGGCCAGTGCTGGGGTGAAACAGGCAGGAGCATATAATGCCCCACAGGGTACCTGAGTTTCAGCTGGCTTTGGGGCGGAACAGGTTGAATGGCCACATACAACACCGCACAGGGAAGCCCCCAGTGTGCAGCCAGCTCTGGGGTGCAGTGTGTTTAAATGGTCACATACAACACCGAATAGGGAAGCCCCCAAGATGCAGCCAACTCTGGGGTGGAACATATTGAGCGGCCAAAAAGAACAGCACAGGAAATCCCCCAGGATGTGACCAGCTCTGGGGTGGAGCCCTCTCCTGAACCTCTCCCACCCATCTTCTCCACAGATCGAGGAACTGAAGAACGAGAACTCACTGCTGCGGGCTCAGCTCCAACAGCATGGCATTGAGGTTGTGGGCGATGCCTCGGGGCAGTAACCCTTTCCTCCCTTGCCCGGGGGGTGGGGGAGGGGCATATCCTGCCCCACCCCTTCCCCACCTGGGCCGACACTCTCCTCCCTGTATTTTTTTTCTTTTATATGTATAAATATATATATAGTAGATTTTTAACTCAGCCCCCACCTCTGTGTGTGTCACCCTGCCCCCACTGTGACTTCCAAAATTGCCCCCTAGAGGGGAAAATTGTTGCCCCACCCCCATTAAAAATGCCCCTTCCTCTTACCCTATTCAGGATCCTCAAGGGGGAACCCTGGGCCTCTGTTTCCTCTGGGGCAAACAGGGATGCAGGTGGCTCTGGGGTGGAACAAGTGGGGGGAAAGCCACATAGGATGCCGCAGGGAGACAGCAGAGATGCAGCTGGCTCTGGGGTGGACCAGGTAGGGAACAGCCACACAGAACAGTGCATGGACAAAGCAGAGATGCAGCTGGCTCTGGGGTGGACCAGGGAATGGCTACATATAACAGTGCACAGAGACAACAGAGATGTGACTGTCTCTGGGGTGGGCCAGGTAAGAAACGGCCACACAACAGCATGCAGATACATATATTGATTATCCAATACATACAGCACAATATATGTAACATTTTTAAGCTTGTTAGTGACCAGGATTGAGCTGAAAATCAACCAATCATCCTTTTCTTCCCCCAAAATGGCTACTTTTTTTCCTCTAGTAGCCCATCCCAGTGGGCTCCTTGTTATTTCTCTGGAATTAATTATTTTCTTGGGCTTCTGATGATTTGCTTCTGCCTATTAATCAGTTTCTCTGGGCTGCTAATTTTTTTACAAATGATTTGCTTTTGGCAACTCATTGCCCTGTGGCTACTAACAAATCCCCTGGGCTACCAAATCTTGTCTCCTGGGCTAATGATTTGCTTTTGGCTGTTCGTTATCTGCTTTTCACAACTAATTTATTTTATGCTGGCTGCTCCTTTTTTTGCACTTGCCTAGTACAGATTTGTTGACTCAGTTTCCCTGGGGTTGCTCATGGTTGCCTGTGGGCTACTAATTATCTTTTGTGGGCTACTAATTATTTCTAGCAAGGATTTCTGTTGGCAGCCAGTTATTTGCTTGGGGCCAGCCACCCCTTGTGCTGCTTGGCTTCTACGTCCATGGTGGCTATGGGGGGTATTCTCCTATGGCCAGCAATAATCTTGTGGCTTCTAACTAATTGCTTTGTGCTACTAATTATTCCCATGACCCTTGACCCCCTCCGGAGCCATCCCAAGTGGCCAATCAAACTGAAGTCCACCCCAGACCCTGGCTACTGCATATGCCCCCTGTGGCTACCAGCTCTTCTGAGAGGGCTAGTGAGTTTTCCCCTTTCCCGGTGTGTCTAAACCTCCCCCCCTGGTTTCAGGGGTGTGACAAATTCTCCTTTTCTTTTCATTTTCAACCCAAATTTAGAACATTTCAGGTATATTTGAGGAGGGACAGAAAGGGGAAAAGGAGCCCAGGGGTAGGGGGAAAGGAAGAGATTTATTATTAGCCAATTTCCTGGGGTTTTCCCCAAATATTATGAATGAAAATAAGGACTTCATAACAATTTGGCAATTTCTCTTCCCCCCCCCCCCATAAAAATTGTGCCAGGGAGGCGGGGTAGACAAAGGTCGAGAATTCATAATAATTGGTCAATTTCCCTGTCCCATCCCATTCCCCACCCCCCCCGAAATGACCCCACTGGGGGAGAAATAGTAAGAATTGTTAATCATTCATTTCCCTGTTCCCCCGCCCCCCCCCCCCAAAAAGGACTCCATTGGAGAAAGAAAGAGCAAGCATTTATCATAGTTTTCCAATTCCCCTGTCCCCCCACACCATGACCTGGATGGGGATGGGGGGCAATCCAGAATGTATAATAATTTGCCAGTTTTCCTGTTTTTCTCCCCAAAAATGACCCCATTGGGGAAGAAATAGCAAGATTTTCTTTAATTCACCAATGCTTCTGTTCTCCCCCACCCCACCCATTGGCAAATTATTATACATTTTTTACCTTTCTCCCCCCAGGAGGGTCAATTTCCCTGTTCCCCCCAGTGGAGAAATATGAAGAATTGTTAATAATTCACCAATTGTTCTGTTCCCCCTGCCCCAAAAATGGCCCTGCTGGGGGGGGAGAGAGATCAAGAATTTATAATTGCCATTCCCCCCCCCCCAAAATATATTACCTCCTGGTGGGGAGGGAATATCAGCCATTGATAATAATTAGTTAATTTCCCTTCCCCCCCAAAAAAAAATTACTCTAAGAGGGTGAGAAATACAAGAAATTTATAATAATTAGCGCATTTCCCTGTTTTTCCCTCCCTAAAAATACCTGATATGAGGAAAAATATACATACATTGGTAATAATTGTACCCAGTTCCTCCATTTCCCTCCCCCACCCCCCGCCAAAAAAAAAGAAGAAATTGTCCCATGGGAGGAGCAGGAATAAATAGATTTATAATAATTTAGCCAATATCCCTGTTTTTCCCCCTAAAACACAATCCCACAAAGGGGCAAAAAAGAAAGAGATTTATAATTATTAGTCAATTTCCCTGTTTTTTCCCCTAAAAAGTATCCCTGTTCCCAGCTCCTTTATCTTTGTAATTATTTTTTAACGGAGGTGAGAACAAGAGCATGGAAAAAATTAACCATTTTTTCTCTTTTTATGATGATGATTGTTTTTTGTAATTAATCTGTACTTTATTATTTAGTGGCAAAAAAAGACATCTGTATAGAGGGTCTGAGCTCAGAGCAGAGACCCAGGAAGGTTCAGGATTTTTTTAGCAAGATTGACCCAAAAAATAAAGGTTTTGGGGGACACTTTTTGTGTCTTTTTTTGCTTATTTAGGAAATCAATTTTGGTCACATTTTTGGGTCAAAAAAATCACAAATTTGGGTGAGTTTTTTTTTCCTCCCAGAGTCTCAAAAATTATGACTTTTAGAAATCAAATTTGTGGGATTTTTTACATCAAAGATGTGATTTTTATTTTTATTTTCTTGCAAATATTTAAAAAATAAGCTTTGGGGAGTTGGTCTCTGGATTTGGGTCAAAAAACACCACTGGGAGGGGATTTCATTCAGTCTTCTACATTTGTGGCTTTTGGGTGTCTTTTTGGTTGAGATTTGGGGTGTAAAATGGCAAATTTGGTCTCTCGTACATTTTCACCAATTGTGGCTTTTGGAAGTTAACTTTGGAGGAGTTTTCGGGTCAAAAACCATGATTTTGGAACCTTGCAGGTTTAAAAAATGTTGGTTTTTTTTAAATCGATATTTTGTGATTTGGGGGGTCAGAAACTCCCAATTTTGCTTTTTTCTCCTGTAAATCTTAACAGCTATGGTTTTCGGACATCAGCCTTGATGGATTTTTTTGGGTCAAAACCCTGAAATTCTGGAGTTTCCTCTCACATCACCATGTGCAGAAGTCGATCTTGATAGTTTTTTAGGTCCAAAAATGGTAATGGGGGGGAGGGGTTTCCCCCCCGTATGACCATTTTTTGGAAGTCAACCTTGATAGATTTTTGGGTCAAAACCCACCATTCTGAAGTATGGTGGGTTTTTCTTTTTTCCTTGCTCACCATTTTTGGAAGTCGATCTCAATAGATTTTTAGGTCAGAAAGCTGCAATTCTGGGGATTTTTATCTCCTTCCCTCGCTATTTTTTGGAAGTCAATCTCAATAGACTTTTGGGTCAAGAACTTGCAGTTCTTGGGGTGGGGGACTTTGCGTTATGGGTTTGTGAAGTCAGTCTCAGTATTTGGATCAAAAGCCTGGAGTTTGGGGTGGGGGGTGGCATTTGCTGTTTTTGGAAGTGGCTCTTGATAGACTTTTGGGTCGCAAACCTGCCATTCTGGGGGTTTTCCCTTGCGATCTTCATCGCAGTGGTTTTTGAACACTGGCCGCCAGCTTTTTTGGGTCAAAACCCTGGCTTTTGGGGGCAGGTTTCCTTTTTCCCTGGCAAAATGTTGGCTTTTTTTCTTTCCTTCCAAATGCCTGCACTCGAGTTGAGAGTGCGGGCCTCAGAAAAGAATTTAACCCCCACCCCCCCAAAAAAAAAAGGATTTGAAGGGAAAAAAAGAGCAACCGGGGTCCAGGATTGTGGCTTTGGAGTTCTTTTGTTGGGGAGGAACCAGTGGGAGAGAAAAATGGGAGAAAAAGGCACACACAGAAAGGATCGAGCATAAAAAATCCCCCCAAAAGGGATTTTTTAATTTTTTTTGCCTTTGCAGAAATTGGAGGTTAGTGTAGGGAGACGGCGCCCCCCCTGCCCCTTTCTCCCCCCTCTCCCCCAGCCCCCAGATGGAGGCAATGGTGGGAACAGCCAAAAGCAACCGGGATTTTGAGGTGAAAAGAGGCGATTTCGGAGCCGACACGCAACTGTTTGTATATAAAAGAGAAAACGCTGAGAGAGAGCGTGGAGAGGTGCACTTCTTTCCTGGTGGCGGGGAATTTGTGGGTGATGGGGGGGCACAGGTAGAGGTGGGAGGGTGGATTTTGTCCCCGGAGGAGGGAATGAATGTAGGCCCGTGTGCCCACCCCGGGCGCCGGGGTTGTCCGAGTGACCCCCGCCTGGACACCCGGGTTGTCCGCATGTGTCTTCTTGGGGTGGGGAGGCCTGGGAGCCGGGACACCCAGGTTCTCTCCAGCTCAGGGAGGGAGCAGGGCGTGAGGCTGGTGTATGGGGGAGGCAGCCCCCCCCCCAGCTGGAGAGAACCCAGGCATCCGGGCCTGCCCCCCCCCCCCGTCCTTGGACAGCAGCAGGGGGAAGGGCCCTGGGGGAGGGGGCCATGCCCCGACTTGGCCAGCCTTCCTGTCGCCTGGGGCTGGCGCCGCGGCGCCCGGCGCTGCTGGGTCCCGGCTGCAGTGATGCAACGGGACTGCTGTTTGCTCCCGCCCGGCCTTGGCTCCCCAGCCCCGGCCCCACCCTCAGGCCCAGGATCGAGCCCCTCTGGGCCTTCAGCCCCCAGAGAGCCCGGGTGTCCAGGCTCCCAGCCCTCCTGCTCCCCCCTGAAACCCAGGCGTCCGGGCTCCAAATGCCCCCTCTTCCCCCAGAGACCCCCGGCATCCTGGCTCCACGTCATCCCCCAGACCCTACTCCTCTCCCATCTGGGATCCCAGCTCCCCCGCCTGCCCTAACCCCCCCAGCCCCTCTCAGGGCGGAGGGGACGGCAGGTGCCGGCCAGCCGGTGCCCCCACCCTGGGCAGTGGAAGGGAAGGTGTGGGCCCTGGCGCCCATGGGTCTGGGCCAGGCGCTGGCCTGGAGCCGCTGGGTCTGTCCAGGCTTCGACCTCATCTGGGACAGCAAATAAACAGCCGGCGACAGCTCTGAGCAAACAGGCCCAGAGCCAGGCCGGGCATGGCCCAATCCTGGCAGGGGCAGGGGCCAGCTCTGGCCCCACGGGCCTGATCCTGGCTCAGGCCCCGGTGGCCATCATGCTGGATGCTTGTTTGCAAGGAACCCAAGTGTCCCTGTCTTCAGGCCAAAGGCCTGCATGGGATGGCGGAGGATGGGTGGACAGAGGTGGGGGAGACCCCAGGCATCCGGGCTCCCGGTGCCCTGCTCTTGTAACCCCCATGGCCCCGCTCCTCTTCCAGAGGAGCCAGCCGGCCGCAGTCCGGGGGGGTTAGAAATGGCCGCTTCAGTCACGCTTGTTGCCGGATCTCCCCGGGAAAATCTAACAACGCCTGACTGTTCACCTTAGTGACACGACGTCCTTTTGGAGGAAGGAATTGCCAAACGTCGCAAACAGATTTGGGGTGAAACGTAAGGGTTTTGGGGGCCAGAAATCTCTGGCCAGCTTTCAGTCTTCTCATTACTGAGCTGCAGCTAATTGAGGATTGATTAACAAGGATGGAGCAATTGCCCCCACCACTGGGGGTCGGCGTTGCTCATGCCCCTGGGAGGTTGGGCTCTGGTCTCAGAGCTGCCGCGCTCGGGCATTGTGGATGCCTGGGGAGGCCCGTGGTGTGGAAGTCGGCAGCTGTCGCTAGAATGAGTCTGGATTTCTGCCTGTCCCGATGCTCGTTATGGGGCTGTTCTTACAGAGGGCTTGGGGTTAAATCACTGTTTCTTCTAGGAATCCCCAGAAAAATGCCCGGTGGGGGGTGGGGGGTATGCGTGCTCATGCATGTGTTGTGTATGTGCGTGTATATAGATGTTGTAGAGAGAGAAAGAGAGTTTTGATAACTTGATATAGATCTATGGATATATAGATGTGTGTGATATACGCATACCTATATCTAAAACATAAAACGTAACATAACACACACAGATATAACACACAACATATATATTACACTTATAGATATAACACACACAGCACACACGCAACACACATGTAGATATAATGACATGTATAACCCACCACATATATATAATGTGAATATTCTATAAAACACTAAAAGATGTAGCATAGTATTATAAATATATATTATAAATATATTAAGTCCAAATATCCTCATAGTGTATAATTATGTAGTGCACTTAATATTTACATTATATACTACTGTGTAAATATTGCTGTTGTAGTGTACAATAAATATCCTTATGGTAATATATACATTTGTATATAAGATAGATATCTGCCCAGATATCTGTATAGAGATCGATATATGTGTGTGCAGATATCCTCATTATGGGATTGTTTCTCCAAAGGATAATATTATATTATTATGAAAATTTGGGGAAAAAAATTACTGGAAAATTGCCCATTAGGCTGGAATCTCCCATTATTGTCATCTTTCGGGAATTCTTATAAAAGGAGGGGTTTGGTGCTGGACTTTTCTTACAGCGATCGCTGGAAAAAACACGGCTTTGATTTAATGGAATCAATTCTGACTTTTTAAAAAGAAGGCCTGAAACGGGAAAAAATAATTAGTTTTGAAATGAGTGTTTATTACAGAGATTCCTGGAATACATACCATGCCACTGGAAAAAGTTGACCCTACAAAAAAAAAGCTTTTTCTTAAAAATTAGTCTTTTTAATGACTATTTCACATGGAGATTATTGAAATAAATCTCTGCAGACAAAATCAAACAGATTCACCCCCCAAAAATAGCAGCTTCTTAAAAAGGGATTTGTTTGGGAAGGAGTATTTTGTAGGAAGAAGAAAACCTCACCAAATTGACTGATTTCACGCCCCAAAAAAGAATCTGGTTTTGAAAACCTGATTATTAAAATATTGACCGAAATCCAACAGTTTTCACCCAAAAGGGATGTTTCATATGGACATTAATGGGGAAACTTCTGTAATGGAAATTGAATGAATTCAGCCCCCAAAAAAGCATGAGGGGTGTAAAGAAATATCCACTTAATTGACTCATTTCAACCCCAAAACCCCAACTTAAAAAATTGCATTTCAAATTAATATTTCACAGCCTACTGACTGATTTCAGCCCAAGAAAAAATAAATCTGCTTTTTGAAAAAGGATTTTTTAATTAATGTATTTATAAGGAGATTCCTGGAGAAAAGGCTGTAGACAAGTCATTCACTTCAACTGCAAAAAGAAGGATCTAATTGTTAAAAAATTAGTTTGAAAAGGAATTTTTGAGGGAAAGAAAAATATCTCAATTGACTGGTTTTCAACAGCCAAAAAAGAATCTGCTGTTGAAAAATTGGTATTTTTAAAATAACGGCTGAGGACTGATTTCAACCCAAAAAGGCATGTTTATTTTAAAAGCAAGTGTTTTTAAATTAAATCAAGTAATTTCAACCGCCCAAAATATTGGTTTTGAAAAACAGATTAGCCTTAAAATATTGACTGAAATTCACTGATTTATCCACAAAAAAAATTTGCTTTTGAAAAACATTATTATTAAAATATTGAATGCAGTCCACTTATTTCACCCCCAAAAAAGAATCGGCCTTTGAAAAACTGATTATTATTAAAATATTGAGTGAAATCCAACTGTGTTCACCCCAAAAAAAGAATTTGCTTTTGAAGAACAATACTTTTAAAATATTGACTGAAATCTACTAATTTTACCTAAAGAAACTTAAAATTTAATGACTGTAGTCCACTGGTTTCACCTCCCCAAAAAAGAATATGCCTTTGAAAAACTAATTATTATTAAAATATTCCCTGAAATCCACTGATTTTGCCCCAGAAAAAAAGGATGTTTATTTTTATTTTTTTTATTTAGATAACTTATTTGGATATTTATTATATAACATTTTTTTTTTTTTAATGATTTTAAACATCTTATTTGTCATGCGGCTCCAGGGGGTGGATAAAAAACAATCTGTTGGCTTCATTGGATCAATTTGACCTCAAAAAACAATCATCTTAGAAAACCAGATTGGCATGTGTGCGCACTAATGATTAACCCAGCTATTAATTAATATTGATTGGGGGAAGGGGGGGTTGGGGTCCAATAACGGGAAAAGGCTGTTGAAAGCGGGTCAAGTTTATCCTCCTCTGCCTGGAAATTTAAAATCCAGTTTGTTGCTTCATTAATTGATCCGCAATAATGAGGAAAGGAGGGAAGAGGAGGCCTAGTGGAGGTATTTCATGGCCCACTGAAGCCGATTAAAATCCATTTCCCAGCGAAATCCAGCACGGAACTAGGAACAATTGACATCAATGGAGATAACATGACTAAATTTCAATAGCACGTGATGAATTAGATGGGGACGTATTTGAATGCATGGCCCACCGTCTGCTGGAGTACAAAGCATTCGGCTGCGTGAAAGTGATGCATTAATTATTCATGATTAATCATTATGAATCATTTCTTTATTATTAATAATACTTATTAATCATTAATTAATTATGAATCATTTGTTGATTATTAGTATTCATTATTAAGGAAATTAACCCTGTGGATCATTGCATGAGATGCTCTATTAATTAGGTCTTCACACATACGCGCGCACACACACACAGAGGAAATAAAAACAATGTATTTGATGAAGGATTGGAATAATTTTCCCAAAATCAAAACAATTCATCAGCGAATGATGATACGATGATGACATCATAACTGAATGGTCATTGTCAATTCCAAAACCAAATGGGAGGGAGGACTAATCTGATTTTTTGTCATTTTAATTAATTTTGAAATTTTGAAATAAGTTTTAAATAAATGATAAAAAAATTTAAAATATTTAAATAATTTTAAATAAAAAAAATTTTAAAATTAAATAATAAAAAGTTCGGTAGTTAGGACATCATCACATAGCCGGAAAACATGTTGTGATGTCATCATCCAAAACAGGAGGAAAAAATAATTTTTCCCATTCTGCTCTTCGTTGACTCCTCTGCAAGTGATGATGCAATGGTGATGTCATGTTTTAATGTCTTTAAAAAACAGTGAAAATACATGTTTTCCACTTCTCTGCCCTTTACTTCTAATTAGCTATCAAACAATGCAATTATGATATCATAATTAAACTAATTTTGTTACTGTTAAAATACCAGTTTCCCCACCCCATCCTTTATTTGCAATTGGTTGCTGAGTAATGATGTGATGATGTCATAATGACCAAACTTTACAAAACCTCTATGAAAACTGTGATCTCCTACCCTTGCTCCTTGCTGAGAAGTGATGTGATGATGATGTCATAACTGAACAACCTTTACAAATGGAAACAAAAACACACTGGAGTTTTGCTTCTAATCAAGCTGATGTCACTCCTCCCTGAGACAATAATAATGACATACTTAGTAAAAAACAGATAAAAATGGTTAAACAGCTGATTCCCTCCCACCATTATTACAATTGATCACTAAGTAGTGAAGTCATGATTATGTCACAGCTGAAATGGTGACAAAAACCTTATATTTCCCCTTCTGGCTTTGGCTGATCTGTGATTTGGCACTGATGATGCAGTGATGATGTCATGACTCCCCTACTTACCAAAAAACACCCACAGTCACAATAATCTGATTTCCACCCCAGTCTTGATACATGATGGTGCAATGATGATGTCATAGCTCCCTGGTTTTCAACACTCCCCCCCCAGTGCCAATAAATAATCTGATTTCCACCCCCACCTTAATACAGGATGATGCAATGATGATGTCATACCCCAGTGACCCCTTTGGAGTATTCAGGGGTACCCCAGAGGGGGGAGCAGGGCTAGGAACCCAGGTGTCTGGGCTGCCTTCAGATTTACCCGCCCTGGCCTTTCTCCCACTTCCCCCCCCGCAGGCCCCTTGGCCTCATGACCCCAGATAAGCTTATCAGGGGTATTCCCCACCCCCCCTCTACCCCGGGGGCCGGGCCAGGCCTGGGTGGGGCATCAGGAGGGAGCATAAAAGCCGCCAGGGCAGCCTCAGGACCGGACACACGGACCCCGGCCTGGGACAGACGGACCATGAAGGTGCTCGCAGCCTGCGTCTTCCTCCTCCTCCTCGTCCTCCTGCATGGGTCCCCTGCGGCCTGCTCAGCCCTGAGAGCCCAGGTGAGGGTCAGGGCCACGCCAGGCGCTGGGCGGACCCCCAGGCAGAGCCTCTGCCCCCTGCTACCCTGCATTTCCCTCCATTGGGGGGATTTCCATCCCAAATTGCTCCCCACCTGCCCAAATGGCAAGGAAAATCCTGTTCCCACTCCCTTTGCTATTGGAGGACAGAGTTTTCCTAGTCAATGAATAGAAAGACCCCAGGCTGCCAGCACCACCCCAGAGCAGACGGGGACCCCAGCCCTGGGCCCCTGTCCCCCCTGGGGCAGGAGACAAGCCAGGTGTCTGGGCTCCCGACACTCTCCGGTCGAACCCACCACACCTTCTACATCCATGTCATCACTGGTCCGGGCCCCGCAATGCCCTGCTCTGTGTTGACATCCCCCTCCTCCCGCTCCAGGCCAACATTGGTTTGATGCCCCGTCCTGAGACCGGAGCCCAGAGCCACGGCCTGGAGGTGAGTGCAGCCCCTAAACCCCTTGGGGTGTGAAGGGGCAGTAGGGGGTGCTGTTATGCGGGGAGGGCATCTGGGCCCTGCGCCCCCCCAGTCCCCACTCCCATTCTAGAGCTGGAGAGAACCCAGGCGCCCGGGCTCTCGCTCCCTCCTCTAACCACTACCCCTTGGAGAGCCTTGGTGTCTGGGCCCCTCCAACCCACGGCTCTGGGTTGATGGCCCCCTCCTCCCCTTTCCAGGCAGCTGCTGGTTTGATGCCCCATCCTGAGATCGGAGCCCAGAGCCTGGAGGTGGGTACAGCCCCTAAACCCCTCGGGATAATGGTGGGGGGCATCTGGGCTCTGACCCCCCCAGGCCCACTCTCATTCGAGAGCTGGAGAACCCAGGCGCCCGGGCTCCCAGACCCTCTGCTCTCCGCCTGACCCCCCAGAGAGCCCGGGCATGCAGGCTGCCAGCCCCCCCCGCTGACCTCCATCTCCCCGCCAGGTCCCGCTGCGGAGATCCAAGCGCTTCAACAGCCACTTTCCAATCTGCAGCTACTGCTGCAACTGCTGCCGCAACAAGGGCTGTGGCTTGTGCTGCCGGACCTGACCCCTGACCTGCGACCTCCAACCCTGGCGTGTGGACTAGGGTCTGTGACCTCCGACTTCTTGCCTTATTTATTTCTCTGCCCCTCGTCTGTCGCTCCTTGGTAATAAAGCAGCTTTTTTATGGAACTGTCTCTCGGGGTCTTGATGGCTTTGCGTGGGGAATCAGGAGTCCAGCTCTTTAGTGGGGCAGGCAGAGGTTGGATACAACAGGGCTGGGGGTGCTGGCTCTGGGGTGGCTGGCTGGAACAGGGCTGGGGGCAGCTGGCTTTGGGAAGGTTGAACTGGGTGTAACAGTGCTGATTGCAGGTGGCTCTGGGGGGCTGGGCTGGATGCAACAGTGCTGGGGCGGTGGCTGGGTGTAACAGCACTGGGGGCAGCTGGCTCTGGGGTGGCTGGGCTGGTTGTAATGGCACTGAAGTGGGCAAGGCAAAGGGAGAATCCCAAACCCACATTGAAAATGCATCTTTAGTGCCCTAAATACATCTAATTGGTTATCCTGGAAACCCACCCAAAATCCTTCACATCACAAACACAAGGTAAAATCTGGGGGGATTCGGCTTTTTATTAGCAGTAGTAGTATAATCTCCAAAACAAATCCAGCTCCTCAGCTTCATGTGCAGCCTTTTAAAAACCAAAATACCCCCAAAATCCCCAAATAACTAGCTCTAAATTTTAAAAAAATGAACCGTTCCAATATATGAACCATTTTTAGTGGTTTTATTACCAAAATTAAACCTTCACCACTACAGACCCATAACAGATGTATCGTGTCAGTTCAAAAAGATACAAGAGCTATCTTTCAGTTTCGGCCCAGAAATGACATCACAAATCTCCAAAATTGCAGATTCTTCATAGAAATAGCTGGATTGTTTTTCCAGCGATGCAACAGATGAGCCAATTTCTTTTTTTTAGCCTCAGAATTGAACTACCAACATCCACATTTCAGGGTCACAACAGAATCATTTTTTTACATGATTTGGGACATTTTCCATGTTTTTAAACCCCAAAACAGACCCAGAAAATTACAAGTTCCTAATAAAAATCTCTTCTTTTTAGCTGACATGGAATATGATCCAATGTTAGTGTTCTTAGCCCCAAAAGTCAACCATATCCCTTCTAATGACAACCCATAACAGATCAGTTTTTAACTAATGTAATATATGAGACATTGTGGGTGGTTTTAACCCAGAAATTATATCACAGATCTCCAAGATGACAAATTATTTACACAAATCTCTTTCTAACACAACTTATGAGTCTTCTTCTGGTGGTTTTAACTCTGGAATCTCCATAATAAAGTCTCCTAATGGCAATATCTGTGTGTTATAACCAACACACAGATGAGCCATTTTTCGTCTTTTCAACCCAGAAAAACCCCTCTAAATATTCAGACTTAAAACAACAGAGATTTCAGGGGGAGGGTTAAAAGAAACCACTCCCAAATCCCAGGATTTGGGGGCAAAATATCCAGATTTGTAGCTTTTTCTTTCTTTTAAAAAAAGAAACAGTAAATACTGCAAAATACAAATAAAACGTGTAAAAATAAACCACTCAAACATGCAACTTTGGGTGTTTTACCCCCATAAAATGTGACTGTTGGAGGCGGACATCTACGTCATGGCTGGGAGGGGACCCAGGCGTCTGGGAGGCTGATGACAAGCAAGGTTTGCTGTTCGTTTAGCACATGAGTAGCAGGCGGGTTTGGACTGCGGGACTGTGGATAGAGACAGCGGATGGGGTCCCCGGCAGGGATGAGGAATGGAGGATTAGGGGTAAAGACGGAGGATGGGGGTCTCCGGCAGGGGCGCAGGGGGCATTGATGGATTTGGGGGGTTTCTGGCAGGGGGAGGAAGGAAGGATGACAGGTAAAGATGGAGGACGGGGGTTCGGAATGGGGGATTATGGGTAGGCGGCTGGTTTGGAGCAGGGGGTTGTGGGTGGGGGAAGGAACGTGGGCCGCATGGCTCTGTGGGCAGGTGGCCACGTTGGCAGAGCCCGGAGGGATTGTGGGTACTGAGCCACCCCTTGCTTGTCCCAGCCTGACCCTCACGACCTCAGGGTCCCCTGCAATTCGGGGGAGGCCTCCCCCGTTTCAGGGCCTCGGCGTGAGTCCGGGACTCGCAGGTCTGCGTAGAGGCCCTGGAGGTACCTGGTGAAGGCCCCCGAGCTGCCCCCCAGAGCAGGGGCAGGGGCCCCCTCATACTCTGCCTCCCAGTCCTCCCCGGGGCTCCCCGAGGCCATCTTGGCAGCGGGGGGCCTCCACTGCCGGCCATCATGGCTCCGCTTCCTCCCGCTGTCCCCCGTGGCCTGCGCCTGCCTGGGATCTCGGGGCCCCCCCGTGCCCCAGGCCTCGCAGGGGGCAGCTACCGCCCCCCCGGCGTGGAGGGGGCACGTGTCCGAGGGGTCATGGCGGGATGCCCACCGACCGCCGTCTGGGTTGCGCCCCCTTGTGCTATGACCTGAGGGCCAGGCCTGGCGTGACCTGGTCCCCGCTGGAGTGGTCCCTGCACCCCATTCGGGGGTCTCTGGGGCCTCGCCCCATGCCCGCCCCTCGGTGTGAGCGGGCGCCCAACGGGGGCCATCCTGATGGGGCCCCCTCACGCCGTCCAGGGGGGTCGCGGTGCCATCCCGCCAAGCCCAGGGGGCCAGGCATGGGCCGCAGCAACACGGCGGGGGTCCCGAGGTGGGCGGGGTCGGCCTGCCATGCCCAGCTGGGCGCAGGGCTGCGTGCACCCCAGCCAGGGCACTGTTGAGGAGGAAGGAGAGCACATCGAGACGCACTGGCACCAGGACACCGGCGAGGCTGGGGGGCGCGGGGCAGGCGCTTCGCGGGGCTGGCGCGGGGGTCTGCTCCAGCACCGTCGGCTTCAGCGGGCCAGGGGGCATCATGGAGCTGGGGGGGCACAAGAAAGGAGGTTAGAAGCAGAAATTGGGGATGGAGATACTGGGCCCGAGGCGCGGCCGGCTCTGGGGTGGGGGGCGCTGGAGCTGGCTATCGCGGGTCCCGGCCCCGTGCAGGGGGTGGCAAGGCGGGGGCTGGGGTGTCTATAGGCGGGCGGGTCCCAGCCTCACCCCGGCCCCGGGCCGCCCCCCGCCGGCTCCGCCATGAACCCTCCGGGCTCCCGCCGGACCCCAGCCTCTGCCGCGTGCCGGGGATCTGGCCGCGGACAACGTGAGGGAGGCGGCGGGGTGTGCACACGTAAAGGGCGGGGCTTAAACGAAGGGCGTGGCCTGCTACTGGAGGGGGCGGAGCTTTCTGGGACGCTGTTGGGCTTAGGGGCGGGGCCTCGATCCCATGTGGGCGGAGCTTGGGAGACGCTGCGGGGCTACGGGACAGCTGTGGGGGTGGTGGGCGGGGCTCCAGGGCACCTGTGGGGCCTGGTGGGCGGGGCTTTAACCGATGTGGTAGCCCCTCCTTGCTGCTCCCTCCGCCGGGGCTGGGGGTAATTAAGGCCCTGTAGGAGGAGGGACTGAGGCAGTAATGGGGTTGGGAGGTTAGGGCACCCCAGAAGGGCCCCCCTCAGCGCAGCAGGGCCCCCCAAGCAACGTACAGCGCCATGCGCTCCGTCATCCATCCCCTTCGCCCAGCAGAGCGGCCACCTCCTGCCGCGGCCCTTGGGCCCGGGCCCGGGCTTCGGGGTGGACCTCGGCCGTGGCCTCCCCAGGGCGGGGCGCAGGGCGTAGAGTAGACTTACACGAGCCGTTTTACCCGGCGCTGGGGGTCCTCGGGTGCAATGGCCACCAGCTCGGCCACCTCCTTGTCCAGCAGGTTGTACGCAGCCCGGGGGGAGAGCATGGGCAGGCGGGGAACCCAGGTGTCCGGGCTGCACCCCCCTGCCTCCCAGAGCCCAGGAGACCAGGCCCCTTCTGGACAGCCCGCCCGGACCCTGGGCACCCCCCACCCCAAACTCGCTGAAGTTTGTGGCGATGGGGCAGTAGCCCTGTAGCAGGCGCAGCCCCCGGGTGCCCAGGGTGCTGTAGCTGAGGTTGAGGTGGTGCAGCGCCTGGTGCCCCGGGGCCTGGGCCAGGGGGGCACAACCAGCAGGGCCCGGTGCTGTCTTGAAGAGGTCCACTTCGGCCAGGCCTGTGGCCCAGCCAAGCTCTCCACCCCGTGGAGCAGCCCCAGCAGGCGTGGCCCTGCCATCCCTTCCAGTGCCACCTCCAGCCAGGCCCCAGCCCTGGTCACGGCCTCGGGGTCCCCACCCAGGGGTCTGGCCAGCCCTGCCAGCTGCACCTCAGCCTGGGCACCCAGCAGGTCCAGGAAGAAGCTGGCAAAGAGCTGCAAGGGCTCCCAGCACAGCGCCACATTGCCCATGGCAGCCAGCAGGGCCCGCTTGGTCTCCAGGAGGCTGTGGGCAGCCAGGTCCCTGGAGTCATCCCACAGAGTGTTGGACTCAGGGAGACCTCGGGCATCCCCCAAGTCGTCTCCCATGGACCTTATAGATGCCCCATTAGACTCTGGGAGGCCACGTGCGGCTGGTGCAGAAGACGCCAAGTCATCCCCGTGGCTGTGATGCCAAGTCGTCCCCATCCCCCAAGTCCTGGGTCCCACTGCAGCCGTGACCCCATCACAGCTCCAGGCAGGTGCGCCGCTCCCCAGGCCACAGCATGGCAATGGCCAAGGTGGCAGCCACAAATTCCTGCACTGTGAGGTGAAAGAACTCGACCACACCACCATCCTGGGGGGCCAGGAGGCACCGCAGTGGCGAGTTCCCTGGGACGCCACGAAGCTCAGCCTCGGCGAACAGGCTGCGGCCCGCCAGCGCAAGCAGCTGTGCCCAGAGCTGTGGCGCTGGCTGGGGCCCCAGCAGTGCGGCCACATAGGCAGCATAGACCTTGGTGACATTGGTGGGTGCAGGCACAGGCAGTGCATCCTGCCACCAGCAGCCCAGCATGGAGCAGAGCACATGGCAATAGAGGGGCACGAAGTGCAGCCCAGCCACGCCCGGGTGGGCCTCTAGGTGCCATGCCACAGCCGCCACGGGCTCCTCGTGGCCACGGAAGGAGCGGCATACACAGTTGTCGGTGTGCTCCTCTGCCAGCCCCAGCAGCAGGATATGGCGCTGGAAGACAGCACTGGGCAGTGCCAGACAGGGCCATGATGTCACCACCACAGCCGCACCGGGCAGCAGGGTCCCAGCCATTAGGTCCTACACCAGGGCCCCGACGGAAGATGCCCTGGCTGGAGACACTGTGGGTGGAGACATCACAGCAGACCCTTGAGATGACGCCTGGAAACCACATGCAGCTGGTACAGGAGACATCGAATCGTCCCCTGTGGCTGGAGACACCACAGTAGCCCCTGTAGCCAGGCCACGAGCCACCCCAGGAACCCGACTCAAAGCTCATTGAAGCCATCCAGGATCACCAGGAGGTCGCAGGGCCAGGCCAGCAAGGCAGGCAGGATCAAGCCCACATGGGGGTGCCAGGAGCCCACGAGCCCCTTGAGGGCCACGGGCCCAGGCTCCCGTGCCAGGTTGCAGGCAGCGAAGTCAAGGGCGCAGAGGAAGCTGCGGAAAGCAGCGACCAGCGCCCGCTCGTGCAGCAGCTTCTGTGCCAGGACACTCTTGCCCACACCAGCCATGCTGGTCACGGCCACATGCTGCAGGCCCCCTGCAGCGCCACCTGACTCTGGGGACAGGAACTGAGCCAGGAGCAGGTAGTGCAGGGCTGGGGCAGGCGGGCACAACAGGCAGCCAGCACCACGTGCTTGTGGCCCCAGGGGTCCGGGGGCTGCTGCAGCAGGAGCTGGGGCATGTAGAGGACCTCAAGGGGATCCCGGCAGCTGGGGGGGCCGGGTGCGGGGTGCAGGCAGGATGTGCACTGGAGCACGGAGGCACGGTGGTGCTGGAGGGTGGCTGGGGGAGCAGACGGGCGTGATGAGAGACCCCAGATGGCCGTGCTCCCTTAATCCCTCTATAGCATCCCTATGCCTTCCCCCTCCACCAATGCCTGCCCCAGTACCTTTGATTTGGGGGCTGGGGGCTTCACGGAAGCTGGGGTTCTGTCTGGGGGTCTCGCCTGGCAGGCCCAAGGGGAAATGGGAGTTAGGCTGGGCCCCTGGCTCTACCCCCACTCCTTGCACAGAAAACCCAGGCATCTGGGCAGCACAGGGTGGGGAGGGGGTCTCATGGGGGGTCTCCAGCGGGAGCTTATATTTCTTGGTCACCTTGCAGAGCAGCTTGTGGAGGGGGAGGGAGTGCAGCGGGCTGTGGAGGGAGGGAGGAAAGGAAGGATCGCTATAGGGACGCATGAGTGGTTGGATGGATGGATGAGTGAAGTTGGAGAAGGAGGGTAAGAAGGTTACAGGGACGGACATGGAGATGGATGAATGGGTGGATGGAGGGATGAAGGGTTGGAGGGACAGGTAGGAGGGATGGGGGATGGTTGGATGAGGAACGGAGGATGGATCTAGGGTTAGAAGGTTTTAAGGATGGATGGATGGGTGGGTGAGGGATGACCGGTGTGGCAGGGGGCGTGGGTGGGGGCTGTGGCTGTACCTGCAGGTGCTGCAGGCTCGGTGCAGACGGGCGTGGGCACCGCAGGGCCAGGGGTGCCTAGGTGCCAGTGCAGCCAGTTTCCAGGCTGAGGGTCGCAGTGGTTGCGGAGGGCGTCCAGGGCACCTAACAGGACGCGGGCACGCCGGGGCTGCTGCCTGGCTGCCTCCAACAGTGCCAGGGCCTGGTGGACACGGGGCACCATGTCCAGCAGCGTGTGGTACTCGGTCCAGCGTGGTGCCCCCGCATCGTGCAGCTGCTGCAGCATGGGCCCCGCGTCAGGCTTGATCCAGCCCAGCAGCGCCTCCCGGTGCCCCTGCGCCAGCCCCGACCGGTTGGGGGGCACCTGCAGGGATGGGAACCGGGCGTGCGGGTGGGTCCTGGCTG
The DNA here is from genome assembly GCF_052110815.1 of Crocodylus siamensis. Lineage (NCBI taxonomy): Eukaryota > Metazoa > Chordata > Crocodylia > Crocodylidae > Crocodylus > Crocodylus siamensis. Next base: position 24,012,826 of record NC_143400.1, read on the forward strand.
CTCTAATCGCCTCCTGGGGCACTGGGAGGGGGCATGGGCGGGGATCCGGGTTTGCAGGGTCAGCGGGGAGCGGGCTCCCTCACCCTCCTGCCGTCCCTGCCCAGAGCTGGAGGGGACCCGGCGCCCAGCCCACGCGGGCAGCCCCTGCCTGGCCCATCACAGCCAGGCAGGCAGCTGGGAGTTAACCCGGGGCAGCCCCCGCCTGCTCCACCCCACAGGTGTGTGTGGGGGCACCGGGGCTCTGCCCCAGCGACCGGGCACGGTGGGGAAGAGCTGTCCCCCCTCCCCCCCCGCCATGGGCCTCCTCCTGCCCCAGCGTGGGGCATCACTGTGGTAACCTGCAAGGGGCAGACCAGGAAATCTAGGGCAGGCTGCAGCCCATGCCCCCTCACCTGTGCAAGGGAGCAAGGACAGGTCCCTGTGGGGGGGGGGGCAGAGGGAGGCCCCAGTGCATTGTGGGGGGGGGGGGGGTTCCGCAGCAGTTGAGGAGACGCCGGCTCAGGTATAAGACCCCCCGGCCCTGGACGCCATCGCAGGATGGGAGGGATGGGGGGGTCACAGGAGGCTGGGGGGATGCAGGGAGTTGGGGGGGGACTGTGGGTGATGAGGCAGAGGGCACCAGTCCCGATCCGGGCACGATCCATCCCTGCACCCTTCTCCATGCCCTTTCTTCCCATCCCCCACCCTGTGCCTGTCCGCCCTGCCCCACGCGCCTGTCTCTGTCATCCCTCCACCGCCCACTTTCATGCATCCACCTGTCCCTCCAACCACGCACACAGATTCTGTCCCTCCACTCATCCATCCACCCTGCATAACCTTCCACCGTCCAGCTCTGCAGACCCCCAGCTTCTGGTCCCTCCCCGTGTCTTCATCCATCCCTCCTGCCCTCCCTGCCCCCCATTCACCCCTGCCTGTCTGCAGCCCTCTGCACAGCCCCGAGCACCCATCTCCCTGATCCGTCCGTCCGTAAGTCTGTCCATCCGGGATGCGGGCGCTGCAAGGCCTGGGCGTGGGCCTGGGACTGCTGAGCCTGGGGCTGGCGCTGGGGGCGCTGAGCTCAGACACGTGGCTTGTGGCACGCAGCCCTGGCTTCGCCTCTTCCTCCGGCCTCTGGCGCATCTGCCTCAACGATACTTGCAGGCCCTTTCTCATCGTGCCAGGTACCCGGGCGCCCGGGTCCCTTCTGTCCAGACGGAGTGGGGCTGGGGGCCCAAGCTCCTGGCATCTCTCCTGCTGGGGGGGCTGGGGGCCCGGATGCCTGGGTCCTATCCTGCAGGGGGTCGGGGGCCTGGCAGGATAGAAACCAGCCTCTCATCTCCTCACCCCACCCCAGACTACCTGGCATCCTCCCGAGCCTTCCTGATTCTGGCAGCTGGCGTGGGGCTCGTGTCCTTGGCCATGTCACTAGCCACCTTCACCTATCCCTGGCTCCTAGGCAAGCCCCTGCGGTTCCTGGCTATGGGGGGCTATTTCAGCGCAGGTACTTCCCCCGCATCCCACCCTGGGCTGCCCCTGCCAGCCAGGCCAGGTACCCCCAGCTGGCCCCCATCCTCCCTCTGCCCAGGGCTGTTCACCTTGGTGGCCATGAGGGTGTACAGCATGGAGCTGAGTAAGAGTGTGAGCCTCTATAGGAGCGCCATCTGTTTCGGCTCAGCCTTCGCCATGGGCTGGCTCGCCTTCCCCTTCACCATCGTCAGCGGTGAGAGGCGGCTGTGGCTGGGGTGGGTTGGTGAGGAACAACTGCGTTTAACAGAGCTTGAGGGGGGATGAAATGCGGCTGCTTCTGGGGTGGGTCGGTGGGGTGGGTAAGCTGTGTATAACTGTTTATGGCAGAGGCAGAATACAGCTAGCTCTGGGGTGGGTTGACATGGGAACAGGCATGTATAATCATGCTTGAGGCAGGGTAAGATGCAGCCAGCTCTGGAGTGGGTTGTTAGGGGAACAGACCCTATCATGTATAATGATCTTGAGGGGGGTGAGATGCAGCTGCTTTTGGGGTGGGCTGGTGGGCAATGGCCATGTATAACAATGCAGGGGAGGGGGGTATAAGATTTGGCTGATTCTGGGGTAGGTTGGCAAGGAATGGATGTATATTATAATGATACCGGGGGGGTGAGATGCAGCTGATTCTGGGGTGGGTTGATGGTGAACGGCTGAGTATAACAGTGCTTGGGCTTGAGATATGGCTGATTCTGGGGTGCTGTGTATGGGGAACAGCTGCATATAATAGTGCTTGGTGGCAGCTGGAGCTGGGGTGGGCGTATGGGGAATGGCCACATATAACAGTGCCGGGGGCGCTGAGGCTCCGTCTCCTCCCTCCACTGCAGGGACCCTGTTGTTGCTGGTAGAGAAGCCAGACTTCAGCCGAGCACTGCCGCCATGTCCATGAGTAAAGGGTTTATTCTCATAACCACCTTCTCCGTAACTTGTTCCCTCTGAGACCCCCGCCCGCAGGGCCCAGACGCCTGGCATCTCCGGGAGGGGAGGGGAGCTGCCTGGCGTGTGGCCCTTGCGCCTGGGACCTCTCCCTGCCAGGACTCATGCCCCCTCACCTGTGCAAGCCAGCCTGGGGCACGCTGGCCTTTCTGTGGGGGGGTCCCATCTACCCAGAATCCCTGGCAGCTCCTCCGGCCGATCATGGCTGACCCCCCCACCAGACTCCTGGGTCCCCCCAGGACTCAGACACCCCTTGATGGGGGGGGCTGGTGCATTGTGGGACGCCCACCGGGGAAGATTCCACGGCAGTTGGAGACGCAAGGCCGGCGGGTGAGAGCGGGACCGGCGCCGCCTGCGGCCCCATCACCCTCTTGCACCCCCGCCATCCCTGCACCCCGCCACCCATCCCCCCGCCCGCCCCTGCATCCACCACCTGCTCACCTACAGATCCACCCCCCATCGGCTCCTATACACATGCATCCCTTGCCCTCTCCACCCGTCCATCCACACCGCCGTGCTGCTCCCCCCATCTCTCCTTCCACGCACCCATCCCTCCCTCTCTATAATCATCCCTCTGTCCCCCTCTCCCCCGTGCCGGCAGGTGGGCGCCATGGGCCCGCGGGGGCCACGCCTGCTGGGGCTGGGGCTGGCGCTGGCTGGGCTGGGGCTGGTACTGGCGGCGCTGATGTCAGGGCATTGGGTCACGTCGTGGACGGCCGAGGGGATCAGCACCAGAGGACTCTGGGACTTCTGCCTGGGCCGGCACTGCCACACCATGGACATCGGCCCAGGTGCAGGGGCCGCGGGGGTGGGGGGCTGCTGCAGGGCCTGGACGCTCGGGACCTTGCTGACAGGGCTGGGGCTGGGCGCCATGGGGGTCTGAACGGGGGGGCCCAGACACTTGGGTCCTCTCTCCAGTGCAGGGGACCCCAGATGCCTGGGTCCTCTATCCCATGCAGGGGACCCTGGATGCCTGAGTCCTCTCTCCAGTGCGAGGCCCGGACACCTGGGCTCGGGGTCTCCCCCAGCTCTGGGAGGGGAGTAGGGTGTGGGGGGCAGCTGGGAGCCTGGATGCTGGAGTCTTCTCCCGGCTCTGGGAGGGGAGGGAGAACCCGGATGCCGGGGTTCCCAGGTCATGACCCCGGCTCCCGGCCCAGAATACATCAGGACGACCCGGAAGCTGACTGTGGCTGGGCTCATCACGGGGATCGTGGCCCTCATCCTCATCACCTCCTCGGCCCTGGGCTCCCGCACTGGCCGCAACCCCGTCGCTCCCTTCGCCGCCTTCTTCAGCCTCCTCACAGGTGCGTGACACCCGGGACCTAGGCAACCGGGCTGCCGCACGCAAGGGCTCGCTCCTGTCCCAGAGCTGGAGAGGACCCAGGTGTCTGGGCCCCCCCAACCCCTTCTAGACCAGCAGAGACCCCAGGCGTCCGGATGCTCCCCCCCAGGCACGTTGCTGCTGGCGGCCACAATCCTGTTTGCCTTGTGGTACCTGCCCGTGAGGAGCGACCCGATGGGGACCCCCCGTTTCAGCTCCCCCTACTTCATGGAGGTCTCAGCCGCCGCGCTCTTCCTCTTCGCTGGTGAGATGCGGCTGGCTCTGGGGTGGGTGGCTGGGTGTAACAGCTCTGGGGTAGGTGGTTGGGTGTAATGGCGCTGAGGGCGGCTGGCTCTGGGGTGGGCCAGGCTGGGTGTAACACTGTGTGTGTCTCTCCCACCCCCAGGTGCAATGATGCTGTTCGAGTCCTTCCAAGCCAAGGCCCCCAGGGTCCGGGTTGGTGCTGTGGCGACCCGGATTCCCGGGTACTCTCTGCACCAGCGGCCCAGACACCTGGGTCCACCCCTCTGGAGCCTCCCATGACCCCTGACATTAAAGACCCCTCTTTTCACAGCCTGGAGTCTCCACCTGGACGCCTGGGGTCTCCCAGGTGTGGGAGGGGTGAGGGTGGGAGCAGGGGGCTGGGAACCTGGACGCCTGGGTTCTCTCCAGCTCCGGGAGGGCAGTGGGGCCTAGAGGTTGGGGAGTGTCTCCAGCCTGGAAGCCTGGGCTCTCTCCCTGTCGCCCCCTGCTGGCCACTGGGGGGGGGGGGGGTGTCTGTGTTGACCTTCCTAATTTGCATAGCCCCTCCCAGGCACGACCTGCCCTCATTTGGGGCCGCATCCTGCCCCTCCTAGTCCGGAGGAAGACATGGGAACCCCTCTGCCAGCCTCTGTGGAGTGGGGAGGCAGGCCCTGGGGGCCCCTGGGCTCCAGCTGGGCGGTCACCCTGACCCTGGAGGGAGCAGGGCAGAGGGATCCCGCTGGGCATCTGCGCCAAGGAGGAAGGGGAGGAGCTCCGTGACTTCAGGAGTCATGCTCAGGTACTACAAGGGGGTGGGACCTTGGGGTGGAGCTAAAGGGGTGGGGCATTGGGACAAATGGGTGGGGGTGAAGGGCAGGGGGGCTGGAGCTTTGCCCAGCTGTCTGGATTCCTTCCAGCCCCACCCGCAGAGAGTGGGGGGAGGGGTCTGGATGCTGGGTCCCCTGCGCCTGCACTAGGATCACTTGCAGCTCCCTGCTCCCCACAGGTCCCCGAAGGTCCCCCTGTCCCCAGGGCAGGTGCTGGCCATACTGGGTGCACTGGTGCTGCTGGGGGCTCTGGGCTCAGGGCAGTGGCTGCGGAGGGGTGATGGTGCCCACTATGGGCTCTGGATTGTCTGCACCCCTGGGGGCTGTGCCCAGCCCCCCACCGCACCAGGTAGGTGCCCAGATGCCTGGTTTTTCTGGGGGGCAGGGTGCTGGGAGCACAGCCGCCTGGGTACTCTCTCCCCACTCCAGACTACGTGGAGATCCCCCAGGCATTGCTGCTCCTGTCCCTGGGCCTGGGTCTCATCTCCGTGGCACTGGGCACCCGCGGCCTCCCCCAGCCCCAATCCCTCCTGGCCAGCACTGCCGCCCTCGCCGCAGGTACCTGCCCCCACCTCTCCTGTCCCTGCCTCCACCCCTGGTGCCCCATCCATCTGGATACTCAACCCCCGCAACCCCTCAGGGCTCAGTGCCATGGCTGCCACGGCCGTGTTCGCCCATGGTGTTGCCGGCACCGAGCCTTTCATCCGTGGCCACGTGGGCTTTGGGCCTGGCTTCCGCCTGGGCTGGGCTGCGGGGCCCCTCTTCCTTCTGGCCGGTGAGTGGGGGCAGCCGGGGATAACAGGGCAGGATGTGGCCAGCTCTGGGGTGGAAATGCTGTAAATGACTGCACATAATGGCACAGGATAGTGCAGTTGCAGCTAGCTCTGGGGTGGAGCAGCTGCATATAACACTGCAAATGGAGTCCAGGATGAAGCTGGCTCTGGGGTGGATTGGCTGGGAGCAGCTGCATATAACAGGCCACAAGATAGTGAAGAGGCAGCCAGCTCTGGGGTGGATTGCCTGGGAATGGCCAAATGTAACAGTGCCAAAATGAACACAGGATGCGGCCAGCTCTGGGGTGGATCCACTGGGAATGGCTGCACGTAACAGGGCACAGGATAGTGCCGATGCAGCCAGCTCCAAGGTGGAACAGCTTGAAACGGCTGTGTAGAATGCAGCTGGCTCTGGGGGTGGGCGAGAGGGGCAACAGCTGCCCCCAGTTCCTTCTGTCCCCTCCCTAGCAGGTGCTGCAAATCTGCTGAGCCAGCACCCAGCCTGCACCCGTGCCGGGGGGGCCCCGGATCCATCCAGATCCTCTAGGTTTGTGATGGGGGCTGTGGGACGGGGGAGGGGCAGGGGTTCCATGGCAGTTGCCCCCCAGGAGGTCCCAGGCAAGTGAATGACAGGTCCCACCATCCCTGCCCCCTGAGGGCCCGGCAGGGCCCGATCCTGGGGGATCAGGGGGCCTGATCTTGGCCTACCGGGAGGGCCTGATCCCTGGTGACGGGGGGCCCTATCCTGGGCCCGACTGCCTGGCACTGTCTCTCCCCTCGCAGGTGCCCTGGACCCGGCCGTGGCAGCAGGATGGTGCTGCTGCAGTGGGTGCGACGAGTCCTGCCCGTGCTCAGCCTGGCGCTGCTGCTGCTGGTAGCCAGCACCCCTGGCTGGCTGCGCCTGCGCTCAGAGCTCGGCCCCGTGGCCCTTGGGCTCTGGGCTCTGTGTGCTGATGGCGCCTGCCTGCACCTGCCTCCTGGCCCTGGTAACACCCCCCCTTGTCCCTCCGGTGCCCCACACTCCTGACCTGCAGCCTCCTGCTCCCCCCAGCCCTGCCGGTGGCCCTCACTCCCAACTGCAGGGCTCTGCCATCCAAGTGCCACTCATTTTTACTCCCCAGGGCTGCTGGACATCTCACGGGGTCTGATGCTGGTGTCCTTGCTCGTCGCCTTCATCCCCGTCCTCTGCCTCCTGGGCCCTGTTGCCCGCTTCTTCGGACGCTTCTTTGCCGTCTCGATGGCCTCCTACACCGCCAGCCTGGTCGCAGGTGGGCCCAGGGGCTGGCTGCATAGACCGGCAGCTTGGGAGGGTTGAGATGTGGCCAGGTCTGGAGGGGAGCCACTGCATATAACACTGCATGCACAGGGTATGTAAAGATGCAGCCAGTTCTGGGGTGGAGCTGCTAGGTAACAACCCCATATACAAGCACACAGGGAGGGCCAAGATGCAGTCAGCTCTGGGTGGGAGCCACTGGGTAACAGCTACATATATCAGCACATAGAGAGGGGGAAGATACAGCCAGCTCTGGGGAGGAGCCACTAGGAACGGTCCCAAATAACAGCACACAGGAAAGATGGAGACGCAACCAGTTCTGAATGGGAGCCACTGGGTAACTGCTACATATAACAGCACACAGGGAGGGGCGAGATGCAGTCAGCTCTGGTGGGGAGCTGCTGGGTAACTACTACATATAACAGCACATAAGGAAGGCCAAGATATAGCTAGCTCGGGGGCTGGGGTAGCCACTGGGAAGCAGCTGCATATACCAGCACATAAGGAGGGCTGAGGTGTGGCCAACTCTGGGGAGGACCCACTGGGTAACAGCCCCATCTAACAGCACATAGGGAGGGGCAAGATGTAGCTAGTCGTGGGGGGAGCACAGGCAGCCCAGGCCAAGATACAGCCAGCTCTGGGGGGGAGTAGCAGACTAGCAGGCAGGCAATGCGGCTAGCTCTGGGGGCAGCAGCTGCGCATAACGCACCGCCCCCCCTGTCCTCTCCAGGTGTGGCGTCACTACTGGCCATGGGCTGCTTCGCGCTCTGGGCCTCGCGGACTCCCCCGCACCCGCTGGTGGCACATGCCTATGGCTGGGCCTTCTACCTGGGCTGGGCCGGCTGCCCCACCTGTCTGCTGTCTGGTAGGCGGGGCTTCTGGCAGGGCGGGGCTTCATAGGGATGGGCAGCCAGTGAGGGTCTGGGCATTGGAAAACCCAATGGCAAGGCCTCAGAAATGGATGTAGGGTTCCCCAATGGGGTGGGGCTTGGAGGAGGTGTGGCTTAGCCTCAAGGGGTGGGGCTTACATGCTGTTTCCCCACCCCCTGTGCCTCTGTTTCCACCAGGTGTGACAGGCCTCATTGCACACCGGACCCTCTCAGACTCCACCATCACCTTGGCTCCACCTCCTGCCTGACCACCAGCCAATCCTGGACCTCCACAGCTGCCCATTGGCCTATGGCTCACAGCCAGGACTACTTTCTCCATCTCGAGGAGCCATCTGCCATCCTGGCCCCGTCGCCCCTTCATTTCATGGAACTGGGGGCTACTTTCAACCCTGGTATCACGTATCTTTCTGCCACCCGGACCTTTTCCCCTGGGGATGTACCCCCGCGTATCCAGAGATCTCTCCTCCTCTGGGTCTTTCTCATTGTGCCCTTGAAATATCGCTCTGCCAAACTTCCTGTAGCATGAGAGAATATCCCTCTGCCGCCCGGACTACTTTCTGTCCTTCATGCCATTATAAAGTTCTCTGCAATTGGAACTACTTTTTCTTTTGAGTTATTATCAAATATTCCTCCACCACTGGAAATAATTAATCCAGATTTTCATTAACATTCCCATTTCCCAGTCGTATTCCTCCCTTGATGGGACTATTTGAGGTCATTGTACAATCCTCTTTACGTTCTCCTGTATCCCTCTACAGCCGATACTATTGAGCCATCTCACTCCCTGGCATTATCATGTATCCCTCTGCTGCTGGGACTTTTTAACCACCCCTTGCTATGGTCTTGTATCCCTCCACAGCTGGGAGTACTAGCCCACACACAGGTGCCGTCCGATTATCCCTCCGTCCCCAGCAGGCCCCACCCAGAGGTAGTCCCCCGTGGTGCACACTGGCCCCAGCGCCCCCGGGGTGATTGACACAGGGTTCCCGTATATCATCTGCCCTGCCCATAGTCCCCCAGTGACCCCCAGGGGGTTGCGATGGGTCTGGAGCCCCCTAGGGGCCCCCGTTGGCCATTGCAAGGGGTCTAGCGCCCCAGTGGCCCCCGTCGCCTAGCCCGCCCCGCTGGAAGGTTCCATGACAGTTGAGGGGCCAGGGGAGGGGCCGGATCCTGCCGGGGCCAGCCCAGGACACCGGGGTCCCCCACGCGCAGCAGGTGCTGCCCCTGCACTGGCTTGGGGGAGGGGCTCTGGGGTGCTGAACTGGGCGGGGGCGCTGGAGACCCCAGGTGCCTGTCTGGGGGGTCCTGGCTGACGCGCACCCTCCCTCCCCCCACAGTCAGGGCCGGGGGATGGTGTCGCTGCAGGGGGCAGCCGCGGCGCTGTCCTTCCTGGGGCTCCTGCTGCAGCTGCTGGCACTGGTGACGCCGCACTGGGCTGGCGTCGGGACCCACGAGTTCGAGACCAGCGTGGGGCTGTGGACCGTGTGCGTGGGGCGCACCTGCACCCGCCTGCCTCCCGGCCGTGGTGAGACCCCCAGACCCCAGCAGGGACCCTTGCCCCTGACCTGCAGCCCCTGGGACCTCTCATTCCCAACCCACAACCCCTTTTGCCCTTCACTCCCAGCCTGCAGCCCCCATCCCACCCTGGGCACGGGCACCCCCTCACTCCTGAACTGCAACTGTGGTACCCCTCACTCCCCACCCACAGCCCCCTAGGCCACCTTTTGAGCTGGTGCTCCTCACTCTCCCACCCGCCCACAGCCACCTTTGAGCTGGCCAAGGGACTCCTGACGATCTCGGCCATCCTGAGCTTTGTGGCTGTCAGCTCCATCCTCACGTCCTGCTGCCGCTTCCCCCGCTTCAAGGTGGGAGCCATCGCCAACACCCTCACAGGTACCATGGTGCCCACGCAGCTGGCTTGGGTGGGCTGGGCTGGGGGTGGCTGGCTCTGGGAAGCATGGCCTGGTGTAACAGGGCTGCTTGCAGCTGGCTCTGGGGTGGGTGGCTGGGTGTAATGGCAATACTTGTGGCTGGCTCTGGAGCAGTTGGCTGGGTGTAACAGTGCTAGTTGCAGCTGGCTTATGTGGGCAGCTAGGTGTACAGGTGCCAGTTACAGCTGCCTCCAGGGTGGGCAGCTGAGTCTAATGGCACCAGTTGCAGATAGCTCTGGGGTGCTGGCCAGGTGTAATGACCCCCCTCACACTTCCAGGGCTGCTAGCGCTCTCTGGCCTGATCATGCTGGGTGTGACGCTCCCCAACACCTTCCACCCCAGTGTGCGGATGCAACTCCACTGGTCGTTCTTCGCGGCGCTCACAGGCTCCTTGGCCCACCTGCTCAGCGGTAGACCTGGGGATAGGGCTTGCTTGGCAGAGGGCAGGGCTTGGCTGTTGGGGGTGGGGGTAGTGACCCACAAACCACCACTCCTCCCTTTCCCCCCACCAGGCCTCTTCTGCCTCATCACCTATCTCAGCAGCCCCCAGACGCCACAGACCACCGACAGCATGGCCGGCCCCGACGCCGGCCCCTGGCCCGGTTCCCCCAGCTAGGCCCAGACACCTGCCCGTGTGTAACCCGGACACCCAGGTCCCCTGGGTCCCAGACGCCTGGGTCCCCCTCCCATGTGTAACCCAGACTGCCTGGGTCCCAGACATCAGGGATCCCTGTGCCCATGTGGCCCACATGCCTGGGTCCCCGACCGCCCAAGTCCCAGACACCTGGGTGCCCTGTGCCAGTGTGACCCAGATGCCTGGGTCCCGTGACTGCCTGGGTCCCAGGCACCTGGGTTCCGTCTTTAAGCCGCACCCAGGTACTTGGGTCCTGCGCATGTGTCTGCGGGAGACTCGGACGTCTGGGTCCCCTGGCGCTCTGCCCCCCGCTCTCTCCCCACCAGCAATCACCCAGGCAAGCCAAACATGGTCCCCCCACCCCTGCTTGGACAGACCCACAGGGGGAGGAGACTAGTATGTCCCAGTCTGAAATGGGCAGGGGGCCAAACTCCTGCTGCTCTCAGCCCCCAGCCCCAGGGCCTCTCCCAGCGCTGGAGCCAACCCAGGCATCCCGGCTCCCAGCCCCCCACCCCCAACACTGTGGTCTTGGGGAGGTTGCGGGTCTGGAGTGAGGGGCACCAGCAGGGATGGTGGGGGGCAGGGGGCTGCGGGTCTGAGTGAGGGGCACCAACCAGCAGGGCTGGAAGGGGGCTGTGGGGCGCCTCACTCTGGCCCACAGCCCTCCCCTGCCCTATTTAACCCCTCAATTCCCCCCAAAGACACCTTCTGGGTCCATCCGGTTCTGGCCCTATGGGGCTGTCGCCTGCCTCCTCCTTCCCGAGGGTCTCGCGCTTCCTGGTGCAGGCCGGGGCCAACTTCTCAGCAGGTGTGATGGGGCCTGGCCAGCTCTGGGGTGGAAACAGCTGCATTGAACAGCCCCCCACAAGGGGTCACTGGGAGTTGTGGTGCAGCCATCTCTGGGGCAGAGCTTTGTGTGTAACAGCCCATAGGAAGGGCCAAGATACACCAAGCTCTGTGGGAGAACAGCCCGTATAAAGTGGCTGAGGAGGGCCTGATTTGGAGCCAAGATGCGCCCAGCTCTGGGGTGGAGCTGTCAGGGGACAGCCACACAAAATAGTCCATAGGAAGGGCTGAGATGCGCCCAGCTCTGGGGTTGGGAGAGCAGTGGGGTATAACACTACGATCCTGCCGCACTTGAACCCTCTTTCTCCCCCCAGGGCTTCTCAGCCTCCAGCTCTGGACCCCGCCATTGGGCCCTCATGCCCAGACCCCAAAGACCTAGTGGGGGTGGGGCCTAGGCTGGTGGGGGCGGAGCAAGGGATGGGGGTGGGGTGACCCCAGAGGGACCCTAACACTGCCCCTGGGTTGTGGGGGGGGGGGTGTCTCCTGGAGACCTGGGTTCAGTGTGTGTGTGTGTGTGTGTGTGTGTGTGCGCGCGCCTCGACACCTGGATTCCCTGTGGGATTGTGTCCCATTGCCCCTACAACCACCCTGTGTACAGAGGATAGTGGGTATTTTTGTATGGGGGGGGGACAATAAATGATGGTTGTCATGGAAACCAGCATCTTCTTCTCAGCTGCCCCCCACCCTTTCCTCCACCCCCACCTGCCGAGGCACTGGGAACCAGCCCTGCTCAGTGGCAGGGGCAGGGGGGCAGTGATTTTAGGCCTGGATGCAGCTGGCTCTGGGGTGGGCCGGGCTGAGTGTAATGGTGCTGGATGCGGCTGGCTCTGGTGGGGAGCAGCTCAAATGGCAGCATAGAAGAACACACACGCCTCCCCCACCAAACCCACATGCACAGGAAGAGGCTAGGAGGGGGTGGGGGGCAGGACAGACACACCGAGAGCGGCTAGGGACGGACCAACAAGACCTTGTCCCCACTGAGGATCTGCAGAGACCCCCTGAAATCCAGGTAAGGGCAAGGAACCCAGGCGTCTGGGCCCCCAGTGCCCCCGCCCCCTCTCACCCCCACCGGCCCCCACTTTCCTCCCAGGGAACCCAGGCATCCAGGCTCCCAGCACCCTGCTGTACACCCCCCACACTAGACCTGACACCCGTCCTACTGCAGGGAGAGAGCCCAGGCATCCGGGCCCCCTTCTAACACCCCCCCTAGGCATCCCGGATCCCAGCAGCCCCCACCACAGCAGCCTGCTGGTTCCCTGGCATGGAGGGGGAGGGACAGGCCATGGCCACCCGGGTCCCCCTGGGATAGGGCAGGCTCGGATGCCAGGTTCAAATCCCACAGCCCCTATTCCTCTCCCAGAGAACCTGGGTGTCCGGACCCGCCCCCCCACTCTCACCCCTAGGCCCCGCTCCCATCCCAGAGCTGCAGACAACCGAGGTGTCTGGGCTCCCGCCCACTGCTGCCATGACATCAAGAACTTGTGAAAAGTGCCAGGAAGTGGCCGAGGGGCGCTACCCCCCACTTTCACACCCAGCCCCCACCTGCTCCCAGGGAACCCAGGAGTCCCAGCTGAGGCCTAGTCACCTTCTGGCAGGAATGAGTCACCTCGGCGGGGCAGGGCGGGGCGTCCCTTTGCCACCACAGTGCGTCCAACTCTGGAGGCATCTCCCCACCAGTGCTGGGAAAAGGGTATGGGGGAGAGTGGGGATGGATGTCCAGACACCTGGGCTTGCTGGGGAGGAGTGAGGCCTAGGGGGGAGCAGGGGGCTGGGAGCCTGGATGCCTGGGTTCTCTTGGTGTGGCATGAGACCCAGGGGTGAGAATGGGGTGGGCGGGAGCAGGAGCCTGGACACCTGCTTGGGTCCGTCCCAGGCAGCTCTGCCCAGCTCTGGGGTGTCTCAGCAGGGCCATGTCAGGCTGGGGGGCGGCCACCTGCCTGCTGGCAGGGCTAGGGGAGATGCTGCTTCTCACAGCGCTGAGCACCGAGTACTGGATGCTGAGCCACGGGCCCCGTGACACAGGGCACAGCGGGCTCTGGCAGGTCTGCGTCACCACAATGCAAGAGATCTGCCTCACCCCCAAGGAAGTCACCGGTATGGGGGCCAGGCGGGTGCAACGGGGCTGGGGTGGGTAGTTGGGAGTAACAGTGCCGGTTGTGGCTGGCTCTGGGTTGGCCCAGCCAGGTGTAATGGCACTGATTGCAGTTGGCTTCGGGGCAGAACATTAACCTGCTGTGTGCCACAGGCACAGTCCAGGCCACACGGATCTGCCTGGTGCTGGCAGCGGTGCTGGGGGTGCTGTGCACAGTGCTGGCTGTCACTGCTGTCACCTCCTACCGCTGCAGGGACTTGAACATTGGGCTGGGCGCCACCATCCTCAGCTTTGCTGCAGGTAAGATTCCCCTCCCCTTTGCCTGCCCCCAGATGCCTGGGTCCGCAGGCCAGGGGGTCTCACACCTTCTCTCCTGCCCTAGGGGTGCTGGGGCTGGCAGCCATGGGGGTGTTCACGGCCGGCGTCTGGGACTCCGCCGTGTCCCCCCAGGTTCAAAGGAGCTTCGGCTGGTCCTTCGGCCTGGGCTGGGCAGGGCCTTCTGCCCTGGTGCTGGCTGGTGAGTCCTGAGGGCGGGGCAAAGGGCCAGGGGGTGTGACCCTGGGCCAAAAGGTGTGGCTTACCCTAGGGCAGGAACCCATGGGGGCTATATGGGGGGGTCTAGGTGCAGGGGTGAGGTAAAGGCGTGCTGTAAAGGGCAGAGCCAGTGCAAGTGGGCGTGGGTGGGTGGAGGAGGCAGGGCTAAGACTAGTGGGTGGAGCCACAGTATGTGGGTGGGGCCATTGGGGTTGTGGGAGGGAACCAGGATTTGTGGGTGGGGCTGGGAGGGGAAGGGGCTGTGCTGGGTGTGGGAGAGGTGGGGCTCTGGGGTGGGCGGGGCCTCAAGTAACTCTGCCTTCTGTTCCCACCCCCCAGGTGGCTGCAACCTGCTGCTGCTGCATCTCCACCATGGCCCCTACACCCGCATCTGACCCCACTGGGAAAGACTGGGGGGTGGTTGTGCCCGAAGCCCCGCCCTGAGTCCCCCTCAGTCTAAATAAACCCCTCCCTCAGCTTCCAGCCTGCTTGTGCCTGTGTGATTCAGCGGGTGGGGCCAGGCTGGGGGGGGCAGGGGGCGGAGCCAACCTATATTGGCCCAGGGGGCAGAGCTAAGGCCTACCTGGGTACTGGAACAGCTGGGACCCTTCTGTGCTGTTTTGGTGCCATGGCTTCCAGTTCGATGACCCAGGCCCTGCGACCCCCAAGCCCTGCGGCCCCTGATCCCAGTACTGCTGGCTGGGCTGGGGGTGGTGGTGCTGGGCACCGAGGGGTGGCTGCAGGGCCAGGGGCCGGGGGAGGTCTGGCGTGAGTGTGACCCCCAGGGCTATATCGCCGGCCCCGAGCCAGGTTCAAGGGGGCAGTTCTTACCCCCCCAGAGAAGAGCTTATGCCCAATGGCTCCCCCACCACAGGGCCACTCAGGCTGTCGGGGGTGCTGCGCGCAGGGTTGGGGGTACTGGGGTCTGGCTGCCAGTGCTGGGCCACTCGGCTCTGCTTCAAGGCAGGTAAGAGACCACCCCCCCGGGCCTGATCCTGCAAGGGAGGGGGTTGCTTGAACACATGCAGTCCCTGGGGTGGGCTGGGCCTGGACACTTGGGTCCCCTGGGGCAGGGTGGGCCTGGATCCCCTGGCTTGTTGGAGCCTTGGGGGTGGAGGGGGCCTCTGAGGTCTCCCTGCTCCCAGTCCTGTTCTACTTGGCCACTGCCCCCCAGAAACAGCAGCATCTCAGCCTCAGTTCCTGTGCTCCCTCCCCTGCTTTTTCCCCCCTCACCCCCACCACAGCCCTGACCACCGGCCTCGGCCTGGTGAACTTCATGGCGTGGACGACGCGGGTTCCACAACACGGCTGGGGCTGGGGCTGGGCCTGGGCCCTGGGTTGGGCTGCCGTAGCCACCCTTGGGGGTGCAGGTGAGCCGTGGGGCTGCTGGGTCCAGGGAGAAGGGGTGCAGTGTAACGGGCTGGGGCTGGGGGTAATAGGGGTGCAGTGTAACGAGGGTGTGGGTGTGTCCGTGGGGAGCAGGGCTGCAGTATAATGGGTGTGCAGCTGGGTCTGGGGATGTGGGGGGGTACTGTAACGGGGAGGTGGGTGCGGCCGGGCCTGGGGGGGTGTGGCTAGGTCTGGGGGACGTGGGGGATGACGTGCGTCTGGGGTAGCGGGGGGCACGCTGTAATGGGGAGGTGGGTGCGGCTGGGCCGGGGGGGGAGCGGCACAGTGTAATGCCCCCCCATGGCGTTGCAGGCGCGTGGCATGTGTGGATCGGGGCCCCATGGGGCGGACCCCCCCATTAAACCAGGCCTGGGGCCGAGATGCAGCTGCTTCTGGGGCACCGCGGTGGAGCGTAACGGGAGCCGGGGGTCCAAGCGCTCCTCCACTAAGTCAGCACTAACCTTTGGCAGTCTGGTGCCTCCCGGGCATCTGTCTGTGTTCAAGTTGGGGGAATTGTCTTGGCCCGTACTCAGGATACCGAAGCGAAGAACTCACTGAAGAGCTCCTTGGCCTACCCGACTCCCTGCAGTAGCGCACCAGGGTGGGGTCTGCCTCCTTGGTGGCTGGCCCCCGCCTCCACCGCCTATACATCTCTCTCTTTGCCCCCAGTCTTTTCAGGAGTTCCCTGTTCAGCTAAGGGGGCTTTTTTGTGCCCTGGCCCCCTTTCCTGCATAATGGGATAGGCTCTTTTTGTGCCCCAAGGATCACTCCCTTGACGAACCACCAACCCTCCTGGACCCCCATTTGCTTGATGCTCCTGAGACCCCAAGGCATAATCTAGACCCTCTCCTAGTAAGTCTCCCACGCTAGGTACAAATGAGAACTTTATTGGTTACAAGGGATAGGGTTGCAACAGGGTACAGGGTAGAGCAATATCAGAGCAATCCCACACACCAAACTGGCATGGCTGGGCAGACTTTGATCCTGCATCTGAGTTACTGCAAGCTATATATCTAGTTAGATCTCAGGTACCTTACTCATGAGGATCATCTAGAGGCAGGTGGAGATTCCCTCTGGAGGCAGGCCAGTCCTTGATGATGAGTTTCAAGAGCAAGAGCAAATTTGAGGTGGTCCAACTCTTCTCTCTCTGAGTTTTCACCATAGCTCCTGCCCCTCCTCCTGGGCAGTCCTTAACTTATACAGCCCTTATGACCTCATTTACCTGGTCCAATGGAGGCCAGCACCTGTTGGCTGTCAGTCAACCAATTTGAAAGGCATCACTGGCTGCCGGGCAGACTGGCAGGGTCTCTAGAACAAGAGGGAGCCCAAGCCCCTCACCCAGGTAGGTGATACCAGTCATGTAGGCAGAGGGAGCAGGTTTCCCCTCCCTCAGGAATGCAGCCAGCGCAGGGTACCCAAAGAGGAAGAATGTCTGCCCTGGGCCGGGCCCATGTTAACCAGATCATCACAGAGGAGAGTTTCTGGGGAGAGACAGAGGTGGCCTTCTGCCCCAGACCCTACTGGGAATGAATGCGGGCAGCAGATCTGCCCCCAGAGCCCCAACCCCAGCACCACTGGCCCCATCCCCAGTCCCCCCACCAAATAAACCCCTCACTCAACATCCAGCCTGGTGTGCCTGTGATTCAGGAGGCAGGGCCAGGCTGTGGGGGCCCAGGGGGTGGAGCCAAGGCCAGGATGGGGAGGAGCCAGCCTGCATTGGCCTAAGGGGTGGTGCCAAGGCGGGGTGGGGGGACAGAGCCAGCTTGCATGGGCCCTGGAGGCAGAATTGGCCCACTGGGGCCCAGGGGAAGGAGCCAAGGCTCAGGGGCGGAGCCAATCTGTATTGGCCCAGGGGGCGGAGCCAAGGCCCACTTGGGTTCTGGAACACCTGGGACCCTTCTATGCCATTACGGCGCCATGGCTTCCAGCTCAATGACCCAGGCCCTGCGACCCCCAACCCTGGTGTCCCCCGCCCCACACCCCCTGACCTCGGTGCCCCCTACCTGGCGCTCCCTGCCCCCAGTGCTGCTGGCTGGGCTGGGGGTGGTGGTGCTGGGCACGGTGCTGGGTGCCGAGGGGTGGCTGCAGGGCCAGGGGCCGGGGGGACCACGGTGGGGGGGGCTGTGGCATGAGTGTGACCCCCAGGGCTGTATCGCTGGCCCCCAGCCAGGTTCGAGGGGGCAGATCTACCTCCCCTGGGCAGTTCTTACCCCCCCAAGAACAGATCTGATGCTATGTTGCCCCACCCCCGACAGGACCGCGCAGGCTGTCGGGGGTGCTGCTGGTGCTGGGCGCAGGGCTGGCGGTGCTGGCGGCCACTGTGGGGGTGCTGGGGACCAGCTGGCGGCGCTGGGCTGCCCGGCTCTGCTTCGGGGCAGGTAAGAGACCACCCCCCAGGGCCTGATCCTGCCGGGGGGAGCCTTGGACACCTGAGTTCCCTGGGGTGGGGTGGGGTGGGGTGGGCCTGGACACCTCGGTGGCTTGGGCTCAGGTAGGCCAGCATGCCTGTGTTCCCTGGGGCAAGGTAGGCCCAGATGTTTGGGGTCCCCTGGGGCAGGGTGGGCCTGGATCCCCTGGCTTGTTGGAGCCTTGGGGGTGGAGAGGGCCTCTGAGGTCTCCCTGCTCCCAGTCCTGTTCTACTTGGCCACTGCCCCCCAGAAACAGCTGCATCTCAGCCTCAGTTCCTGTGCTCCCTCCCCTGCTTTTTCCCCCTCACCCCCACCACAGCCCTGACCACCGGCCTCGGCCTGGTGAACTTCATGGCATGGACGGCACGGGTTCCCCAGCACAGCTGGGGCTGGGGCTGGGCCCTGGCGCTGGGTTGGGCTGCCGTAGCTGCCCTTGGGGGTGCAGGTGAGCCGTGGGGCTGCTGGGTCCAGGGAGAAGGGGTGCGGTGTAACGGGGGCTGGGGCTGGGGCTAGGGGTAATAGGGGTGCAGTGTAACGAGGGTGCGGGTGTATCTGTGGGGAGCAGGGCTGCAGTATAATGGGTGTGCAGCTGGGTCTGGGGATGTGGGGGGGCACTGTAACGGGGAGGCGGGTGCGGCTGGGCCTGGGGGGGTGCGGCTAGGTCTGGGGGACGTGGGGGATGACGTGCGTCTGGGGTAGCAGGGGGCACGCTGTAACGGGGAGGCGGGTGCGGCTGGGCCGGGGGGGGAGCGGCGCAATGTAATGCCCCCCCATGGCGTTGCAGGCGCGTGGCATGTGTGGATCGGGGCCCCATGGGGCGGACCCCCCCATTAAACCAGGCCTGGGGCCGAGATGCAGCTGCTTCTGGGGCACCGCGGCGCAGCGTAACGGGAGCGGGGGGGTCGCTGGGACGCCTGCAAGGACCGCCCCCTCTCCTGGACGTCCCGCTCATTGGACTGCAGGCCAGCGGGAAACGGCGCTCTTTGACTGGCTGCGAGCTTCCAATCTTCTTCTCCCATTGCTCCTCCCTTGGCTCCGCCCCAAATGGTCACGGCTCGACGGGTCCCGCCCCCTAGTCTCTGACTGGGTGGGACCCCGCCCCCTGGGCCTCCATTGGTTGTGCGGCTCCTCTGATTGACCGGCGGGGATTGGCGAGGAGTCCGGAAGGGGGCGGGGCCGCAGAGTAGGGTGCGATGGCGGCGCTGCGGGCGTTGGTCGGGGTCAAGCGCGTCATCGACTACGCGGTCAAGGTGGGGGGGGGGCAGGACCCCTGGGTCTCCCGCGGGGGGCGGGGGCAGGACCCCTGGTCTCCTATGGCGGGGGCAGGACTACTGGGTCTCCCGCGGGGGCAGGACCCTAGGGCAGGACCCCTGGGTGTCCCGCAGGACCCCTGGGTGTCCGGCGGGGGCAGGACCCCTGGTCTCCCATGGCGGGGGCAGGACCCCTGGGTCTCCCGCGGGGGCGGGGGCAGGACTCCTGGTCTCCTAAGGCAGGGGCAGAACCCCTGGGTGTCCCGCAGTGGGGGGCAGGACCCCGGTCTCCTATGGCGGGGGCAGGACCCCTGGGTCTCCCGCGGGGGGGGGCAGGACCCTTGGGTCCCCCGCGGGGGCGGGGGCAGGACCCCTGGGTCCCCCGCGGGGGGGGGGGGAGGGGGGCAGGACCCCTGGGTGTCCCGCGGGGGCTGAGCCGGCCGCCCCCAGGTGCGGGTGCGCGCGGACGGTGCGGGGGTGGCGGCGGACGGCGTGAAGCACTCCATGAACCCGTTCTGCGAGATCGCGCTGGAGGAGGCTGTGCGGCTGCGGGAGCGCGGGGCCGTGCGCGAGGTGCTGGCCGTGTCCTGCGGGCCGCCCGCCTGCCAGGTACCGCCCGCCCCACCCTGCCCCGGGGGAGGGGAGGGGAGAGGAGGGGGGGGACACTCCTGGCCACCTGGCCCCTCACGCCCCACCCCGGCAGGAGACGATCCGCACGGCGCTGGCCATGGGGGCCGACCGCGGGGTCCACGTGGAGGTGGCAGCCACCGACTACGAGCGCCTTGGGCCGTTCCAGGTGGCCCAGCTGCTGGCTGCCTTGGCCCGGCGCGAGGAGGTCGACCTGGTGCTGCTGGGCAAGCAGGTGAGCCCCACACTGAGCCGTGGGGGTGGGGCTATGAGCCATGACCCCGCCCCCTAGGATGCGGCCCTACCCCCTTTGCCCCCAACAGGCCATCGATGACGACTGCAACCAGACGGGGCAGATGACGGCCGCCCTCCTGGACTGGCCTCAGG
The DNA here is from genome assembly GCF_052110815.1 of Crocodylus siamensis. Classification (NCBI taxonomy): domain Eukaryota; kingdom Metazoa; phylum Chordata; order Crocodylia; family Crocodylidae; genus Crocodylus; species Crocodylus siamensis. The sequence goes on from NC_143400.1 coordinate 24,032,687, forward strand.
TACCTGTCCTGGGGACAGGGGAGGGACTTGGGGAGAATGCAGGCTGCAAAGGATTCTGGGAAGGAGGAATAAAGGCTTCTGGGAGTGGGGCTAAGTGGTCAGGGGCAGCCCGGGTTCCCTAGGAGCGGAGGGGTCTAGGGGGCCCAGATGCCCGGGGGCTGTGCAGGGGTGCATGCCCAGACGCCTGGGTCCCCACAGGGCACGTTCGCATCGGCGCTGACACTGGAGCCGGACGGGCAGTGGCTGCGGGTGGAGCGGGAGGTGGACGGGGGCCTGGAGACGCTGCGGCTGCACCTGCCCGCGGTGGTGACGGCTGACCTGCGCCTCAACGAGCCGCGCTACGCCACGCTGCCCAACATCATGGTGCGCCTGGGTCCTGGGTGAGGTTGGTGGACGCCTGGGTTCACTGGGGGCTGAAAGCAGGGGGTGTTTGGAGCCTGGACAGCTGAGTGCTCTGGGGGAGGCAGCAGTGGCTGGGCGCTCGGGGTGAGAGCAGGGGTTGTTGGGTCTGGGTCCCTGGGCCTGGCTTCATGGCTGGCCTCGCAGAAAGCCAAGAAGAAGGCGCTGGCGGTGCTGACACCAGCAGCGCTGGGCGTGGAGCTGGCGCCACGAGTCACAGTGCTGCGCGTGGAGGAGCCGCCCCAGCGCCAGGCCGGGCTGCGTGTGGAGACTGTGGCCGACCTGGTGACCAAACTGCGCGAGAGCGGCCGTGTCTGACCCCCCCAGGTACGTGAGCCCCCCCCACATCTCCCCCCCGGCTGTGGGAAACCCAGGTGGCCAGGCCCTCTGACCCCCGTCTCTCTCTTGCAGCCCCTCGGTCTCATCCTGCTCCTGTGGGGGGGGGGGCAATCCCAGACGCCCCCAGGTGCCTTCCTGCCTCCCCTCCCCTTCTGGGGCAGAATTAAACGAGCTGGAGATGTATCTGTCTGCGTTGGTGTGTCCTAGCCCTGCCTCCTGGGGCAGATAGGGAGGAGTGGCTGGGACTTATTGCTCAGAAGGTGGGCCCTAGGGTTGGGGGTGGGGCTTAGTGGAATTCCCTGGGGGTTGGGGAGGATTAGTGCCCCCCCCCCCCGGGTTTCTGGGTAAGAAGGCAGGGTTTGAGGGATGGGGGTGGGGGCTTCTTGCCCAGAAACGGGGGAAATCTAAGGGTGGGGGTTGCTTGTGTGTGTATGGGTGGCTGGCTGGGAAGAACCCAGGTGTCCTCGCCCCTCCTCTCCCCACACAGACCTGGCCCAGGTCCCCTCTCCAGGGCCCTGAGCTGGGGAGAACCCGGCGTCCAAGAGATGCTGCCCCCCACCCCTAGTCCTGTTGGTGCCCCTCTCCCCGCCCAGCCTACCCTCCTCCTGACCCAGAGCCCCAGTGCCCCTCAGTGGGATTGCAGTGGGTCTGATGCCCCCTAGTGACTGCCCTTGGCCACTGCAGCCTTCAGTGGGGCAGAGGTTTGTTGCCTCTTTCCCCCCCAATGCCAATGGCAATTGTGCTGTAATGCCCCGGGGGCCAACTACATAGAAGGCAGCACTACATAATTATGCATAATTTTGCATAATTTAACTCTAGCGGGGTCTGTGCCTCTAGTGCTGGGGCAGCTCCTGGGACCCTGCATGGGGGGCAGCAAGTGGGGGAAAGGGGACTTCTGCTGAGCTGGCGGTGGGGAAGGGCTTTGAGCCACGGCAGGGTTGGGCCTTACACTGCCCAACCCTGCACAAACCACACTCACATGCACAGACCCCAGACCCCCTTCTTGCACACCTTCACAGCCCCCCACCAACTGTGCACACACTCACACCCCTTCACAAACCCCATGTGTGCACACTCCCGCCAGCTTCATGCACACCTTCACAACCCCGCTGCATCCCCACTCCCACCAGCTGCACACACACCCCTACACCCTCCCAGCCCCCTTTGCACACTTGCACGATCTGCACATCCCCTGTAAACCACACAGCCCCCCCTGAAATTGGTATAAAATGTGTTGCTCAGTAGTCCAGTCACAAAGGACCTGCACATGTGTCTGAGGAAGAGTCAAACTGTGTCAGATTTTTTTTATTTAACAAATTAAACATTTGCATCATTTTAAACTTTTCTGCGTGTCGTTCCCCAGGGTCGTTGTAGGGCCCACGTGCATGTGTACATGTACACACACACACGTGCATGTGCGTGCACGTACCCTGGCCAACATCCCTAAAATAGTGACCACACCCCCCATCACCACCCCCTCTGCCCTGACCCCAGCTCCAGCACTGCAACACAGGGTACATGGCCCCTCTCATGCCCCCTACACAGTGATTTCCCGAGTGGGCATTTAGCTCCCCCCTCCCCCGGGTGCCCTGCATTGGCCACTGCTGCTCCCTGCTGTGCTGCTGCATGGCTAGAGTCCCCTGCAGCTGGGGAAAAGTGTGAGCCAATAGGATGTGTTGACACAGGCCAGAGCTGCCCATAGGGAACCCAGGTGTCTGGGTAACCCCCCCCACCGCCCAGTGTTTATGGGATGGGGAAGTGCCCCCACCCCATCTTGTGTCCCCTAGTGGCCCCAGTTGATCACTGCAGCTCCAGCTGGGGCAGCTCACATCTGGGCCTAGCCCCTGCCCCCCCTGATGTCACTGTTGGACCCCCCATCATGTTGTTGCCCCCCCCAAAAAACACCACCTGTTGGTATTGCTTTTACAAGGTTTTATTGGAAAAGGCCCGCGTGTGTCTTGCTCTCGCTCCGCCGTCCTCTCCCGGTTCATGGATTTCGGACAAATTAACCCCCAAAAAAACAAAAAATTAACAACCCGGCAATAAATTAACGTCCCAAAAACTAACGGAAATGCGGAGGGGCCCCAGCGGTGGGGGGAAGCCGCCCCAGGGCCCCGCGGGGATGGAAGACGATGTGGAGTTGTTGGTTTCTTGCAAGAAAGTCTTTTTTTTTTTTCTTTTCTTTTTTTTGGTGGGGGTGGGAGGTGTTTTGCCTTTTTTTTTTTTTTTTAAACCATTTTTTATGACTTTTTTTTCTTTTCTTTTTTTCATGGTGGGGGAGGAGGCGGGGCCTGGCTCAGCCCAGCTCTGGGGAGAGGGATACAGTGGGTGTTGTGTGTGTCTGGTCGTGGGGATCTCCACAGGGCCAGTGGCCACTCCAGCTCCCAGTTGGGTTGACCCATGTCTGGCATCCCTTTGGGGGTCCTCATTGGCCACTGTGTGGCACCCCCCCCAAGAGTCCGTGCCCCCGCAGGCCACACAAGCCCTACCATGAGGATCACAATGGGTCTAGTGCCCCCTAGAAGTACCCGTTGACCACTGCAGGGTGCAGTTGAGTAGTCTTAATGTCTGGCATCCCCCGGGGGTCTTCATTGGCCACTACATAGTGCCCCCCCAAGACTTTCCCCACCCCCCCCACAGGCCACTTCAGCCCCCACCATGGGGATTGCAATGGGTCTATTGCCCCTACCCCAGTGTTGCCCCCTGGGCACTGCAGGGTGCCTTCCCCAAAAGTCCTGCCCCAGCCCCCTGCCCCCCCAATGATTGCAATGGGTCTTGTGCCCCCTAGTGGTGCCCCTTAGTCACTGCAGGCTGAAATTGGGTAGGTTCATGCTCAGGGCCCCATGAGGTTCCCTGTTGGCCACTGCATGGTGCCTGCCCACTGAGAGCCCCCCACCCTGCCAAGTTACCTATGGGGATTGCAAAGGGTCTAGTGCCATCGAGTGATGCCCCTTAGCCACACCCCATCAGGCCCCTCTGGCACAGCACACCCTCATGTGCACCCCTCACCCCAGGCCTGGTCTGTCCCCCTCCCTGTTATGGGTGCCCCCCATCCCAGCCTTTTTCACAGAGTAAAAAGTGGGTTTTCAGTGTGTAGGTTGTGGCAGTTGGGAAGCATAGGGTGCATGCACGTGTGGTGGCTGTGGTGTGTTCTGCAGGGGTGTGATGGTGCGGTGAGGTTTTTGTGCATGTGTGTGCACACGTGCTGGGTAGATGCATATAGGGAGGGGCGCGTGGGTCTGTAACGTGTTATGTGTGAGCTGTACATAGTTTGTGTTACCTGTGTGGCTGTGTTTATAGGGATATTACGTAGGTGTCTGAATGAGGTGGGAGTTGTGTGGGGGTGACATCTGTGTGTAGGAGGCAGAGTGTGTGCGCGTGTGTGGAGGGGATGCGTGTATGCGGAGGAGGGTGTTTGTGTGTTGCCTCTGTGTGTGTTCACACTATATTTGTGTGTGGTGCTTCTGTGTGTGTGTTCACACTATATTCGTGTGTGGTGCTTGTGGAGTGTGTGTGTGTACACATGCACACACACCATACAGAATACATAGCACCCTCCCTGTGCGTGTATGTGTAGTGTGCTTGTATTCTGTGTGATGTGTGTGTGGTGCTTGCACAGTGTGCTGTTTGGGGGGGACAATCCCCCAAGGCTCTGTCGCCCCCACTCCCCTTCATCCTCTTGCCCCAGCCACCCTTTCCACCCCTGCCTCCCACAGCAGGGGGCACCGGACCAGGGGCAAGGGGAGAGCAAAGAACTCTAGACCTGTGATATCATAGTGTGATGTCACCAGCAGAGGATGCTGTAACATGTGACATCAGCCAGCTGCCTGCTTCCACAGCTGCGATATCACTGATGCTGCTACCATAGCTGTAACATCACTGCTTGAGATGGTGTTGTGACTGTGACATCACCAATGATACTACCCTGGGTGGTGACATCATGGCTCAAAGTGGTGTCTAGTTGCTGGGCTGTATCATCACTGCTCGAGGTGGTGCCATGACTGTGACATCACCAATGATGATGGGCCTACAACTGTGATGTCAGAAGGTATAAGGCAGCTTCATCCTGTCAGCAATGATCAAATACCATGGGGGGTGACATCAGCAAATGCAATGAGGTCACAGCTGTGGTGTCAGAGGGTGGAGGGAGGAGAGAACACCCCACCATTATGATGTTACAGCTTACAACAGCCCCGTTACCATGACATCACCAGGTCAGCCCCAATCTGACACCTGGGATGTAGCAGAGACATCATGAAGGTGATGTTACAGATTGTGGCTCTGATGTCAGAGGCACCAGCCCCATGACATCACGGAGCAAAGGGAGGGGAATGGGACAATTCACCCAGGGTGAGGTCACAGGCCTCTGCTGCCTGCCATGACCTCCGAATGCTGTCTTGTGATGGCAGAGGTAGGCAGCCCTGCCACCTCCTTACATGAGCCCTATGGTGGCCCCTCTCCCCACCCCCAACCCCTCTGTCCAAGCAGCGAATGGGACCCAAGCGGCCAGCGCCTGGGCACAGCAATTGCATAGATTTCCAGGTCCCAGCCTGCGTACAGCACCAAGCGCGGGGTGGGAGGAAATAGAGGCACACAGCCCCTGGCTGGCTACTGCCTCCCCGTCCCCTGTGGCACATTGCAGCCATCCTTGTCCAGACCTGGCCTCTCAATGAGAGGGAGTCTCTATTTTCAGCCCCTCCGAGATTTCTCCAGTCAGCAACACATTCAGCTCCAGGATCCAGCCAATGAGGGGGGGTTCTCAGCCCCAAAACGAGGAAAAAACAATACTATTTTCAACCGTCAACAAAATGTCACCCCCATTGGAGGGAATTTTCAGTTCAATTTTCAGCCATTGAGGGGAATTTTGGAAAATGATGCCATTTTCAAATGAAGCAAGGAAAAAGGTGCCATTTTCAACCCCTCCAAGATGTCTCTGACCTGTGACATTTTTGGCAACCCTAAAACTGGGTAAAACCAGTGCCATGTTTAACACCAGATCATGGGAAAAAGACACCATTTTCAGTCCCTCCAAGATCTCTCCAATCCATGACACATTTAGCTCCAAACTCCAGCCCACAAGGGGATTTTCAGCTGCAAGGTGGGATCAACCAACGCACTTTTCAACCCCAGATGGGGAAAAAATGCTATCTTCAACCCTTTCAAGAGCTCTCCAACCTGCAACACATTCAGCTCCAAGATCCAGCCAAAGAGGGGGGGTCCTCAGCCCCAAATGGGGTAAAACCAACACCATTTTCAACCACCAAGAACATGTCACCATTGAAGAGGGATTTTCAGTCCAATTTTTAGCCAATGAGGGGGATTCACTGCTCAAATCATGGGAAACCAATGGTATTTTCAACCCTCTAAAAATCTCTCTGACCGGTGACATGTTCCGCTCCAGCATCCAGCCAATGAATGGGATTTTCAAGTGCAAAGTGGGATCAACCAATGCCATTTTCAACCCTACATCATGGGGGAAAAAAATGCTATTTTTCAACTCCTCCAAGACGTCTCTGACCTGCAACAGGTTTGGCTCTGAGATCCAGCCAATGAGGGGGGTCTTCAGTCTCAAAACAGGGAAAAGCCAGCGCCATTTTCAACCCCCTACAAAATGTCACTGTTGGAGGGGATTTTTCAGTCCAATTTTCAGCCAACAAAGGGAATTTCTGACTCAAATGGGGGAAAACCAATGCCATTTTCAAACCCAGAGCAATGAAAATTACACCATTTTTAACCCCTCCAAGAGCTCTCCAACACAACATGGTTGGCTCCATGATCCAGCCCACAAGGGTGATTTTGATCCACCAAGTGTGATCGACCAATGCAAGTTTCAACCTCAGATCACAGAAAAAAATGCTATTTTCAACCCCTTTAAGATCTCTCCAATTAGTGGCATATTTGGCTCTGCGATCAGGCCAATGAAGGGGATTCTCAGCCCCAAAATGGGGTAAAACCAGTGCTATTTTCAACCCCCTATGAAAACACCATTCTATTGGAGGGGATTTTCAGCCCAATTTTCAGCTGAGGGGAAATTCTGACTGAAATGGGGAAAAACCAGTACCATTTTCAAAAATGGACCAAGGAAAAAGATGCCATTTTCAACCTCTCCAAGATCTCTTGAAACTGTGAGACATTCAACTCCAAGATCCAAACAGTAAGGGGGATCTGGAAACCCCAAACTAGGCAAAACCAGTACCATTTTCAGCCCCAGATCATAGGGAAAAGATGCCATTTTCAGTCCCTCCAAGATCTCTCCAACCTATAACATGTTTGGCTCTAAGAAAACGGAAAAAACAATGCTATTTTCAACCCCGACTGCACTAGCTCACCATTGGAGAATTTTCAGTCCAATTTTCAACCATTGAGGGGAATTACTGCGTCAAATGGGGGAAAAACTGATGCCATTTTCAACCCCCCGTTTAAAAATGTTATTGTTGGAGGGGATTTTCAGTCCAGTTTTCAACCAATGTGGGGAACTCCTGGCTCAAATGGGGTGAAAAAACCAATGCCACTTTGAAACACAGAGCACGTAACAAGATGCCATTTTCAACTCCTCCAAAAGGTCCCTGACCGGCGACATGTTAAGCTCCAGGATCTGGCCAATGGGGGTGCCCCAAAACTGGGTAAAATCAATGCTATTTTCAATCCTAGATCATGGAGAAACAAGGGGGCTCATCAGCTGCAAAGTGGGATCAATGCAATTTTCAATCCCAGCTCCCAGAAAAAAAACTGCTATTTTCAACCCCTCCAAGATCTCTCCGACTGGTGCTCCAAGATCCAGGCAATAAGGGGAATTTATAGCTTAAATGGGGAAAACCAATGCCATTTTCAAACATGGAGCAAGGAAAAAAAATGCTATTTTCAACCCCTCCAAGGTCTTTCCAGCTAATGAGGGGGGGTCCTCAGTCCCCCCAGGTCCCTCTCCCAGCTTCATCTCCCTCCACAACCAAAGGGGATTTTTTAACCAACAAAATTTAGCCTGGGAAGGAAATTCTCGGCCTCTCCCAAGAGTGGAAATGTCCACCTCCCAAAATTCAGCCAGTGGGGGAAGTTTGTGGCTCCTGAATCCCCTAAAAGGCCAGTGAACCCTATGGGAGGGGGCAGGGCTTACTTTTATTAACCTCTGTTCCACCAGTGCATCCAGATTACACCCCCACACACACTGACAGGAGGCTACATAATCCACCCTAACTGGTGGGGGGGGTGGAGCTTATGAGGTTGGGGTGGGGCTACAGGGTATGGCTGGCCCTTTCAAGCCCACTGATGGCCTAAGCGGGGTGGAGCTTGTGGGGGGGTTGGCTCTGGAAGAAGTTGTCCAAAACAGGCAGAGGGGGGTGGGGCTTCAGCAAAAGACAGTCAGAGCTCTTAAGCCATTGGCTCCCAAAGCAGGCAGATGGGGGCGGAACCAGGCTGGAAAGGCAGGCTTCAGGCAGGACAGGGGCGGAGCCTTACCTACAGCTCTTAATTCTTTCATTCCCAGACAGGGGTCTAGGATGGGAGGGCAGGGCTTCAGTCAGGATGGGGGGGGGGGTGGAGCCTCACTCCCGGACCTTAACCCTTTCACTCCCTGCTCTGCCAAAGCCAGGAGGGGGGCATGCTCCCCCCAGTAGGGCGGGGCTTACCAGGCACCCTCTCAAACCCCTCCCAGGGGCATGGGCAGGGCTTGCCAGGAGTGGGCGGGGCTCCACAGGGCAAGGCTGGTGGTCCTTAACCCTTTCAGGGTGCTCCAACGCAGTCTCTCTGGCAGCAGGACAGCGATGCAGATGGCTCGGGTTCAGGGTGAATTCATGGGGTTTTGGTTCCTTCACAGTGTTGGGTGGTTTTTTTTTGTATTTTTCCTTGCTTTTTTTTTTTCTTTTTTTTTTTTCCCCTCGTTCTCTCTCTCTCTCTCTCACTCTCCCTCCGGCGCCGCGGGAGCAGGTCCCGGCTCCTCTTCCCCTCGCTCGCGCGCCTAAAGCCCTTGGATGGGGAGTCCCCGGCGCCGCTGCCACCCCTAGAGCCTCAGCAGCAGGGTCACAAAGGCCGACGCCAGCAGCCCCAAGACAACAGGAGACCCCAGGCCCAGCCCAGCCGCGCTCTCCAGGGCATCAGGGCCTGCAAGAGAGTGAGGGGGAGGCGGGTCAGGACACTTGGGTTGTTTCCTAAGTCTGGGTGAACAGAGGAAGGATGGGGCTGGGAGGCTGGACACGTGGGTCCTCCCCAGTGCTAGGAGTGGAGAGGGGTCTGGAAGTGAGAGCAGGGGGGCTGGGAGCCTAGACACCTGGGTTCTCTCCAGCTCTGAGGGGGGAAGGGGGTCCAGGGGTGGGATCAGGGGGCACTGAGAGCCCAGATGCCTGGGTCCTCCTCCGCTCAGGGGGTTGGGGGGTGGCAGTAGGGTGAGAGCAGCGGGGGTTGGGAGCCCAGACGCCTGGGTCCTCCCAGCCCAGGGAGGGGGGCGGGGGCGGGGGGACGTACGGATGAGTCGCAGGCTGATGCTGGAGGTGCCCAGCTTGTTGGAGGCCAAGCAGGTGTAGTTGCCGTAGTGCCAGGCGCTGACGTTGGCGAAGTGCAGCATGGAACGTGTGCGCTCGTTGCGGATCTCCAGTCCCTCCAGGTGCCCAGTCAGCCTGCAGGGGCAGGAACTGTCAACCCACCCAGCCAATCAGCCAGCAACCCACCCCCATCAACCCTCTACCCAATTGTCAGCCCACCCCCAACCCTCAACCCAACCAAGGACCCCGCACCATCAACCCAATCATCCCTCCACCCAAGCCCCCACCCAGTCATCAATTGATCTCCATCAACCCAATGGTCAACCCACCCCCCCCATCAACTCAACCCCCCTACCCAATCATCATCCCCCCCATCAATTCAATCAATGATCAACCCAACCACCCACCCAATCATGAACCCACTCCTTTATCAATCCAATCAACAGACAACCCAAGCCCATACCCAATCACCAATTCACCCCCCATCAATCCAATCAACCCCCAGCCCAACCCCCACCCAATCATCAACCCACCCCATCAAGCCAAACAATCCTCCACCCATCCTTGTCAAGCCCCCTAATTGTCAACTCACCCCCCATGAACCCAATCCCTCCACCCAATCAACCCACCCTCAATCCAATCAACCCTCAACCCAAGCCCCATCCTATCCTCAACCCAAACAGCCACTGATCAATGCCACCCTCAACCCAACCACCCTGCCCATATCACCCTACCCCAGCCACCTACCCATACCTCCCCCTACCCACCCACTCAACCCAACCACCCTGCAACCAACCACAATGAGATACAACCATCAGGCAAGGCAACCACTCAGCCAACCCACATCATAACCAGCAAATACAATGAACTACCAACCAGCTCAACCCATAATCAACCACCAGCCAATACTCCATTCAATAAACCATCTGCCTACCCAATAACCAACGCAACCCAACAGCTAGTGAGCCCTACTCAACTGACGCAACCAATCAGCAGCTAAACACCCCAGATAAACCAACAAAGGGTTCGCAACAGTCAACCCAAGATACCAATGGACCCAAGAGCAAAGAGATCCACCAATAACCAGCCAACATAAACCACCAACCAGCTCTGCCCACAATGAACACAACCAACCAACCCACCCAACAAACTCATTGATTCATCATCAGATTTAATGCCCACCAGTGAATGACCCCAGCCATGAACCAATGCAACCCACAACCAATGTGACCAACAACCCACCCAACAACCCTATTCAATGCCCAGTCAATACAATTACCCACCAATGCATGACCTCAGCCATGAGCCAATGCACCCAACAACAAGCCAACATACCTGATCTACAGTCAACCAATGCAATAAACCACCAAAAAGCTCAACCCACCCAACAACCCTATTCAATGCCCATTCAATGCAACGACCCACTAATGAATGACCACCATGAACAAATAAACCACAACCAACCAGCTCAACCATCAACTCACAACCAACAACCCTATTCAATGCCCAGTCAATGCAACAACCCAGCCACGAATGACCCCAGCCATGACCCAGTGCAAACAACAACAATCCACAACCAACCAAAGCAATGAACCACCAACTAGCTCAATCCACCCAACAACCTTATTCAATGCCTGGTCAATGCAATGATCCACCAGTGAATGACATCAGCCTTGAACCAATGCAAGCAACAATGAGCCAACACACCCAATCCACAACAAACCAATGCAATGAACCAACTGGGTCAGCCCACGCAATGCTATTCAATATCCAGTCAACATGACAACCCACCAATGAATGACCCCAGCCATGAACCAAAGCAACCACCAACTAACCAACTCACCCAACCCACAACCAACCACAAACCGGCTCAACCCACAACCATCACGACCAACAACCAATCCAACAAACCAATCCAATGCCCAATCAACTCAACAACCCACCAATGAAGGGCTTTCACTATGATGTAACCCACTGACAACTGACCAACCAACACACTCAGCATGCAACCAACCACTCAACAAGTGGTCAATGCAATGAGCCACCAACTCGCCAAACAACCAACCAATCAACCAACCAACCAAACACCAATCATGCTGCACAGCCTCCCTGCTGGCCAATGGGGAGGCTCATTACTCACAGCTTGTCATCCTTGTACCACTCGAAGTTGGCAGGGGGCACGGCCATGGCCTCACAGCGCAGGATGGCCGACTTACCCAGGGCGGGATTTAAGTTCTTCGTCTCTGAGATGACCGGTGGGTCTGTGGGGGGAGGGAGGGAAGAGTTCAGAGGTGGGGGCCACAATCCTACCCCAAACCTGGGTGCTGGGTTTCTTGAGGACCCATCTCCCCTAGGGACAACTGCTTCATCCACTCCAAGCTGGGGGGCTGTCTCAGTACCAAGGGGGCTGCAAGTTGGTAGTGAGGGGAACCATCCAGTTCTGGGAGAGGATTTCCCCCTTCTTGGGGAATGGTACAGCCAGCTGCTCCACCGCTGGCTACATCATGGGGCTGAATTAACCCAGGAGCAGGGCAGATGCCTTGATTCACGGACATCAGCTGGCTCTGGGGTTAGGGTCTACCCTGTTCCACTAGGCCGCTCCACCCCGGAGCTGGATGCCCCAGCAGGGTCACTCACAGTTGACAGTGACCAGCACGGTGCGGCTGTCGGGGGCGGCAACACCGTTGTCTGTGATGCACTTGTACTCGCCGGCCTGCTCCCGCGTGATCCCTGTGATCTCCAGGTACTCGCCCTCGCTGGTGAAGCCGTCTGTGGGGGGATGGGGGAGGAGGGGCAGGGGCAGGGCAGGGGGGGCCCGGAGACAGACACAAACACAGACTTACGCACGAGAGAAACACGCAACACACACACACAATGACACCTCCGTTATCGACCTCCTCAGACACTGGGCCGGGGGGGCGGGGCAGGGGGCTGTGGATTAGAAGTGAGGGGCACCAGCAGGGCTGGGGTTCAGGAGGGCTATGGGTCAGGACCGAGGGGCACTGGCAGGGCTGGGGGGCAGGGGCTGCAGGTAGGAAGTCAGGGGCACCAGCAGGGCCGGGGGCAGCAGGCAGCAGGTTGGGAGTGAGGGGCACCCTGTCCCCCCGGCCCCCTACCTTTCAGCTGCTGCCAGGTGACGCTGGGCTCGGGTTTGCCAGCAGCCAGGCAGAGCAGGTTGACGTTGCTGCCCTCGTTCACTGTCACCGAGGACGAGATGTTCGTTATCCGGGGAGGGACTGGGCAGTGGGGGGAATGACACATGAATGAGCACCCCTGGAACCCTTAATCCCAGGCTGGCCTCTCCAGAGCCAGCTCCTCCAGCCCTGGCACCCAGCAGCAGACTCCTGGCAGCAGGCAGGAAGGAGTTAACCCCTGACTCATGTACTTCAGACTGGAATAAAGCTGCTAATGAGGCATATTGTTGCCTTCTGATTGGCCGTTGCTGCTGCCTTCCTTCCGGCCAATCAAGGAGAACTATGGGCCAGGTGCCAGCTCCGCCCTCCCCCCCCAGCCAATCAGCTCCCATTGTCCCATCTCCAGGTGCCTCATTGCTGCCAAACTGGGGAAGAAGGAAGCAGGGCCAGGGGGAGGCAGGACCTCAGGTCTTGCCCTGGCTCTCCCCAGGCCTCTTAGATCGCCTCCTCCAGAGGCCCCGCCCTTGGTGCACAGGCTGCACCACCTTCCCAGTCCCCACCTCCTGTTCCATAGGCCCCACCCCAGGCCACAGCCCCTAGCCAACAGGCCCCGCCCCCTGCCACCAAGGACCCCACCTCCTCCCCCGGGCCACTCCTCTCTTCCATAGCCCCACCCTCCTGCCCCAGACCCCTCCCCCTACTCCATAGGCCCCTCCCCATAAGCCCCACCCACTGCCCCATGCCCTATTGGCCCCACCTCCTGCTCCACAGGTTTGGTGGTCCCGCTCCTTTCCCCGTAGACCACTCCCCCTGCCCCAAAGACCCCACCTGCAGTCCTATATGCCCCACCCCTGCCCCATAGACTCATTCCCTTCCTCCACAAGCCCCTCCTTTCCCAGATCCCTCCCCCTGCTCAGCAGGCCACCCCAGCAGGCCCTGCCACCCCCATGGCGCACCGTGCACAATGAGGTAGAGCTGGGCAGTGTGGGGGCGCAGGCGGGTCTGGAAGGAGCAGGTGTAAAGCCCCTCATCATAGGCGTCCACACGGGCGATGGCGATGGCAAACTCGGCAGCGCTGTGCGCCAGGAGCTGCACGCGTGGGTCCAGTGACCATTTGTCGCGCCCAGCGAAGAGGATGTTGGAGCGGTTCAGCCAGGCCACACGGGTCACCTCCGTGTCGATGGCACAGCTGAGCCAGGGTGGCTGGGTCAGTGTGGCATGGCGGGGGGTCTAGTCCCCCGCCACACCTGGGGCCTCCCCCCTTCTGACCCACTGACACATGGGGTCTCCCTCCCTAAGCCCCTGGGGTCCCTAGCCACCGGGGGGGCCCAGATGCCTGGAGTCTCCCCACTCCAGGGGCCCAAACCCCTGGGGCCTCTATCCATCTGGGGGCCCAGACACCTGGCACCTCTATCCACCCGGGGGCCCGGACGCCTGGGGCCTCTATCCACCCGGGGGGCCCGGGCCCCTGGATTTTCTATCCCCGACAGCCTGGTGCCCTCCACCCCAGACCTGCAGCCGCCCCGCACCCAGCTGGTGTTCCTCACTCCCGACCCGCAGGGCCCACCCCCTGCCTGGGGTCTCGGGGTGCAGGCACTCACCTCAGCGTGGCGTTGTCGCCCTGGCACACGGTGTAGTTCTCAGGTGGCTGGTTGTAGTCGAGGCCCCGCACCAGCAGCCCTGCAGGACGGGGAAGCGTCAGTGGAGGGGGATGGCCAGGGAGCCCAGGCGTCCAGGTCCCCAGCTCCCCCCTCTCGCCCCTCAGCCCTGCCCGTGCCCCTCACTCCCACCCCGCAGCCCACGTGGCATTTAGCAAGGTCTTGGCTAATTAGCGTGAGGAGGTGCTGGGCGGCTCTGCAAACTGCAATGCAGTGAAGGTGGTTTGGGGCAGATGGGGGGCTGGGAGCCTGGATTGTCCCCCTGCAGCCCAAGGGTTTGCGGGCAGAAAGAAAACACGGAGACAGGGGAAAAATTAGAAGAAATTATTCATATAATGAGCCATCCTCATTACTGCCTCTAACTGGGGGGGGGGGGGGTGCGCGCACATGCGTGGGAGGGGTCAGCACCTGGTGCACACATACACGCAGAACAGAGGTGTGTGGGACATACACACATGCACATACACACCAGGAAAACTATAATCTCGTGCCATGGGAGTGTGTGTGTGTGCACGCCCGTGTGCGTAGGGGTCGAGAGCCCTGCACGCACATAGTGCGAGGTGTACTCATGCAGGGAGCCAGGTGTCCAGGGCACACCCCCTCCGGCCCCGCAGGTGTCCAGGACACACACTTACACGCGCAGACACAGAGAACCCCGCCCTCCGAGACACACGCACATCCCCCAGGCGTCCAGGACCGCCCGGTATGCAAGACACACACACACGCACACTCCCGCCCGCGCGGCTTTGCCCGGGTCGCGCCGCCCGAGAACCGCAGCGCGAGGCCTGCGGCAGAGCCGCCTTGGAGCGATTTCTCGGTTCACGTCTCCGCCCGCGCCGGCCCCTCCAGCTCCTGCTGCGGCGCCTGGCGCGGGGGCCCCGAGGCCCGGGTGCTCTCCTGCTCACGCGTGTGCGCGTGACTGGGCCTGCGGGAGCGCACGCGCCCGTCACGCCTGCCCCCTTCGGAGGGGCGCCAACCCAGGCTGCCCCCGCGAGAGCCGGGTCCGCGCTGCCGGCCCCGCCCTGGCCTGGCGCCCGCGGGGATGGGCCGGGCCGGGCGCGGGCGGCGAGCGAGAAGCCGAGCAGGGAGCGGGAGCGGGAGCGGGCGGGTAAGGCAGCGGGGGGAGGGCGGCTGTGGAGGCTCTTTCAGGACGACCGGGGGAGGGGGAGGGGAGGCGGTAGGACAGACGGGCCGTCATGGAGACGGGGTGACCCGGCTGATGCCCCGCCCCTGCCACACCCGCCCAGCACGGCCCGCGCGGCACCCTGGGACACCGGCGCTGGGGTGCGAGGGCCGCGGTGACCGCGTGCCGGGCCTCGCCCCGAGGCCGCGCTGGGCCGACAAGCCGCAGCGGCGAGGCGAGCGAACCGGGAACCGCCGCGCCGACAAGCAGCCTCGCCAGCCAGCCATCTTCATGTCCGTCCATCCCTTCTTCATGTCTGTCCATGCAGCCATTTGCCCAGCTCCATAACCAGCCACGCATCCATCGCCATGTCTGTCAGCCCCGGCTGTAGACCAGCGGCACTGCCGCCCGTCAGTGGGGGCCACAGCAACGATGCCACCGATGTCCACCTTGGCAATCCCAGCCCCATGGCCATCGCCACCTCCCCCCACCCAGTCCCTGTGCCCCTGCCACCACCGCAAGGGCAGGTCCTGGGGGCTGGGAGTGACACCGCCACGCTCGACCTGCCCCAGCAGCCCCCAACCCCGAGCAGCGCGGATCGGGAAGATCCGGGTGGAGCAGGGAGGAGAGTCCATCCCAGCCTTCTCAGGGATGGACCCTTCTTGTCCCTCTGGCCACCCATCTGTCTCTACACCCCCACTCATCCATCCATGCACCCACCTACCTGTCCCAACTCCCACCACTCTGCGTCTGTCCATCCATCCACCCAATCCTCCACCCATCCCTATAACCCATCTATCCAACCATCCACCCATCCCCATGTCCATATATTCGTCCGTCCATCCACCCATCTTCATGTCCATACATCCATCTGTCCATCAGGCACTCTATCTTCATAGATGCCAAGTTATCTGTCCACCTCAGTAACTATCAACTCACCCGTGTCCATCCACCCACCCACCCACCCATCTCTATAAGCTATCTATCCATCCATTCATGTGTCCATTCCCATCCATTTACCCACATCCATGTCCAGCTGTCCATCCAGCCATCCACCTCTCAATACCCATCCCTCCATCCTCATGTCCACCCACCCATCTATCCATCCCTATAACCTGCTACCCATCCATCTCTGTGTCCACCCATCCATCCCCATGTCTGTCCATCCCCAGGTACCTCCATCCGTCCCCGCTTCTCAACACCTGTCCATCCACCCCAACCCACCTCGGTCCACATCCCCCGCTATGACCCTCCCCCCAGCCCCAGCATCTCCACCTCCTTCAGGAGCCCTTCCTCTTTCTATCCATCCTCTGAAGGCCAGATGTTGTGCCCCCCCTTCCCGAGCTGCTGGGATGGGCACGGACTCCTCCAGAGGAGGATGGATAGGATGCGTAGGATGGATACATATGCGTGCACATGCACACACCCCCAGGCATCAGGGACACACACACAGGGCACCCAGGTGTGTGTGTCTCACACATGCACACATACACATATCCAGGACACCATGCGCAGGCATCTGGGACATGCAAACATCCAAACTGTGCATCTCACCATTGCAGAACCACACTCATGGATGTGGATGGACAGGACACACACACATGCACAATCACCAGCACTTCAGGGCCACACACACAAACACACAGAAACAGGCACACACACAGTTACACACACAATATAATGTCTTGCAAAGACAGGCGCACATCCCCACACAAATCACTGTGTATCAGGGAGTTAACCCAAGAGACCTATGCAGCTCAGACACATAGAACTCAGGTGTCCAGGGCACACACACACCTCCAGTCCTCTGTGCCAGCCCCGGATCAGCTCAGATGACACAAGTGTCACACACACACGCACTGACTGGATTGTGCATTCTGACCGCACACACAGGCATGGCTAGGTGGTGTGTTCTCATAACGTGGAACCCAGGTGTCCAGGACACACACACGCACACACACATTTGATACATACACACAACAAATCCAGGCATCTGGGAGACACACACATGTGCACATGCATGCACACACACCAGGCATCTAGGACACACATATGCACTCTCTAATCCTGCCGCACAAACACCCAAACAATTGTGTTTTGCCTCACCCTCAAACTGCAAAAACACACACATGTGTAGCCCATGTCAATACCCAGCCACACCTACACACGCAGAACCCAGGCAGCCAGGACACCTCCCCCCCTCCACACACACTCCCATGCATCTCATTGCAATCCAGGTACACACATACACCCACTTGTGTAGCCCCCAAAATCTAACTACACACATGCACACTTGTGTACCACTGCCATCGAACTACACACACACACACACACACACACACACATCCTTGGTGTCCAGGATGCACACACACACACACACACATTTGTGTATCCCTCACACTCAAACTACACCCACCCACCTGTGTATCCCTCTGTAATCCAGGTATACACAGACACCCCCCCCCCACACACACACACACCACAGTGTATCCCATTGATTGCAACACCAATATTTTATGGTGCAATCCAGCTACACACAATCTACACACACACACTCATTTGTGTCCCCCACTGCCCACACAGTCTATACACACACAATCAACAATCTCCAAAACAACTGTCCCCCACTGCCCTCCAGCTACACACACACATACAATTTACACACACACCTGTGTCCCCCACTACCTTCCAGCTATACACACAACGCATAATCTATACACACACATAAAATCAACATACAATCCACACACACCTGTCCCCCACTATCCTCTACCTACACACTCAACACACAATCTATACGCACTTGTCTCCCACTGCCCTCCAGCTACACACACATACACAATAAACACACAGTCTACACACACACCCCTGTGTCTCCCACTGCCCCCAAGCCCCCCTACACACACGCAGCATGCCCATCACCGTGGTTGGGTTCTGCAATCCCCCCCACGCACACACACACGCACCGGCGCGTGTCCCGAGCGCTGTGCTGCAGTCCGACACGCGCAGGCCCCCCGGCGCCCCCGGCTCCGTGGTGCAGTTTGAGTGCACGCACGCAAGGAGCCCAGGTGTCCGGGCTGCTGCGTGCCACCCGCCACCGCAGCACATGGAAACCAAGCGTCCAGGGACACCCCCATGCATATACCGAGGCCCCTTGCAAGGCCCAGACACCATCACACACCTCAGAGACCGCCCCCCCCCAATGCAGCAAAGAACCCAGGCCATCCGGGCCCCCTCCCTGCAATACAGCCACCCAGAGAGCCCAGATATCCAGGGACCCCCCCAACCCAAAAAACCCAAGCGTCCAGGCCCCCTCCCTGCAAGACATCCACCCAGAGAACCCAGGTGTCCGGGAGCCCCATCACTTGCAGAACCCAAGTGTCCAAGACCCCCCACTTCAGACCCCAGTCATCCAGGACACCCCACCACATAGACCCCAGGTGTCTGGGGGACCCCTCAAGATCCCGGAGAACTCTGGCACCCAGCCCCCCCAACCCTGCCAGAGGGACCCCCCAGATTGCAGACATCCAGGACGCCCCCAAAGAGCACAGGCCCCCTAGAGAACCCAGGCGTCCAGAAGGGTCCCCCTAAAGACCCCTGGCACCCGGGCCACCTTACCTTGCGAGAGGAGGAGGAAGGCCAATCTCAGCAGGAGCCGGTCATGCCGGGGCTGCCCCATGGCCCCCCCCATGCACCCCCACACGTGTCCCCCCCACGCACACGCTGCCACACGCTTGCACACGCGTGTGCAAGGCCCGGACACGCGGCTGGAGCCTGGCAGCCCAGAGCCAGCCCTGGTGCATCACATCAGGACATGCTATTGGGGGGGGATGCAATGGGGGGGAACATTGTGGGGGGGCAGCTTTGACAGGCAGGTGAGCAGTCAACCAGGGACCAATGGAAAGCCTGGAGGAGGCGGGGCATGCAAATTAGCTGGGGGGGCAGCCAATGGCAGAGCAGCCAGGGTGACAGCAGAGGGGGTCTTTGTTACTGCAGCAGGGATGAGGGGGGGAACCCCGCAGCCCCCTCCCCCCCAACACACACACACACAGCAGCCGGGACGCCTGGGTTGTCTCCAGCTCTGGGAGCGGAGGGGGACGGGGGGGGGGGGCAGGGTCGAGAGTCAGGCAACGGACCCAGGCATCCGGGCCCCCCCCTTGCCCCCAGGCAGGGCTCAGACTGCAGGGAGCTTTGGCATTTCTGCGCTATTAGGTGCCTTACGGTAGTGGAGGGGGAATGGGGGGGGCGGGTGACCGAGGCAGGGGTGAGTCTAGAGAGAACCCATGCATCCGGGCACCCATCATCCCCCCACTCCCTCCCCAGAGAACCCAGGTGTCTGGGGTCCCAATCCTCGCTGCCCCCCAAGCATCTGGGGGGCTGCAACCCCCAACCCCTGCTCTGTTCCTAATTAAGCTTTTACCCAACAGATCTCCTCCCCCGCCCCATAGCTTTTCCCTGGAACAGAAATGCAGCTGATTCTGGGGTGGAACAACTGTGAACGGCTGCATATAACAGGAGTGGGGGTGGCAGTGTGAGGGAGGGAACTCAGGTGTCCCAGCCCCTCCTCCTCCCCCCACAAGGGCACAGCAATGTCAGGCATGGGGCGTCCCCAGTGCTCCCAGTCATGGGCTGGAACTGGGGTGGACTCACCTGGGGAGCACTAGGGGGCGCTGTGCTAGGAGGACATGGGGAAGTGGCCAACTGCAACCACCTGAGACACCAAGGCAGCACCAACACAGCTGGGGGCTGCCGTGGCCAATGGGGGCAACTAGGGGGTGCTAGACTCACAGCAACACCCCCCTGCCATGCCCCGGGGGCCACTGGGGGGATGTCATGGCCTGGGGGGCACTAGGAGGGGAGACCCCCCACCAAGGTCCCAATGGGGGCAAGGATCCCAGGCATCCGGTTTGCAGCCTTGCCTCAGGCTGCGGCGGGTTGTGAAATGGGGGGCTTCTGGAGGCCCCGACCCCTGGGCTGTCCCCGCTGCTGGAAGGGAGGGAGCTAAAGATAAATGACATCAGAGCAGGGCTTTGGGGGCATTTTCTTGGATTTTTTATTGCGTTTTTGGGTCGTTCACGCCACAAAATACCAATAAGTTATATCGTAAGGAGCCCCCCTCCTAAGCCTGGGGCCACTGCAAAGCATCCTGGGATACCTCGCCAGGCTTCTGGAGGACTCAGGGATCAATATCTGCCCACAAGGCACCAGCCTGGAGCCCCCAAAGGAAAGGGCAGGGGGATCCCAGGTCTTACCCACAATGCCCTGGGCCGCAGGGGATGCCTTCCTACAATGCCCTGGGGCAGCTCCTGGGGGGGTTCCCACCATACATGAGTCTTAGGGTAAAGGTCAAGGGAGGCCCGTTACCCACAATGCATCAGGCCCAAGTAGATAGGACGGGGTGGGGTGCGTATTGGACTCCCTACTGCCCACAACAGGCCAGGGCAGGTATCTCAGGCGGGGGGGGGGGGGGGGGGGGTATTCTACCCACAATGCATCAGGTCCAGACCAAGTCCCACCCCTTTTCCCATAATAGGGTACGTGGGGGGCTGGACTCCCATTTCCCTGGCCACTTGCCCCCAAGCCCAAGGGGGTGGGTGCCGCTCACTCCCAACCGCAGCCCCATGGGGCTGGTGCCACCTGCCCCATCTGGCCCTGCTGGTGCCCCTCATTCCTGACCCCCAGCCCCCTCGCCAGCTGCCCCCGATGATGCCCCTCATGTCCGTCCCGGGCGGGGGTCCAAGCAGCGAATCTGGGCGTACTCAGTGGCTGGGGTGTCGCGGGGGGTGCCAGGGGCCGGCAGGCGGGAGAAGTCAATGTTGGCGTAGGGGGTCTCGTCCTGGCTGTGGGGGCCCGGGGGGGCTGGTGGGTTGGGGGGGCCCTGGGGAGAGAGGGAAGGGGAGAGGCTTTATTGGAGGGGGGGTAATGGGGGTCTTCCCATGATGCACTGGGCTTGGGGACCTACCAGAGCAGGGAGAGAACTCAGGTGTCTGGCCCCCCAGCCCCCCACCACCCCAGACCTGCAGAGACCCCAGGTGTCCAGGCTCCCGCTACCCACAATGCACTGCACAGGAAACTGGGATGGGGGACCCCAGATCTCCCCTGACCCACAAAACACCGGGGCCTTGATGGGGACCTACCCTGGTGGGGACATTGCCATAGTCGAGGTTGATGTCATCAGCCTGGGCCTCCCCAGGGTCTGGGGGCTTCTTTCTCCTCTGGGGGGCAGTTAATCGCCAGCCCCTGAGCCTAGGGGCAAAGAAGATGGGGATGGGGTGAGATCCCAGCCCTGCCAGTGCCCCTCACACCTGACCTGCAGCCCCCTGCCCCCCCAGCCCTGTTCCTGGCCCGCAGCCCCCTGCCCCAGCAGAACTCACAGGAGGGCGATGATGAGGAGGAGGAGGAGCAGGAGGAAGGCACCGGCCCCTATCGTTGCACCCAGGCCCAGCAGCCTGTAGGATCCCCCTGCTCAGGGCACAGAGCGGGGCTGAGTTGCCCTGGGGTCCCAGGTGTCAGGCTCCCAGCCCAGCCCTCCCAGAGACCCCACGCGTCCAGGCTCTTATCCCCCATATCGAACTCAGGCATCTGGGTCCCCCACCCCACAGACAACCCAGGTGTCTGAGGGGGGCGGGGGGGCTGACCTGCAGGCAGGACGAGGCCGGACCCCTGCAGCGCGTAGGAGCCGAGGTAGTTGGAGCCAATGCAGACGACGATGGGGTCCCCAGGCCCCTCCCAGTGTATGGCACTGTCCGTGCAGTTCCCCTTGGTCCGGTGGTCTTTGCCGGGCACCGTCGCCCCATTCACCTCCCAGCGCAGCTCGGCTGGGGGCTCTGCCCGCAGGGAGCAGTGGCAGTGCAGCCCCCCAGGCTCGTGCTTGCACCACAGGCCGGGATCAGGGCCGGCGGCTGGGCGGGGGCTGTCTGTGGGGGACGGGGCGGGGGTCAGGGAACCCAGGTGTCCGGGTTCCCAGCCCCCATCTCCCAGGGAACCCAGGCATCCGGGCCCCCACTCACACTCCACCACCAGCTTGAAGCTGGCCTGGTTGCTCCCAAGGTCATTGGTGGCCTGGCACTGGTAGTTCCTGGTGTGCTCGGGGTGGAGCTTCAACAGCTGCAGGACGCCCCCACTGCCCCCCTCTCGAAGCTGGAAGGTGTTGAGGTCATGGTCCCCTAACCCCCAGCTGAGCCGGGCTGGGGGGCTGCTGTCCACAGAGCACAGCGCCCACATGGAGCCTCCCTCCACAGCCTTCAGCTCCAAGTTGTTGCCTGGGAGAGAAGGAGGGAAACTGAGGCACAGCCTGGCTGGGCCCTAGCAATGGTCAACAGGGTCCTCCAGGGGGCGCTTGGGCAGCATCAATCCAACTGGAGGCTGCAGTGGCCAAAGGGGGCCACCTGGGGGCATGAGACCCATTGCAATCCCTCTGGGAACCAGGAGGGGGTGTACCATCCTCTCTGGATCTGGGAGGGCTCTAGGGCAGGGGTGGGCAAAATGTGCGGGCCACATACAGCCTGCCAGGCCAGTCTATCCAGCCCGCAGGGCTCCTAAAAAATTTAGAAAATTAATCTTTGTCTGCATCTGGCTGCCCGTGATGTGGCCCTCAATGGCTTGCCAAACTTTGGTAAGCGGCCCTCTGCCCAAAATAATTGCCTGCCCCTGCTCTAGGGGGTGCCATGCTGTGGCCAACAGGGTCCTCCAGGGGGCGCCAGGATGGTGTCAACCCAACTGGCCATGCACAATGGAAGCCACTCTGGGCCCTAGACCCACTGCAATGCCCCCATGTCGAGGCACTGAGCCCCCCACCCCCACCCCAGGGCCTCCCCTCTAGGGGTGCTGTGCCGGGGGGCAGAGCCAGAGGTCCCCGTTACCTTGAATAACCTTGAAATTCCTTCCATTGGCTCCAGAGATGGAGACATTAATGTCCAGGTCACGGGGGGCATCTGAAACACACACAGGGGGAGGGTTATTGCCCCACCCTGGATTTTCTGCCCCCCACCCAGCACCCCCTAGGCCATAACTACCCCAGAAGGGCCCGTTAGTGGCCTCCATTGACCACAGCAGGTCCCAGTTTGGTTGCTCCATCACCTCTGGCTCCCCCTGGGGGTCCCTGTAGGCCACAGCACACTGCCCCCCGAATCCCTCCTGGGGCCCTCACAGTGCATGGTGACCCGCACGCTCCGGTTGGCCGCCCCGTAGCTGTTCTGGGCCTGGCACCAATACACCCCAGTGTTGGCAGCACTGAAGTTGTGCAGCTCCAGGCGCGCTGGCCCCTCCTGGACGGGGTCTCTCAGGGTCTTGTCCCCCTGGGTCCAGTGCACGGAGGCGGGGGGCTTGCCCCCAGCCCTGCAGGTCAGGGTGAGTGCGTCCCCCTCCCAGGCCGGCACTAGAAGTGGGTCACCCGCGAGCACCGCCATGACTGGTTCTGGAAGGCAAGAAACGATTAGGACCAAGGTGGTTTGGAGATGCGGCTGGGTCTGGGGTGGGGGGCTGGGTGTCACGGTGCTGGGGGTGGCTGCTCTGGGGTGGAGCCTCCACTGGTCTCCCATCCAGCCCCCAAACAGCCCAGGCCCCTCTTAGCCTGCGAGGGTCCCCTCCCCGCCAGTGGCCCCGCTTTCCAGCCCCTCACCAGCATGTCCGTCTCTTCTCAGCGGCCCGTTGATCTCCGGGGTCCCGGGTGGGTCTGGGGGAACCACAGAGCGCGGATCAGGCCGGGAATCTGGACACCAGGCCTGGGTTCCTCCCGCTCTGGTAGGGGCGGGGGCCGGGGTTAGAGCAGGGGGCCCGGACACCTGAGTCCCCTGCAGCTCCGGGGAACGACGGGGGCACTCACAGACGATCTGGAGCCGGACGCTGGCCAGGACCGTGATCCCGCTGCGTTCAGGGTAGGAGACACGGCAGACGAGGTCCCTCCCATCATCCTCAGCGACGGGCTTGAATCCATGCTCGGAGCTGTACGTGGTGCCCCCTGCGTCCCGACTCGCTGGGGCCAGAGGCAGCTCCAAGGGCCCCGTCCAGGCCATGCTGGGGGGGGTCTCGGAGCATGAGCTGGGGGTCTGGCACGTTACATTCACTGCGGTCCCAGCCCGCAGCTTCCCGGGGATCCCATCCAGCCAGGGCGCCTGGATGATGGGCTTGTCTGTGGGGAGAGAGAGGAGGGTTGGGGGGCGGTTGTGGCAGGTGTTGTACTTGGCCAAGGTCCACTCCAGACATGGCTGCATTGTGAGATGTATTGAGCCGGGGGCTGAGGTATGCGAGGGGCACTGGCCCTCCCCCACGGTGGGGTTATCCGCATCTGCCCCTCCCCAGAGCTGGCTGCAATATAGAGGCCCAATGAGGCCAGGGGATGGGGGCGCTCTGGCTGGCATGGGGGAGGGGGACACCAGGGCAGATTGTTTCACCCCCCCCAGAGCTGGGCACATCCTGGCTCCAAGTAGACCTGGAGAGCTGGGACAAAGGGCTGGCTTCCCCGTTCCCCTGGGCCATTCCCCACCTGCTCCACCCCAGAACTGGGCGCATATGGGTCCCAAGTAGGCCTTGGAGAGTGGCCTATGGGAGGAAGAGGCAGGTGGGGCAGTGAGCACACCCCGGTCAGGCCAGGACCAGGCCTCTGCAGGCCGGGGGCAGAGGGGAAGGAGGGTTGGGGGCTGGAGGGGGGACGCCTTACCCAGCACTGAGACCTGGGGCTGGGTGTGTTGCCGCTCACTGTTGGGCTTGTAGGTGTATTTGAACTGCCCTCGCTCCACGCGGAAAGAATAGGTCCCGGCGTCGCTGGGCTGCACATCCTGGATGACCAGGGAGCAGTCGCCGGCCTGCAGGTCCTCCGAGAGCTGGAACCGGCCCCGGGCCTCGGCTGAGACACCACGAGATGGGTCACTGGTGGCCATGGGGGAGCCCCACACATAATCGGCCGGGTCCTTGAACCAGTAGCCGTGGAGCGTGGACGTGGGGTAGGATGCACCCGCCGAGGAGGGGTAGGTGAAGCGACAGGGGATGCGGCCGCAGGCGCCGCGCTGGACCGTGATCTGGGCCGGCGCCGCCAAGGAGTAGTCGGTGGATCGGGGCCGCTGGGGAAAGGACCCTGCGGGGACAGAGAGCTGGGATGGACTTTTTTTTTTTCTTTTTTCTTTTTTTTTTCTGTTTTTTTGCACCGGTCCTGGAAGCACTGTAATACCAGGTCAATGCATGGAGTGGATGGAGCACGCTCCGGTTCCACCACCCAATACCAAAAAGAATCCGCTCAATATAGACCTCCACAGCTGGTGCCCCCACTCCCGCCCGCAGCCCCCTGTGGCCCCGGTGCCCCTCACTCCCGCCCCCAGCCCCCGGCTCTTACCCCTCCAGAGCAGGGCGAGGATCAGGGCTCTCAGCATCGCTATGGGGGCAGCTCGAGTTCCTGCCCCCCCGCCGGGGCCCCGGTCCTCCGACTCCCGGCCCAGCTCCAGGGCTCTGGAAAGAGCCAGAGAGGGTGGAGGAGACAACCCAGGCGCCCGGCTCCCGGCCCAGAGCTGGCTGAGCGGGGCCAGGCGCTGCAGCCCCCCCAACACACCTGCGAGGGGAGCTGAGGCAGGGAACTTCCCCCCGCCCGGGGCTTCCCCGAGTGGGGGAGGGAGGAAGGGGCAGGGGGCGGGTCAGGACCGAGGGGTACCGGCAGGGCTGGGGGGGCTCCCCGGACCGGAGGGAACACGTTGAGCCGGAAGCCGAAAGCAGAAGTAGGAGTCTGGGCTGGGGGAGACGTTGTCTCAGAACAGCCCCACCCGCCCTTCCTGGAAACTTCCTCTTCCCCCCGTCCCCCCCGTGCAGCTAGAAAGAGAACTGAGGTCCAGACCCCCCCAAACCAGCCGTCCAGGCGCCCACCCCCCCCGCAGCCCCCGTTCCCCTCCCAGAGCTGGACAGACCCCAGATTCAGCTGCGCTGGTATACTTGGAAATACGGTAGTAGGAGGATTACCGTATGGCTCGTAGCACCGCACTACAAAAATCGGCCCCCTCGAGTTCCCCCCAGCTCCGCTCCCCGAGCCGCAGAGAGCCCGGACGCCTGGGCCCCCCCACGGTGTCACCCCCCCGGGAACCCGGGCGCCTGGGCCCCCCCACGGTGTCACCCCCCCCCCCCGGGAACCCGGGCACCTGGGCCCCCTCAAGGTGTCACCCCCCCGGGAACCCGGACATCCGGGCTCCCAGCTCCCCCTGCTCTCACCCCCCAGAGATGCTGGGTGTCTGGGCTCCCAGCTCCCCCTGCTCTCACCCCCAGCCCCCACTTCCCCCCAGGGACCCAGGCATCTGGGCTCCCAGCCCTGGCTCCCAACCACCTGCCCCTGGCTCCTCCAGCCCCTGTCGCCTGCCCCTGAGGGTCCTATCCAGGGCCTGGGATGCGCCCAGCTCTGGGGTGCAACAGCCACATAGAACAGCCCTTGTGGAGGAACTTACCTGGTGCCCCGATGCACCCAGCTCTGGGGTGGAGCGGCTGGAAGCAGCTTCCCAGAGACACTGCCTCCAGTGGGGACACGTCCGGCCTCAGCTGTGGCCAGCTCTGGGGAGCAGCTGGCGCCAAGTGGAACAGCCCGGGCCCGTTTGGGAAGGAAGTGGGGGGGTCTCTCCGGCTGAGGACCCCGGGCCGGACAGGGCTGCGGCCAGGGCCCGGGACGGCCGGTTACTCTCGCGGCCGGAAGGGGAAGTGGGTGACATGTGGCGCTGGCTGCGCTCAGCACCTTCCCACGAGAGCCGTCGGGCCCTGGCTGGGGGGAGAACCCGGGTGTCCGGGTCCCCAGCCCCCTGCTCTCCCGGTCCTAGCACCCCCCGCTGTCGCCTTCCTAAACCCGCTGCTTTAGAGCTGGAGAGCCCAGGCGCCCGGGCCCTGCTCCCCCTGGGCCTCCGGGCCCAGCCCCGCACTCACGAGACAACAACCAGATCCAAGCTGAGATTTCTTTATTACAAAGCCCGTACAGTTCCGTCCGCAGCCGGGCTGTCGGCTGGGGATGCGGCCAGCTCTGGGGAGGAGCAGCCGGTGGGAACATACAACAGCGGACATCAGAGGCTCAGATGCAGCCAGCTCTCGGGGGTGGCAGTTGTGGGGGTGGGAAATGTCTACACATAACACATAAAAGGCCGCCTTTCAATGCAGCCAGCTCTGGGGTGGAGTGGTGGCCACATGCAACAGGGTTTGTTTGCCGCCGAGATGCAGCCACTTCTGCGTAGGGGAGACACAGAACGAGCCTCAGCCAACAGGAACCTGCAGCCAGTTCTGGGATGGACCACAAGGGACCAGCCACAGATAACACCACACAGAGCAGAGTTCATTCACCCCCAGATGCAGCCAGCTCCAGGGTGGAGCAAGATGGGGCACAGCCACACATAACACCAGGCTGCAGCCAGCTCTGGGGTGTGGCAATAAGGGGGAAACACATAGGACAGGGCTCATTCCACACTGAAATGCAGCCAGCTCTGGGGTGGGGGACAGCCATATATAACGGCACACATAATAGAGCTCAATCACCACTGACATGCAGCCAGCTCTGGGGTGGAGGAATGAGAGAGACAGCCACATGTATCAGCACATGGGAAGGCCTCCCATAAGCCAGATGCAGCCAGCTCTGGGGTGGAGCAATGGGGTGACCCAGCCACAGATAACACCATCCAAAACAGGGCTCATTTGCTGGCCAGATGCAGTCAGCTCTGGGGTGGAGCAGGGCCAGATATAACAGCACATAGAAAGGGCTCACATCACTCTGGGATGCAGCCAGGTCTGGCATGGAGCAATAGAAACAGCCACACATAACACCACCTATGATGCTAGGATGCAGCCAGCCCTGGGGTAGAACAATACAGCCACACATAACAGCACACAGACAACCCTCCCATAGCCAAGATGCAGCCAGCTCTGGGGTGGAACAATACAAATGGCCACACATAAAATCACCTATCAAATCCAGATTCTGCCAGCTCTGGGGTGCAACAACACAACCCTCAGACACAACCCCACCTATCCCCCTCGGATGCAGCCAGCTCTGGGGTGGAACACCACCGGCAAACCCCCCCCACCCCCACCCCCACCCCCACTACACCCCCCAGCTCCCCGTCCCTCGGCCGCAAGGCCCAACAGTGGGTCCAGCACAGCAGTGGCAGCAGCGGGCAGTAGCGCCAGGTGTCGCCAGGCCACGTCCTGGCCCTGAGCAAAGCCCACCACGTGCGCCACGTTGTGGGGGCCCGAGGCGGCCAGCAGCAGGACCAGTGAGGCCAGCGCTACGCGGGCGGCCCGCAGCTTACGGCGCCGGCCCAGGCGGGACCGTGCCAAGGCCTGCAGGCAGCCGGCCGTGCAGAAAGCTGCTAGCACCAGCGGCATGAAGTAGAGCAGCATGGACAGCTCCAGGCGCAGGCTCAAGTGTGGCTCAGATGGGCAAACTGAGGCCAGGGTCCCATTGGAGGTGGTGGGGGTCTCGAGAGCCACCAGGGCTAGACCATGGGCCCCCACAACCCCCCAGAGCCCCCCGCAGATGAAGCAGGAGTAGCGGGGCTGACGGTAGCGCCGGTACGGCAGCGGGTAGACAGCACCCAGGTAGCGCCCAGCGCTGAGCGCAGCCGAGAAGCAGGCGGCGGCATAGAGGGAACCCAGGTGTCCGAGGGCAGCCAGGGGGCACAGGGGGCCCGGCGGGGCCCATCCAGGCCAGGCGGCTTCCAGGGCACGCAGGGGTAAGCAGAGGCCCAGCGCCAGGTCGGCCAGCAGTAGGTGCAGGCGGTAGATGCGGCTGGGGCTGGGGGGGAGCTGGGCCAAGCGGAACAGGGCAGCGCCGACCGCCGGCAGGCCCAAGGCGGCCGCCCCTGCGTTCACACACAGGCCCAGCCAGTCCGGGGGGGGCATGGTGGGCCTGTGGGAAGGAGAGGGGGGTGAGAGGGGACCCAGGCATCCGGGAGAGTCCCCGCCCCATCCCATCCCAGGATGAGGGGAACCCCGGTGTCCAGGAGCCATCCAAGGGCATGAGGAACCCAGGCGTCCAGGATACCCCCCTCCCAAACCCATCCCAGGGTGGGGAGAACCCAGGAAAGCCCCCTCCCACATTCATCCTAGAGTGAGGGGAACCCAGGCACGCGGGAGACCGACACCGCCCCCCCCCCCGACCCCTTCCCCAGCAGGGAGAACCCAGGCATCCAGGACACTAGCCCAGCTCCCCCCCCACCAGTCTCACCCGCACGCCAGGTGCTGTACGTGGCCCCACACCCACAGCCTCGAGGGTAATGGGCTGGAAGGGATGGAGACTTGTTGCCTAGAGATTGGCCCTGACAACAGGCCCCGCCCCGGGGATCCCGGAGAACCCAGGCATCCAGGGGTAATGGTCCATAAAGGACATTTATGACTGTGGGGGGGAGCGGAAGGCGGGGCATGTGGCTGGCGCGTGGCCTGTACAGCACCGAGCATGGCTGGGGGAGGAAACCGGATGGCATTACACTCACCCGGGGCCCAGCAGCTCCCCCCCAGAGCTGGGTGCATCTTGGGCCCATTCAAGCTGTCCTGGACTTTGTTATATGCAGTTGTTTCTGGCCATCCTACCCCAGAGTTGGGTGCATGTTGGGTCCGATCAAGCCCTCTTGGGCTGTTACATGCAGCTGTTCCTGGTCCTTCTAGCCCAGACCTCGGCACAACTTGGGCATGATCAAGCTCTCTTGAGCTCTGTTACATGCAGCTGTTCTCAGTTGATCCACCTCAGACCTGGGAGCATCTTGGGCCCAATGAAGTCCACCTGGGCTGTTATATGCAGCTGCTTCTGCCCGCTCTACCCCAGAGCTGGGTGCATCTCAGGCCAGAGGGAGCTCTCTCAGGCAATGTTATAGGGCAGCGTTCTCCCGGATGCCTGGGTTCTCCGCATTGTGCAGTGGGGGTCCTGGCATCCCAGACGCCTGGGCTGTCCCCCCTCCAGAGAGGGGTCCAGCAGGGGTCCTGGACTGCCAGACACCTGGGTTCTCCGTCCTTCATGCATGAGGTGGGATGGAGGTCTTGGGCTCCCGGACGCCTAGGTTCTCCATCCTTCAGCCACAGCTGGGCACCCAGGCTCTGCAAGTGGCTATACTATGGGGCTGGGGTCCCACAGTGCCCCCCAGAGATGGGTGCAGGGCACTCAATGCCGCAGGGCGGCGTATTGCACGCTGCTGTCTGAGTCCGAGTCCGAGTCTGAGACGGGGTCAGGGCGGCGCGCAGGGCGTGTGGGCAGCACCAGGGAGCAATAATGGAGCTCGGGCTCCTCAGCTGACCCCACGTTCTCATAGTCGCCCCGTGCCTCAGCCTGGGGGCAAAGGGCAAAGGGCAGGGGCAGCCTCCTCAGTGCCGCTCACTCCTGACCTGCAGTCCCCTGCCTACCCCCAGCCCTGCCAGTGCCCCTCACTCCTGACCCACAGCCCCCGCCACCCCACACCTGCCAGTGCCCCTCACTCCCGACCTGCAGCCCCACCCTGGCTGGTACCTTCTGGGGCCCGTCCGGCTTTTTTAGGACACTGTAGACCACAGTGTCACCCTGCGGCATCCTGGGAAAAATTGGGGGGAGGAGGCAATGAGAAGCAGCCTGGACACCTGGATCCCCCTAGCCCGGGCCCAGACACCCAGATTCTCCCCCTCCCTGGGGCCCCGGCGCCTGGGTTACCTGGGGGAGGCGGCCAGCCCATCATGGGAGCCAGGGGGGAACCAGATCTCTGAGTAGTTGAGGGCGTCATCAGGGGTCCCTGGAGGGCCCGGGGGGCGGAACCCCAGCCTGGCTCCGCCCTCCTGGTGCCGCACCTGCACAGGATTGGGCCCAGATACAGCCAGTACTGGGGTGGAGCACACAGCATAACGCGGGCCCCTCGATGCGCCCAGCTCTGGGGTGCGGCCGCATGGAAGCAGCCACATAGAACAACCCTCCCCACACTCCCCCATGACCTCACCTTCTTGTGCTTGACCCAGAATGACCTTTGACCCCCGACCACCGGGACAATGTCGTTGGGCACCTGCTGCCGCTTCCTCCTGTGGGGGGGAAGGGGGGTGAACCCCGGTGCCTGGGTTCCCTGGGGGGATGGAGCTGGGGGTCAGGGTGGGGGCCACATGCCCGAGTCCCCTACACGTACCAGCGCCACAGGCCCAGCACCAGCGCCCCCAGCAGGATGAGCAGGGCCAAGCTGCCCCCCGAGGCCACGGCCGTGATGCGCCGCACGGTGGCTGCGCTGTCTGCAAGGGAGGGGTGAGAGCGGGGGGGCCGGACACCTCGTTTCTCTATGGGATCGGGGGGGTTCCTGGGTGTTTGGGGTCTCGGGGGGGGCCTCAGGGGGTTCCTGGACACCTGGGTCTCCGGGGGTGGGGGGTCCCATCGCCTGGGTTTGGGGGGCCTGTTTCCCAGATGCCTGGGTTCTTGGTAGGGTCTGGGTGTGGGGGGGCTCCTCCAGGGGGGTCTTGGGCGGGGTTCCCAGACGCCTGGGGTCTCTGGGGGGGTCTTGGGGTGGGGGCCATTCCTGGATGCCTGGGCTCCATGGGATCTCTGGTGGGGGTCTGGGTGGGGGGTCCCAGATGTTTGGGTTTCTTACAGTGCACGGTGAGGACAAGGAGGGCACCGTCGGTGACCCCTGCATGGTTGGTGGCCCGGCAGTAGTAGGTCCCAGTGGCTTGAAGCTGGAGGCGGGGCAAAGGCCAGGCTGGGCCCACCCCCCAACCCAGCCACACCCCATTGTGGTACCAGTCGTAGCGGTGGGGGTGGGGCCACGCCTTGGTCTCGCAGCGCAGCATCGCAGTGCCCCCTTCCACCAGGCGCCCGCCCGGCTCCACCAACAGCCGCACTGCTTGCGGAGGGTCTGTGGGGGCACAGGGTCAAGGGTCACGGCCTGGACGCCTGGGTTCCACACCCAGGGGTCAGGACCCGGATGCCTGGGGTCAGGGGTCAAGGCATCTGGATTCTAAGCCCTGGGGTCAGGGGTCAGGACCTGGATGCCTGGGTTCCAGGCCCTATGGCAGGGGCCCAGGTGCTGGGGTCAGGGCCTGGATGCCCGGGGTCAAAGCTCTAGGGTCAGATGCCTGGGGTCAGAGGTCAGGGGACCTTGATTCTAAGCCCTGGGGTCCAGGCCCAGACACCTGGGTCCTGCTGGAAGTGCGGGGCAGGGGGTTGGGGCCTCAGGACCCTCCCGGTCTTCTGGGTCCCTCTGGGGTAAGGTCCCTCCCAGACTCCTGGGTTCCTCCAAGTGGGGATGGAGGGTGGGGTGCGACTTACACCAGACCTCGAGGATGTGGGAGGGGCTGTCGGCGGCGCCAGCGATGTTCTCGGCACGGCAGTGATACTGCCCAGCATGGTGGGGGTGGGCGTGGGGCAGGTGCAGAGCCGAATCGGGGCCAGGGGGGGCCAGTGTGGCATTGTCAAGGAACCAGGTGAAGGTGGTGGGTGGGGGCTGGGCACTGCCCACGGCACAGCGCATCTCCACAGGGGTCCCGGCCAGCACTTTCCTCCCTGCCTGCGGCTCCACCTGCACCTGCACCTCCCTTGGCCGGACTGGGGGGGTGGACCACAGACAGGGGAGCTGTCAGTCAGAGTCAGGCTCTGCCCACTGCCCAGCTGGCCTTGCCCCCTGCCAGCCCCATGCTCTGCCTACCTCCCTGGCTGGCCACACCCCTGCCCGGGACCAGCCCCCCCTACCAACTCCTGTCCCCCCTCTGCTCCCCCCACCCCTGGGATACCCAGATGTGCAGGGAAGTCTGGGGTCCGGGTTGTGCACGCGTGCACACACAGATGCAGACGCATACGTGCACAGGGAACCCAGGTGTCTGGGACACCCCCATGCTCCTCCCTCTGCCATCCCAGTGCTCCCAGTCCCCCCCAGTGCCCCCCGTTCCTTCCTAATCCCCATGCTCCCAGTCATCCCCAGTCCCCTCAATGCCCCCACCCCAATGTCCCCAGTCCCCATCTCAGTGCCCCCAGTGCCTCCCATCCCAGTACCCCCAGTGCTCCATCTCACTGCTCCCAGTGCCCCCAGTCCCCCCATCACAATCCCTCCCACCCCAGTGCCCCCACTCACAGAGCACATCGAGGGTGGCAGGGAGGGATCGGTTGGTGCCCAGCTCATTTTGGGCCTCGCAGGCGTAGGCACCACGGTGCTGGGGGCCAACACTCAGCTCCAGCATGGGCCCGGACAGGTGGAGTGCCAGGGGCTGCCCATCGTGGTACCAGGCCCAGGTGGGTGCAGGGCAGGCGTCCCCCCCGGCACAGCTCAGCCGCACCACCGTGCCCTCCAGCACCTGCCCCTTGGGCTCCAGCACCAGCTGCACGGCCTCTGGCGGGTCTGCGGGCAAAAGGAGGGACTCAGAGGAATGGGCGGAGCCTGGGGAGGGTGAGGCCCTGAGCCTGGTAGTGCCAGGAGCAGGGCCTGAGGGTGATGAACAGGCTGTGGTGGGTGGGCAGGGCTTGGGGTGATGAGCAGGGACGTGGCTGGCTGGGTTGGCTGAGAGACTGAGCCTGGAGCTGGAAGTGGGAAGGGCTTGAGGATGAGGGCTGGGATGGGCGGGGCTAGGGGGGGTGGGCAGGGCCTGGGTTTGGTGAAAGCCTGAGCCTTGACTTGGAAGGGGTGGGGCTTGAGGGTGATGGACAGGAAAAGTGGGCGGGACCAGGGAGGGGGATGCCAGGCTTGGGCAAGAGGCTGAACCCAGGGCTACAAATGGGATGGGGCTTAGGCTGATAGACAGGTCTGGCTCCAGTGAGAGCCCAATGCCAAAAAGGGGTGGGGCTCGAGGCCACAAGGGGCGGGGCCTAGAGGCTGCTTGAGTCTGCAGAGAGCCCAGTCCTGGAAAGCAGGCAGGGCCTGGGGCTGGGAAGGGACAAGGGCTCCCCCAGGCCTGGCAGACAGGGAGCTGGCAGCCCAGGCACCTGGGGCCAGGGCTGATGAACATCCTTGAAGCCCCGCCCCTCCTCCCTGCTGCCCGTGGGGGTACTCACACAGCACAACCAGGTCCCAGGGCGCAGAGCGGGCAGAGCCGATGCTGTTGCGGGCCTCGCACACGTAGGCGCCAGCATCCTTGGGCTGGGCCGAGCTCAGCTTCAGCTGGGCCCGATCCTGCCCTGGTAGCTCCCGCCTGTCCCAGAACCAGCGGAAACTGGTGGCTGGTGGCTCAGCCTGGCAGGAACAGAGCAGCACTGCGGGCGCCCCCGCACGCGCAGGCACCGACTCCAGCCTCAGCGCCATGGCCCGTGGGGCGTCTGCAAGGGGGAGAGACATGGGGTGAGGGACGGGACCCAGGCGCCCCAACTCTCTCCCCAACCTGCTACAGGGCCCCAGTTGTGCCTGCTCCCACCCTCCAGGTACTGGGCCCCCAGGTGGGGGTGTCCCAAACACCTGTGCGCCATGTGTGCGTGTGCGTGGCCTGCTGTGACCCTGGGATAACACACAACTGCTGAGTCCCTGCTGGAACAGAGGGAGCCAGAAACTAAGACCCCTTTCACCCAGCGGAAGACCCGAGGCCAGCGCCCCCGACAGTCGCTGCTGTCATGTCTACGGAGCCACTTCTCAGGTCACATTCTGGACAGCACACCTGTAATGTGATTAGGGATTCCTGTTTAAGTATGTTCGGGTCTCTCTCTATGCGAATTCGTTTTGTGCGAATTCACTTATATGTGACAACCTTATTTATACCAGAAATTTGCTCTGTGAGAGAAAAATCCAATGTTACGTGAAGTCGGCCGGCCATGAGCTCCCTACAGGCTGGCAGAGTCCCAGCCGCAGGGAGCTGGCAGGGAGCGGGAGGAAGGCGGTGAGATGGGGGCGCCGCGTGCACGTACAGTACATGCACGTGGCCCCAAGTGACCTCGAGGGCAGCTCTGGCAGGTGAGATGGGCGAAGAGGTGGACTGAGGACCCTGTAGGGAGGAGCTGGGCGAGGCTGGGGCTGCTGTCCAGCCGGGGGGGTACTTGGGGCCTGGGGCTGCAGTGTGCAGCTGCAGGGCCCCAGTGGGGAGCAGGACAGAGCCTCTGGTGGCTCCCCGCCGCCGTGCACATGTCCAAGGGAAGGGGCAGATGCATGGGCACAGCGGGCCCTGGCCCTGATCCTGGGCCTGACTCAGCTCCTCTCCCTGCCTGGTCCCAGCGCCCTGCACCCTGCTGAGCTGGCCACACGGCTCCTGTGGCCCAGGGCAGCACCCCTCAGAGCAGCAGGCACAGGAGGTGACTCCCCAGGGCAGCACAGGATGAACAGCCTGGCCTGGGGGGCCTGAGGGGGACATGGCCCCAATCCTGGGTCGGGCTGAACACAGGTGGTGCTGAGACCACGGCCCAGCTGGACCTCACCCCCCAGCACAGGGACCACGGCCACGTCCTCACCTATGCCCCAGCGTGATGCCTGCCGGGCTGTGGAGGCTGGGGGCAGGGAACAGCGGGGCCATGTGGAGAAGGTGCTCACCCCACACTGCCTTGGCAATGTGCCCGCTGTGCATGCCACTGCTTGCAGCGTGGAGCTCACAGCCTCTCCGCACAGCAGTTATTGCATTGTGCAATTACTGTTTGAATTCGTCATGGTTTGGGGGGGGGGCAGCAGAGTGAGGATGGCACGTGCCCCTATTAATTACATGTAATAATGGATTCGCTTTATGTGAATTCGCTTTATGCAAGGTTTTTTGGAATGCAACCCTCGCATAAAGAGACCCGAGTATAAATCCTTGCAGGGCTCAAGCAAAAATAATCCTAGTAGAGAGAGAGAGAGAGAGAGAGAGAGAGAGTGTGTGTGTGTGTGTGTGTGTGTGATGCCAGGGTCCTAGCCGCCTTCTCCCCTGACCCCAAACCCTGTCCCTCCCAGCCCCCCCACTCACACTGTACTTGGAGGCTCAAGTCGGGGGACGTGTCCATGCCTTCGCTGTTCTGGGCGGTGCAGTGGTAGGTGCCAGTGGAACGAGGCACCTGGGCTGTGAATTTCAGCTCAGGGCTCTGCTCTTCCAGGGTGTTCCAGTTCCGGCTCCAGTGGTACTGGTAGATGGGGGGGTTGGCGCCCCCGAGCACGTCACAGCGCAGCTGCACGGACTGCCCTTCGGTCACCACTGGCCCTGGCATCACTGTCAGCGTCACATTACGTGGTGGGTCTGCAGGGGGCAGAGGCCATTACACACCAGAGCTGGGCGAATCGGGGCATGAGCAGCACAGGGCAGTCCCCAGCTGGCATCCCGGGGTGGGTTGGGAGCGGGGCTTCCACTGACTTCACACCCCTAGTGCAGGCCCCACCCCCAGGGACCTGCCCTGTCCCCTTACCACCCACCTCCATCCCAGAGCTGGGCACACCAGGGCCCCAGCAGCCCAGGGCAGCCCCAAGCTGGCGTCCCAGGGTGGGCTGGGAGGCGGGGCTTCCACTGGCCACTCCTCCCAAGCCAGGCCCCACAGCCTCTGCACTCAGGTCCGCTCCAGAGATGGGCACAGCCCTCCGCCACCCGACTCCCTTGGCCCCACCCGTTTCCAGCCCCGCCACCACTCACAGAGCACTTGCAGCATCAGGCTTGCAACAGGGGCACTGCGGGTGTCCAGGGCGCAGGTGAGGACACGTCTGTGGTCCCCGCGCTGGGGGGTGAGGTCCAACTGGGCCACGGTCTCAGCGCCGCCTGTGTCTAGCCGGGCCCAGGATCGGGACTGTGTCCCCCGCAGGCCCTCCAGGCCCCTCCAGGCCAGGCTCAGGGGCTGCAGGGGGCAGTGGTGGAGCAGGGAGCAACGCAGCTGGGCCCGGGCCCCCTCCCGCAGCTGCTCCGAACCCTCCAGGTGGGGCGTGGGGCTGACCGCTGTGGAGAGGGGGGGCACAGGTCATGCCTGGGTTCATGCCCCAGGGTGGGAGGGGGTGAGAGGGCCTAGATGCCTGGGTTTGTGCCCCAGGGCAGGAGGGGGTTGGTGGGGGCCAGACACCCTGCTCTGTGAGGGGTCTGGGTCAGGGGTCGGGTTCTGCCCCATGGGGGCAGGTGGGCTGGGGCAGTGGGAGCTGGGGCCCGGACGCCTGGTTCCCTCCCACTCTGGGATGCGCATGGGGGCTTGTGGAAAGGGGGAGAACCGGGGATCCCGGACACCTGGGTTCCCTCACCTGCCACCTTCACCTCAATCTTCTCCATCCACCGCTGGTACCGCTCCCCCTTTGTGTTCATCTTCCCTGGGGGGTAGGAGGCATTGACCCAGACCCCATAGGTGCCGTTGTCCCTGGCCTCCACGTTCTGGATGAGGAGGCTGCAGTTGCTCTTGAGGTCGCCCAGGAAGGAGACCCTGGAGGCCAAGACCGGCGGCAGAGCGGCCTCAATCCGGGCCAGCTCCATGCCGTCATAGCCGTTGGTCTGGCGGTTCCAGAGGGGGTTGTGGTACCAGACGAGGGTGTGCACAAGCCCTGGGTTGGCATTGGTGAAGGGGGTGAAGCAGGCCTGGTAGCGGCACGGGATCTGCAGGCAGGTGCCCGGCCAGGCCAGCAGCGTTTCAGGCATCTCCACAGGGCGCTGGCACCTGCCCAGGGCACCTGGGGGCAGGAAGGGGCCGTGTGCAGTGCTTGGGCCACCCCGATCCCAGTCCAGGGGAATGTACACTGCCCAGGCACTTGCAGGCCACAGGGATTGTGGCTTCCCGGAGAAGCCAGGTGTCTGGGCTCCCGGCACCCCTGCTCACACCCACAACCCCCACTCCCGACCCCGAGCCCCCAGGTGTCTGGGCTTGCAGAGCCCCCCGGCCCGCTCCCCTCAGGGAACCCAGGCGTCCCAGATGCCAAGCCCCGTCCCTGCAGACCCTCCTGCCCTCTGCCAGCTAGCAGGACCCCAGGCGCCCGGGCTCCCAGAATCCCCTGCTCTCACCCCCCCAGACCCCACCGGCCTCCTAGAGCTGGAGAGAACCCGGGCACCCCCCGCACTCGTTCCAGAGATCCCCCCCCAGGGGTCGCATGCATCCGGGCGCCCAGCCCCCACCCAGGGAACGCAGGCATCCGCCCACCACTCACCTGGGAGGAACAGGGCCCAGACCAGCCGCCACATGGTGCAGTCTGCGCAGCAAAGGGTGAAAACCTGAGAGCGGGAACCAGGCATCTGGGTCCTACCCTTTACTCTGACCCCTGGTTCCCCCCACGCCCAGGCCAGGCCGCCACAAAGGGGAACCCAGTCTCTGACCCCACTGACCTCCCAGAGCCGCAGGGCCCAGGCAGCAGCACTGTTGGGGCGGAAGAGCACAGCTAAACTTAGCTCCGGCACCAGTTTGGTTCTGACAGGGCCTGGGGGGTGTGGGGACTGCGAACCCGGATGCCTGGGTGCTCCCCCCCACCGACTGCCTTCAGGGTCCAGTGCTTCCCATGCCTCACTGTGGCTTCCTCTGGGGTGGAACTGGGCCCAAAGAGTGGGGGGGGCATCCTATAGGGGCAGGTGCCCCTATAACCCCCCCAAACCCCTGGCTCTGGGGGTCTCCCATTGGGCACCGACCAGTCCCGGCCCTGCTTAGCGTAGCTGGAGCTCTGGCTTTGTGGGGAGCACATGCCTCACGTGATGCAGCCCCGATCCCCACTGCCCCCAGCCCCCTCCCCCCCCCAAGCTCTCACTTCTCCTTTTGGGGGTAAACAAGCTCAAAATGGGTCTGTTTGTTCCCTGTGGAACAAAAAAAACCCCACCCACATCCCGGGGAGCGGCCCAGCCCCTGCTGCCCTGCCAGAGACCCCAGGTGCCCAGGCTCCTGCCCCACTGCGCTCGCCTCCCCGGGGAACGCAGGTGTCCGGGGACCCGTTGCCTCCTCCTCTCACCCCCCAGCCCCCACTAAACAACCCAGGTGTCCAGACACCCACCTCCGCTGCTCTAACCCCCTGGACCCCATTCCCCCCCTCGAAAACTGAGGCCCTCCCTGCCCCTCAGCCCCCAGCCCCCACTCCCCTCCTGGAGAACACCTGCGCCCTGCCCCAGCCCCGGCCTGCTCAGGCCTGGCTCCACTCCCAGAGAACCCAGGTGCCCGGCCCCCCCGTGCCCCCATCCCCCTGACCCCCCCCAGAGAACCCAGGTGCCCGGCCCCCCGTGCCCCCATCCCCCTGACCCCCCCCAGAGAACCCAGGTGCCCGGCCCCCCCGTGCCCCCATCCCCCTGACCCCCCCCAGAGAACCCAGGTGCCCGGCCCCCCCGTGCCCCCATCCCCCTGACCCCCCCCAGAGAACCCAGGTGCCCGGGTCCCCCGCGCCCCCATCTCCCTGACCCCCCCCAGAGAACCCAGGTGCCCGGGCCCCCCGCCCCTCCATCCCCCTGACCCCCCCCCAGAGAACCCAGGCCCCCCACCCCTCCATCCCCCTGACCCCCCCCCAGAGAACCCAGGTGCCCAGGCCCCCCACCCCCCCATCCCCCTGACCCCCCCAGAGAACCCAGATGCCTGGGCCCCCTGCATCCCCACCCCCGTGACCCCCCTGGGAACCCAGGTGCCCGGGGCCCCAGGCCTCCCACCGCGATGGCGGAGGCGTGGGTACCTGCGGTGATGCCTGTGGCCGATGTGGGGAGCTGGTGGCGGGGATCAGGCCCTGCCCCTTGCTGGGGGGAGGGGCTTGTCAGGGGAGCTCACCATTACACCCCCAGGGCAGGAAGAGGAGGG
Organism: Crocodylus siamensis; assembly: GCF_052110815.1. Taxonomy (NCBI): domain Eukaryota; kingdom Metazoa; phylum Chordata; order Crocodylia; family Crocodylidae; genus Crocodylus; species Crocodylus siamensis. Next base: position 24,072,340 of record NC_143400.1, read on the forward strand.
GGGCAGGGACGGTGTATCTAAGCAGGTGAGGGCCTGGTTGGTGCCTGGATGGGAGACCAGTGGCTCTGGGGGAAGGGGAGTCCCAGCCGCCACTGCCCCCCACCCAGAGCAGAACCCAGGCGTGGGGGCTCCCAGCTCTCACCCCATAACCCTGCCGGCTGAGGAAGAACTCAGCTGTCCTAGAGCCCCGCCCCCGCCCCAGGAGCAGCTGTGGCTCCACCCCCCAAGTAGGGGGAGGTCCACTCTTGACCCCACCCCCAAAGGGGAGGCCCCCTTCTTGCCCATACAAAGACTCTTCCTCCCACCCCAGTCACCCTCTGGCTCCGCCCCCAGGCAGCACAAGGAGGATGCCCAACCCCTCAAGCCCTGCCCCCTCCAGCTCCAGGCTCAGGCACTCAGCCAACCCAGGCGTCCACCTGCCTGACCATCACCCCAAGCCCTGCCCAGCTCAGCTTGTCCATTACCCTCAGGCCCCAGTACCAGGCTCAGGCTCTCACCCAACCTTGGCCCTGCCCAACACCCCATCCCTGCCCCAGCTGGGGCTCCCTGGCTTGCTTTGGCTTGATGATGCACCCAGCTCTGGGGTGGCTCTGCTGGGTATAGTGCCCCCCACAGACCGACCAAGAGATGTTATGCTGACGGCAACACTGAGATCCGTGGTGCCTGAGGGGTGAACCGTGCGGCTGCGCTGCAACGTCCCCAAGGGCACCAACCCCCGCATCTTCCAGTACCCCTGGACCTGGGACTGGGCAGTACTAGGAGAGCAGGGCCCCGAGCTGGCCTTCCCAGCCTGGTCATCGGGCACCTACCGCTGCACGGCCTGGAGTCTCAAGGGCGAGGACACATCCCCTCCATTCCACTTGGTTGTGTGGCGTGATGCCCCACAGCCTCAGCTGCATCTTGTCTGCCAGCCTGGCGCCCCCAAGTCCTACTAGTGAGTGGCCATGAATGGCAGTGGGGGACTGGGGGCTGCCCCAGATGGAGGCGTTGGAGTCACCCCATATCCATAATGGAGGAAGGGGGTAATTTTTGAGGTGAGGGTTGCTTGGTGCCAAGATGCAGCCAGCTCTGATGGGGAGCAGCTTAGAAAGGGCTAAGTGTAACACTGCACTGGGGGAAGGGGGGGAGAGGAGCTTATCTGGGGTGGATCCATCCAGGACCAGCCAAGTATCACACACTCGAGGGAGGAGATCAAGCCACCTCTGGGGGCTGCAGGCAGCTCAACACCAGCGGGAGGCAAGGGCAGGGGATGGGAAGGACGGGGTGGGTGGGTGGAAATGCGGCTACCTCTGGAGGGCCAGGTACAGCACCGGGCGCGGAGCAAAGAGCCATGAGACAGCAGCAGGGTCCGGAATGGCTTTATTGAGAGCCAGAGCAGCCTGGATGCCTGAGTACTTGGCAGCTCCAGGAGGGGCGTGGGGCTGGGGAAGGTCCCCGGGCTCCTGAGGTCCCTCCTGGCTCAGGCGTGGAGGCTAGATACATTCACAGCCGACTGGGTGGTGGCCTTGCTGGTGGCAGGAAATGGACGAGCCAATGAGACCAGGGCGCGGGGGAGGGTGGGGCCTCCCAAGCCCCACCCCCCAAGCAAGCCCTGGACCCAGCAAGCCTCACTCATTCTTACCTCTCTATCCCTAAGCTCCTAAACCCCTCCACCCAGCTCTTCCCTAGCCCCATCTCTCAGACATTGACCATGCTCCCCTAAGGCCCCTGTTAGCTCCGCCCCCTGGGCCCCTATTAGCTCCACCCCTGCGCTCACCTACTCCGCCACAGTTGGTCCCGGGTCCAAGCCAGGACCCCGCGGCCTCTCCACAAGCAGCAGCTGAGGTCCAGGCCCAGCAGGACAAGGAGGAAGACTGAGGCCACCAGCCCAGCCACGGACCCTGGGGGCAGCCTCCAGCCTGTGGGAGGGAGGGCAGAGCTAGGCCTAGACACTTGGGTTCACCCCGGCTCCTAGAGAGGCCCAGACACCTGGGTTTTCCACATACCCCACCTCAATCCAGGGTGCAGCCAGCTCTGGCCAAGTAGAATAGGCTGAGATGCGGCTGGCTCTGGGGTGGGCTCTCACCTCCTGCCTGTTCCAGGTGCAGGGCGTGGCGCACCGCGCCAACTGCATTGGAGGCCTCCAGCACCAGCTCTGAGGAGAAGTCCCACGAGGTCTTGGGGGTCACCTGGAGTCACGGGTCAAGGTGAGAAGTGGGGCCCCAGAGGTCCCCCCTCCCCCCGCCCGGTCTTGTGCGGGGGGGGACGACATGCAGAACCCAGGCATCTGGGACACACAAATGTGCATGCATGCACACACGCACACACAGAGGACCCAGGTGTCTGGGACATACATGCACACAGCCCAGGCATCCGGGGCACGCGCACATGGAACCCAGGCATTTGGGACAAACCCTTGTGCATGCACACACATACACACAGGACCCAGGTGTATGGGACACACAAGTGTGCACAGACACATGCACACACACACTCAAAGGACCCAGGCATTCAGGGCATCCATGATCTTTCTGGCTGCGGGGAGAGCGGCACTGCATGCCAGAAGCACGCGTGTCCTGGGCCCCGTAGTGCTGTGAAAACTCACCTGCAGGGCATAGTGGTGCCGGGCGCCATCCCGGCCCAGAGGCCGCAGGGTGAGGGTCTTGCCCTGCCAGGCCACAGTGGCTGTGGGGGCAGGGTGGGCCCAGACAGTGAAGTTCACGGTCACAGGGGTCCCAGGCCGGGCACAGACTGAGCTGTTGTGGGGGGTCTCGATCCTGGGGGAAACTGAGGGGGGCAGGGCCTGGTCAGACCCACCAGCCCCCAGCTCTGCCTCCCTGGGCCGAGTCCACCAAGCCCCAGCCCCGTCCTGCGCCCACATGCACTCCCCCCCACCCCAGGATCCAGGACACCCCCGCCCCCACACAGGCATCCAGGCCCACCAAAGCCCCACCCCCTGCAACGAACCCCAGTGCCCCCCTTCCCGCACACTCACAGAGCACGCTGAGTGTGACCGCGCGTGTGACCTCACGCCTGCGCCGGGCCTGGCGCCCGCGACATATGTAGACACCAGCGTCGCCTGGCTGCGCCGCCACCACGACCAGTGTCCCCTCCTGCACTACCAGGCGGCCTGCGGTGCACACACGTACACATCACCCCCCAGCCCCAGGGGGGCTTTGAGGGACCCTCCTGCCCCCTTCTGCTGCCCCGCCTTGGGTGGGTGCCTGGCAGGGGGCAGACAGCACCATGGGGGGCAGCTGTCAATCAACCAGGGGGGTGGGGCCTGACTGGGAGGGGGGACCCCAAGACTGGGCTTGGGGGACCTTCCCAGTACAAACCAGTAGAGACTGGGGGGGAATTTCCATAGGGAACTGGGGCCTGGGGCTTTGTGGGTGGTCCCCCACCCCCTCATAGCCCCCCAGTCCCATAAAGCCCTTCGCTGGAGCCCCCCATCAACCCTCCCCAATCCCTCTGCCTAGCCGCCTCCTGGACCCTGCAACTCCATAATGTCCCTCCCTCAAGCTCCCCCATCAGAGCCCTCCCCATCCCATATGCCTCTTCCTGGAAGGCCCCATTCCATCAACCCCCCTCAATCCCATAGTGCTCCTCCCTGGGCCGCCCCATCATACCTTTTTTTTTTTTTTTTTTTTCCCCCCCTGTTTTTTTGCACCGGTCCTGGAAGCACTGTAATACCAGGTCAATGCATGGAGTGGATGGAGCACGCTCCGGTTCCACAGGGGAAGCAGCGTGACCACATAGGCGAGCTCCCCAGGGTAATTGTGTCTGATATGTTCTCCATAGGAGGTCTATATTGAGCAGATTCTTTTTGATATTGGGTGGTGGAACCCCCCTATCATACCTTTTTTTTTTTTTTTTTCCTGTTTTTTTGCACAGGTTCCCCCTATCATACCACCCGATCCCTTAATGTCCCTCCCTACCTCCCCCCATCATCACTCACGCTTCCCCACGGAGGCCAGGTCACTCCCTCCACGCTCCCAGGTCACAGTGGGGGTTGGGGTCCCTGTGACCTCGCACTTGACCTTGGCTGTGGCCCCTTCGGCCACCTCCACCACCGCAGGGGTCAGGGCCACGATCTTGGGGTCCTCTGTAAGTGCCCCCGGGGGGCAATAAAGGGGGGCAATGGGCAATAAGCAGGGGAGGGGCATGAAGGCTGGGCCAGTAGCAGCTTCCAGCTACTTTGCATAGGCCCCGCCCCCTTCTGTGTAGCCCCGCCCACCACCCTCAGCCCTGGCCCAGGTCCCATCCATTTCCCCTGGTCCTACTTCTGTAAGCCCTGCCCACTATTCAGACTGGGAATCCTGGTCCATACAGGCCTATAGGGCCCAGGGACCCTGGTCCATATGAGGCTGTGAAGCTTGGGGGACCCCAATCCCTATGGGGCTATAGGGCCTAAAGACTGCTGTATATAATGCCTGAGGGCCTCTGGTCTATACAGGGCTATAGGGCCCAGAGACCCTGGTCCATATGGGGCTATGATGCTTGGAGAACCTCAGTCCTTATGAGACTATAAGGCTCAGGGACCCTCATATATGATGTCCAAGGATCTCCCGTTCATATGAGGCTATATGGCCCCAGGCCCCCAGAACGTACAGGGCTATAGGGTGCAGGGTCCCCAGTCTATAGGGGACTATAATGCTTGGGGGACCCCAGTCCCTATGGGACTATAAGGCCCAGGGACCCTCATAATATGATGCCTGAGGCGCCCTGGTCCATATGGGGCCGTAGCACCCAGCTCTCACCAGCAGGGCGGATGTCAATATTGGCAGCAACGTCATCCCCGGAGTCAAAGGTGCCCTGGCACCAGAAGCGCCCGCCCTGCTCCAGCGCCATCAGCGTCACGTGCAGCTCGGCGCGGCGCTCGTCAACCCGCCGCTGCCGGAACGGCCCCGCCTCGGCGCCACGGTCCCCCTCTGGCACCACGGCCTCATCCGGGCCCAGCCACACGGGGCTCGCCTCGCCCCCGCCACGCACTGCCAGCACCAGGGAGGGCATGAGGGCGTCGCACCGGGGGGTAGGGGGGGTAGATAGACAGATAAATACATATGGAGATGGACATGGAGATGGATGGATGGCGAGAAGGTCATAGAGATGCATGGATGGGGCCATGTTGATGGAGGGATGGATGGATGGTTACAGGGATAGATGGAAGGATGGGGGGGCTGGGAGCTGGGAGAAGGGGGCCCCATGCCCCACACTCACCCTGGCACAGAAAGAAAGTCTCATTTCCAAGCTCCACTGCGCCGTCAGCCGGGATGATCTCCAGGGTCCCAGGGCTGCCATGCACCCACTCTGGGGGAGTGAAAGGGGTCAGTACCACCCCGCCCGGATGCCTGGGTCCTCCCTAGCTCTGGGAGGAGAGAGGGGGAGCCTGGTGGGGTGACATCAGAGGGGCCCAGAGCCCGGGTTCTGCCGGAGAGCTGCACCACTGGTCGACCCCCCAGGGGCAGGTGCCCAAGAGCAGACCCAGGCGTCCAGGCTGTCCTCACCAGGGAGGAGGAGGAGGAGGAGCAGGGGTCCCATCCTGCTAGACAGGGGGTCAGCTCAGTGCTGCCAGAGCCTGGACGGGGATGGGTATAAGAGCTCGGAGCCCCCACCCCCATCCAGTGGGGGGAGGGCAGGACCCAGACGCCTGGGTCCCAAACATTTGTGTGTGCGCGTGTGTGTGTGTGTGGTGTCCCGGATGCCTGGTTTCTTCCCCTGCATGTGCTGTGGCTGCAGTTGGACGCAGCTCCCTGGCGCCAGGCCCAGGGCCGAGGCCCACGAGGGTTTCCTGGCTGGTCTGGGGGGGTTGGAGCCCTGCCCAGCTCCCAGCTGGTGACCTTCACCCCTGGCTCCAAGCACTGGACATACCCCCCCTACCTGAGCCAGCCCCTGCCCTGGCTGGGGGGGGGTGGGCCAGGCTGGGGGCATCTCCCACCCAGAGAAGGACCTGAATATCCACATTGGGACCCAGGCGTGCAGACTCCCAAAGCCCCCCGCTCCCAACCCCAACAACCCTCTCATCCCCCACAGAGAACCCAGGCATCCGGGCTCCCAGGTCTCCCTGCTCTCACTCCCCCCCCCCACCCTAGTGAACCCAGGCATCCGGGCTCCTGCCCGCCCCGCTCAAATAACCCAGGCATCCGGGCTCCTAGCCACACTGGGTGGCCTGCAAGCTGGTGCCCAGTAGGGGGAGGCCTCCTCCCAGTAGCTGGGGCGGGGGGCAGGGGGAAACTGGGAGGTCTCCCCTGGAGCAGGGGAGGGGGGGCAGGCCTTGGGAAGGAGCACAGGGGGAGAGACTGGGAGGAATTGGGTCTTACTGGTTGAGACTGGGAGGGATGAGGCGGGAAAGCTATAGGGGCCCGGCCCAGATAAACAGACAATGCCCGAGACACAAACATCCTCCCACACCCCACCCTGACGCACGCGCCAGGACCCAGGCATCCGGGCGCCCCCAGCCCCCTCCACTCTGATCCCCCCAGTCCCCCTCCCCTCCCAGAGCTGGTGCGCTCACCCCCACACCCCCGAGACCTCGGGCATCCAGGCTTCCAGCCCGCTCTGCTCCCCCGAGAACCCAGGCATCCAGGCCTGGCCCTGCACCCCACGCCCACACTCCAGCCCCGGGATGAAGCCTGTCCCAACTGCACCCTTGTGGGGGGAGGGCTGCAGGGGAGGCAGGAAGCGCCCATTGTCTGGGGGGCTAAAAATAGATGCAAAGACAACAGGTGACATCATGGGGGGGCACAGATGGATGGGGGACAGGGCTGTGTCTCCACCCAGCCCTTCTCCCCCCCACCCCCCATCTGTCCATCCCCTAGGAGAGACAGACAGCCCAAATCCCTGCCTGACTCCACTCTCCTGGGACACCTTGAGCCCCCAGGACCCCCAAAAAACACGCTGCTGGCTCCTCTATGAGCTGCCGGACCCAATGCCCCCCCCACAACATAAGTCACCTGCCAAGGGCCTGGCCTAAACCCCCCTGCTCTCAACCCATCAGAAAACCCAGGCATCGGGGCTCACAGCCCACCCCCCACCCTCCAGCCTCCCCCTCGCCTCCCAGTGAACTCAGGCATCTGGGCCCCAGCACCCCCTGCTCTCAGCCCCTAACCCCCCCACAGCTGCAGAAAACCCAGGTGTCCGGGCTCCCAGCCCCCCCCTCACCCCCACGCCCAGAGAATCCAGGAGTTGGGGCCCAGCCCAGCGCACAGCACCTGGGGTCGACTCCCGGTGCTTCGTGGGCCCCGATCCTGTCCCGGCCCCGACACCTGGGTTCTCTACGGCTCCTTAGCCCAGGGTCTGGGAGCCTGGGGTCTCTGCATAGAGGACGGGTGCTGAGGGGTGAGAGCAGGGGGGGCTAGGACCCCTGGGTGCCTGGGTTACCTTATAGTTTCATAGTTTCTAGGGTCGGAAGGAACCTGAGCAGATCATCTAGTCCAACCCCCTGCCATGGCAGGAAAGAGTACTGGGGCCAAACGACCCCAGCAAGGTGTTCATCTGACCTCCTCTTAAACACCCCCAGGGCAGGAGCCAGCACCACTTCTCTTGGAAGCTGGTTCCAGCCCCTAGCCGCCCTGACCATGAAGTCGCGCCTCCTGATATCTAGCCTGAACCTCCCCTCTGCCAGCTTGTGACCGTTATTCCTGGTCACTCCTGGTGGTGCTCGGGGGAACAGGGACTCCCCCAGTGCCTGCTGGTCCCCTCTGATTAGTTTATAGCAGGCCACGAGATCCCCCTCAGCCTTCTCTTGTGGAGGCTGAACAGGTTCAGGTCCTGTCGCTTCTCTTTGTAGGGCCTGCCCTGCTGCCCCCTGATCATGCGGGTGGCCTCCTCTGGACCCTCTCCATGCTGTCCACATCCCTCCTGAAGTGCAGCGCCCAGACCTGGACACAGTACTCCCGCTGCAGCCTGACCAGCGCCGCGCAGAGGGGGAGGATCACCCCCTTGGACCTGCTCGAGATGCATCTGTGGATGCAGGACAAGGTGCGGTTGGCCTTGCTGACCGCGTCCCCACACTTGGAGTCAACGATGACTCCAAGATCCTTTTCCGCCTGACAAGAGGGGAGTTCCCCAGCCTGTAGGTATGGTGCCAGTTGTTTCTGGCAGGATGAGAGCGAGGCAGGGCAGGATAGGCCAGGGCAGAGAGCCCAGACTCCTGGGTTGGGGTGGGAGGCTGCCTACCAGGAAGCCTGAGCCTGACCTCTCCCTGGGCGTAGACAGAATGAGGCAACCCCAGGAGGAAGAAGCTGAGCCCCGGGGGTAGGGAAGGAGGTAGATGAGCATGGACACAATCATGGCGCAGCCAGATGCCAAGGCCCCCCCAGGTGGCCTCCTGCCCCCCAACCCTCCTTACCTGCCCCCCGCACCTCCCTACCTGCCCCCCACCCAGGCCCCCGACTACCTGCCCTACTCACTGTTGACCACTGTATGCTGCTGCCTGCCCCTGGGGCTGGTGGCCCTGTTCTACTCCCTGCAGGTAGGGCCCGCACGCCCGGGTACTCTGGGTACTGGGGGTCGAGGGTGGGGGGGTGCTGGGGGCCCAGGGGGCTGGGCTCTCTGGGGTGGGGGGTGAGAGGGGGGGATGGGGCCCTGGACACCTGGGCTCTCTCCAGGTTTGAGAAGGGTGTGGTGGCTGGGGGGGAGGGGAGCAGAGGAACCTGAATGCCTGGGTTCTTTGAGGGGGGGAGGCTGGGAACCCAATACCTGGGGTCTCTGGGAGGGGAGTGGGGTCGGGGGGGAGGCAGGGTAAGAGGAAGGGGTCCTGGGAGCCTGGACACTTGAGGTCTCTGAAAGGGGAGAGGTCTCGGGGTGAGAGCAGGGGTCACTGGGGACCCAGATGCCTGGGGTCTCTCCAGATCTGGGAGGGGCCGGGCACGAGGCCAGGCGTCCAAGGAACCCAGGCGTCTGGGCGCACCGCGCTCTCCCTGCAGACCCAGGATGCCAACCGGGCAGGCGACGCAGAACGGGCGCGGCACAGCTCGGCGCAGGCCCGGGTCTTCAATAATGTGGCTCTGGGCCTCGGTATCTTCCTCATCGTCCTCACCATCATCCTCATCATCATCTTCTTCACCCTCTTCTCTGTCTAAGGGGGATCCCGGTGGGGGCTGTGTCCCACCCCCACCCAGGGGTGGGGCTCCAACAATAAAAGCCACAGCTGGGCCCAGGCTGACCCGGCTGGGCAGTGTGCTCCAAAGAGGGTGATTGGGGATGAGATGCATCCAGCTCTGGGGTGGAACAGAGAGGGGTTGACTGAGTATGACACTCAACGGGGAGGGCTGAGATGCACCCAGGTCTGGGGTGGGGATAACAGCCAAGTATATTATAACACTGGCATAGGAGGGCTGCAATGCACCCAGCTCTGGGGTGGAACAAGTGGGGAACAGCCAAGTATAACACCCAATGGGAAGAGCTGAGGTGTACCCAGCTCTGGGGTTGGGAAAACAGCCAAATGTAACACTGGTTTGGGAGTAATGAGATGTGTCCAGCTCTGGGCTGCAACAGAGAAGGGATGGCTCAGTATAACACTCAGTGGGGAGAGCTGAGATGCACCCAGCTCTGGGGTGGAACAAGTGGGGAACAGCCAAGTATAATACCCAGTAGGGAGGGCTGAGGTGTTCCCAGGTCTGGGGTTGAACAGATGGGAAATACCCAAGTATAACACCCAATGAGGAAGGCTGAGACGTGCACAGCTCTGGGGCGAAGCAGAGAGGGACTTTCCGAGTCTAACGACCCACGAAAAGGCCGACATGTGCCCAGCTCTGGGGTGGGGACACAGGGGCCCAGTCGAGTGCAATGCCCCTCCAGGGGCGGAGAGGCCTCTCCAGGCCCCCAGTTGTGCACAGCTCTGGGGAGGTGCCATGCACCGCAACTCCCCGGGCATGTTGTCCAGTCGGCTGGTCCCAGTCCGGAGTGAGGGACGAAGTCGGGATCGCCCCTATGAAGAGGGAGTGAATTAGGAACTTGCCAAGTGTGCAAACCTCCCTCTCCTCTGCCTGACCCCTCTGCCCCAGGGGGCAGTGGGGTGGGGGAACCCCAGTGACATCACACAGGTTTTAATTGGGAACAAGGAAGCTGGGGGTGGGGGTGGACTGGGAGGCAGGATGCCTGGGTCCCTTGTGGGAGGGGGGGAAATAAAGCCATGGACAAAGCCCAAGGGGGGGGGCTGTGCATGCTTGTGCGCGTGTGTCCCGGACGTCTGGGTTCCATGTATGCTCATGTCCCCACCACCGCAGCCCTGTGCGTGTCCTGTGTCCCGTGTCTGATAACGCGGCCCCGATAAGGACCCAACAAGGGCACGGGGAGGGTAGTGGAGGGCACTGGTTAGAGCCTGGGCGCCTGGGCTCTCTGGGCAAGGCGCGAAGGCTGGAGGGTGACAGCGGGGAGGTGGGGGGGAGCCCGGTCACCTGGGGTCTCTCCCACACCCCAGCCCTCCTCCCCTCCCAGAGAACCCAGGCCTCGGCCCACCCCCCAGCAGGGAAAGTACCCAGGCATCCAGGCCCCACCCCGGGGTCACCTTGCCCTGTTTGCTTCCTCCAAGGTGATCCCCCTCCCCGCCTTTTTGCCCCCCCTTGGGGTTATCAGCTGTGACGTGGGCAAAGGAGGGACTGGGGTGGTATTTAAGGGGCTGGAGAAGGTCACAGGCCTTCCCAGTTCACCCAGTTACTGGGGACCAGTCGCCACCATGGGGAAGGCGGTAAGAGCCCGGCCGTGGGGGTGGGGGGAGGCAGGATCGGGGCCCCCAGGCTCTTAGCAGCATCCAGAGCTTGCTCGAGGCCAGGATGAAGCTGGCTCTGGCGGGGGCAGCAGGGGCATGGGCCCATAGAGAGGGCCGAGATGCAGCCAGCTGCGGTGGGCAGGGGGGCCAGGGAACAGCCACATATAGCACAGCGGAAGGGCTGCCTTGGGGCCAAGAGGCAGCCAGCCCTTGGGGGGAGCAGCCAGGGTAGACCACGCAGAACACCCCATAGGAAGGGCTGAGCTAATGCCCTGACACCTAATGCCACCCCGAGGGGCTTTCCTTCCCGGCCCGTTGCTGCAACCAGCCCTGGGGAAGGGCAGCCACAGACAACACAGCAGAAGGGGCCGTGACTCGGGGCCGAGATGCAGCCAGTTCTGGGGCGGAGCGGCCACGCGTAACGCCGCTCCGGGGCTCCGCTGGACAGTGCCGCAGCCGCTCGGGTGTCGCCCGCAGGACACGTACGACATGTTCGCGGTGGAGGCGCGGCGCGGCCGGGACGGGGAGCTGGGCGTCAGCGTCAAGAAGGGGCGCGGCGCCAAGAAGAAGGAGAAGCTGGAGAGCATGAAGAAGGAGATGGACGTGGTGGGTGGGCGGCGGCGGGAGGTGTGTGTGGTGGGGGGGTCTGGCCCCGCCCCCAACTCACAGGCTCCGCCCCCACCCCCAGGACGACCACACCCTGAGCGTGGAGGACCTGGAGATCAAGTACAGCACCAACGCGCGGAAGGTGAGGCCCGCCCCCCGTGGCCACGCCCACCGATAGCCCCGCCCCTCTGCTCGAGATGCCCTGAACTCTGTCCTCCCTCATCTGCATGCCCCGCCCCCGGCCGCCGTGCTCCGCCTCCCGCCCAGAACGGGCCCCGCCCTGACTGCCGTCCCGCCGCAGGGGCTGAGCGCGGGGCTGGCGGCCGAGCTGCTTGTGCGGGACGGGCCCAACGAGCTGAAGCCGCCGCGGGGGACCCCCGAGTACGTCAAGTTCGCGCGGCAGCTGGCGGGGGGGCTGCAGTGCCTGATGTGGGTGGCGGCCGCCATCTGCCTCATCGCCTTCGGCATCCAGTGCAGCCAGGGCGACCTCACCAGCGCCGACAACGTGAGCCCGACACCCGGGGCCGGGGCAGGGGCCCGAGTCCCGGCGGGGGGGGGCAGGCCGCCCGGGTTCTCCCCCGGGCCCCCACACTGTGGCGAGAGGCCAGGCATCCAGGCCCCCCTGACCCCCCCTCCCCCCTAGCTGTACCTGGCCATCGCGCTCATCGCGGTCGTGGTCGTCACCGGCTGCTTCGGCTACTATCAGGAGTTCAAGAGCACCAACATCATCGCCAGCTTCAAGAACCTCGTGCCCCAGGTATCCCGGACACCTGGGTCCCACCCCGCTTGGGGGTGCTCGGGAGCCCAGGCGCCTGCATCCCAGGGGGTGGGGAGCCTGGACGCCTGGGTTCTCTGCCCTGACCCCCGCGCCCCCCCAGCAAGCCACGGTGATCCGGGATGGGGAGAAGTTCCAGCTCAACGCGAACCAGCTGGTGGTCGGGGACCTGGTGGAGATCAAGGGTGGGGACCGGGTCCCAGCCGACGTGCGCATCACCAGCGCCCAGGGCTGCAAGGTGCGTGCGGCCTGGAGGCCTGGGTTCTGGGTGTGTCTAGGGGGTGTGGGTGGACAAGTGTGTGCAAGACAAAGAGAGGAACCCAGATGCCTGGGGTCTGCATGCATGTGTGTGTGGGTACACACGTGCAAGAGACCCGGACACCTGGGGGTGTGTACATGCATGTGTGCATGCCCTGGATGCCCGAGTTGTGTGTGCGTGTGCCCACGCCCCGGGCAGCTGGGTTCTGGGCAGGGGGTGGCTTGCAGGTGCATCCTGAACACCTGGGTTTAGCGAACACCCATGTGGCCCCCGCTCTGCTGCACGTGCAGCCTGGACACCTGGGTCCCGCAGGCATGGTTCACCTCCTCCCGCCCCCAACTTTGCCCTCCAGGTGGATAACTCATCCCTGACAGGAGAGTCGGAGCCGCAGACGCGTTCCCCAGAGTGCACCCACGAGAGCCCCCTGGAGACGCGCAACATTGCCTTCTTCTCCACCATGTGCCTGGAAGGTGCGCCCAGAGCCAGCCACATCTCGGGCCCTGGCCACCCTGCCATTCCCCAGCCGCTCTACCCCAGAGATGGCTGCATCTGGGCACCTCTTTTGCCATGTTATATTCAGGCGTTCAGCTCCAGAGTTGGCTGCCTCCTGGCCCCACTAACTTTTCCTTACTCCCAGGCACGGCCACAGGGATCATCATCAACACGGGGGACCGCACCATCATCGGGCGCATTGCCTCGCTGGCCTCGGGTGTGGAGAACGAGAAGACGCCCATCGCCATCGAGATCGAGCATTTTGTTGACATCATCGCCGGCCTGGCTATCTTCTTCGGCGCCACTTTCTTTGTTGTCGCCATGGTGATCGGCTACCCCTTCCTCCGGGCCATGGTCTTCTTCATGGCCATTGTCGTGGCCTATGTGCCTGAGGGGCTGCTGGCCACTGTCACTGTGAGTGCCCCTGCCCCCCGCCTCATCCTATGGGATCCATCCTAGAGCTGGCTGCATCTCAGCCTCCTAGTGCGATGTTACAGATGGCTGTTGTGCTGGAAGATGCAACTAGTTCTGGGGTTCAACAGCCACCTATAACATTGCACTGGGAAATGCGACCTGCTCCAGGATGCCTTGTTATATGCACCCGTTGCACATCAGAGCCGGTTGCATCTCCCAGTACAATGTTATATGCAGCCGTTCTGTAGCTGCTCCACCCCAGAGCTGGCTGCATCTTGCCCTTTAAAAGCCTCTACCAGCCCCAAACTGCCCCAGACCTCTCCCTTCCCCAGGTGTGCCTCTCGCTGACGGCCAAGCGTCTGGCACGGAAAAACTGTGTGGTGAAGAACCTGGAGGCAGTGGAGACGCTGGGCTCCACCTCTGTCATCTGCTCCGACAAGACCGGCACCCTCACGCAGAACCGCATGACCGTGGCTCACCTCTGGTTCGACAACCAGATCCACACGGCCGACACCACTGAGGACCAGTCAGGTATGGGGCATCCCAGAGCCAGCCACACTGGGCCCTCCCAGGGTGCTGTTCTATGTGGCTGTTCCTCAGGGCTCCACCTCTGAGCTGGCTGCATCTTGCCTTTGCAGCATGATGTTATATGCTGCTATTCTCCATCTGCTCCACTCGAGCTGGCTGCAGCAGCTGTCCTAGGTGCTGTTCTATGTGGCTGTTGCTCAGTCCCAGAACTGGCTGCATCTTGCCCTCGTGGCATGATGTTATATGCTGCCATTCTAAAGCTGTTCTACCCCAGAGCTGGCCACATCTTCCCAAAGAGTCCTGCATCTTCCCTGTTCAACACAGCTGCTCTCCAGCTGTTTCACCCCAGAACCAGCTGCATCTACAAGGTCCTTAACTGCCTCCCCCTCTTCCCCAGGCCAGAGTTTTGACCAGTCCTCAGACACCTGGCGGGCCCTGAGCAAGATTATCAGCCTCTGCAACCGCGCCCTCTTCAAGGGGGGCCAGGACGCCGTCCCAGTGCCCAAGGTGAGGGGTCAGGGCACTTGGATGGGGGGGGGGGTGACTAGGGGGTGCCATGGGGAAACCTCCAAAGGGTGCCAGAGCTGCAGTGGCCAGCAGGGATCACTAGGGGGCACTAGACCCATTGCAATCCCTCTGGGGACCCTGGGGGGCTGCTGTGGCCTGAGGGGGGCGGTCTAGGAGGCACCACACGGTGGCTAACAGGGCCCCCCAGAGTGGCATCAACCCAGCTGCAATGGTCAATGGGGACCACTAGGGGTCCCTAGACCCACTGCAATCCCCCTGGGGACTCTGGGGGGCTGACGTGGCCTGGGGGGACTCCAAGGGGCTCCATGCAGTGGCCCCCAAGCACTCCCAGGGGGCACTACACCCACTGCAATCCTGGCTGTGGGGCAGGACGGGGACCCTGGGGGTGCCCCCCCGCCCAGCTGACACCCCTCTTCCCCCACAGCGCATCGTGATCGGGGATGCGTCGGAGACGGCGCTGCTCAAGTTTGCGGAGCTGACGGTGGGGAACGTGCAGGATTATCGCGAGCGCTTCCCCAAGACCTGCGAGATCCCCTTCAACTCCACCAACAAGTTCCAGGTGCCCGGGGACCCATGGGCCCATACCCTCTAATGCCCCGGGGTGGGGGCCAGGGATCTGCCTGGCCCCCCCACACACCCTCAGCTGGGAGCCAGGGGTCTGTCCCCCCCCACAGCCCAAGGTGGGGCCCAGGGGTCAGCCCCCCGCAACACCCCAAGGTGGGGCCCAGGGGTCTGCCCCTGCCCCGAGGTGAGACCCAGGGATCTGCCCCTGCCCCCCCCCACACCCTGGGCTGGGACCCAGGGGTCTGCCCCCACCCACATCCCAGGGTGGGGCCCAGGGGGGTGTCCCGGCCCACCCTGGGGTGGGATGGCGGGGCCTGCCCCCGCCATGCTGACCCCACCCTCTGCAGCTGTCGGTGCACGCGCTGGAGGCGGAGCCAGGGGCGGGCGCGGGGCCGCGGCACCTGCTGGTGATGAAGGGCGCCCCCGAGCGCATCCTCGAGCGCTGCGCCTCCATCCTCATCAAGGGCCAGGAGCTGCCGCTGGACGCCCAGTGGCAGGAGGCCTTTCACACTGCCTATGTGCAGCTGGGCGGGCTGGGCGAGCGCGTGCTGGGTAGGGGCCTGGGAGAAAGGGCGGGGCACTGGGTCCCCCAGGGGGCACGGGGGTAGGGCCTCCTTGGGGCAGGGCCTGCTGGGAGAAGCAGGTGGGACTTAACCAAGCAGGGGGGAGGGGCCTGGGGAAATGAGTCCTGGGAGGAGGGGCCTAAGAGAAGGGGCGGGGCCTAGCTGTGAGGTAGGGGCTGCTGCGAGCTTCACTCCAGCAGTGCCCTGACCCCCCGCAGGTTTCTGCCACCTGTACCTGGATGAGCGGCAGTTCCCGCCCGGCTTCTCCTTCGATGCTGAGGAGCTAAACTTCCCCACCAGTGGCCTCTGCTTCGCCGGCCTTGTCTCCATGATCGACCCGCCCCGTGCCACCGTCCCTGATGCTGTCGCCAAGTGCCGCACGGCTGGCATTCGGGTAGGGCACTGTCTTGGGGAAGATTGCAGTGTTGGGGCACTGTTTTGGGGAAGCTCACAATATAAGAGTTAGTGTGCCAGGGAAGCTTGCAGCCCTGGGAACACTGTCCTGGGGAATCTTGCAGCACCCTGCAACTGTCCCAGGGAAGCTCGCAGCCCTGGGGCAAATCCCACAAACCCAGTGGGGCAGGTACCAGCTAGGGTACCACTGAGGGAAGCTCGCAGCCGCTCCCCCACTGACTCCACGCCCACAGGTGATCATGGTGACGGGTGACCACCCCATCACGGCCAAGGCCATTGCCAGGGGCGTGGGCATCATCTCTGAGGGCAGTGAGACGGTGGAGGACATCGCTGCCCGCCTCCGCATGCCCATTGATCAGGTGGACAAGCGGTGAGTGCCCTCCCACCCCATGTGGGACCCAGGCATCCAGGTGCCCCTCCCGGAGTCGAGGGAACCCAGGCATCCATCTGGTGCTGCCCCCTGCAGGGCGGCACGGGCCTGCGTGGTGAACGGGGGGCAGCTGAAGGACATGGAGAGCGAAGAGCTGGTGGAGACCCTCAAGCTGCACCCGGAGATGGTCTTTGCCCGCACGTCCCCCCAGCAGAAGCTTATCATCGTGGAGAGCTGCCAGAAGTTGGTGAGGCCCTGGGGGAGGGGGCTGAACTTGCCCTCCCAAGCTGGGGAGGGCCCCCAAGGCAGCAGCAGGGGTTGATTTGGAGCTGAAGTGAGACCAGCTCTGGGGTGGAACAGCCAAGCTAGCAAAGGGCTGAGTAGACCAGTGCAGTTAAAGGGCTTGTGTAGGAGCAGAGAGGCACCGTGCTCTGGGGTGGAACAGCTAGGAAACAGCTGAGTGTAACACTGCATAGGAGGGGACTTATTTGGCACTAAGATGTGATCAGCTGTTGGGGTAGAACAACTAGCCAATGGCTGAGTATAATGCTGAATTGGTGTGTGGGGGGATGTTATTTAGGGCCAAGCTGCAGCCAGCTCTGGGGTGGACAGCTAGAAAACAGCCAAGTGTAACACTGAAGAGTAAGGGAGGGGTCTTTGGGGCTGAGATGCAGCCAGGTCTGGGGTGTGTGGCGTACAGGGAACAGCCGAGTAAAACACCCCGGGGGGACTGCCCACAATGTGCCCAGCTCAGGGGTGGAACGGTTGAGGCCCGGCTGAATAGAACAACCCAAAGGAAGGACTCAGCTAGGGTGATGCGCCCAGCTCTGGAGTGGCACTACTGAGGCCCTGTACCCCCCCCACAGGGGGCAATCGTGGCAGTGACTGGGGATGGCGTGAACGACTCGCCAGCGCTGAAGAAAGCTGACATTGGCGTAGCCATGGGCATCGCAGGCTCAGATGCTGCCAAGAACGCAGCCGACATGATCCTGCTGGACGACAACTTCGCCTCCATCGTTACTGGTGTTGAGCAAGGTACCCAGGCCCCGCCCCCTGCAAAATGCACCCAGCTCTGGGGTGGGACCATTGAGACCTAACGGAATGTGCCCTTTGGAGGAGGACCCCTCTATGAGGGGGGTGGAGAAACGCCCCTGGGCCCTGTTAGGCTCCACCCATGGTGGGGCCACACCCCTGGGGAAGTATGGACCTTTACGCTCCGCCCACACTTAAGCCACACCCCCTAGGAAGCCATGCCCCTACACTGGCTGGGGGGCAGGGATGAGAAATCCTGGTGGCCCCTTTAGCTTCTACCCAGTTAGGCCACGCCCCCTTGGAAGCAGCCACGCGGCTTAATCACTTCTGGAAGGTTGAGAACCTCCCCAGTGCCTGTAGGCTCCGCCCATGCCTGAGCCATGCCCTCATGTGTTCCCCCCCAGGGACCAGCTCTGGGCCACTTCAAGGCCACGGCCCTCTTTGCTAGCCACACCCTCACTTCCTTAGCCAATGACACCAACTTTGGCCACGCCCACAGCATGCAACTTGCTCTGGGGGTGCAGCTGCGAGGCCACACCCCTTCTAGTGGGCTGTCCCCTTCTCCCCCCCTAAGAACCAGGGAAAGGGGCAGGGCTTAGTTGTCAGCCCCGCCCCCCACTGCATTAACCCCCTCCTGCCCAGGCCGCCTGATCTTCGACAATCTGAAGAAGTCAATCGCCTACACCCTGACCAAGAACATCCCCGAGCTGGCGCCGTACCTCATCTACATCACAGCCTCCGTCCCCCTGCCCCTGGGCTGCATCACCATCCTCTTCATCGAGCTGTGCACTGACATCGTGAGTGCATCGGATGCCTGGGTCCTCCCCACCCCAGGCGCCTGGGGGCCCTAGGCAGGCACCCCCGGGACCCCCTGCCATCATCTCCAAGTCTTCATTGAGCTCCGCCCTGGCACGAGGAGTGCCACCTGTCCTGGATAACTGGGTCCCCTCTGCCCCAGATTCCTTTCCAGGACACCTAGGTCCCTCTCCCAGACGCCTGGGGCCCCTAGGTAGGCAGCTGTGGGACCCCTTGCCATCACCTGCGATTCTTCATTGAGCTCTGCTGTTGTGTCGGGAATGCCACCGTCCCCAGGCGCCTGAAGGCCTGGGTCCCCTCACCAGACAACCCCAGCTATCCCCTCCCCCTCCGTTACCTGTGATCATTTATGGAGCTCAGCGCTGACAGCAGCAGTGTCAGTCCCAGACACCTAGGTCCCTCTCCCTGGCCCCAGACATCTGCTCTCCATCGAGTCTCCTGAGCGGCGGGGGGGGGGGGGGGTGTTGTGCCTGGATGCCTGGGTCCGTGGCCTGACCGCCCGCCCCCCCCAGTTCCCATCGGTGTCACTGGCCTATGAGGCAGCTGAGAGCGACATCATGCACCTGAAGCCACGCAACCCACGCCGAGACCGGCTGGTCAATGAGCCACTGGCCGCCTACTCCTACTTCCAGATCGGTGCGCTGCATACCTGGGTCCCCTCCTAGGGGGGCGGGAAGGGTGTCTGGGGAAATGGGAGCCTGGACTCCTGGGTCTCCTGTGGGCTGGCAGGACGCCTGAGTCTCTTAGGGCTGGGAAGAGGGGGAGCCCAGGCCCCTGGGGTCTCTGCAAGAGGAGCGGGGCGGGGGTCCCGGACCGCTGGGGTCTCTGGGACTGGAGTGGGGGCTGGGGGGTGACAAGGAGGATGCTGGGACCCTGGCCACCTGGGTCCCCCCTTTTCTGGGGGGAGGGTCAGACACCTGGGATTCCCTACCCAGACGGACACTGCTGGGAGGCAGGGCCAGAAGCAGGGTGGAGGAAGCCCCACTGGCCCCACCCCTCCCTGACTCCGCCCCTTTCCAGGTGTCATCCAGTCCTTTGCCGGCTTCACCGACTACTTCACAGCCATGGCGCAGGAAGGCTGGTGGCCCCTGCTCTGCCTCGGCCTGCGCCCGCACTGGGAGAACCACCACCTCCAGGACCTGCAGGACAGCTACGGGCAGGAGTGGGTGAGTCCCCAGAGCCAGAAACCGCTCTCCGTAGGCATCACATGCAGCCGTTCCACCCCAGAGCTGGCACACGAGCACACCGGCAAAGCCCCTCTCTGTATGCTACTCTCCAGCCATTCCACCCCAGAGCTGGGCACAGCACAGCTAGCATTATGCTCAGCCGCTGTCCCCTAGAGCTGGCTGCATCAGGGGGCCAGAAGAGCCCCTCTCTGCCCTGTGTTACATGTGGCTCTTACCTAGCTGCTCCACCTGAGCTGGGCGCATCCCAAGCTGTTCCACCTAGGGTTGCGCTCAGCTGTTTCTCCAGCTGCTCCACACCAGAACTAAGCCCATCCTGCTCCCAAAGGAGTCCTGGAGGGGAGGATCGGGGCCGGGGTGGGCACTTACTTGCATCTCTGGCCCCCAGACCTTCGGGCAGCGGCTGTACCAGCAGTACGTGTGCTACACCTGCTTCTTCATCAGTATTGAGATGTGCCAGATCGCGGACGTGCTCATCCGCAAGACGCGGCGCCTCTCTGTCTTCCAGCAGGGCTTCTTTCGGTGCGTTACACCTGCCTGCACCTGCCGGAGAGAAGGCCGCATCTGGCCTCTGAAGACCTGCATTATCAGCAGTCCCTCCCCCCGCACAAGCTGGCTACATTTGAGCACTAAAACCTGTTATATGCAGCTGTGCCCACCAAGACCTGTGTTATGTGCACCAGAGCTGGTTGCATTTAGATATCAAAGATCTATGTTACATGCAGCTATGTACACCCGTGAGTTGGCTGCATTTAGATACCAAAGACCTGTGTTATAGGCATCCACCTGCAGCACAGACCTGGCCACATACAGACACCAAGACCTGCGTTACATGCGGCCATGCCCACCCCAGAGCTGGCTGCATCTAAACACCTGATCATAGACCTGTTACATGCAGCTATTCCCAGCTGCTCCACCTCAGAGCTGGCCACATTTGAACCCAAATGAAGCTCCTGTAACTCTGAGCCATATGGGGGGGGGGCAACTTCCCTCCCCTCAGAGGGGACTGGGAGTTGGGAGGCAGAGGGGGTCCATCTCTCAGGCTCACTGCCCCCCTCCCCACTCCCAGGAACCGGGTCCTTGTCATCGCCATTGTCTTCCAAGTGTGCCTGGGGAACTTCCTCTGCTACTGCCCCGGGATGCCAAACATCTTCAACTTCATGCCCATCCGGTGAGCCTGGACATCTGGGTTTGTGGGGGGAGGGGCCCTGGACACCTAGGTTCTTGGCCTCCTCAGGACTTACCTTCTCTCTGCAGCTTCCAGTGGTGGTTGGTGCCGATGCCCTTCGGCCTCCTCATCTTTGTCTACGATGAGATCCGCAAGCTGGGCGTCCGCCGGCACCCAGGAAGTGAGTCCTGCCTTCCCTACCCCTGTTGCGCATGGCCCCTGCTCCCCCCCAGAGCTGGCTGTGTCTCCTCCACACAGCCATTTTCCACCCCCGAGCCAACCACATCTCAGCACCAGACAGGACTGACAGCAGTGTTATACTTGACCATTCCCCACCTTGCTCCACCCCAAAACTGATTGCATCTCAGCACCAGGCTGGCATCGACAGTGGTGTTACACTTTCCCCCTTTGCTGCACACCAGAGCTGGTCACATCTTGGCAGCACTGATAGTGGTGTCATACATGGCCATCCCCCCTTGCTCCACCCGAGCTGGTTGCATCCCAGCTGTGACTGCAGACGCTGCCCTTTCTCCCCTTGCAGGCTGGTGGGACAAGGAGCTATACTACTGACCGGGAAGCTGCCAGCGGGGACCCTGGATGTCTGCGTTCTTCTCTCCAGCTCCAGGACTGGAGGGGGGGGAGCTGTGAGCCCAGACTCCTCAGTTCTCTCCCTGCCTGTGACAGGCGGCTTTGGGGGTGGGTTGCGGGGGGGTTATGTGCCTCTAAACCACCCCCCTTGCGGCATGTACAGAGGGCAAATAAATTGTGGGGCTCAGTCACCCTGTGTTTGGCATCCTATGGGGAGGGTGCAAGAGGGACACAACCCAGGCATGGGACCCAGGCGTCCGGGGCACACCTCTCTCCTCTCCCTTCCCCCCTGTGACCCAGGACACCCCCTCCCTCTCCCAGGCCCCAAGTGTCCGGCGCACGCTCTCTCCCTCCCCATGAGGTAACCAGGCATCCCGGCCCCACGAAGCCCTTCCCCCCAGGACCCAGGTGTCTGGGGCCCCACCCCCAGCACAGAACAGACAGTAGGCAGGCCACGGGCAAGGGGTTTATTGGTCCATCCACACATCCGTCTGGGGTCAGAAGTCGGGGGTCAGGGCCCGTGGCCGAGGGCAACGAAGAGGCCGAGGGCACCAAGGCCAAGCAGGGCGCTGAGCCCTGCCTTGGCCCCCAGCGCCGCCCACGGGCCTAGCGCCAGCACGTGCACTGCCACCCTGCAAGCACCCAGGGGTTAATGCACCCAAGCATCACCCCCAGAGCCCCACAGGAACCACCCCCAGCCCTGGGGCCCCACCCCTGGCCAGAAGCCCTGCCCCAGCCCCACTCCCAATAGCCCCAGTCCTAGGGACAGCCCACCTCTGCCTAGCCCCATCCCCACCTCCCTGGCTTGCCCCCCACCCAGCTCAGAGGCCCCCCCCCACTATGGCCCCACCCACTCACTCCAGGAGGAAAGCCTTGTAGAGGCTGAGACCAAGCAGTGCAGCCAGGGGCAGGCGCAGCCGTGCTGGGAGGTCGTAGCGTGAGAACATCCAGACCAGCGCCGCCAGCGCCACGTAGTGCACCTGGGGGTGGGGGTTAGGGGTCATGGCACCACCCTGCGACAGCTCGCAGCACCCCCAGGTCCCCCTGCAGGGCACTGCCCCGAGGAAGTTTGCAGCCACCACCACCAGGGCACCGTTCCTTATCAAGCCACTATGCCAGGGAAGCTCAAAGCACCCCCCACCCCTTGACCGCATCCTGCCATCAGCACACTGTCCCAGGGAAGCTCGCAGCCCCGCACCAGGCTGATGTTGGAGTCGATGCTCATCTGGACGTACTTCCAGTCAAACTCGATGCCGCGGGCGCCCACCCAGAGCGGGATGCACCTGGGGGGGGAACCGCAGCTAGTCCTGGGGAAGGGGGGGCAGGGGGACAGCCCAGGGTCCCCCTGCTCCCGACCCACAGCACCCCCCGGACCCGCAGCCACCTGGACATGACGAGCTCGGCCGTGGCCCAGCCCATGGCGGCTACCAGGATCTTGTACTCGCCCTTCCCGGCCGTGCGGCCCATCACCAGGTGCAGCCCCACCAGGTCAGCCAGGTCCACCGTCGCCTTCATGAACTCCTGGGGGGGCGGGGGGTGTCAGCGGTGCCCCGCGCCCGCGCCCCCGCCCCAGCCCCGGCCCCGGACTCACCCCCACGAAGTCGTAGGCCCCGGCGCCGCCTTCCCAGGTGGGAAAGAAAGTGGCCAAGAACAGCATCTGCGGGCAAAGACGGGGCGAGGACCCAGGCTCGCGGTGCCCCCCCGGCCCCCGCCCGGCGCGCGGACCTACCTTGCAGAGCTGCACGAAGAGGTAGGTGGCCCCGGCCTGGACGCACCTCCAGAAGGCGTTGTACTCCGACCTGGGGGGGAGGGGGGCGGCGGGTAAGTGGGGGGCACCTCTCGGCCGCCCCCGGCCGCCCCCCCCGGCCCCCACTCACAGGCCGCTGCATTTGTAGGTGATGAAATAGGGGAAATAGGCCAGCGCGAAGCAGTTGCCGAAGTGGAACAAGGTCATGGCTGCGCGGCGGCCCGGGCGGGCGAGACCCGCAAACACCCGGCGTCCCGGGACCGCGCGCACGACCCGCTGCCCCTACCGACCCCGGTCCCGGCCCCGCCCCTGCCGCGGCGCACGCCGGGAGCTGCAGTCCCCGCCCAGACCGCCCGCGCGGGCAGCGGCCGCCGCACAGACCTCAGGTCCCGGCGTGCACCGCGCTCCCAGCGGCAGCTAATTAGCGCCCAGGAGCGCGAGGCGTGCTGGGAATTGGAGTCTTTCCCGGCCGAGGCTGAGACTGGACCGTTTAGTAATTTGGAAGCGCACCGTGGCCCCCGCCCCGCGCCGCCCGGCCGCTCGAGGGGCCGGGGGCGGCAAGCCGGGCTCTAGCGGCCTCCCCCGGGCCGGGCGCGTGTCCCAGCGCTCCGCCAGCCCGGCCCACGTGGCGGTGCGGGGAGAGATCTCACCAGCCCCCAGCCCCGCCCGAGCCCCCCCCCACAGAGAGCGCCCTTGGCGGAGACCCCCACGGTCCCGGCGCTGGGGTTGGCTCCTCACGAACGCGGCCAGTGAGGGAAAAGGGACTGCTCGCCTGTCATGTGGAGCTGCTTGGATCCAGACCTGCACCGCTGCTCAGCACCGTGGTCGTTCTGTTTCCGAAAGCAGACCCGGTAGGTGCCCTGATCCCCTGGGCGCAGCCCCGCAAGCCGCAGCTGCCCGGGTGATCATGGAAGGACTGGGTGTGATGTCTGAAGGCCGTGTCAGTCTTAGCCTTGCCTGAGTGATGTGCAAGGATGGATCTGTTCTGCTCTCACCACACAGCTCCGACCCCTTTCCCAGAGATGTTGTAGCTGCACTTGAGGGTCACGCAGCAGCCCTCCTGCCCGGACATGGGGTCTCGTGGCAGGGTCACACCCCGGTCTCCAAGGCCAGCACCTGGCAGGGAGCAGAGCAGCTGGGGGCACAGCCTGGAGCCAGCCTGCTGGGGGGGTGACAAGGGGCCACCTCCCCCTGAGCAAGCCAGGAGCCCAAATCCCCTGGTCACTGCCTATCGAAGCCTAATTCTCACACAAAGGGGAGAACCCAGGTGTCCAGGCTCCCACAACCCCCCTGCTCTACTAACTCCCTCAGACCACCGAGCTGGAGGGAACCCAGGCATCTGGGTTTCCATTTCACCTCCCAGCAGGCCGAGGGTGGTCAGGAGGCCACCAGGGCAGGGGCAGATGGAGCAAGCCGAGGGCAGCCCTGGGCTCGGGGGCTGGCCTGAGCCCTCTGCACAGCGCAAGGCCCCAGAGGCAGGCAATGGGTCTAGTGCCCTCTAGTGGCCCCCATTGGCCACTGCACCCCAGCTGGGCTGATGCTGCCCTGGCGGCCCCTGGGGGAACCTCTTTGGTCACTGCACAGTGCCCAGTAGAGCCCCCAGCCTCCCCTGCACCCCCAAGAAGACCCAGCAGGTCTGCCCAGGGGGAGGGAGCAGCCCTATCCGATGGCTCCGATCTCTTGCCCTCCATAGCTGCAGTTGAGGGTCACATGGGAGCCTTCCTCCCTGGACATGGTTGTGACCCTGCCACGAGACCCCAAGTCCCCAAGGCCAGCGCCTGGCAGGGAGCAGAGCAGCTGCGGTGTGACAAGGGGCAACCTTCCCCTGAGAAAGCTAGGAGCCCAAGTCACCTGGACACCTCCTATTGGAGCCTAATTCTCATGGGAATTAGGTCCTGGGGAGAACCCAGGTGTCCAGGCTCCCAGAAACCTCTTGCTCTAAGTACCCCGAACTAGAGAGCCAGAGGGCACCCAGGCATCTGGACTCCCAACTCACCTCCCAGCAGGCCGAGGGTAGTCAGCAGGGCCATGACTACATAACTCCAGCGCTGGGGGGCCATTGGGGCAGGGATGGGTGGAGCAAGCAGGGATTCAACTGAGGGCAGCACCGGGGTAGGGGGCAGGGGTCAGGGGCCTGGCCTGAGCCCCATGCCATGCTCGCCCCTGCCCAGCACAGTGCTCCCTACTTTCCCCCCCAGACCAGAGATATTGCAAAGTGTCTAATTCCCCCTAGTGGCCCCATTGGCCACTGCGGCCCCAGCATCCCCTGGGGGGCCCCATTGGCCACTGCACTGTGCCCCTAGAGCCCCCTACCCTGCCCCCACAGCCCAGCCTCTCCAAGGGGACCCTGCAAGTCTGCCTGGGGCCAGGAAGCAGCCCCATCCCCCAGTGTCCAACCCCCCTTTGGCTGCCAGCCACAGCATCACCACTTCCCCCTTCTTGGCTTGCAACACCAAAATCTTGTCACCACCACCCTACTTCCCATTGCTCCTGGAGCCTTCCCACGGGGCAGTGGCGCCAGGGGCATGAGGAAGACCCAGGCGTCTGGGCTGCAAGCCCTCCTCCCTGCCCCCAGACCTTACTCCCCTCTGGAGAACCCGGGTGTCCAGGCTCCCTGCACCCCCAGCTCTGAACCCTCATCCCCCCCTTCCCTCCCATGGCAGGGAGAGAGCCAAGTGTCTGCATTTTTGGGGGGGGGAGGGGGGCGCTGCCTGGCACCCGGGTAACCCCAATCCTGGCTACCTGGCCTGTCAGTCAGGTCCCTGTCCTGGTACTCATGCTGGTGCCACCAGGCAGGAGGGTCCAGGCAGAGGACACTCCTAGCTGCACCTGGCGCTGTGCACCCGGTGCTACAACTTGGAGCAGGAAAGGGTCAAATAGGCCACGCCCCTTGGAGGGCCAGTGGTTAGAGCAGAAACCCAGACACATGGGTTCTCTACATCAGGGGTTTTCAACCTTTTTTAAGGAGTGTACCCCTTCTAGGCAGACATGGAGTGGGGCAGAGGGGTGGTGGCATTGGTCAGATGCAGAGCGGGGGGCGGTGCTTGCACGGGGCAGTGGGTGGCAGTGACAGTCGCACGTTGCAAGGCTGGTATCACATGCCACTCCATGGGCTGCTGATGGGCCTTGCATCCTGCCAGTCGTGCACCGCCTGTCAGCAAACCACAGAGCCGCATGTGTGATGCACAGTGGCAGCGGTGGCATGAGGTGGTGGACGGCAGTGACAGCTGCCACATGCAAGCTCCCCCACCTCCAGCCCTTGCCCCCCACCAGTCTGCTCCTGGGAGGCAGCAGTGTGGGGTGGTGGTGCTCAGTCCCCACCTGCCCACACATCCCCCCTAGCACCTTTCTACATACCCCCAGTTGACAACCTCTGCTCTACAACTCTAGGCTGGGGGTGAGAGCGGGGGCTGCTGGGAGCTTGGAAGCCTGGGTTCTTCCCAGATCAGGGTGTTGAGTGGGTTAGGAGGGGCATGGCAGGACTCCTGGGTCCCAGGGTCGGAGACTGCAGCTGGGATCCAGGCCCCTTTGCCCCTGGAGGTGGGAGCCTGGCAGTGGAAGGGTTAAGAGGAGCCTTTCCCTCCCCCCTTGACTCCATGCCCCTGGGAACCAGGCATCCCGGCCCTCAGCCCCACTCACCTCGCTCCCCTCATAGCCAGGGCTGTAGGAAGCCCCTGGGCAGAGCAGCCAAGACGGGGGCCACCCCCAGACCCTTGCCTTGGGCAGGGGCTGAGCCCATGGGCATGAGAAGGATCCGGGTGTCCGAGCTCCTGGCACCAAACCCTCAAACCCTGGAGACAGAACCCAGGCGTCTAGGAGCCGGTCTGCCCAGGGGTCATAGGTTACCTGGCACCAGCTTCATCCTGGCTGGGGCAGGGGCTGGCTCCGGTCCAGGGGTTCATACAGCACCCAGCACAGCATTGATCCTGGCTGCAGCTCTGACCTGGCCCTGGCTGGGTTCAATCCCCTGCCCCAGTTTGGGACCCTCCTGGCCATGCTTGGCCCTGTCTGCCCCAGCAGGAAGGGTTCAGGCTGTGGCTGAGAGGGGCAGTGGTTAGAGCAAGGGCCCGGAGACCTCCCTGCCCAGACGTCTGGGTTCTCCCCAGCTGGGACAGGGCCGTGGGGTTCACAGGGTCAGAGCAGGGGAGGCTCTGCCCAGACACCTGGCTCCCTTTACTGGCAGTGCCAACCTAGTAAAAAGACATTTGGAGGGGCTGGATGTGCGTAAGCCAGCGGGGCTGGATGGGCCCCATCCAAGGTTGCTGAAAGAATTAGCCAGCATCATAGCAGAGCCGCTGGCACGGCTGCTTGGACACTCGTGGTGCTCAGGACAGGTCCCAGAGGACTGGAAAAGGGCCAATGTGATCCCTATTTTCAAGAAGGGGAGAAAGGAGGATCCGGGTAAGTAGGGGCTGGTTAGTCTCACCTCTGTCCTAGGGAAAACCCTTGAAAAAATGATCAAGGATCACATTTGTAGAAGTCTAGCAGGTAATATAATGATGAAGGGCAACCAGCATGGGTTCGTACCAGGTCGATCCTGCCTGACTAACCTTGTTTCTTTCTTTGACCAATCACTAAATACTTAGCCGCAGGAGTCGAGGTAACTGTCATTTACCTGGACTTGAAGAAGGCCTTTGACGCGGTGTCCCATCCTATTCTCATAAACAAATTGGACGGCTGTGTCACAGACAATTGCACAGTCAGGTGGGTGGCAAATGGGCTTACGGGTTGTACCCAGAGAGCGGTGGTAGATGGGTTGGTACTGACCTGGCAAGATGTGGGCAGTGGGGTCCCCCAAGGCTCACTCCTAGGGCCGGTGCTGTTCAGTGTCTTCATTAGTGACCTGGATGAGGGTGTGGAAAGCACACTGTCCAAACTTGCAGATGACACCAAACTTTGGGGTGAAGTAAACACATGGATGGGAAGAAACCGAATCCAGGCAGACCTGGACAGGTTAGAGAAGTGGGCAGAGAGCAATAGGATGCAGCTCAGCAAGGACAAGTGCACGGTGCTGCACCTAGGCAGAGGGAATCACCAGCACACCTACAGGCTGGGCGATGACCTTCTCAGCAGCACAGCAGCCGAAAGAGATCTCGGACTCATCATCGACTCCAAAATGAATAGGAGATGGCAATGTGATGAAGATATTAGCAGAGCTAACCACACTTTGTCATGCATTGGTAGGTGCATCATGAGCAGTCCCAGGGAGATGATCCCCCACCTCTATGCAGCACTGGTCAGGCCGCAGCTGGAGTACTGCGTCCAGTTCTGGGTGCCGCACTTCAAGAGGGACGTGGACAGCATGGAGAGGGTCCAGAGGAGGGCCAGCAGGGAATACCCTATGAGGAAGGGCTGAGGGCCCTGGACCTTTTCAGCCTCTGCAAGAGAAGGCCGAGGGGGGGACGTGGCGGCGGTACATACATTCACCGGGGGAGGGCAGCAGGGAACAGGAGATGCTCTGTTCACCAGGGCGCCCCTTGGAATAAGAGGAACAGTGGCCACATGCTGACAGGGAGCAGATTAGGTTGGACATCAGGAAGAATTTCAAGGGCTATGGGCTGTACAGGAGGGACAGGACAGGAAGGAAAGGTGGGGGGTGGCACTCTACATTAAGGAGGAATACCCATCCTTGTCAATTAACAAAGAATCAGAGGAAGGGTACTCTAAAGTGCTTTGGGTTAGGATACAAGGCAGTGGAAGGGAAAGAGACTTAATGGGGGGGGGGGTCTACTACACACCTCCCGACCACAGGGAAGAGCTCGACCAGGAATTCTTGGGTCAGCTCACAGAGGGAGTGAAGTCTAAGGATGTGGTAGTCATGGGGGACCTGAACTTCCAGACATCTACTGGGAAGAGCAGTCAGCCAGATCTGACCACTCACGTAGGTCCCTAGCCCAAATGCAGGACCTCCATCTAACCCAGGAAGTGCCCAGCCCCACCAGGGGAGATGCCTTGTTGGACCTGGCACTGGCCATGGGCGACGACCTGGTGAGGGGGCTGTGGGTGCTCGACCCCCTGGGCGACAGCGATCATCGCCTGCTGGGATTCACCATCCAGCGCAAGGTGGCAAAGGCCGGCAGCAAGGCAGCAGCCCGAGATTTCAGGAGGGCGACTTCAATGAGCTAAGGAGACTAGTCGGGGAAGCGCTGAGGTCCCAGAGGGGAGGGGAGGCAGGTTTCCAAGGAGAGTGGTCGCTCCTTAAGGAGAGGATCCTCCAAGCCCAAAGGGAGGTAATCCCAACTCAGTTCGCAGGGGGCAGGAGGGCGCAGAAGACCCCATGGCTCACCAAAAGTATCTGGGAACATCTCCTAGCTAAAAGGGAGGCGCACACCCAATGGCAGGGAGGGGCCATCCCCAGGGAGGACTACACTGCGGCTGCTCGGGGTTGCAGGGGGGGTCAGGGAGGCCAAGCCAGAGATGGGACTGGGACCAGCGACCCGGACCAAGGACAACAAGAAGTCCTTTTTTAAATACATCGGGGTGAAAAAAAAAAGTTCCGGGTAACATGGGGCCCCTGCAGGACACGCTAGGAAATCTGGTCGTCGCACCAGATGACAAAGCTAACCTATTTAATGACTTCTTTGCCTCCATTTTTCTGAGCAGGGACCAGATCAGCCCCCCCACCAGGCTCCCCTTAGGCCCCAGGGGAGGCGCCCCCAGGCCAAGGGTCAGGGAGGATCTAGTCAGGGCACGTTTGGAGGGACTGGACGTGTTCAGATCAGCAGATCCGGACGATCTCCACCCCGGAGTGCTGAGGGAATTGGCTGCGGTCATTGCGGGACCCCTGGAACGGCCGTATGAGCACTTGTGGGGCTCTGGTGCGGTGCCAGAGGACTGGAAGAGGGCCAGTGTGGTTCCCATCTTCAAAAAGGGGAGGAAGGAGGACCCGGGGAACTACAGGCCAGTTAGTCTTACCTCGGTTCTGGGCAAGCTGTTTGAGAAAATAATCCTGGCACATATCCACAAGGGGCCAGGGGGGAGGTTATGCTTAGGGGCAACCAACACGGGTTCATCAGCGGCTGGTCCTGTCAGACCAACCTGGTGGCCCTCTATGACCAGATCACCTAATCCCCGGATGCAGGGGGAGCAGTGGACATCGTCTTCCTGGACTTTCGGGAGGCCTTCGACACTGTCTCTCACCCCATTCTCATTAAGAAACTGGGGGCTGTGGTGTCGACACCCGCACAGTCAGATGTGTCCCAACTGGCTGGAGGGCCGCACCCAGAGAGCGGTGGGGGACGGATCATGTTCACCTGGAGGGAGGTGGGCAGTGGGGTCCCCCAGGGCTCGGTCCTGGGGCCTGCACTGTTCAACATCTTCATCAGTGACTTGGACGAGGGGGTAAAAAGCACCTGTTCAAATTTGCTGATGACACTAAGATGTGGGGGGGACATGGGCACACTAGACGGGAGGAATAGGCTGCAATCGGACCTGGAGGTTACGGGGGGGAGGAGGGGGGGAGCGGATGGGAACAGGATGCGATTCAACACCGACAAGTGCAAAGTGATGCACCTGGGGAGGAACAACTGGCACCATACCTACAGGCTGGGGAACTCCCTTCTTGTCAGGGCAGAGGCAGAAAAGGATCTTGGAGTCATCATTGATACCAAGATGAACATGGGCCGGCAGTGTGGGGACGCAGTCAGGAAGGCCGACCGCACCTTGTCCTGCATCCACAGATGCATCTCGAGCAGGTCCAGGGAGGTGATCCTCCCCCTCTATGCGGCACTGGTCAGGCCGCAGCGGGAGTACTGCGTCCAGTTCTGGGTGCCCCACTTCAGGAGGGATGTGGACAACATGGAGAGGGTCCAGAGGAGGCCACTCGCATGGTCAGGGGGCAGCAGGGCAGGTCCTACGCGGAGAGGCAACAGGACCTGAACCTGTTCAGCCTCCACACGAGAGGGCTGAGGGGGATCTAGTGGCCTGTTACAAAGTAGTCAGGGGGACCAGCAGCATTGGGGGAGTCCCTGTTCCCCTGAGCACGGCCAGGAGTGACCAGGAATAACGGTCACAAGCTGGCAGAGGGTAGGTTCAGACAAGACATCAGGAGGTGCCACTTCACGGTCAGGGCGGCTACGATCTGGGACCAACTTCCATGAGAAGTGGTGCAGGCTCCTACCCTGGGGGGCTTTAAGAGGAGGCTAGATGTACACCTTGCTGGGGTCGTTTGACCCAGTACTCTTTCCTGCCATGGCAGGGGGTCAGACTAGATGATCTGCTCAGGTCCCTTCCAACCCTAGAAACTATGAAACTTTTTCATGGCCAGGGTCGCCAGCATCTGGAAGGGGCTCCCAAGGTAGGTGGTGCTCTCCCCAACCCTGGGGGTCTTCAAGAAGATAATGACTCCAAGATCCTTTTCTGCCTCTGTGCTCACAAGGGGGGAGCTCCCCAGCCCGCGTGCGCTGTGGACTCCTTCTCCCCAGGCGCAGCACCCTGCATGTGTCTACGTTGAACCCCATCCTGTCACCATCCGCCCACTTCTGTAGCCTGTCTAAATCTAACTGCAGCCGCTCTCTCCCTTCGAGCGCACCTATCTCTCCCCATATCTTGGTGTCATCAGCAAACTTGGACAACATGTTTTCCACCCCCTCGTCCAAATCGCCGATGAAGATGTTGAACAGTGCAGGCCCCAGGACCGAGCCCTGGGGGACCCCACTGCCCACGTCCCTCCAGGTGAACATGATCCGTCCCCCACCGCCCTCTGGGTGCGGCCCTCCAGCCAGTTGGGACACATCTGACTGTGCGGGTGTCGACACCACAGCCCCCAGTTTCTTAATGAGAATGGGGTGAGAGACAGTGTCGAAGGCCTCCCGAAAGTCCAGGAAGACGATGTCCACTGCTCCCCCTGCATCCGGGGATTAGGTGATCTGGTCATAGAGGGCCACCAGGTTGGTCTGACAGGACCAGCCACTGATGAACCCGTGTTGGTTGCCCCTAAGCATAACCTCCCCCCTGGCCCCTTGTGGATATGTGCCAGGATTATTTTCTCAAACAGCTTGCCCAGGACCGAGGTAAGACTAACCAATTCTGTGCAGGCATCAATGCCACAGTCTCTCAGTTTATTAATGAGAATGAGGTGAGAGATAGTGTCAAAGGCCTTCTTAAAATCCAGGAATACTACATCCATGGTGACACTGTCATCCAGGGATTTAGTTACCTGGTCATAAAAGGCCATCAGGTTGGTCTGGCAGGACCTGCTCTTGATGAACTCATGCTGATTGCCCAAGGCATGATCTCCCCTGCTGCCCCCACAGATGTCATCCTTGATGATTTTTTCAAGGATTTTCCCCAAGACTGATGTGAGGCTTATGGGCCTATCATTTCCTACGTCCTCTTTTCTGCTTTCTTATAGATGGTGACCACATTAGCTAGTTTCCAGTCTCCGGGCACCTGGCCCATGGACCACGATCGCTCGTACAGCCGGGTCAGGGGCACAGCAATGACCCCCGCCAGCTCTCTCAACACCCATGGGTGGAGGGCATCAAGGCCCGCAGATCTGAAAACATCCAGCCCTTCCAGAAGATCCCGAAATACTTCTGCGCAGACTGAGGCCTGGCAGTGCTATCCCCAAAATGGTCCCTACCTGTGGTGGGAGAGCTGTCCTGGGCCGTCCAAAAAAACGGAGGCAAAGAACTTGTTAAAAATTTCGGCTTTCCATTTGGCGTAGCCACGAGATTAGCATTTGAGTCTAGCAGGGGCCCTACACTACCCAGTGCCCGCTTCTTACTCCCAATGTATTTGAAGAAGGACTTTTTGTTGTCCTTAATCCTGGTTGCTCGCCTGAGCTGCACCCTGCCTTGGCCTTCCTAATGACCCTGCTACACTCCCAGGCTTGGTGATGGCCCCTCCCGTCCAGCGGGTGTACGCCCCCCTTGACCCTCAGGCATTGCTGAATGCCTTTGCTGAGCCAGGGGGTGTGGTTCAGAGCACTCTTACCCCCCTTCTTCCTCTCAGGGACTGTCACATGCTGAGCCTGGAGGATCGTCCCCTTAAGGTACTACCATCCCTCGTGGACTCCCATCTCCTCTACCTTTTGGGCCCTCAGCGCCTCCCCCACTAATCTCCTAAGTTGGTTGAAGTTGGCCCTTCTGAAGTCAGGGGCATTCTTGGTATAAGCCCCTGACACCCTGGGCTGGATGGTGAATCCCAGCAGGCGATGATCGCTGTCACCCAGGTGGTCTAGGGCCTGCCGTCCCCTCATCGGTCATCCCCAGTGGCCAAGACCAGGTCCAGCAAGGCATTCCCCTGGTGGGGCCATGCACCTCCCGGGTTAGGTGGAGGTCCTGCATTTCAGCCAGGAACCCGCGTGAGCGGTCAGACCTGGCTGTCTGCTCCTCCCAGCAGATGTCCGGGTAGTTTAGGTCCCCCATGACAATGACAACCCTAGACCCAACTGGGGTCCCGTGACCCCAGCACTTTTTCCTGCCACTGGCAGGGGGGTCGGACTCAACGATCTACTGAGGGTTTTTCCGATCGTAATATCTGTGAATCTATGAATCTTTCCCAGGGATCAAGTTCCCCCCGCCCCAGGCTCCAGCTGGCATCCAGGCCCCCTTTGCCCTGGGAGGTGAGGGGTGAAGAACCAGGCACCCCTACCACAACCCACCTCATTTGCATGTTATTTGCATGGGGGCATTTTGGGGTGAAACCCCTGAAAAAGGGGCTGCGGGGGATGCCCAGTGCTTGCAGCTGGAGTGGGCCGGAGGGGCCCAAGTGCTCAAACTGCAGGGCAGGAGGGCTGTAAATACTCGTTTATTCTTCGTCAGCTTAACTAGCGACAGCACCCATTCTTTGCTCTCCTGGACCCTCCAACGTGACATAAATGTCCAAGCTCAGGCCCCTCTGTGAGACCCAGTGGAGAGCACTGAGGTGGCTGTCAGATGCCACATCTGGCCCCTTTAACGGCCCGGTGAGCCCTCAGCTGTGCTCACCATGTTCAGGGCACAATTGTGGGGACTCCAACACTCACACTGGATCTCAGAGGATTTGTTGGCAGAGGAGGCCAGGAGCCCCCAGCCAGGGCCAGAGACCCAGATGCTGAGGTGTAGACACCTCTGTGGACAGCACCGGCACCAAAGACATGCAAATCCTACCTGGTTTCCTGCAGCCACTCGTCCCCATGGGACCAGAGGTACCTGGACACGGGTGCACGGGGGGAGACGGCGCAGTGCAGGGTGAAGGGCGCACCTTCCCACACCAGACGCATCTCCTCCAGCTGCTGGATCCCGACCTGCAGCTCCCCTGGGGAGACGCATCCCAGCCGCCCCAGACCATCCCACGGGCAGCGCTGAATTCTGGGACAGCCGAGCAGGGCAGAGACGGGGCGGGGGTAGGGGGACGGAGCCAGCTCTGGGGCCGTCCTCTCCTCACAGATATGGCCATTAGGGCAGGCAGGACCTGCTTACCCACAACATAGAGCTGCATGGATCCACTACTTAACTGCCGTTCACTACTACAGCCTTTCTGAATCCAGACCCAGTAGGTGCCCTGACCCTCTGGACAGAGCACCATGAGCTGCAGAGAGCAGTCGTCTGGCTGCTCGCTGAAGGACTGGGTCTGGCCTTTGAAGGCCGTGTCAGTCTGAGCCTCAGCCGGGTGATATGTGATGATGGATCCATTCTACATCCACCACACGGCCCCGATCCCTTCCCTCCCTCTCCCCCCGCCTCCCCCAGAGATGCTGTAGTTGCAGTCGAGGGTCACACAGGAGCCCTCCTGCCCGGACACAGGGTCTCACAGCAGGGTCACACCCTGGTCCCCAAGGCCAGCACCTGGTGGGAAACAGAGCAGCTAGGGATCATGGCTTGAAGCCAGCCTGGCTAGGGGGTGACAAGGGGCAACCCCCCCCCCAAGCGAGCCATGTGCCCTAATCCCCTGGTCACCTCCCACAGGAGCCTAATTCTCATGTGAAGGGGAGAACCCAGGTCCCAGGTCCAGGGGAGAACCCAGGTATAGCAGGGAGTCGGAGTTTGCCCCTGCTATGCTTGTTCTTTTTTTTTTTCTAATAAGGAACCTAGACACAAAATCACACATCAAAATATACAACTCAAAAAGTACACAGCCCCATAAACATAACAGACAAATCCATACCGAGAATCATTATACAATAATACTACTCAATTATACAAATATAGATCAAATCAGAGTTTTCTCTAATTATGTGAAAACTTATTTACATCAAATTACATACAAAGTTATTATATACAATACAAAACAAATTCTCCAAGTGTTATTTTACAAACAACTCTTAGTCCTCATATATAGTATCAATATAATCTCCCCAAATCCTGCACGAACGCCAAAACTAAAAAAACCCATCAAAAGTCCCAAATTATAAAGAAAGCTTAACCATAACTATGTTTTTATCCCATCACCTCACTGTTCCCCATCCCCTGTACATTACCCCACCTCACTCAACATCACTTGGATCAAAGGAAAGATTCCACTTTACTTGTGCCCACGTACCATCTCCCTTTCTCCCAGTAATCACAGTACCCCCTTTCTCGCTATAAAACTGTAATTCAGAAAAAGCTAGTTGCAGATGTTCCTTAACCCAAAAACACAACCCCTTTGTGATGAATAAACACCGCACTTTCCAAATAGCAATTTTAATTCACGGTATACAGACCCTCACCTCCCACTCCCCTTGATCCACTAACCCATACACCACATTCTCAAAACTAATATCTTGACAACATCCCATCACCCTAAAAAAATGCACCTGCCCCCACACCCATTGCTCAAGGAACCATTCCCACAAAACGTGATACACCGTCTCCTCCTGCCAGCACAACCCCCTTGAACATTCAGCTGATCTCACTAGACCCCTTCTATGTTGTGTCTCCCTGACCAGCAGGATCTGGCGAACGACCCTCCACACAAAGTCTTTGTGCTCCCCGTGGCAGCTCAGTAAGGGGTGCTCTTGCGCTAAGCCACCCGCCTCACTACACCTGGCCAAAAATCATGCTCTGAGGGCCTCCCCTGGGGTGCCTCATGTCTGCCTCATGCTCTTCCTGGAGCACACCCATTAGCCTGGGGTACCACTGCCACCACCCAGACTCAGATCTTTGCCTGGGCCCTGTGCTGCCTGGGATACACAGGCCCAATAGACGTTGGGATTTTGGGGTGCTTCTGTTAGCCTGAAGCATTCACCAGCAGCCTCCTGTATGGGAGGAAAGTAAAATAGCCGAGCCCACCTTAGCAGGTCCCTTCCCTCTTAAACATACACAGCAAGGCGTGCTAAAATTGATACATTTATTGATCAAAGAGTGATAGGGTGGGGAAGGAATACCAGTAGCAGAATATAGAAAGAAAGTCAACCCTGAGCAAAGCTGAGTGGCTTGTCAGCCTTTTGATTCACAACTAGATTAGAGTCAGCTAAGTTCCTAGTTAAGTTTCTGGTAAGTTACTCACTTTTGCATCCAGAGGGAGCTGTGGAGGTCCAAGCTTTTGTGTGAGTGTGTTTTTAAAATGTCCACCTCCTCCATTCTTCCTCAAGGGACCCTCTTAAATAACCCTGCTGACCTCACCACCTGGGCCCAATCCCGGACAGGTGGCATTTGATACCAGCCAAACATTTGAAAAACATCAGAGTTGCCTACTGCAGTGATGTGGGCTTAAGCCCTGCCCCCATGTTGTGAGGTCAGAGCTCAAGACAATAGAAGATGCTCGATTGACACCCTCTTACCTGAGGATCCTCACCTACATGGTAACCCAGGGCAACCAGGCTGATAGACACATGAGAGAGCAGGGAAACAGGCAACCCCCAAAGGGAGAGAAAGCTGGAAGGGGATACTTTCACACTCCCCTTTCCATGGTTTCCCCACTAGCCCCTTCCACACCTGTCTCACCTCTGCTAAAGATAAATCACCTGTATCAGTGATCCTGTCTCTCTCCCTAATAACTGTAAACACCTTCTTCGTATCCTACAACCCTTTCACCCCAATACCCCAATCCATGAACCCTAAAACAATTCTACCCCCAGGTATAGTACAATGCTGCCTTTCATGCCCATAACCCTGCCCACCAACCTCCAAATAGCCCCAGTTGTCTTAAATACCTCCCTGCCCAATACCTACAGAAATGCACTGCTTTCCCTGTCCCTCACCTCTCACCACCAGCTTCCGAAAGTGCACATAAACAACAACCTCCACCTCCGGCAACCTCCCCCATAGCCATCCTCTTTATATAACTCCCGCCACGCCACCCTCTCCATCTCTCCCCGCCACCAAAATAAGCACACCTGTCATTGTATTTTCCTGGCCTGAAGCCAGGACAATAGATACACCATTGATACAAAAAGGCTCATTGGCAGCAACACCTGTTTTACCAAACAAACTTTTCCTTGAAATGGCAATCCCTCTGTTCCCCACAAATCTAATGCCTGTCTCACCCGTGTTGCCAACTCATCCCATGCTATTACCCCTTCCCCCCATGTCCATAGTGACCCCCAATACTTTCAAACTGTCTCGAACCACCCGCAACCCATGCTTCCCTAACTCACCCCAATCCCCCACGACCAAAAGCATGCTTTTCTCCCTACTAATCCGTGCCCCAGCTGCCGCCCCATAATCCGTAATATGGTGCAATGTCCACTCGAGAGACCCCTCATTTCTCACCACTACAGTAACATCATCCATATATAACTGGCATGTAACATCTCCTTCCCCCGGCACCAACACCCCTAAAATTGCCCTAGCCATCCTAATTCAGTGTGCTAAAGGCTCTATCATGCATACAAAGAGTCCAGGCGACAGCAGGCACACTGTCTTACTCCTGCCTTTACGTGAAATCCCTTACCCAAGAACCCTCTCACTTGCACTTACTTTGCCACCCCTCATACAATGCCTTCCCTCATCCTATGAATTTTCAGGGAAACCCCATCTTCTCTAACACCCAAAAGAAAAACTCATGAGAAATATTATCATATGCTTTCTCCAAATCTATACTTCCCAGCACTGTCCTCCTATCCCCCACAAACTGCAGTACATCCCTCAAAACCCATTGTATTTCTGTAACCCTCCTTCCTGCTACTGCATACATCTGGTCGTCGTTCCCACCCACCACCACGCCGTGACAATACCCCTCCCATCCGCTGTGCCAAGACCTTCACAAATAATTTATAATCTATATGAAGTTAAGTGACTGATCTCCAATTTTTCAGTGATTCCCTCCCCCTTTCTTATAAATCAAGACCACCCCTGCAATGCAAATTCCTCCCGTATGTGCCCCCTTTCCTCCCTATATACTTCCACTAAATCCTTCCCTCCCTGTGTCCAAAATTTCAAATAAAACTCCACTAGCAGTGCATCCAACCCCGATGCCTTGTTCTTTTTCATTAACTATGATAGCTTCTTTATTTCCTCCACTGTGATATCTCTTTCTAAAGAGACACTCTGTCTTCTTTGTCTACCTCCACCTGCAATCCTTCCACAAAACTCTCCAGACCTCTCCTATCCATCTATTTTTGCTCATACAACTTTGTATAAAAATGTGCGATTTCCCAAAAGCTTGCTAAGAAGAATTTTTCCAACTATTTGAGTTGGTCTAATAAAAGATATTGGATTTACCCGAAGAACCTTGTCTGCCTGTGTCCTTAGACCAACATGGCTACAACCTACACCCCTGTGATTTCCTGTAGCACCTTCCCTTGTTCCTCTACCCACACACCCCCTCCTGTCTTAATTTTCCCCACCTCCCCCTTCCCCTTTCTCACCCTTATTACCCCAATCTTCCTCCTCTTCCACCCATGGCACTTTGGCCAAAAAATACCTGTCCTGCACCTGAAACCCATCCTCAATCACTTTCTTTGCTTCATCCAATTCCCTTTTCATGTCCCCCCCACATCATTTCCCTTACTAGCCTCTGCACCCTCCCTTGTAACCATCCCAGCTCCCTAATCAGCCGCCTTACCTTCCTCTGTCCCATGGCCAAATCGATTCCCTCACTCTCCCTTTAACCATCACCCACCAATCCCATCATGTTTTAAAATATTTCTGTAAGAGTCCATCCATCATATTTCCTTTGAAACAGTAGGCAGTCTTCCTCCTCCTCCAGCAGTAATGTATTGAGTTTTCAGAATCCCTTTCCCCTCATCCCTGCCCCCCCATAGCTCTACCCGCAACAAATGATGGTCCAAAAACCCCACATCAAAAACTTCCTGTTTCCCCACCTCCACCCCTTCTGACACAAAGACATAATAAATTTGGTATCCAGGTTGTAGTCATAGTGGTCTAGAAGAAAAAGCAATTAGGACTTCTGGTAGAGGTGATATCTTTTATTAGACCAACTAGATTTTTGCAAAAAAAAAAATCTTTAAATTTTTTCCTGGGTAGAATTGAAAGCTGAACTCACCTATGAAATATGAACTTTCATTTCTACCCAGGAGAGCTTTTAAATCTTTTCTTCAATGCCTGATGAAGGGTCTTTATGCCCAAAAGCTTGCAATTAATTTTATTTTTTTTTTTTGCAAAAATCTAGTTGATCTAATAAAAGATATCACTTCTACTATGAGTCCTGGTTGTTTACTCAATTTGGGACACTTTCTGCCCCCCTGGTGCTACACTTGTACCAACCCTCTACCCGTCCCACACATCCCTCATGACCCCTGCTATGCTGGTCCTACAGATGAGCCGATGCTGGGGTTCCAGCAGTGAGTAGACTAAAAGGGATGCGGGGGCTTGAATTGGGCCACGAGGAAGTGAAGCAGGGGGAAAAGGAAATCAAAACAAGGGAGGCAGAGATGGGGAAGAAAGAAGAATCTGAGCTGCAGAGGAGAAAAGAGTGACCCCAAAAAGGGGCTGAGACCAGGTACAACAACTTACCTGGACTGGTGCAGAGGTGTTGAGAAGGGGAAAGGACAGACCAGTCTTCCCAGGGAGCAATGCAGAGAGAAGTTGGTCTTTGGTCCTCTGCTGGCGTGTGCTGGGTGCCAGAGGGGATATTTCATCTGGACCTGTGAGTGAAAAGTAAGAGAAAGAGAGATTTTGGACAAAGAAAAATAGAGTAAAGAGCCAGGCTTCTGCCAAGGGGCAAGACCCACCCTGGGGAAGGAAGATCCAGATGGGGAGGACCTGGCCATGTCATAGGGCAAAACAACCCAACTGCTGCCAAAGAGAAGATTAGATCTGTGCTGTGAAGAATAACAGCTTGGGAAAAAACCAAACCAAACCAGAGCTTGAGCTGTAAAAGTATAAACCAGCTAAGTACCACCAGTGCCTTTGAGTTCATTATACCATGTATTGCAACTAAAGGTCCCCAGGAGAAGGAGGAATTGGTTAGTAAATAATGACTCTCTGTTTTGAGTGATTATTGTGGGTTGCAATAATTAGAATTTAAGTAAGAAGACCAAAAGTGGACAATTGGACTGAACTGAGCCCTGGGTTCAGAGTTTAAACAACAACACAGTGAGCCTTATGCGGAGGACTCTAGTAGTTGCCCAGTGCCATTAAGACCCTACAGTAGGGACAGGCACGGTGTGAAGAAAGGTGGAGCTGTGGACTTTATGCCACAAACCCTAAAGCCACATCTGTAAGGCAGCCTCCCGCACTGTCTTTCTTCATCTAAGTAGCATGTAAAGACGTGGCAGGAGAGAAGGAAATGGACTGCCTAAAAACTGGAGAGTGCCCTTGTAGTGGGACAGTAGGGGACGCTACTACACTAAGCCAGCCACCTCACCATGCTCAACCAAACCTATGCTTCAGATGTCTCCCCTGGGGTGCCTACATCCAGCTGATCCCCTTCCCGGAGCACACCCACAAGCCTGGGGTAATCGCTGCCACAACCTGGGCTCTGGTCTCTCTTAGGGCTCTGTGCAGCCCGCGGTAAACAGACCCTGCAGACCTTGTGGTGCTTTGCTCACTGGTAGTATTTCTGGGTGCTCCTTCTAGCCTAGAGACACCCAAGATGTTTTCAGGTATGATAGACTCGGGTAACGAGCAGCCAAGTTCTGCTAGGAGCGAAAAGTCCTGTCCCTCCTCTCAAGCATTCACAGCTAGGTGTGCTGTAACAGTTAGCTTTTACTAAATCAGAGAGAGGCAGATTGGGGAAACAGTACAAGATAGAAGAGAAGTAGAAAGAAAAAAGCCTTGAGCAAAAGAGAATGGGCTTTTTGGCCTTTTCAACACACAGCTAAAGACACACAATCCTAATTTACTGGCTCGTTTTCAGGTAAGCTACTTATATATACATCCAGAGGACTCTGGAGGCTGCTGCTTCTGTTTGTGTTTCCAAAAATGCCTCCCCGGAGGCAGAACTCCCTGGACCAGGCCTGACCCTTACATACCTTTTCTGACTTCATTACCTGGCTCCAGCCGGAAACAGGCAACCTCTGAACACTGCTGTTGTAGCCCGATCCCTTTCAAAATGGTCAGCAAGCCCTGGTGGAGTGACCAGTCTCACAAAACTGATTCAGCAGGTCCCTTAGCCGGAAATTTAGGCCAGAGGAAGGGGGGGAACGGAGGAAGCAAAGCACACAGTCCAAACAACAAGACACACAGACAGACAGAGACAGTCAAAATGGGGGATTCTTCGCACCTCACCCCCCTCCTTTCAGAAGCCTGTGCCTATTGCTTTACAGGGCTGTGGGCACCGGCATTTCTTGTTTTGAGAGATTATCTTCATTACCTAAAAAGAAAAATCCCAAACAACACATAGGACTAACTATAACAAGCACCAGAGCGCTTTGGGGTGGTGCTGCATCTTCCAGCTGGTTACCCAGGGTCTTTTCTGGGCAGCAAGTCTGCTACCACGTTCTGGCTTCCCCTGATGTGTCCCACTGTCAAGCTGAACCCCTGAGGCTGCCAGGCCCATCTTTGAAGCCTGGCGTTGGCGTTCTGCGTTGTCTGCAGCCATGGAAGTGGGGCATGGTTGATACAACAGCGAACTGCTGTCCCCACAGATGGGGCCTCAGCTTGTTCAGCGCCCAGACGACTGCCAAGCTCTTTCTGCATGACGATAGGTCACATTTGCAGGGAATCAATTAGGTAAGCCATAGCCCAGGGGTGGGCAAAATCCAGCCCGGGGGCTGGATGCAGCCCACCAGGCCAGTCTATCTGGCCCGCGGGGCCCCTAAAAAATTTAGAAAATTAATATTCATCTGCCCTGGGCTGCCTATCATGTGGCCCTTGATGGCTTGCCAAAACTCAGTAAGTGGCCCTCTGCCCAAAATAACTGCCCGCCCCTGCCCTAGGGTGTCATGTCCCTTCGTGCTCCTGCAGGAGTACAGCTCCAAGTCCAGTGTCCAAGGCATCGGGAGCCACAGAGAAGGGCTTATCATAGATTGATGCCCTTAAAATTGGCTGTTTGATCAGGGCAGTCTTCAAAGTGTCAAATGCCTTTTGACATCCCGGCTTCCAGACTGCCTGATCAGGGTTGCTCTTTTTTGCCGGCTCTGACCTGCTTCTTCATTTGTGGGGGTGGCCAGTCTCTAACGGCCTCGATCTTCTCCCATGTGGGAGTGACCGTGCCACCACCCACACGGCGTCCCAAACACACCACCTCAGGTAATGCCACCTGACATTTCCTGGCTTTCGCTGTAAGCCCAGCCCGCCTGATCTTGTCTAAGACAGCGGTTAGATGGATCAGGTGCGATTCAAGTCCTGACGGAAGATGGTGGTGTCGTCCACGTCGGCCACTGCAAACCGCTCGACTCCTGGTAGCAAGTTCGTAATCAGTCTTTGGAAGGAGGCAGGAAAACTGCACATACCGAAGGGCAGGAGTGTGAACTCATACAGTCCCACAGGCGTGGTAAAGGCAGAGTTGGCTATCGCGTCCCGATCCAGCCCGTCTGCCAGAACCGTCTGGATGGAGCGAGAGTAGAGACAAACTCGGCTCAGCCCAGCGCGTTGAGCAGAGCGTCCATCCTGGGCATAGGATAAGCGTCGGGGGTAAAAATTGCATTCAGCTTCTTGCAGTCCACACAGCACCTGGTGGTCCCATCCTGCTTCTGAACGAGTACCACAGAGCTGGCCCAGCGGTTCATTGAAGGCCCCCAGCTCTAGCATGTTGTCGAGCTCAGGTTTCATTGCCTCCAGCACCTTCCCAGTCTCTAGGCAGGGCATTGACCAGATGGGGCGATGGCTGCCTGGGTCTGCAGAGTGCACCGCCAGGGTCGGTCTGCCTGGTTTGTTGGAGGACACAGCTTCAAAGTCTCGGAGAGCTATGTGTAGCTTGTCCTTGCCCTGGGAGGAAAGAAGACCCTTATCCCTGCCGCTCTGTCCCAGTCAGCATGCAGGACCAGCTCCTCTGGATCTTCAGGCGATTCCTCAGCAGAGGAAATCCACCATATGACATCACTCCTGTCATAGCAGGGTTTAAGCATGTTTACATGGACCACGTTAGGCCTTTTGCCTGACTTGTTCATGGCAACAACATGATCACATCATCCTTGTCCTGGATGATATATGGACCTTCCCAAGCTGCTTGCAGCTTGTTTGTCTTTAGTGGCAGGAAGACCATAACCTTATCGCCCGGTTCAAAGGTACGCAAGAGAGCCCCCTTATCGTACCAGACACCTGCTTCTCCTGGGCCAGGCCAGGGAGTCTCGTACCCCCTTCATCATTTCAGCCATCTTATTCCAAAAGTGCATACTCTACCGCCAACGTCTTGGAGGAGGAGATTTTTCCCTCCCACTCCTCCCTCGCCAGATTGAGAGGACCCCAGACTCGCCTCCCGAACATCAACTCGAATAGCAAGAACCGCGTAGGCTTCTGGGGTACCTCCTCGTAAGCAAAGAGCAAATATTGAAGCTTCTCTGCCCCGGTGTTGGGATTAGAGTCCACATAGGCCCTCACCATACCCTTCAAGGTCCCATTATACCTTGCCACTAACCCATCAGTCTGTGGGTGGTAGGCTGTGGCCTTGAGGTGTTCAACCCCACAGCACTTCTCCAGGCACACCGTCACCTCCACCAGGAAGTCCCCACCCCTGTCAGTCAGGATCTTGGAGGGGAAACCCAGCAGGGAAAAGATCTTTTTAGGGCATCCGTGATCACGGGAGCCTCTGTGGAGGCTCAGGTG
Source organism: Crocodylus siamensis (assembly GCF_052110815.1). Lineage (NCBI taxonomy): Eukaryota > Metazoa > Chordata > Crocodylia > Crocodylidae > Crocodylus > Crocodylus siamensis. The sequence continues at coordinate 24,116,095 of NC_143400.1, forward strand.
ACGGCCTCCAGCTACCGCATCACAAATTCCACAAGAGTTGGGATGTATTTCTTCCCTCTACGAGTCTCATGCCTTAGAGGACCCACAGCATCTATCCCCACTCTGTGGAAGGCTTGGGCAGCCATCGGGAGGGGCTGCAGGGCAGCTTTTCTCCTAACCCCGCTCCTGCCGTGTCTCTCACCAGCTGCAGGAGTCCGTCACACTCGGGGCTGGTCTGGGCCAATACAAGCTTGCCAGCAGCTGCTGGTGGGTCAAGCCCATGCCCCTGTGACCGGCACAAGGTAAGTTATGAGCTGCGGCGAGCAGTTGTCGCCTGAACTTAAGCAGTACCGCGAGCTGGCGACAGGGCTCCCAGGACTCGAAGTGGCTCCTAGGGACCCACAGCCGACAACAGAGTCCCTTACCCCAGACCTGTTCCCTCTTATCTGGGCTGCGCTCTGCCTCTTGCTCCTGGGCCACCGTCTGAGTTCCTCCCCGCCGGGCCCCGCCAGAGCCTCCTGCCCGTGCTCCTCCTGCCCGCAAGGCAGGCAGCAGGGGGTCCAGTGCTCCCACACGGGGTGCACCTCCTCCCCCAGAGCCTCGTCTCCCTCCGCCACCGACTGACTGGGCTCCTCCTTGGGGCTGTCGCTGAGCTTGACCCCATGGTCGCTGGTTCCCTCAGCGGCCGGCTGCTGGTCGCAGTCAGGGGGGTTCCCATCCCTTGCCCCCTCTACCTCCACGCCAGCTGGTTTACTGGGATCTGGGAGGTTTCCCCACCTCCCACCCTCACCTTTTTGCTCTGCCGGTAAGTCACTGCATTAACATGGTGGGGATCTCTGGTGTTTCCCCAAACTGCTCTATAATATCCCTCCCCACCGGCATGGGGGCAGGAGCATTTTTTTTTTTTTGTAGCATTTTATTAGAAAGCAGTCTACATCAAACAGATTTAAAAAGGGACCCCACCTGCAGTCTCACAAAGGGCATACAAATGCAATTTCAAGCAATTACATAATACTCACATGATGAACAACGTCTCATTCACTTTGCTGAACACTCCATTCAGTGAAACTCTTACTTACCCTTGCTTCTTATATAATGACAGGTTCACACACTGATACTTAACAGAAGGATAAGGAGAAATCCCTCACCCACTCTTTCTGACAACAAAAGCTGTCTCTTAGTCTATCCTATACCTATATGGGGCTGAAACAACCCCCTGAAGTCCAGCCCTTGCCAGAGCGCTGTATCCCCTCCTTCCGTCCTCTGCTTTCCTCTACTGCTATAGAAGTGCAGCTCGTGCGTTGCTCACTGCAAACACTCTGACGTTGAAAAGCACAAGCCCTTTAGTGCCAACAGGGAACGCACTTTCCATAGCACTACTTTGGTGCATGTGATAAGGGCCCTCACACCCCATGACCCGTCCGTCCCCTCTGTTAACCCATAGAGAACATTTTCGATAGTGATCCCCGTTCCCCTTCCTGTCTCCTTCAAAAAGGTGGCTGCCTTCTCCCACACCTTTTGTGCATAAAAACAGTCCCGCAAAACACGTGCCACCAACTCGGGTTCGTCACAGATTTCTCTCGGGCACTTGGGGGACCATGAGAGTCTCCATCGATGCAGCACTTATCGCACCGGCAGTGCCTTTCGCATGGCCCTCCATGCCAGCGCCTCGTGCTCCCCTTTCCATTCCTTCCCCACCAGCCGTCTCCATACCCTGCTGACTTTCTCCGTTCTCAAATCCCCGACATCTGACATCCTCTGCTTCCCCCTCATGAACTTAAGGACTTTCCTGGCATCCGCCAGCCCTTCAATCCCTAACCCTGCCAGCCTTCCCTCGCAACAAAGGATCCAAGGCACGCATAAGGGAGTGACATTCGCCAAGCCCACGCCCCCTGCCCCCACTCCCGAACAGTCCCAGCCTTTGTAGGAGTCGTCCCCACCCAGAAAACGCAAAAGTTGGAAACCATTCCCGGTGCGCCCCTCGCTTCCCTCATCACCATCTTCAAAAGGTGCGTATAAACAAAGACCCCTATGTTAGGGAGACCCCATCCCCCCAGCCCTTCTTCCTTATATAACTCTGTCCTGGCCACCTTCTCTGTCTCCCCGCCCCCCAAAGAAGAGGCACAATGCCCGCTGGACCCGCCGGGCCTGTAGCCAGGACGGGGGTACACCATCGGCGCGTACAAGATCATCGGCAACAGGCACCGTTTGATCACTTGCACCTTGCCCCTCGATGATAAATCCCGGGTGCGCCACAACCCCACCATCTGGTTTACTCTCCCCCTAACACTTCCCAAGCCCGTTTCCCTTTCCCCTGAGTATCCATCCACACGCCGAGTATTTTCAGTTCCTCCCTTTCCACCTTCAATCCAAATTTCCCCAAATCCCCCCCGGTCCCAACCACCAGGACTACACTCTTGTCCACGTTCACTCGCTCCAGATACCTCCCCAAACTCATTGGCATGCTTCAGGAGCATGTTCCACTACTGCCCAGTCCCCAGCCCCTCCGCTCGGCGGGGAGATGTGCTACCTTACCTCGAATGGCCCGTGCCCCACCCCTTCGATGGTCAGGGTTTCTCCAGGTAATACCTCTGAGGGCAAAACAAGTTTGGTACCAGTCAACGGCACACTGGCCCGGGTCCACCTTCCCGATACAGGTTCTCCCATTCATTTTTACCTTCTCCCTGCGGGAGGCCGTCACCTCCACCGGGTTTGTAATCCTGTAGATACAGGTCGCTCCCCCACTGTGTACAGCTTGTGCTCAGTTGACAGCCCTGCTGAGGTTGCTTGGCTTTGGGCAGTTGGACTTGAAGTGACCAGATTCCCTGCAGTTGAATCAACCCTTCCTCTCCGATTTGGGTGAACTGACTGAATTGGGGCTGCCCTGCACTCGGCAGGGGGAGGCCTACCCTCCCGTTTCAGGACTGGCCCTCCCTTCCCTGCTTTTTGGCTCCCTTTCTGGTCCTGCCCAAAGTGGGGAGGCCTTCTGTCCAGCCCCTCTCTGTTCAGCAACAGCTGATCTGCAATTCTGGCAGCCACGCTGGCTGTTTTGGGGTCCCTATCCTTGATCAGGTGTTCAGTCTCCCTAGGGCACCTGAAATAAAACTGGTCCAGCACCATAAGTACTATCACCTCCTCTGCAGTGCTAGCTTTGGCTCCCTTCAGCCATTTATGAAATGCATCCTCTAACAGGGCTGCAAACTCATTCATAGACTTTCCCTGCAATGAGGCAGGATTACAGAACTCTTTCCAGAAATAATCTGGCCCCAGCCTAAACCTCTGAAGTATGGCCTCTTTAAAAAAGTCTCATAGTTAGCCAAAGGCTCTGCAGGCAGACTGGTTGCCCGATACCAGTCCAGCAATGTAATGCAGACACTCCTCCATCTTCAGTTCCCATCAGCTCGCTTGTTTTTTGAAGTTGCTCAAGGACACTTCTGGATCCTCTCCATCCTTGTACGGGGTGAAGACCCCAGGGTCCACTCTGGCGGGAGCTGCTGGTGTCGGTGGGACCTGACTGTCCATAGCTCTCTCTGGTCACTGCGATCAGCATGTCTCATGCTTGAGCTTGCATTCCTTGGCTTCCAACTCCATGGCCTGGAGCTTGAGCTGTACCTCTGTTTCTACTAGCTCCATCTCAGTCTCATGCTGGTGTTGCCTCTCTCTGGCTGGTAGCAGGTGAATTTCCATCTCCATCTCTTGGGTCTGGAGTGATTCCTCCTCTTGGTTCCCTCCCACAAGCCCGTTGGAAGGGGCTCCACCACCTCCCTTCCCTCTTGGAACCAGGACAGGACGTTTCTGAGCTTCATTGTGGGCCTGCAGGGACCTAATCAGGTCCTCTCTCTTATGACCCTTGGAGTCAGGGAAGTCAACTCCTGCAGCAGGTCCTCCATAGACATTACAGCATACTTATTGGCTATTCGAGCTAGCTACCCTATCCAGCTGACCCAATGCCAAATTAAAGACTCATTTGCTCAAGGGTTTTCATAGTTTCTAGGGTCGGAAGGGACCTGAGTAGATCATCTAGTCCGACCCCCTGCCATGACAGGAAATGACCCAAGCAAGGTATACATCTAGCCCTTCAGTGACTCCACTTCCTTCCAGACAGCAATCTGTGGGATCCCACCTCTCCCACCACGTGTGCCGAGCCACCTGCTCACTGTGCCTGATCAAAACCCCACTTCAGGTGTCTCCCCTGGGGCACCTACGTCCAGCCAACCCCCTTCCCAGAGCACACCCGCAAGCCTGGGGTAATCGCTGCTACCACCCAGGCCTTGGTCACTGTTAGGGATCTGCGCAGCCTGGCGTTCGGTGACCTTACAAACTTTCGGGGTGCTTTGCCCACTGGTAATATTTCTGGGTTTTCCTTATAGCCTGGAGCCAGCCAGAATGTTTTCAGGTAATAATCAGCTGAGCTCTACTAGGAGGGAAAAGGCCCGTTCCTCCTCCCAAGCATCCACAGTTCAGCGTGCTGTCAGTTAGAATTTTATCAATCTGAGAGAGGGAGAATGGGGCAGGACATGAACGGCGTGTGCCCTGGCAGCTGTGGGGGCACGGCGGCAGTGGGAGTGCAGCGGTGGGAGCGGCACGAGCTCCCGCAGACACTGCTGGTGCTATCGGTGGGGGGGTAGCAAGTGTGGACCAAGGGTCAGTGACCACCCGCCCCCAGCCCCAGCAGCAGTGCTGGCAACCAGCAGGAATTGCAGACTGCCTGCAGGCACCGCCAGCGGTGTCAGCTGCGCGGTGGCGAGCGGCGACTGCCCGCAGGCACTGTCGGCAATGTCGGCAGCACCTTTTCATAGGGGGCGCACCGCCATGCTCAGGCACCCACGTGCACCCCTACATGTCACCCCTGGGCAAGGAGTACAAGATAGAAGAGTATTAGAAAAAGAAAACCTTGAGCAAAACAGAATGGCCTTGTTGGCCCTTTTAACATGTGGCTAAAGGTACATAACCCTAATTTACTGGCTAAATTTCAGGTAATCTACTTACATATACATCCAGAGGATTATGAAGGCCCCTGCTTCTGTTTGTGTTTCTGAAAATGTCTTCCCTGGAGCAAGGACAGCGGACCAGGTGACCTGACCCTTAAATACTGCCTCTGACCTCACCACCTGGCTCCAGCCAGAAGCGGGCATCATTTGAACCCAACTGAGGCAGGTCAATCCTTCAAAAGTTGTCAGTGGAGTGACCAGGGTCACACAGGTTGTTCGGCAGGAAACTAAGGAGAAAGGAAGAGCGAGGTCCCCGCTCCCTATGGACACGGCACAACTCAGTCACGTCGCTGGACCGCGCAGATCCAGAGTCTGAAAGCAGAGTCGGGCGTGGGCACGCTCAGAGCTCGGAGGCAGACAAACGGGGATTTCTTCACTCAGCTCCTGGGGGCCCAAGGGTGGGGTCAGGGCCAAAGGCTGGAGCCGGGGTCAGAGCGAAGGAGCCCCGGGCTACCCCCAACACCACTCCCTTCCCAGGGAACCCAGGCACGCGAGCTCCCAGGCCCCTCTGCACTTATCCCCACAGCCCCCGAGTGGAGAGAACCCGGGCCCCCGGGCCCCCCCGCTCCCCCCACGGTGGGGAAGGAACCCGGGCCCCCGGGCCCCCCGCTCCCCCCACGGTGGGGAAGGAACCCGGGCCCCCGGGCCCCCCGCTCCCCCCACGGTGGGGAAGGAACCCGGGCCCCCCCGCTCCCCCCACAGTGGGGAAGGAACCCGGGCCCCCGGTCCCCCTACTCCCCCCACAGTGGGGGAGGAACCCGGGCCCCCGGGCCCCCCCGCTCCCCCCACGGTGGGGGAGGAACCCAGGTGTCCAGGCCCCTGGGCCCCCCCGCTTCCCCCACGGTGGGGAAGGAACCCGGACCCCCGGGCCCCCTGCTCCCCCCACGGTGGGGAAGGAACCCGGACCCCCGGGCCCCCTGCTCCCCCCACGGTGGGGAAGGAACCCAGGCGTTCGGGTTCCCCGGCTCAGAGGCCCCTCCCAGCAGAGCTCACCTGGGTGCAGGGGCCAGTTCTCCCCAGGGCTGCACTGGTCTCTGTGTCCATCCACCTGGCAGCTCAGCATCATGTTGGGGCCCAGCTGGGACGGGGCAACAAGAGCCAGGCCTGGTTCTGCCCTGGGACCCTCTGCCTTTCCCAGCTGTCCCAAGCCAGGGTTCCCTGGCAGCTGGTCTGCACGGAGCAAGAGAGGAGGGTCCCTAGGCGCAATCTTGTCCCCAGGCTGGGACTGCACAGATGGGCTGTTGGGAGGCATGCCCGCAAGCCAGGCTGAACCCACTCCCCTACCCAGAGAAGCCAGACATCCAGGCTCCCTGCTGCCCTCCTAGACCCTCATGGTCAGGACTGAATTCTGGTGCTGTAGCAAGAAACCCTTTTGTCTGCCCCCCAGATGTGAAGCTCCTCCATATGGCAAAAGTTCCTCTTTTAGTATTTGCCCCCGTTTGGGGATGCTTTCGCTTTTCTACCTTTTCTTCCTTCCTCACTCTTTTTCTTTTATTATATCATTATTATTTTTATATAAGATATATTTGTAGTGAAAATAAAGCTTTTAGATGTTTCTACAAATGTACTTTAAGTTTAAAAGGAAGCTTTACCATGTAACAATGTTAGCAAGAGCAGGAATCTCTGTATGGAGCAGCTCCCTGAATAGTTTTCATAGTTTCATAGTAGCTAGAGTCGGAAGGGACCTAGGTAGATCATCTAGTCCGACCCCCTGCCTTAGCAGGAAAGAGCACCGGGGTCAGATGACCCCGGCAAGGTGCTCATCTAACTTCCTTTTAAAAATCCCCAGGCTAGGAGCCTGCACCACTTCCCCTGGAAGCTGGTTCCAGGCCCTAGCCACCCTGACTGTGAAGTAGCGCCTCCTAATATCTAATCTAAACTTACCCTCCGCCAGTTTGTGACCGTTATTCCTGGTCACTCCTGGCAGCGCACGGGGGAACAGGGACTCCCCCAATACCTGCTGATCCCCCCTGACCAGTTTGTAGCAGGCCACAATGAATCGAATGAATCGTGGTTGACTGTGTAACACAGTAGCTAGTCTGGATAAGCATGTTAATGAGCAGCAATTAACATCTACAAAATCAGAGACCAAGGAGAGGAAAGAATCAATAAATAGCCAGGAATTCTCAGAAACTTCATTGTTAAAGGTACAGAAGCCCCCATTTGAACTAATCAACACTGGAAACAGACCCTTGGGTCTCAAATACCCCCTGATCAACCACTTCCAGGGCTCTATTCATCATGGCAGTGAATCAATCAAAATTCATCAACGGACTCCTGAGACTGCATGTACATGCAGATGTGACCCCTAGGGCTGACAGCTGCCATTCAGCAGCTACCAAGAGGGATGTCCCTCAAAGTCAATGACCCCTGGATTGGGTAAGCCCAAGAATTGGGGAGTCACCAAAGTCTGCCAGAGAGGGATAAAAGGCAGTGAAGCATGACCCCTAATGGCGCCCTCTTTGACCTGACCAGCACTCTGCCTGTCCAGCCAGAAGGACCAGCTGGCGACCCCCTTCTGAAGCAACATCGCACTGAAAGAAGCCCTGACTGGCCATCGATGGCAGACTCCAGTGCTTGGGGATAGGAATATCTTGACACCAGTGTTTAGAGCTAGCTACTGTGCGTGTGTGTATGTGTGTGTGCGTGCACACGCGCGCATGTGAATGTCTGTGTGTTTGAGGGGATCAGCACCAAGATTTATGGTCTGACTTTTGCATCCATCCAATAAACTACAATTTTATGAAGATCCTGTGAGTTGGTGCTTTGTAGCCAACAGTGCCATCATCTGACAGACCAGACCCACTCAGGTGTTCACCTGCCACCCGGAGCTGCATGACTGCACAGATGCCCCACTGCCTACCAGCCTGGCTCTTCTGTATCCTACTGCAGGCCTCGTAGGTGCCCCAATCCCTTGGGTGTGGCCCCATGAGCAGCAGAGAGCAGTTGCCTTGCTGCTCACTGAAGGACCAAGTCAGGTTTTTGAAGGCTGTGTTGATCCAAGCCTCATCCATCCTACGTCCATGACTCAGCTCTGAACCCCCATCCAGAGATGTAGTAGCTGCAGTTGAAGGTCAAGCAGGAGCCCTCCTGCCCAGACACAGGGTCTCGCAGCTGGGTGAAACCCCAGTCCCCAAGGCCAGCACCTGGCAGGGAGCAGAACAGCCAGGGGTTGCAGCCTGGAGCAAGCCTGGCTGGAGGTGACAAGAGGCAACCTCCTTGCAAGTGAGCCATGAGCCTAAATCCTCTGGTCACCTCCTATCAGAGCCTAATTCTCACGCAAAGGAAAGGATCCAGGTCCCAGGTCCAGGGGAGAGCAGAGGCATCTGGGCTCCCAGAACCCCCCTGTTCTAACTCCCCCAGACCACAGAGCCAGAGGGAACCCAGGCGTCCGGGCTCCCAACTCACCTCCCAGCAGGCCGAGGGGGTCAGCAGGGCCATGGCCATGTTCTTCCAGCACCAGGAGGCCATTGGGACAGGGACCCGACTGAAGGCAGCACTGGGGTCGGGGCCTGGCTTGAGCCCCCCTGCCCAGCACGATGCCCCCAAGTGCCCCCATAGAGGCAGGGCAATAGGTCTAGTGCCCCCTAGCGGTCCCCATTGGCCACTGCAGCCCCAGCTCGGATAGTAGCACCCTGGTCCCCCCGGGGGGCCCTGTTTACCACTGCACAGTGCCCCCTAGAATGCCCGACAGCCCACTGCCCCAAGGGCACCCTGCAGGTCTTCCCAAGGGCCAGGGAGCAGGCCCCCCCCCCCACCACTTGGCTGCCAACCACAGCCCTGTCCCCACTTCCAGCTTCCCTTGGGACAGTGAGATTTTATGACTGGGCTCCTGCTCACGTCACAGCCACGTCAGCATCTCCATCCCCCTGCTGCACCCAGAACCTTCCCTCAGGTGGTGGCGGTGGAGGTGGGGGCATGAGGAGGACGCAGGTGTCTGGGCTGCAAACTCTCCCCCCACCAGACACTACTCCCCTCTGGAGAACCCGGGGGTCTGGGCTCCCTGCACCTGCGGCTCTGAACCCTCAGCCCCTCCTTCCCTCCCACAGCAGGGAGAGCCAAGTGTCCACGGTTCTGGGGGGTGGAGGGAGGGTTGTCCAGCACTTGGGTGGCCCCGATCCTCACTGTGGCTCTTAACTGGCCTGGCACTTGAGCCCCTGTCCCAGTCCACTGAGCAGGGGGTTCCAGGCAGAGAACCCTTCCCAGCTGCACCTGGTGCTGTGCACCCCGCACTGCAACTCAGAGCAGGAAAGGGGCACACCCCTGGGAGGGTCAGTGGTTAGAGAAGAGGCCCCCCGCGCCTGGGCTCTCTGCTGCTCTGGAGGAGTTGGAGCTGGGGGTGAGAACAGGGGGCGCTGGGAGCCCAGACACCTGGGTTCTGCTAACCCACTCGACACCAGGACCTGGGAAGACAATGGGCATGGCAGGACTCCTGAGTCCCAGGGTCAGAGGCTGCAGCTGGGATCCAGGCCCCTTTGCCTCAGAGGTGGAAGCCTGGCAGTGGAAGGGTTAAGGGAAACCTACCAGCCCCAGCTTGATCCCATGTCCCAGGAACCCAAGTGTCTGGGCTTTCGGCCCCCTCCCGCCCCACAACCACTCATAGCTTCATAGTTTCTAGGGTCAGAAAGGACCTGAGTAGATCATCAAGTCCGACCCTGCCATGGCAGGAAAGAGCACGGGGGTCAAAAGGCCCCAGCAAGGTGTTCATCCAGCCTCCTCTTAAAGCCCCCCAGGGTAGGAGCCTGCACCACTTCTCTTGGAAGTTGGTTCCAGATCCTAGCCGCCCTGACTGTGAAGTCACGTCTCCTGATGTCTAGTCTGAACCTACCCTCTGCCAGCTTGTGACCGTTATTCCTGGTCACTCCTGGAGGTGCTTGGGGGAACAGGGACTCCTCCAGTGCCTGCTGATCCCCCCTGATTAGTTTGTAACAGGTCACTAGATCCCCCTCAGCCTTCTCTTGTGGAGGCTGAACAGGTTCAGGTCCCGTCACCTCTCCTCGTAGGGCCTACCCTGCTGCCCCCGATTATGCAAGTGGCCTCCTCTGGACCCTCTCCAGGCTGTCCACATCCCTCCTGAAGTGCAGCGCCCAGACCTGGACGCAGTACTCCAGCTGCGGCCTGACCAGTGCCGCACAGAGGGGGAGGATCACCCCCTTGTACCTGCTCGAGATGCATCTGTGGATGTAGGACAAGGTGCGGCCGGCCTTCCCGACCACGTCCCTGCACTGCCGGCCCATGTTCATCTTGGCATCAGTGATGACTCCAGGATCCTTTTCTGCCTCTGCCCTGACGAGAAGGGAGTTCCCCAGCCTGTAGGTATGGTGCCGGTTGTTCCTCCCCAGGTGCAGCACCTTGCACTTGTCAGTGTTGAATCCCATCCTGTTCTCATCCGCCCACCCCTGTAACCTGTCTAGGTCCAATTGCAGCCTATTCCTCCCGTCTAGTGTGCCCACGTCCCCCCACATCTTAGTGTCATCAGCAAATTTGAACAGGTGCTTTTTACCCCCTCGTCCAAGTCGCTGATGAAGATGTTGAGCAGTGCGGGCCCGAGGACCGAGCCCTGGGGGACCCCACTGCCCACCTCCCTCCAGGTGAACATGATCCGGCCCCCACCGCTCTCTGGGTGCGGCCCTCCAGCCAGTTGGCGACACATCTGACTGTGCGGGTGTCGACACCACAGCCCCCCAGTTTCTTAATGAGAACAGGGTGAGAGACAGTGTCGAAGGCCTTCCGGAAGTCCAGGAAGACGATGTCCACTGCTCCCCCTGTGTCTAAGGATGTGGTGACCTGGCCGTAGGCAGCCACCAGGTTGGTCTGACAGGACCTGCCACTGATGAACCCATGTTGGTTGCCCCTAAGCATGCAGTTGCCAGCTGGCCCCTCATGGATGTGTGCCAGCATAATTTTCTTGAACAGCTTGCCCAGGATCGAGGTAAGACTAACCAGCCTGTAGTTCCTGGGTCCTCCTTCCTCCCCTTTTTGAAGATGGGAACCACGTTGGCCTCTTCCAGTCCTTTGGCACCGCACCAGAGCTCCACGCATGCTCGTACAGCCATGCCAGGGGTCCCGCAATGACCGCAGCCAATTCCCTCAGCACTCGGGGGTGGAGATCGTCTGGACCGGCTGACTTGAATACGTCCAGTCCCTCCAGAAGCTCCCTGACTCGTTCCTTACTAACCCATGGCCCAGGTGCACCTCCCCTGGGGCCTGAGGGGGGCCCAGCGGGGAGGTGACTGTTCTGGTTCCTACTTACGAAGATGGAGGCAAAGAAATCGTTAAATATGTTGGCTTTGTCGTCTGGTGCGACAACCAAATTTCCCAACGTGTCCTGCAGGGGCCCCACGTTACCCGGAACCTTCTTTTTACCTCCTATGTATTTATAGAAGGACTTCTTGTTGTCCTTGATCCGGGTCGCTGGTCCCAGTCCCATCTCTGCCCTGGCCTTCCTGACCCCCCCTGCAGCCCCGAGCAGCTGCAGTATAGTTGTCCCTGGTGATGTCCCCTTCTTTCCATTGGGCATGCGCCTCCCTTTTAGCAAGGAGATATTCCCGGATGCTTTTGGTGAGCCGTGGAGGCTTGTGTGCCCTCCTGCTCCCTTTGATCCGCGTTGGGATTACCTATCTTTGGGCTTGGAGGATCGTCTCCTTAAGGAGCAACCACTATCCTTGGACACCAGGCTCCCCTCCCCTCCAGGACCTCAGCGCCTCCCCACCTATCCTCCTTAGCTCGTTGAAGTTTGCCCTCCTGAAGTCCAGGGCTGCTGCCTTGCTTCAGGCCTTTGCCACCTTGTGCTGGATGGTGAATCCCAGCAGGTGACGATCGCTGTCGCCCAGGGGGTCAAGCACCCGCAGCCCCCGCACCAGGTTGTCACCCGTGGCCAGCACTAGGTCCAACAAGGCGTCTCCCCTGGTGGGGCTGGGCACCTCCTGGGTTAGATGGAGGTCCTGCACTCTATCTAAGAACCACTCCCCTCACTCCCCCCCAGCCAGGGCTGTGGGAAGCCCCTGGGCAGAGCAGCCAGGATCAGGGCCACCCCCAGATCAGGGCCACCCCCAGACCCTTCCCTCAATGCTGTCCACACCAGCAGGAAGGGCTCTGATAAGCCGGGTCCCTGGGGCTGTGACTGAGAGGGGCAGTGGTTAGAGCAAGGGCCTGGAGACCTCCCTGCCCAGAGCCCTGGGTTCTCCCCAGCTGGGACAGGGCCGTGGGGCCCAGGGCATAAGAGCAGGGGGCCTCTGCCCGGACACCTTCTCAGGGATCAAGCTCCAGCTGGGATCTTGGCCCCCTTTGCTGTGGGAGGCAAGGGGCTAAGAAACAAGCACTCCCACCCCAACCAGCCTAATTTGCATGTAATTTACAAGGGGTGTTTTGAGGTGAAAACCCCTGAAAAAGGGGCAGCGGGGGGTGCCCTAAGCTTACAGCTGGAACAGGCCAGCGGGCCCCTAGCGCCCAAGCCCTGGGGCAACGGGGTGGAAACACTCATTTATTCTTTGTTAGCTGGAAACATATTAGTTTAACGACCGGCGGCACCTGCGCTCCCCCGACCCTCTGTGGCATAAACATCCAGCTCAGGCCCCACGGTCCCTGTCGGTGCAGAGAGACAGACATACAGGGTGAGTCTCCCCCACGGGAGGCAGTACAGAGGCTAGGGCAGTGTTAGCTGCCAAGAGCCCCGGCTCCTGGCGATGCCGGCAGGGGGTCCTGGGGTGCCAAAACCCCCATTCTCACCTCGTAGTGGGGATCTGGGTCCAGGGGGCCATGGTCACCAGCATCTGCAGCAGGGGTGGGCAAAATGCAGCCTGCGGGCCGGATGCAGCCCACCAGGCCATTATATCCGGCCCGCAGGGCTCCTAAAAAATTTAGAAAATTAGTATTTATCTGCCCCTGGCTGCCTGTCATGTGCCCCCCTGATCGCTTACTGAGTTTTGGCATGCTGTCCTCTGCCTGAAATAATTGCCTGCCCCGATCTGCAGGGAGAGAGGGAAGCAGTGTGGGGCTGGCTGGGATCTCACCCCCCGTCTGCCCCAAGAACCCAATTTACCCTTCTCGCATCTCCCGAGCCAGCACCTCGCCCCCACACCAGCCAGGAGGAGAAGGGCCCCAATGACAGCTTGGAGATGTTGCAAGTGCTCAGACCCCTGGGGGAGACAGAGGGGCCAGGGTCAGCTGGAGGCACTCGAACCTGCATAACCCAGAGCTTCCGGCACAGAGACCTACCCCAAATGGTGATGTTGGGAGACTCAGTGACCCCCACCTCGTTCTGCACCATGCAGTGATATATCCCAGCATCCTTTGCTGCAATGTTCTCGACCTCCAGCTCCTGCTCAACCTTCATCTCCTTTTTGTCCTTGTACCAGGTGTAGGTGACGGTGTCGAGGACACTGCTGTCAAAATGGAAGATTAAATGCAGGGACCCTCTTCTCTTGGGTCAATCCAGGACGGGGGCATGACCTGAATCCCCTTGGGGGCATTTGCAAGGGGAAGGGGAGTGGAGACTGCATGTAAAGAGGTCCAGAAGAGCATGGCTTTGTGCCCATTTCACAGAAATCCTAGCAGTGAAGGGCTGGGAGGGACCTCAAAAGATCGAGTCTATCCCCCAGCTCCACACGGCAACACGGCTGAGATCAGATGACCCCAGCAAGGTCTTTCCAGTTGCCTCTTGAAAATGTCTAAGGTTGGGGCCTGTGCCCCATCCAAGAGACATCTAGTCCAGGTTACCATCAAGTTTCCTTGCATCCAACCTTCAACCATCCTCCAACAGTTTATGCCCATTGCTCCTGGTCCTTCCCCAAACGGCTCTTCTCCCGATATTCCCCCCTTCCAGACTTATAAACAGCCACCACGTCCCCCCTCGCTCTTCGCCTTCCCAGGCTGAACCCTCCCAGATCCCTCAGTCTTTCCTCATCAAGTTTGTCCTCCAGGACCTTCGTCGTCCCTGTGACCCTTCTCCCAAGACTCCCCACGTCTGTTTTGGACATGCAGCACCCAGGCCTGGACACAGGATCCACTGGGGTAGAGAAGAAGTATCACTTCCTCAGTCCTGCTTGCCACCTCAGAGAATGCATTCCAGGATGCTCTTACCTCCGTTGACCCCAGTGTCACATGGGTGGCTCGTGTTCATCCTGTGGTCACCAAGGATCCTGGTTTCCTGTGATAACCACCTTCTACTCAGCTCCATTCAGGTCCTAACGCTCCATCTTCTTGTCCTCATTGCCATACAACGCATCCATCTCCTGCTCGTTGGCCCTGATGCTGTGCAGCCTACTCCCCTCCTCCTGGAGCTCCTTCACCTGGCTCTCGGGAGACCCCACCAAAGCACTCCCCACCCTGCAGATGCTTGGTGCTGGCTCTTTAAGAGTCCTGGGAGCCCTTCAGGGGTACTCCAGTCCTGAGTAATTGTGACCCTGGGGCCGCAGGGACCCCTGGAGACCCCTGGTTGGGGGTGATGGGGCAGAGATAGGGATGCGGGAGTGGGCAGTGGCGGAGGAGAGGCCGGAGTTGGCATCAGGGCCAGGGTGGGTGGAGGGGAGAGGCTCCCAGTCCAGGACAGAGCCAGGCTGGGGAATGGGGCACAGTTGGGTGCCTGCGGGTTTGGGCTGGGAAACCAAGGCAGCCATCAGACGTCACATCTGGCCCCTTGACAGCACTCACCGTGTTCAGGGTACAGTTGTGGGGGGTTCCCAGCACTCACAATGAACTGTAATGAATTGTTGGCAGAGGTGCCCAGGAGCCCACAGCTGGGACCAGAAACCCAGACGTTGCAGGTGTAGATGCCTCCGTCATCAACACTGGCATTGCAGATGTGCAAGTCCTGGCTGGATCCCTGCAGCCGCTTGTCCCCGTGGGACCGGACGTACCCGGCCCCAGGCACCTTCCTGTACCTGGTGCTTTCCCTGCAGCCACTGGATCCCGACCTGCAGCTCCCCTGGGGGAGTGAGGCTGACAGCAGGGCCAGGGCCATGTGCTGGAACTGGGGTCAGAGCAAAGGAGCCCTGCGCTACCCCCCAACACCACTCCCTTCCCAGGCAACCCAGGCCTCAGGGCTCCCAGGCCCCCTAATCCCCCCAGAGCTGGGAGAGAGCCCAGGCGCCTGGGCTGGGAGAGACCTCCACGCAGAGCTCACCTGGGTCGGTTCTCCTTATGCCTGCCCTCGTCCATATGTCCGTGCACCTGACAGCTCAGCACCGCATCACGGCCTGCCCAGGATGGGGACAACGGCAGGACCCTCTGGCCGTCCTGCTTGTACTAAGCTGGGCATCCCAGGCAGCCACAGTGCCCACAGCAGGAGAGGTCCCCCTGTCCCCGTCCTGTCCCCAGGGTGGGACTGCACGGCTGGGCTGGGAGGAGAGATGCCCATGAGCTCTGGGGGAAACTGATGGTCTCTGGAGTGACTCCCAGCTGCCCTAGACCATCCCAACACCCATCCCAGATTTAGCACAGCTAAATTCTGGCAGAGAGGGGGCTGGAGGGACAGAGCCAGCTCTGGAGCTGTCCTCTCCTCACGGATGCGGCCAGCGGGGGAAACGGGACCTGATTACCTGCCACGCGGAGCCGCACGGCCAGCTGCCATTCACGGTCCCAGCCTCTCTGAATCCAGACCCAGTAGGTGCCCTGATCCTCTGGGCGCAGCTCCATGAGCTGCAGAGAGCAGTTGCCCCGTGGTCTGCTGAAGAGCCGGGTCCAGCTTCTGAAGGCTATGTCGATGCGAGCCTCCGCCCAGCGATGCACGACGATGGATCCGTTCTGCTCCCACCACGCGGCTCTGATCTCCCGCCCTTCGTAGCTGGAGTTGAGGGTCCCACAGGAGCCCTCCTGCCCCAACACAGGGACTTGCGGCTGGGTCCCCAAGGCCAGTGGCTGGTGGGGAGCAGAGCAGCCTGGAACTAGCCTTGCTGGTAGGTGACAAGGGGCCATCTCCCCCTGAACAAGCCAGGAGCCCAAATCATCTGGTAACTCCCATGAGAATTAGGCTCTGAAAGGAGGTGATGTCCAGGGGACAACCCAGGTGTCCAGGCTCCCACAACCCCCCTGCTCTACTAACTTCCCCCGACCACAAAGCTGGGGGGAACCCAGGCATCCCAGCTCACCTCCCAGCAGGCCGAGGGGGGTCAGCAGGGCCTAGGTGCCTCCACCACAGCCCACCTCATTTGCATGGGGGTTTTGGGGGGGAAACCCCATGAAAAAAAGGGGCTGTGGAGGATGTTTGCAGTTGGAGCAGGGCAGAGGGGCCAGCAGGGAGCAGAACCATTACTTTATTCTGCATTAGCTGGAAACACTAATTTATTCTTCGGCAGCTTAGCAAGCAGTGCTCGCACTTTGGGGGACCCTCTTCTGGACTCTCCAACACGGTATAAGTGTCTGGGCTCCGGCCCCACAATCCTTGTCCCTACAGAGAAATAGACACTGTGTGAGACTACCCCGTGTGGGGCGGTACAGGGGCTAGGACTGCATTGGTCCCCCCATAGCCCCAGGGCCCTGACAGTATGATGGGGCCTGCACTCAGGCACCTAGGGGAGGCTGAAAGGGGCTGAGGTCAGCCAGGCAGGCTTGAACCCACAGCACTGGCAGGAGCCTCAGACACCCCCGCCCACGGGATGATGGGGAGAGATGGAGATGAGGGAGCAGGCAGGGATGGAGGGGGAACCGGGAGTCAAGGCTAGAGGGACCTAAAGCCACAGGGGCTGGGAAACCCTGTGGGAACGGTGGCTCTAAGGTGGCAGGGGGAGCCCCAAGGCCATTGGGCATCACGTCCGGCCCCTTTAAAAGCTGTGGCAGCACTCACCATGTTCATGGTGCAACTGGGAGGGGGACCCAGAGCTCGCACTGAACCCCGATGGATTTGTTGGCAGAGGACATCCAGATATTGCAGGTGTAGATGCCTCTGTGGGCAGTGCCGGCATTCGCAATGTATAAATCCCAGCAGGTTTCCTGCACCCGCTTGCCCCCACGGGGACAGGAGGTACTGGACACAGGCACCCAGGGGGGTACCGCAGAGAAGGATGCGCCTCCCAGCACTGGGTGCTTCCCAACCCACAGCACAATGGGTGGGGGAGGGAGGCCAAGAGCAGGGTCAGGGCCCTGCACTGGAGCTGGGGTCAGAGCAAAGGAGCCCTGCGCTACACCCCCACCCCCTTCCCAGGGAACCCAGGCATCAGGGGTCCCAAGGCAAAAGACATCCCCGCGTGGAGCTCACCTGGCCATTGGGGCCAGCTCTCTTCACCGCTGCGCTCACCTGCATGTATCCACACACCCAGCACCTCACTGAGGAGGAGCCGGGACGGGGACAACAAGAGCCAGCTGCCCCTGGATCCTCTGCCCGTGCACACTAGCCCAGGCTGGGGCTCCCTGGCAGTCGGGCTACACGGAGCAGGAAAGGAGGGTCCCCTGTCCTAATCCTGTCCCCAGGGTGGGCCTCCACAGCTGGGCATCTCTCCCCCCAGCCCATGAGCCAGGCTGAGCCCAGGAGTGCGGGCTCCCAGCTGACTTCCCAGATAGTCATGGCTCAATTCTGGGGCTGTCGTCTCCTCATGGCTGGGGGAAGATGGGACCTGCTCACCTGATGTGCAGAGCTGCACGGCTCCATGGACGAGCTGGTATTTACGGTCATGGTCCTTCTGAATCCAGACCTCATAGGTGCCCCAGTGCCCTGGGCACAGCCCCAGAGAGCAGCTGCCAGGATGCCCGCTGAAGGACCAGGTCCGTTTTTTGAAGGCAGCGTCAATCCAAGCCTCGTCCGGGTCATACATGGCAATGGATCTGTTCTGCTTCCACCAAACGGCTCCGATCTTCCCCCCCCCGGCCCCGAGATGTTGTAGCTGCACTCAAAGGTCAGGCAGGAGCCCCCTTCTCCAACATGGGGTCTTTTGGGAGGGTCACAGCCCAGTCCCCAAGGCCAGCGCCTTGCGGGGAGCAATGCACCCATGGTTGTGGACTGGAGCCACCTTGGCTGGGGGGTGAAAAGGGGCTACCTCCCCCATAATGAGCCAAATCCCCTGGTCACCTCTTAACAGAGCCTAATTCTCATGGGAATTAGATCCAGAGAACCCATATGCCCGGGCTCCTAAACGCCCCTGCTCCAACTCCCCCAGACCACAGAACTAAGGGGACCCAGGCCTCCAGGCTCCCAGCTCACCACCCAGCAGGGCCACGGCCGTGTTCTCCCAGTGCCAGGAGGCCATGGGGCAGGGGCCCAGCTGAGGGCAGCACCAGGGCAGGGGTTGGGGTGCCCAGCAATGTGCCCCCCCAGAGGCAAGGCCATGGGTCTAGTGCCCCCTAGTGGCCAATGGATCAACTCAGATGGGGCTGCAGTGGCCACCTCTGGCACCCCCTGGAGGACCCCATTGGCCACTACCTGGTGCCCCTAGAGCCACCCCACAGCTCAGTGCCCCTGTAGTCCGTGAAGCTCCCCTATAGCCCAGGGGCAAGGGAGCAGCCCCATCCCCCAGGGCCCACTCCCCTTGGGTGTGGTTTATAGCTGTCACCACTTCCACCTCCTTCACACATGCCAGTGTGATACCTTAATCACCCGGCCACAGCCAGGCCCCACATCAGCAACACCTCCAGCCCTCATTGTGCCCAGAGCCTTTCCTAGGGCAGTGGCACCAGGGGCATGAGGGTGACCCTAACATCCAGCCTGCAACCCCCCCACCACACCCTACTCCCCTCTGGAGAACCCGGGTGTCCAGGCTCCCTGCACCCCCATTCTGAACCCTCAGACCCCGCTTCCCCTCCCACAGCAGGGAGACCCAAGTGTCTGGGGTCCTGGGGGCCAGCTCTGCTGGGGGTGGAATGGAGGGTGGGGGGAGGTTGTTCAGCACCCAGGTGGCCCCGATCCTGGTTCTGGCTCTTACCGCCCTGGCACTCAGGCCTCTGTCCTGGTCCAGGAGCTGGCTCCACTGGGCAGGGTGGGGGGGGCGGGGTCAGGCAGAGGACCCCTCCTAGGCATGCCTGGTGCTGTCCACCCCGCACTGCAACTCCAGGCAGGAAAGGCTCCTATAGTGCATGCTCTGGGAGAGCCAGTGGTTAGGCCTGGACACCTGGGCTCTCTACAGCTGTGGTCAGAGCAGGGGGCTGGGGGCCTGCGCACCTTGGTTCTCTCCAGCTCTGGGAGGAGTGGGGGCTGGGAGGGGGAGGTGAGAGCAGGGGGTGCTGGGAGCCCACGCACCTGGGTTCTCTTCCCAGATCTGGGGGTTGAGTGGGTTTAGAGGAGCATGGCAGGACTCCTGGGTTTCAGGGTCAGAGGCTGAAGCTGGGATCCAGGCTCCTTTGCCCCTGGGAGGTGGGAGCCTGGCAGTGAAAGGGTTAAAAGGGACCTTTCCCCACCCCTCCCCCCAAACACCTTGAACCTGTGCCTCCAGGGACAGCGCCCCCCCCCCCCAGTGATGGGCACAGATAAGGGCATCCCCAGAACCCAGGCATCCCAGCTCTCAGCCCCCATGCCCCCCACCCACCCATCTGCCGCATACGAAAACCATGTCCCTTACATAAAAATGCAGGACAGTGGCTGGGGCAAGGCTGAGTTGTGCTCACAGGACTGCCACAAGACAATTAAACTCTGCTAATGGCTTGCAACCCATTAGGTGTCGAGACAGTGGAGGGCTTGCGGTACCCAATACCAGACTCATGCCATAAAATAATAAAAGTGATTAGAATTGTTGGCAGAGTCCTGATGCATTCATCATATGCGTACCTAAAAAAGCCCTTTAAAGAAAGGCTGAGCCACTGAAGGCAAGGAAACTGCACGTGCACTTCAATTGCCCTAGCAGCTAAAGAAAACAAAATACTAAATATACATCTTGAAAGAAACCTGTAAAAGCTGCATTGAGTACAGAGATCTTTCTGCATTTGACACCCTCACATTTCTCAAAAGAAGCATCCAATGTCACCCTAAAGGTGTTAGAAATGTCCAAACCATTCAGTGCACATCTAAAGTTATGAGCTACTGGGCACACTGGGGGTCTTGCTACATTTGGCTACAGCAGTGCTTGGACTCCTGGGTTCCTCCCCAGCCACAGGGCAGGAGTCCTGAGCTCTCGGACACCGGGGTTCTTTGGTCCTTGCGCCAGGAGGGGGGTGGGAAGCCCAGACGCTTGGGTTCCCCATTGCCCGTGTCCAGGCTCAGCCCCTGCCCAGGGGCCACGTGTTAACAAGAAACACCCTGAGAGCCTGGTAATTCAGCACAGCCTCATCCTGATTGAAGCCCACCTTGAGGTACCTCCCCCCACCTTCTGGAGCGGACACCAGCAGTGGGCTGCTGTTCTGGCCCAGTGTTAATGAGATGCATTAACCTCATTAAGCTAATGAGGACCACGTAATGTCTCTGCCTGGGTCCAGCTGGAGGTCCAGCTCCCAGCAAGCCCCTCTCATCAGGATGTCATGTCATCCATAGGGACAGGCTGCTGATAGGACCCAGGGCCCATGTTAATGAAAGATGCCTCAGAGTCCACCAATTCATTAAGAGACAGCTGGAGCGATGGAGGTGGGCAGCCAATAGGACCTGGAGTCTGCAAACTAATTAAAAAGGCATGTTTATTATGAGGAAGGCCCTTGGTTGGCCTAATAACCTCATTCTCATTCACACCCAACCCTAGGACCTCAGGAGAAGACACCACAGATGGAGATGGGCAGCTGATAGGCCCGTTTCATAGGTCCCATCTGAAGCTAACAAGGGTCACTTCATTAAGGAATGTAGATGGGCAGCCAATAGGACTCAGTCTACTCATTAAGGGGCCTCTCTCTCATTCACACCCAATGCCCACGGGTGGAAATGGGACATGGAGTCTGTGTGAAAACAGACCCATCAAACACTAACGAGGACTGGCTTTGCCCCCACAGAGACAACACCTAACGAGGCGGGGGTCAACGCTCAGGTGCTTTATTTCCGACATGGACAAGACCAACAGCAGCTACGTCCTCACAGGGCTACACTAACCCAGGGCCGGTACGGCCCCCTGCACAGGCAGTGGGGGTGGAGGAACCCAACAGCCATGTTTTTACATGGGGGAAAACCCAGCAGCCATGTTTCTGCACGGAGGGGGGGGCACAGCCAAGGCAGGATGGTGTGGGGCTGAAGCCCCTAGGTTTGTGTACACGCACGCGCACGCACACGAACACGACAAGTACACGCGGAGACGGGGGGAGGGGGTCACGAAAGCCATGGGAGGGGGTAGGGGGGGTCCTATGGCCCAGTGGGCTCAGTTCTCCTTAGAGAACATGTGGCTCAGCAGGTCAGCCACTCGGTTGCTGTAGCCAAACTCGTTGTCATACCTATGGAGAGAGAAGAGGCACAAGTCTCAGCCCTGCCCCCCACCACATTCATCTTGCCTAAATCACATGCAATTAGCAAAACATGCCAAAAGGAGGGGGCATAATCATAGGGTAAATCAGCCATCATATAGTTTCATAGTTTGTAGGGTCGGAAGGGACCTGAGCAGATCATCTAGTCCGACCCCCTGCCATGGCAGGAAAGAGTACTGGGGTCAAATGACCCCAGCTAGATGTTCATCATATGCTAATGACCAATGTGGGGTTCCTCTTTCACCGATCAGGAGGTAATTAGCTATTGTAGACCACTAATGAAGGAGGGTTTGTTTATAACCATGTGCTAATTAATCTATATTGATTGACTCTATACAGGTAATATACAACAAGAGGGTTGTCATTCATGAGATTGTAATTAGCAACTGCATACTAACAAGGAAGGCACCTAAATGACACAGGTAATTAGCTATCAAAGGAAGGGGTTGTTTATCATATGGTACTGAATACAGACTGTTAAGGGGTTGGTAATTTATAATCATATGGTAATTAGCAATCAAATAATCATGTCATTAAATAATAATCATATGGGAATCCAAGCTTTGATGGTCAGGGAGCTGGGAGCCCAAGTTCATTGCTCTTTAGGGCAATTGGTAATTAACCCTGGGCTGCTTTGCATTGGCTCCACCCTGGCCCTGCATCTGCATACAACTCACTACTAATTTGCATATTAAATAAGGTATGGGGGAAACTGTTCTTTGTTAACCCTTGGCAGGTCACTGGGGGCGGGGGGCACAGAATTAGGTATAGTTAGAATTGATCAGCTAACAAGGTCTCATTAACCCTGGGCTGGTCTCTTGATGACAGGGCTCGTTGGGCCCAGGGTGAAGGACATCAGGGTCCCCTACCCATGGGGCGTCACCAGGAGACCCCTCCCCCTACCAGGGAGCCAGGACTCCTGGGGTCTCTAGATGGAGCCACACCCCCAGAGCAGGCTGGGAGGGTCCTGGGTCCAACCAGCTAGGACTCACCAGGAAATGAGCTTCACAAAGTTGTCATTGAGGGAGATCCCAGCCCCAGCATCAAAGATGGAGGAGCGAGTGTCACCAATGAAGTCCGAGGAGACCACCTGGGAGCGAAGAGGGGGGTGTGAGAGCCGCCACTGAGGCCAGGGGGTGCTGGATGCTGCCAGGATGGCTTAGAGGGGTCCCAGCCCCAGCAGAGGATGTCTGCCTCAGGTTTCCCCCGCAAAAGACAGCATGGGTCACCCACAACACTTAGGACCTCAAGCTCAGCTCAAGATGGCCACTCCAGGTTTAGCCACCTCCCCCTTCCCTCCAAGATGGCAGCTACAGGTTTCCCACCTCAACACAGAAACCAAAATAGCTGGCCCAGGTTCTCACCCTCCCCAATCTCCACAACCCAAGGTGGCCACCCCAGGCTACCTCCCACACAGCACCCAAGATGGCCACCCCAGGTTCAACCCCAACTCCACAAGATGGCCACCCCAGAAAGCCTCCCATGCAATCCAAGACAGCTGCTCTGGCTCCCTCTCGCACCCTACCCAAAATGGCCGCCCCAGGTTGTTCCCCCCCTGCCCCCACCCAAATCCAGGATGGCCACTCCTTGTTACCTTCCCCGCACAGCCCAAGATGGCCACCCCAGGCCCCTCACCTCATCCTCTGTGTAGCCCAGGATGCCAGCCATGGGCCCGTCGGCCGCCTTCTTCACAGCCTCCTTGATCTCTGCATAGGTGGCCGGTTTGGCCAGACGGCAGGTGAGGTCCACCACTGAGACATCGGAGACTGGCACGCGGAATGCCATGCCTGTCAGCTTCCTGCGCAAAACAGGCTGCACTCATTGGCTGCCCCCAGACCCTGGGGTACCCCTCCCACCCCCCTCCACAGGGCTGCCCCCAACCCACTTGAGATAAATCAATCACCACCAAACCCTCTGGACAAGACGCCGCCACTGGGAACAGGTCACATACTGACCACATATTAAACGAGAAATGCCCTAGTCTTGGCTAATAGGTGCTCATTAGCAGAATGGGCCTCATGCCCATTCATAACATCTGGAAAGGACACGGCCCATGCAGCTGGGTCCACCAATACTGGGTATGTATGGGTGAGGAACACGCCCACCTTAGCAAGCTAACAAGGGCTTCTTAATTAAGATCCCATCCGCCCCATACCCGTTCAGCTGCGGGATGACCTTGCCCACGGCCTTGGCAGCGCCGGTGGATGCTGGGATGATATTCTGGTGGGCGCCACGGCCATCACGCCACGCCTTGGCCGATGGCCCATCCACAGTCTTCTGCGTGGCCGTGTAGGCATGAACTGTGGTCTGTGGCAACAGGAAGCCAAAGGGAATTAGGGGCCAAGCCGGTGCAGCACTGGGACCCCTGCTGGCCAGGGGTTGGCACAGGGAGTGGGGGGAAAACAGGTGGTCACAGGGTCTTACCATGAGTCCCTCCACGATACCAAAGTTGTCATGGATGACCTTGGCCAACGGGGCCAGACAGTTGGTGGTACAAGAGGCATTGCTGCAGGAGGACAGAGGTGTCACCTGCACTAGGTCAGGCTAAAGCCACGGGGCACCCAACCTGGCATCCCCACCCACCTCAATGGAGACATCTGCTCACGTCCCTCAAGGAAGCCTACCAGCCTGTTCTGAAGTAAGAGGCCACAATCCTCCTGCCTTCCCTAGCACTGGGGCCAACTGGTTTGGTGTTGGGGGACCCATCCCCAATACAGTGGCCACCCAACTCCCTCATGGCAGATAAAGATCTCACCTCACGATGGTCATGTGGGCCGGGTCATACTTGTCCTCGTTGACACCCATGACGAACATAGGGGCATCGGGGGAGGGGGCGCTCACCACCACACGTTTGGCACCACCCTGGAGATGAGTCTGGGGGAGGGCGGGGATGGGACACATGGAAGACATGGGGTCTGGTGGAAGCTCCTCCCCACCACAGATGGAGATGTGGGTCTGGCCCAGTTCTCCACTGCCTTAAAATTGAGGAAGGGGGACCCCAGGGACCCAAGCCAGCTCTTGGGATGAGACATGCCCCACCCCCACCAGACAGACTCACAGAAGCCTTGTCCACGCTGAGGAAGACCCCGGTGGACTCCACTACGTAGAGCGCGCCAGCCTCGCCCCACGGGATCTCGCTTGGCTTCATGCTGCAGTAGACGGGACCTTGGTTACAGACCTCAGGGCAACTCAGCACCATGCAGAAAAGGACAGACCCAGGCAGTGATGCCTGAGGGGTCTCGTGCCACATGTGCCACCTGCCCGAACTCACCACTGGAAGACAGAGATCTCATTCCCATCCACCACCAGCTTCCCGTCCTCAGCCTTCACCTCCCCCTTGTAGCGGCCGTGAGTAGAGTCATACTTGAACATGTAGACCTGTGGCAGGGGGAGGAAGGAGACACCTTGAAGTTGCCCCTCCACACCATTTGTGGCCTCACCAAGTCATGGGAACTCCTGCTCCATTTCCTTGTGACCCTCAAGGGGTCCACTGACCAGCCTAGGAAGGCAATGATGGCTGCTGGGAGGGAACTCAGGTGACCAAGGGGCTGTAGACTTTGCTGACAGCCTCATACTCCAGAGAATATGACAGGAAGGTGCCAACATAGGGCCTGAGCCCACAACCAAGTTCAAACATCATGGGTGGAGCCAGCCACCACCCTGGCGTGGCACAGGGAGAGCCAAGTAGACCACTACAACACAGATTGCTGGGTTGGGGCTCCACAGAAGGTTCAAAACCAATGCTGTGGTCTCTTACGTGCACAAAAGGGTCACAGGCACGGCTACTGGCCAGCTGAGCCCCCTAAATGATCTCAGCTTACTTGGCTGGACTAGCAGAGGGGGAAGAGGGCAGATCCCTCAATTTGCAGGCAGGGGAACCCTGCTCAGATATAACCATGGCACAGATGCAGCAGTGGGTCCCAGGGCTGAAGCCTAGGAAACGCCCTGCAGACCACGATGGGTGTTCAAAGGTGGGGCACGTCCTCCGGGGGGTCACCTCCCAGGGGAGGAGAAGGTCCCAGGCAGGGTTTGGGGGGTGGCTTGGCCTTACCATGTAGTTGAGGTCAATGAAGGGGTCATTGATGGCCACCACTCTGAGTCCCTTCTGCAGGCAGGCACGGAGGACCAGGCGGCCAATCCGGCCAAAGCTGGAAGAGGAAGGAGTGGGGTTAGCAGCTGAGACCCAGACCTCCCCCGCCCTCATTCCAACAGGTGCTTAGAACCAAAGCCAGGAAACTCTTCTGGGATCTGTGCACAGCCAGGCTAGGGGAGCCTGGACAAGTGACATCGCTGAGATGCAATTTGTACCAGTTCCCAGGGTTTCTGCTGGAATTAGGAGCTGCTGCCAGGCCAGCTCTTGCCTGCCCCAAGCTGCAGAGACCCTCTGCAATGGCTGCTTGGAGACAGTAGGCAGAGTTCAGGAGACTCAGACCCTGGTGTCTGTTTGCTCCACAGACCAGACATGTTGGTGCCACAGCAGTGCCCCAAGGGACAGTTGGGAGGAAACTGAGTCACGCCTGCTCAAAGCTACTGGCAGCTCCTGACATGTTTGCAATCAAGAGACAAGTGGAACAGGCAGCAACACCCCTGCTACGTCCCAAGTGAGGTGGGGGGTACTCCAGAGCCTGGAATCCCCTCCCCCATTCAGTGGGCAGAAGTAAGGGGATCCTGGGGGTGGGCTTACCCGTTGATGCCAACAGTGAGCTCCGACATGGCTGGTTCGGGGGGGTTTTCCACTGGCACTGGTGCCGGCTCCTCCGCCTTCTCAGGCTTGGGGGGTGATGGCGGTGATGGAGGCGACGGGGGTTTTGGGGGCGGTGGGGACTGGGGCTTCCTTGGCTGAGCGACCTCAAGTCTGCAGGCAGGGGTGGAGGGAGGAGAACAGGGGGTCAGTGCCCAGGAGGTCCAGAGATGATGATGGGGGAGGTCAGAGATCAAGGAGCTACAAGTGGAATCCTATGACTCCAGCTGACTTCCTGCCCTTTGGGCAGGGGGCTGGACTCAATCTTCGGAGGTCCCTTCCAGCCCTAATGTCTATGAAGTGGCCCAATCAGAGCAGCTCAGTGGGACCAGTAGCTTCTCCCAGCAAGCAGCGGTACCAATGTCGCCTCTTCCAGACCCCACAGACATTCCTTCCTGACCCACCCTTGAGCTTGGCCCCGACATGGGGGCTTGACGTACAAAAAATGCGAGGGCAGCGCTTGGAGGTCAGCACGCCCGCCCGGCCCAGCATAGTGAGATGTTATATGTGGCTGTCCCCTGGCAGCTCCACCCCAGAGCAGCTCAGCACCAGGTGAGCCACCCCCCCAGCGGCTCTGCCCCAGAACTGGCTGCCTCTTGCCACCATTCCCCTCCAATGTCTGTGTAAAGGTCTCTCTCAGGCATCCACTGGGCCACCAAAACTGGACACTGCCTGTCTTCGTGACGATGGTGCCGATTAGCGAAGCTAATGAGGACAAGACCCTTATTATGCTGGAGGAGGCACATGCTGTCCCTATCTTGGTTGATGGCACAATCTGCCTAAGATCCAGTGTCCCACATCTCATTCTCTCCTGCAACCTGAGACTGGCCCGGCTTCTCCTGTGGCAGCGCCCAGGAGAAGGAGGCCTTGTTCTTGACTCCCACTAATGAATGCCCTCGCCTTCATAAACTGGTGCCAGGCGGGACCAAAAGCCAACAGGGGATCCGGTTGCATGGGGCCAAAGTGGAGGGTAGGAGCTGTGGGACCCAAACCATGATGATGCAGGGAAAGAGGCAGGTACATTCAACCATGGAGATATCATATAGTCCTGGGCCTCCACATCCCCTAGAGAGACCCAGAGAGAGACTGGGGGAGCAGCGAAAAAGGTTGGACAAAGGTAGGGGGGAAGATTACAACCCCTCTCCATGGCTGTGCACGTCTTTCTGCCCCACCTTGGACACTGACAGTGGGAGGATAGTTGGCTAATGGAGAAATAGTAGAATTTGAGACCTCCACTGTGGCTAGAAGGGGGACTAGGGGATGAAAACAGAGGTCAGGCCAGGGGGCGAGGAACAACACACAGATTACAACCCTCTTCCACCCACCCATGGCTGCAGGGGTCTTTGCCCCTCAGACAGTGAGGGAGTGATACCTGGAAGGTATTGCAGAAATCACAGAATTTGGGACCTCCACCCTAGCTAGAGGGGGTGACAAAAGGTCAGTGGCTGGGGTGACAGCGACAAATACTAGAGGAACACAGTGGGGGGGGCAGAAGGGGAAGGGGGGGAAGACTCAGGACAACTCCCACCCCATGTCCCAGCTGCCTATTCTCCCCTTTAAGACCCAGAGCAGAGCAGCCGTCCCTCCGGGGTCCCCCCACTCCTCCCCAGGGATTGCGGGGGGGCAGGCTGTCCATCAACCAGGTGCCATCAGCTGCACTTACCTGAAGACCTTGACACTAACAGAGGATGCCATGGCGGCTCTGGGCCCTGCCTGCCTGCCTGCCTGAGACGCCGGGGAGCTGCTCTGTCTGTGGCTAAACACGCCGGCTCCCAGGAGCTTTTAAGCTGCTATGAAGACAAGGCCAAGGAGGGGGGTTTATTGGGGTGGGGGCAGCACTGGGGATGCCTGCAGAACGACAGCACTCAACCCCAGAGAGCTGGATGCGATCAGGGTAATAATCCCACTCCCCCATCTTTTTTAAGCCAGGAGGATGCCAGATGGGAGCCAGAAACCAGTTTAGGTTGAGTCTTGTTAATTAAGGGGGAGCGAGGAAGCCCTCAGTCTGGCCCCTGGTTGGTTAAGTACCATCCAAGGGAGGCCCCAGCACCCACCGCACACACACGGGGATCTGCGGTGCCTGGGGAAATGGCTGAACACAGACACGCACTGCACATGGGGGCCCCAAGTACCCACCACACACTTCTATGTTGAACCCAAGCATCCAACTAGACACACACCACACAGAACCTAGGCGCCCAGAACCGGGGGGTGAGGTGGTCAGACACTCCCTCCTGAAGGCCCTTTGCAGCAGACAATTGCGGCCGTGGTTCCTGTCTGGGCAGAGATGACGACCCCTGGGGACCCCTGTGCAGGTGGGCAAAGGTGGCAAGGGCCCAACAGCCCCTTCCCCCCCAGCAGAGAAGCCAGACGCCTGGGTTGCACAGGGCCTGGGTCACTGTGACCTTGCACTGGAGCCAACGGAAAGCCTGGGTGGATGTCAGAGATGGACAGGGAAAACCCTCAGGTATCTGGGCTCCTGTGCGAGCGCCCTCCAACACCAGGATGGTCTTAATAGATCTCATGAGATCCCCAGTGAGGGGACCAGATCCCTTCTGAAGGGCACAACCACCTCTCACGTCACCACCTGTGCACCTAAGCCCCTTTGCAACCTGGGGCCCAAATCACTTCTCCTTTCCCAGCCTCTGCCTGGAGGGGAAACTGAGGCATGAGCGTAGCCAAAAGCAAACACCATCCGCTGCAGCCATTGCATCCCCCATCCCACAGCACCGAAGCCAGGCATCTGGCCCTCCCCCGCCCATTTTGGCGATAGGGGCTTATTCTGGGCAAAGCAGCCAAAAGACATTGGCCCAGACCGAGGAGGCAGCTGGTACCAAGGGAGCATCCTTCTTCCCTGATCCCCTAGATGGACAGATGGACATGCGGGTGTGTATAAATTAGCTGCCTTAGACCCGGCTTTAGTCCCCCACTATTCTGGAAGCCAGAACCAGTACAGGTGGCAAAAACAGTTTGCCTAGCAGCCCCCTAAATTCCCCTTCCCCTCCCTGGTACCCCTGTTTGGGGCAGCACTGAAGCCAGGCAGATGTCACCCCCCTGCAGGGACTGCCCATCCCAGATGCCAACACCGCACTGCAGCAGTGACGGTGCAAGGTCACTGCCTGCAGACGGGTGCCAGACTGGCACGTACACACAGTGCCTGCCCCCCCCACCACTGGTGCCCAGCAGTGCCCCTCCCTCTCAACCTGGAGAGGGGACCCAGGAGCTGGGGAACAACCTCTCCTTAGCCCCTTCCGCTGTAGTGGAAACATCAGGGCCAGTCCCCAGGACAGACGTGGGGGGGGCCGGAAATCCCATTTGTATCATGGGGAGAGATCCTGTTCCCACCCCACCCAACTGTTACATGATGAAGGGATTGGTTTTGGGGGCCAAACAGGATCCAAGCAGACTCCTCTAATTTTGGTCCCTGAGAAAAGGTCCAGGCACTGGTACCCAGGACTGATCCAGGTCCTGGGCTGAGCTACCTCCTCCCAGCTGGGGAAGGGGCAGCCTCTACCTTTCCTCATCCCAACAAGGCGGAGGGGCCTGGGTGATGCAGCAAAATGGATGGCAGCACCGCCCCCCCGGGAAGATCTCAAAGCTGGGTTTTATTTTAGGAGGAGGGAAACTGAGGCACAGAGATTCTGCTGCCTCAGGAGATCATGCTCCCCCTTTAAGTAAAGGGACTGGAAGGGAAAGGAGTTGGGGGGGGTAGATGGAGGCCCCCCCATTTCCACAATGCAGGTGAAGTGCATGATGGTAATCTCTGAGGGGGGCAGTGGAAGGGAATAAACCAGTTATCTCCTGCCTGCCCAAGTCTCCATCCTTGCCCCGGGGGTGGGAGTGGTTCCCACTCGGCCAGAGGGCTCTGCTGATTCTCAGGTCCCCGGGCCCAGGACCCGCAGCCATCCAGCGTAAGGGGGTGTCAGAACAGCCCAGGGGCCTCACCGCAGCAGGGATAATACAGGAAGGTGGGGGGGTGCTCCTCTGCACCATTGTTTCCTCCCCTCCCCAGGGCACAAAGAGCCCTGGAGTAAGGGGAGGAGAGACCCTGGGTGGTCTTGGGGAACGCAGGTAGCCCTGCCCCTCCCCCATCCCATTGCAGGGCGGGGCCTAGCATTCGCATGACACCAAGGGATGTGGGATACAAGGTGAATCCCCATTTCTGGGAGGGGAAGGAGGGGATCCTCCAGCTGCACCTTCTAGAGAGATCCAAGATGCAAGCAGGGGGGCTGGGTGTAGGGGGGCTCCTCCCCCTCCAGGCTGCAGCCCCTTTCTCCCCTCCCCACACTATCCTCCAGAGCCGGCCAGTTTCTACCCCCCAAAAACACCAGTGCTCAATACCACCCCCGAGCGCACGCGCATGCGCACAACTGCCTGCACGTAGCCCTGGTCCCCCCTCCACACTGCATGGCTGTTCCCAGGCAATCAGACCCCACCCCCTCCTCATCTCCATCGTCCCAGCTCATCTCACAGCCCCTCCACGCCCAACCCTTGAGTCAAGTTACACCCCTGACCCCAGCCTCTGCAGGGAAGCCTCCAAAAGCTCATCCTCCCCTCCTCCTGGAGCCCCCCACCGCCACAACAGGCTCCCGGACATGCCCAAACACCCGCCCCCCTGTGCCCCCAAATCCCCTCCCCTGCTGGGCCCCAAAAACCTCCCCAAGGCCAGGACCAAAGGCAGCCCCCCCAACCCACTTTTGGGGGGGAAAGGGATTGATACAGCCCCCCACCCCAAGACCTTTGCAATACAGTCCAGCCCCAGCCCCCTCCCTCATCAAGGAC
This sequence comes from Crocodylus siamensis, assembly GCF_052110815.1. Taxonomy (NCBI): domain Eukaryota; kingdom Metazoa; phylum Chordata; order Crocodylia; family Crocodylidae; genus Crocodylus; species Crocodylus siamensis. Next base: position 24,146,884 of record NC_143400.1, read on the forward strand.
CTGGAAGTGTGACCCACCCAACCCCCCACATCTCCACACACCACGTATATTCCCGCTAGACCCCCAGAAGGCCCCTGCTCCCCTACACATCCCCACTGCCCTGTGGGGCCCAGCCTCATCTCCCAAACGCACAGCGTCGCCCTAGGGCGCCGCCGCTGCCGCCCTTACCCGCGTTAACACCGTTAAGACGGCTGGCGTCGAACGAGAAGGATGGTGGCACCCAGCCACCCTTATATACCCCCAACCCCGGAGAACGCCCCACCCCTCCTGCCCCGCCGCTGGCCAATCAGGGGGCAGCGCGCGGGAGGCCTCCTTCCCCGCCCCGCCGCCTGGCACATGCGCAGAAGCAGGCCTGGAAACCGGGAGTAGCGGCGTGAGAAGGTTCTTTCCAACGGTCGAACACGCGCCACCCGCGCATGCACAGTGGCGGTCCGGAGCATCCTCGGGCGTCGTGCACCTGCGGCCCCCCACAACCGCAAGGGATTCTGGGGAATGGAGTTCCGTCCCCCCACCATAGACACAGACGCAGACATAAGACACGGCCTGGACCCAGAGTTGCGGGCGGGGGGGGACGGACAGCGGATAGCCCCCCAGAGAACCGGGGTCCGGGCTCCCCCCAGCGGCGGGCTGGAGGGCACCCAGGCGCAGGCTATGCAGGCCGCACCATGAGCCAGCACAATGGGCACATGAATAATTAATGAGGCGCGGGGCTGAGGCCTGGTCTCCCTTCCAACCCTTTGACTAGGCCCCAAGGGGAACCCTGTCGCCATGGCAACCCCTGGCATAAGCTAGCACCCCCCCCCCAGGGAAGGGGGAGGGGCTGTTGTCCCTCTAGGCCAGCAGGTGACTCAGCAACACCATCCTGACACCAGGGCCCAATTACGGGGTGGGGGAGGAGGGCCCTGACCCCTGGCTCTTCTCCAGTTCCTGAAGGGCAGTGGGCAGCTACAGCAGGGAGCCAGGAGCCCACCACATGAAGCAGGGGGCTACATGTAGGAAGCCAGGACACTTGGACACCTAGGTTCTGCCCCCCACCCTCCTACCCCCCCAACCCTCTCTGTGCCCCTAGACTTCTCCATCCTTCACCATGGACATGGGTGGGGGCAATCCTGGTCGAGGCCAGGGGCCAGCTCTGCCCTGTTGGGGGCGTTTGTACAGCACCAGCTGCAACCCCAATCCTGCCACACTGATCCTTCTTAGCACCCGTGAGGGATAATCCTGGCATTAAAATAGCAGCAGACAAGGGGGAGGGGGGTGGAAACCACATGACCACCACGGCCCTAGGGGGTAGAGGAGGGGCAGCTGCAGGGGTAGGGAAGATAGCTGCCTCCCTCCCAAGTTTGGGAAAGAGCCCAGGCAGCCAGGCTCCCAGCATCAACCAGCTCTAAACCCTGCTTACCCCCAACCTGGGGGGGCAGAACGAGGTCCTGCAACCCCTCAGCCCCAGCAATCTCTGTGCATGGTGAGGAGGGATTTAAATTTTGTATAGGCCAGGGTTGAGACGTGGCCAACTCTGGGGTGGAGTTGGGGGGAGATAGGGGGAATACTGCCAGAGGGGGAACACCCCCCCCCTTCAGGCCTCACTTGTTTCTTTTGTATAAGATTTATTTCTTCTTTAAAACATCCTTTTTTGTACAAATGACACATCTAAAAAAAAAAAAACAAAACAGTAAGAACAGTGTGGGGCAGAGACCCCAGTCATCAGGGCCCTCAGGCCTCCCCCCCTCCTCCCCACGCTCCACTGCCTCCCACAGCTCTTGTCCCCCCACCTCCCACAGAGGGGAAGGAACCCAGGCCTCTGGGCTTTACCCCTCCCCACCTACAACCCCACACAGAGGGGAGAAAATCCAGGTGTCCAGGCTAACGCACTCAGGCTACTGAGGGCAGGACCAAGCCCTCTGTAGGGGGGTAGAAGTCAGTCCACAGGCCAAATCCTTGGTAAGCATAAAGCTGCTGAGGACTGGGCCTTGCGAGGCCCCCCAATATCCCTCCCCCCACCACTATGGGAGCCAACATCCACCAGCATTTGCCCATGGTGGGGGAGATACAGGGGGGGCGGGGGCCGGCAGGATCCAGGCGCTCACACCACCAGGCTCTCACGGCTCAGGGCCTGATTCTGCAGGGGAAACACAAAGCGGGGCGGGGGGGTGTTGTTACTGGGTGCCAAGATGTGCCCAGCTCTGGGGTTAAGCAGCTGAGCATAATGATACCCAGAGATGGGAGCCAAGACTGGTACCACCTGACAGCTGACCCCCCCCCACCCCCCAATGCACCCAGCTCTGAGGCAGAGTGGCAGCACAGAACGCCCCCCACTGGCTCCTTACCCGCTTCAGCCGGCGCTCAGCCCGGCCCCGGGAGGAGCCGGCTGACTCAGTCTCACTGTAGGCGGGGGGTGGGGGCGGGAGGGAGCGCCCACTTGACCCGCTGTCGCCATCATCCTGAGCCTTGCGCCGCAGCACCCCCCGCAGGAGCTCCGTGTCATAGCCCTGCCCCTTGGGCTCCCATGGGTTGGCCCTACTCCGGGGGTCAGGCTCCCACAAGTCGTCTCGGCTACGGCTACGGCGCCCACGTCGCTCCTCCTCCCGCCAACGGGGGGAGCCACTCTCATGGGGGCGGCCCCGGCCCTGCCTCTCAGGTACTGGGGACCAATCGCGGTCCAGGTCATCCACAGAGCGGGAGCGGGTGCGCCGAGTGGGGGGCAAGAGGCGCCTGCTCTCACTGCCTTCTTCCTCCAGGTCACTGAGAGGGGACAGGGGGCGCCCACGGGCAGCACGGCGCTGGGTGTCCTCATGCAGGGAACTGATCTCGCTCATGACCGAGGCTGTGTGTGTGGGAGAACAGGGAAACAAGGGGTTAAACAGGGCAGGGGGCATCAGGGGGTGCTGCACGGTGGCCAGTAGGGGGTGCCAGGGCTGCATTAGCCCAACTGGGGGCTGTGGTGCCCAATGGGGACCAGTAGGGGGCACCAGACCTGCTACAATTCCCATGAGGGCCACTGGGGGGCACTGGGTCCCTTCTCCAGGCTGTTATAGAACTGAGGGGGCACTAGTGGGCACCATGCAGTAGCCAACAGGCACCCCCCAGGGGGCACCAGACCCATTGCCATGTCCCCTCTGGGAGCTGTTATGGCTGGGGGATGCACATGGGGATGCTGTGCATTGGCCAATGGAGACCCCCCCAGTGGCATCAGCCCAGCTGGAGGCTGCAGTGGCCAATGGGAGCCACTAGGGGGCACTAGACCCATGGGGAGGAATAGCTTTGGGGGGCACATGGTGCTGCATGGCGCTCCTTGGGGAGCAGGTATTCACCCCTTTCAAGCCGACTATTGCCTGGACCAGGATGCGTGGCGTCGAAGTTGGCTAGCTCCTTCTCCATGTAGTACAGCACCCGCATGGAGTCGTCCTGCTGGTTGGCCTGGATGCGGTACCCACTGCGCAGCCCTGGCGGGGGCAGATGCAACCAGTTTTGGGGTGCGGCAGCTGCACAGAAGGGCCCTTTTACCGCCTCTCCTCCCTTCCACCCAGGCTTGATTTGGCTCCAGCAAGCTGTCCCACGCCAGTCGGTCTCCTATTTGCCCACCAGCCAGGCCAGACCCTGCTTAGTTTGCTCACCTTCTCCCACCACCCAGTGAGAGGGCTAGGAGCCATGTGTGATTGACAGCTATCCGTCAATACTGTACCTGAGCTCCCGGTGCTATGGGAGTCCTGCAGCAAAGGCACCTGGGAGCTGTGGCCACCAACTGCGAGGAAACCACATGATTAACAGAGGGTCCTGGCAGGTGTACGGGACCCGCTTTGGGTCAAATGGGGGAACCGAGATATGAGAACAGGAAGAGGACTCAAAGCAACATACCTGAGCTGGCGCGGTCATAGTCGGCCCTGTAGCCGTTGTAGACGGGCCCCATGGGGATAAGGGTGGGGGGTGGCCCTGGCTTGAGGGCACCAGAGGGGCCGTAGAGGCTGGGCGCATAGGCACTTGGCGCATAGACGCTGGGCACCCCTGAGGTGGCCGCCTTGCCTGCTGCATAGACTGGTGGGGGAGAGGGAGGGGGTGGATGGGCATCTGGTAGAGAACCCACGTGTCCGGGTGGTTGAGTTCCCCCCACACTGTTCAGACCCTACTAGGATACAACCCAGGCATCCAGGCTCCCATCTCAACCCTTCACTCCCTTCAAAAAGTTTGGAAAGAACCCGGGTGACCAGGCTCCCCCGCACTGGAATACAACCCAGGCGACCCACCCCCCCTACCCGCCTGGCACCGAGACAAAACCCAGGAATCTGGGTCCCACTGGCCCCCCGTACTCACGGGCCTCGGGACAGCAGCAGCGCTGGGGGCAGCAGGGGCAGCGCACGTAGCAGCAGCAGGTGTGGGGGCAGCACTGGCACCAGCACACACCCAGTGCCAGCACCAGTACCAGTGCACCCAGTGCCACCAACACCACGAACAGCCAATCTAGGGGGGACACAGGTGAGGGGGAGCATTATATTGCAGTGCCTCATCCCAGAGCCAGCTGCAGCTCAGCCCCCACAGTGCTTATGGGGCTGGGGGGGGATTGAGGCACTAGGCTTTGCACGCTGTCCTCCTCCCCCCAGGCAGCCCTGCCTCTGTTTTCTCCCTACTTGTGGGGGGCACTGAAGTCAGAATAAACTGTGGGGTGGGGGGCTGCGAGCAGGGGAGTTGGGGCCTGGGACATCTGGGTTTTCTGGGGTGGGACCAAGGAGCCCAAGCCCCCCAGATAGTAAGAGCCAAACGGCAGTGGGTACCTTGCAGGGGCCCTATCTCAATGCCTGGCAAGAGCTCGGAGACCTCGGCTGACCAGCCTGTGACAGAGAGAGGAGGGTTCTGAGGGCGCAGAAAGAACCCAGGCATCAGGCTCCCCCACTTTCACCCCCAGGCCCCGTCCTCTCCAAGAACCCAGGCACCTGGGCTCCCTTGCTTAGCTGTGCCCCCCCGGAATGGCAAAAGCCCCAGGCATCTGCCCCCACGCCCCACCTAACACCCAGGAGACAGGTGGGGAGGCAGGCTGGTGCCCTCTGGGGGTGGGACGCTGTCAAGCAGGGGTGAGTAGGGGAAGGCATTAGGCTGGTCCTGCTAAGTCAGCAGCTCCTGCTCAGGGCAGACGCTCAGTCAGCGAGTCCCAAAATATACCCCCCTCCCAGGGGAAGGGGGGCGGGCAATGGAGCTGCCACCGCCCCCCCCAACAGCAGAGGCTTCTGGGTAAACAAACTCCCCACCCGGAAGGAGTTGCGTGATTGGCCACGAGCTGAAGGAGCCCATTTTCAGGTCTGTGCCTCAGTTTCACCAACTTAACTGCAAGCGGCCTGGGGGGAAGCCCATTAATCGTCATGCTAATTACTAATGAGACCCCTAACAAGGGGAGCACCAGGAGGCCCCCCAGTACAGCCCAGTTCAGACTGGCCGGCAACTGGTCCAGCCCAACATGTGCCCAGCTCTGGGGTGGGTAATGATCCTGCTGGGGAAAGAGGGGCAGAACTATGTGCTGCTAGGACCTCCCCCTACACCCCTCAAGTGTGCTACCCTCCTGGAGAACCCAGGGGTCCGGGACCGGTGTCTGCCAGGAACCCAGGTGTCCTGGTTCCCAGAATCCTCTTGGAACTTGGGGGGGGGGGGTAGAGGGCAGGGCTCACCTGGTGGGGGTTCCACAGACCCTGCCCCCGCTTACCCAGCACAATGAGTTCAGCATATGCCTCGTTGTTGCCCTGGAGATCCTGCGATGATGTCACAGTGCAGTAGTATACCCCGCTGTCACCCCAGGCCGTCTGCTCGATGCTCAGGTCTGCATCTGGGGGGCACAGGGGCATTAAGCACCCGGACAGCTGGGTTCCTTCCCCCCAACCCCATTGGCTCCCAGACCCCATCCCCAGTCAGAACCCAGGCATCCAGAATGCAGAGTGTGGGGGTCACCCTCTCAGGACCCTCCAGGCCCAGGCAGGATCAGGCCCACCAGTGCCAGACCAGTGACAATCACCAGAGCCCAGCCTGTCATTAACAGGCACTAATTATGCAAGTGAGGGAGGGGGAAAATTAGAAGGGGGTGCTCTGTGCCTCAGTTTCCCTACCTGGAATCACTGTCCCCACCTGCTTATAAGAAGCTATTGTAATGCACTTAATACACCCATGGGGGGCATCACAACCCCCCGCTCCCGATTGAGAGCCCTGGGAGCTGCTATAATGCAGCTAATATGCGAGTCTGCCCAGGACCCCACTACCTGGCTTGAGATGGGGGCACTGCCATAATATACCTAATACAGGAGCGGACGATTATTTCAGGCAGAGGGCTACTTATGGAGTTTTGGCAAGCCATTGAGGGCCACATGACAGGCTGCCAGGGACAGATGAATATTAATTTTCTGAAATTTTTAGGGGCCCTGTGGGCCAACCAGAATGGCCTGGTGGGCCACATCTGGCCCACAGGCTGCATTTTGCCCACCCCTGACCTAATACACAAGTCCACCCAGGACCCCTCTACCAGGCTTGAGATGTATGACGGCAGTGCCCCATAGCCCATCTACAGAGGGTCACTTTGTGCCTCAGTTTCCCCACCTGGAATCAGTGACCCCTTGCCTCCCCCCCACCTCGCTCTGTGGAGCGGATACCGTAATATATCTAATATACCCCCAAGAGTCACCACCTTGACCCCGCCCTCCCTGTACCTAGGGTAGGATCCCAGACCCTACCATAATACAGGTAAGGTGACGTGGATTTATGACCAGGACTAACTGCTGTACCTGACATTTTTGCATTACCACGAAGCACCTAACATCCAAACAGACCAAATTGCTTTACGCCTGGCACACACCACGCTCCCCCTTCCTCTGGGCACTACCATAATATGCCTAACATGACAGCACTCAAAAAGGCACAAAGGGGTTCTTTGGGCATTACCACAATACCTCTAATACAATGCAGGAGTATAAGGGGTGGGGGGAGCAGCCCCTGGGCACTACTATAATCCACCAAATAAGTGGCCCTTCCCCACCGCACACTTGTGTGCTACCATAATGCACCCAATATGCAGGCAGTCCAAAGGATCCTCCACTTGAGAAGGTGGTTTCTACCATAATACACCTAATATATGAGCAGTTCCAAAACCCCTCCCCACTGGGGGCACATACTGTTGGTGATGGTGATGCGCCGCCCCTGGTAGAAGTCGCCCAGGGTGACTGCGTTGCCCTGCTTGGTGGCCACAACCCGCACAGTGCGGACGGTATCCTGGCACTCCACATAGGGGTTGTAGCCGGGGATGTTCTGCTGCAGCTGGTCGGTGAGCTGGCTCTCCTGGCTGCTGGGGTTGAAGGCATTGGCCAAGCGGCTGCGGCAGTAGGATTTGTACTTCCAGGTGACAATGGGGGGCTGGGTGGCCGAGGTCTGGTAGTTGCACTGCAGGGTAGCTGGCTGGAAGAGGATCACCACATTGAACGGGTTCAGCACTGTGACCTGCAGCCCACCGGCAGGGCCTAGAAGGTGGGATGGAAGGGGTTAACAGCAGGGGGAACAGGGTCAGCAGGACAGCATCTAGGACCCAGCCCTCCCCAGCTTCCATAAACCCGATGCCCCAAAATGCGGCCACTTCTGGTGTGGCCCAGCCGGGGCAGTGCCCAATGGCCCACAATCCAGGTCATGACGTGAGCAATGTTCTCTCGAGGTACAGCACAGTTCACCTCTGTGGGTGGAAATCCAGGCCACCTATTACTCCAGGAAACAGGGCCAGGACTCTTGGGTCCCCACCCTGGCAGGAGACAGGGTGGGGGGGTCCTGGTTTCAGTGCCTTCCCTGGGCATTTGGGTTCCCAGGGGCAGGGAGATCCAGGGTGGACAGGAGGGCCCTTCCTGCCCTTCCTCCGTCCTTCCTGGCTTTTGTCTGTCTGTCCCAGCAGGGCAGGAAATGGCTCCCCCCACCCCAACCCCCACCCTAAGTGAGTTTCTTCAGCCCCTGGGCTCCAAGATTGGGGTGCCCGACCTGTGCCCCAGGGTGGAGTAGGACCCCCCCACCGCCACAATGTTAACTCACAGGGCGTGAGAGGCTCCCAGAGGCCCTGAAACCCAGGGCCGTGGGAAAGGTGAGGGCCAGGCCAGGAGCTATTCTGGGGCCCTGCCCATGCCGCTTCTCGTGGCCCCGGCAGGGGAGCGGCCAGGCAGGGAAGCAGGCGGCAGGACTGGGGAGAGCCGAGGAGTGCTAGTCTTGGGGACTGACAGTACCCCCCAACCCAGGCCTACAAGTGATGCCCCCTAAGGGACACTCCCTGGTTAACCCCACCCCTCAGCTGCTCCTCTCATCCCCCCAACCCAAGCACCCCTAACCCCAGCCCAGCCCCTCTGCCCCCCAGCTCCTACCCCCAAGGTACCTCCAGCTGCCGCCCAAACCCTCCTACCCCCCAGCCCCCCAAACCCAACCCAGCCTGCTCCCCACAATCTCCTCCTACCCCCCTTCAGCTGCCCCCACCACCCGGAGGGGAGGCAGCAATGGGTGGAGCCAAGCACCGCTCTCTTCCAACCAGCTGTCGAGGAGCTTCCCGCCGGGTGGACACCCCGCAGGTCCCCCCAGAGGCTGGGGGGGGGTTGCTGCGCTCTGGGGAAGGGGCTTCGTTAACCCCCCCGGCGTAAAGCGCTCACCTGGCGCCCACGAAGCCGCCAGGAGCCAGAGCAGGGCGGGAAGCGCCCCGCGGCGACCCCCAGGGGCCATGGCCGCGTCTCGTCCGCCTGACGATCGACTTCGCTGCGTCCGTCCAGGTGCCACCGCCGCCCCTGGGGCGGGACCTACCAACTCCGCCCCGGGTGTGTCTGAGGTGAGGGGGGCAGGACACGGGGCTACCTCCGCCCCTCGCCCAGGACCTTTTAACTCCTTCAACCCCTTCCCTTCGCAGCGCGGGGTTGAAAAATAACATTCAATAACCCCCCTCACCACCTGTTGATGTCCCCCCCAGTAGGAAAATGGTCTGGCCCCGGTACCCCCCGAGGGGTAAACCAAGTGCCCAGAGGGAATGAGGAGGGGGTGCGATTAGTTATTGCCCACCCCTCATAAGGGCAATGGGTTGGCTCAGGTGCAGTGCACACCTGAGACGGGGCGCGAGAGACCAAACGGACTTAAAAAATGGGGAGAGAAGGGATGCTTGTGTATCATAGACTTTATTCACTCCTTTCCCCCCCCCCGCCCTTATCGATATGGACTCGGTCAGGTGCCCACCCTGAAGCCGGAGTGGGAGAAACCAAAGAAAGTTTGAGAAGGGGAGGAGCCTAGTTTCAAACTCCAATGAGATATTCCACACATCTCCCCCCCTCGCGTTATGAACATGGGCTCGCCCGGGTGCGCGGCTTGGAGGCCAGGTGGGAGAAACCAAAGCACCTGTTGCCCAAGTGTCTTTCCCCCCCAGTTAGGAAAATGGACTGGGCCAGGTACGCGCTTTGGAGGCGGGGTAGGAGAAACCAAAGTGACTTTTCAGGGGGAGAGGGTAGCCCACTCCTTTGTTTGGAAATGGTTTGAGCCAGGGCAGATTGGGGGGGCGGTATATCAGACTTTGCCCTGGAGCGGGGGATGAGTCATGGTTTCAGGCGAGGGGAGGGGGCGAGTTTCTTCTGTCTCTTAGAAAGTAGAAGGAAGTGAGACAAGTTTAATAAAAGTTTTATCAACTTTTCTTCTTTGGAGAAGGGAGAAGTTTGGGAAACTTTCCTCCACCTAGAAAACAATTACAAAGTTTAGGAAACCGTATCTCAAAAAAAACAGTTTAGTATTACATGCACACTAAGTGTGTGCATCTGTAGGTATGTGTATGGATGTGTGCAGCATTATGGATGTGTACACATGATACGTATCTGGATCTGTATATGCATATCTATGTGTGTAGACACGTGTGTGTATATTGGTGTGTGTAAACGTGTGTATGCATACATATGTATGTATGTATATGGGGGTGTATGTCTGTATGTATATGAGTGGAGGTGTATATGTATGCATGTATATAATTGTGTGTGTGTATATGCATAGGTATGTATTGGTGTGTGTGTGGGGTGCAGGGCCCAGGGCAAATCAGCCTGTGTGGGGTCCGGACACAGCGGTGGTGGTGAGAGGGGGAGGTAGCAGCGAGAGGCCGGATGTGAAGCTGGCTTGGCTCCACGGGGTCCCCCAAAGCGCAAGACCCAAGGCAGTTGCCCCAGTTTGCACCCCCTAGGGACATCCCTGTTGGGGTGCATGTGTGTGTACATATACAGGTACGTGAATGTATATTTGTGTGTATACGTACGCATGTATGTGAATGTGCATATATATATGTGCATAGGTATGTGTATCGGGAGGTGTACATATATATGCATATATGTGAATGTGTGTATATCCAGATATGTATATTGGTGTGTGTGTGTATGTATATGAATGTGTGTATGTGCACAAGATATGTATATTGGGGGGTGTATGTATATGAATGTATACGAATGTGCGTGTACGTGCATAGGTATAAATATCAGTATGTGTGCCTGTGTGAGTGCATGTCTGCAATGTGTGTACATATACATGTATATGAGTGTGTGTGTGTGTGTATGCATAGGTATGTATATAGATGTGTGTATATGTTACATGATGCACACGTGCACGCTCACACGCACACAAATACGAAGCTCTGAGGGGGTTTTCTCCCCTAAGAAACAAGGAGAGTTTTGAGAAGTTTCTCTTCACTTGAACCAAAGTTTTAAGGAACCTTTTTTCCCCCATCTCCAAAACAAAACAAAGCTCCCACAGAAAAAAAAGAGCTTTTCCTTCCTCCATAAAGAACAAAGTGCTCAGAAAGGAGCCTGCACTGCCTCGCCTCTTACTGAACAATTTTATAAAGTCTTAAAAACAATTTGTTTCTCACAAAACAAGTTATACTGGAAATTACGCTTTCCCCTACCCACCCCCCGCTAAAAAAAAAAACCTGAACAAACAAAAAAACCCCAAGTTTTGGGATCTTATTCCGCTTTAATAAAGTTTTCAAAACTTTTTCCTTCTAAAAAAAAGGGGGTGGGGTGGGGAAGAGTTTGGAAAACTGGTTTTTTTCCCATTAAGAAAAATAAAAGTCGGGGGAGGTGTTAAAACCTGGATTTTCTCCTAAAAAGAAACCCAAAGAGTTTGGAAAACTTCCCTTCCCTTAAAACAACCCCTCCTTTAAAGCTTTTCCCTCCCTTAAAACTTCCCTCCTCCCCTAAAAATACCACTAGAAAGTTTTCAAAATGTTTTCCTTCTCAAAGAACAAATGAAAAAAAAAAACACCTGAAAACCAAAAAGCAGCTTTGGAAAGTTTTTTTTCCTTCTCAAAACCCAACAACTCTAATCAGGATCAGAGAGTATCATCCTCAGGGATCCTGGTTTTCTCTGATTAAAAAAAAGATCCCCAATTTTTTAATTTAAAGAAGGAACCCAAAATCCACATTTTTCCTTGATTAAAATGAAACACCACTATATTCTAATTTTATAAAAGCCTTAGTTCAGGGGTGGGCAAAATGCGGCCCACAGGCCAGATGCAGCCTACCAAGCCATTCTATCCAGCCTGCAGGACCCCTAAAAAATTTAGAAAAGTAATAGTTTTCAGCCCCTGGCTGCCTGTCATGCAGCCCTCGATGGCTTGCCAAAACTCAGTAAGGGGCCCTCTGCACAAAATAACTGCCCGCTCCTGCCCTAGTCTGTCTCTCTGTCCATAACACTTTATTCGCACTCTGATCGACTGTCTCAGTAGCCATTCAGAGTGCCCTACACAGACAGAGACAGACAAGGGAGACTGGGGGGGCAGGGGTGAGACCAGCAGAGCCAGCTGCACCCTCCTCCCCTGCTCCTTGGAGGCCGCGGGGGACCGGAGCACTGCCATAATGGAGGGGGCACTCCTTGGAGCCAGGGGCCGGGGCCCCCACAACAACAGCCGGCAGGGCAGGGAGGCGGCAGGGAACAGGGGAGGGAGGGAAGCAGGAAAGGGGGGGGGGGGGTTACCGGTGGCTGCGCCCCGCTGCAGCGGTGACCACCACAGTGATGCATAAAGCGGTTCGTTTCTCTGGAGGCCACAAAAATCACAGACACACACTCATTAGATGGCACAAAAGGTGTATTTGCAAATAGGGCCAGAGCAGAGTCAAAAACTCAGATTACTCTGAACCAACAAAGGAATTTTGCAGGCTGTATTTATCTTTTCCCTCCTGGGCACGTGTGCAGAAACAGGAACTACTTAAGTATGCAGGGCGGAGAGGTAAATATGCATCAGCTAATTAAGCATGCTCAGAGACTACTATAGGTCACCAAGAGTTCAACCCTCCCCCCCCCTTTTCAAGGACACAGTCAGTTGAATTCCAGCTTCTGTAATCTGTATGAGAAAGGCTAGGGAGAAGCTGGGGGAGAGTCTGCGATTTAGCATAAGAAAAGCTGTGGCAAGGCTGGGAAAGGAAAAAAGTCCTTGGCAGTGTTTCTTTCTTATCGGGTGCAAGATGCAAGCTGTGCATTTCTAACAATACTCCATTTCTAACAATATTCCATTTCTAACAACAGCCATGGGCCTCAGCCCCAGCCCCCAGCAGGGGCAGGGTGAGGTGGGGAGTGCCCCGGCCCCAGCCCAAAGTGGCAGGATGGGAGAGTGGCCCCAGCCTGAGGGGGAGGGTGTGGATGGGATGCAGACCTCTGTCCCTGCCCACTGCCCCCACAATCATTCTTGACAGGCAATTTGCTAGTATCTCTATATTAGTGGTGTTTGATTTTAATGATGGGAAAATGTCAATTTGGGGTTCCTTTTTTTAAATCTAAAAATTGGGGATTTTTTTTTAAATCAGAGAAAACCAAGATTCCTGATTATCATATTATTCTTTTATACATATATAATTATTATATATATTACTAGCCAATAGCCCATCAGGAATCATGGGGGCAGAGAAAAAGCACCAACCCCCACCCCCCTGCCATCTCCCAGGAAGGGAGGTGGGGGGGTTGTTCCACTGTCCCCTCTGCTCCCCTATATTTATAATATTAGAATTATCATATTATTCGTCTATACATATAATTATTATTATAAATATTATCACATATTATTATGTTTATATACTTCTATATTATGATATTCTTTTACATATATAATTATTACTTTATATAGCATCATATTATTGTTGTATATAGATATATGGATATTTATATATAGATAGATATAATCATTATATACATTATTCTCACATCATTGTCATTGCTATATAAGTGCAGCAACACCAAGTGATGGTGACACAAGTGACAAAAGGAGCAGCACAGCCGCAGAGCTGGCAGGGTGACGAGAAGGGCAGTAATGATGACAAATGCAATGAGGACAATGGCACAATTGCTAATGACATCCATAGCCATCGTTAGGACAGTCACCCCAAAAAACGGAGGGACCCAGGCTCAGAACCAGCGATTTCCCCCTGGGCCACAAGGGGGCAGCTGTTCCAAAGGCCCGCCCACCAGCACTATGACCTCAGACCTCTGACCTCACTGTGATCTCCCCGCCATGGCCCTGAGGGCTCTGGCATTGGCCGCGCTGCTGGCACTTACCCCAAGCCAGGCCCTGCCATGTCCCCGCGGCCGCCCCTGCACAGTGCCTGCCATCTCCCTCAACCCCGTGACGCTGCTCTGCCCAGGTGGGCCAGGCACCGTGACCTGGCTCCGTACCTCCCCCCTGCGCCTGCTGCGGTTCTCAGGGGGTGCCCGCCTGCTCCCGGGGGGTGCCCTGCGCCTAGCAGCACCCTGGCCCAGAGACTCGGGGGTCTACACCTGTCGTCGCGGCGATGCCACTGTGGCTTACTACGAGCTGGCTGTGCAGGACGTGGGGCAGCTGCACGTGAGCCACATGGGGCATGGGCAGGTGCCACTCAGCCCCCGCTGGCCCCTCTTCACAGCCTGGGCACCCTGGCAGGCCTGCGACCGCTGTGGGGTACCTGGCGAACGCAAGCAGGTGGGCTTCTGCTACGCCACCCAGCCCAGGGGGCTGCCCCGGCCCTGTGGCCTCACAGGGGCATCACACCCCCCCCGCGGCCCCGAGCTACGGGTCAAGGGCTGCTGGGTGCCCTGCGGGTGGCGACGAGGTGGCGACGAGCCCAGGGGGGCCCCACGGCTCCTCCTCACCCACTACCCACTGCACTCAGCGGAGGAGACCCGGCTGCGCTGCCCAGCGGCCTCCATCTACAGGTAGACCCCACCCCCAGGGGGGTATCTGCCCAGAGCCCCACCCACTCCCTGCCCCAGCTCTGCCCCCAGGGGGGTAGCCGCCCCACAGCCTCACCCACTCCCTGCCACAACTCTGCTCCTGGGGGTATCTGCCCCAGAGCCCTGCCCACTCCCTGCCCCAGCTCTACCCCCCAGGCCCAGCTGGTTAATCATTGGCTGCAGCCCTGGACTTCAACCCCTGGTGGCACCAGGGCTGGTCCCATGCCCGAGTCAAGGAGTGGGGTGAGACACAGTCATCCAGGCACCCCTACGCCTGACCCAGGGCGCAAGGTGGGACCCAGGCATCCTGGTAACTCTGTTCCCGACCCAGGAGTCTCAACAGCCTTGTGCCGAAGCCAGGGAGTGGGGGTGGGCCCCAGGCATCTTGGCGGCGCTGACCCTGCTTATGTCCCTGCAGCCCCGTGGCGTGGCAGGCCAACACCACAGCCCTGAACCGCCTGCAGGCTGGCGCCGGGGCCCCACGGCTGGACGAGGCGTCGGGGGGTGCGGTGCTGGTGCTGCCCCCTGGTGCCACCCCGAGCACCTACCACTGCTATGTCGGGGGCCACCTGGCTGCCCTCTTCTGGCTGGGGCCAGCCCCAGCCCCCACACCTGCCCGCGGTGCTGCTCACGCCTACAGAGCCATCGAGGCAGCGGTGGTGGGGCTGGCACTCTTTCTTGTTGCCCTCCTCGTCCTGGGGTTGCTGGAGGCCTGTCGGCGCCGCCCCGGGGCCCTTGGCAGCTAAGCAATAAAGAATGTGCAGCTCTGAGTGTGGGGACCCATGCTGAGTGGGGGATGTGAAGGGGCCCCTACAAGCCTCCAATTCCCACCCCTTAGGTCCCCAGGTCCCTCCCACAGCTGGAGAGGACCCAGGTGCTTCCCAGCCCCCACCTCCTCCCCATTCACCCCCCAGCCCCGACTCCTCCTGCAGAGCTGGACTGGACACAGGCATCCAGGCTCCCAGCACCCCCTGCTCACCCCCCAGCTCCCACTGCCCCTCAAGAGCTAGAATGGATCAGGCTCCCAGCCCCTCCACCCATCTCTGCCCACCCCCCCCAGCCCTTCCCCAAGCAGGGAGAGAACCCAGGCATCCGGGGGTGGCATCCGTACGGGGTGCGGGGGGGGGGGCACACAATGGGCCAATTCTCGGCCCTGCACAGCCAGGCCTTTGTGCCGGAGCTGACACCAGGCGGGCGAGCTCACTAGCATGTGCAAGGAACACCATGTCCCCCCACCCCAGCCAACCCCACTGCCCCCCAGGAGCTGGAGAGAACCCAGGCATCCGGGCTCCCAGCCCGCACAGGACCCCCTGTGCAAACTCACCTGGGGTTGCTCACCATGCCCACGTGTACCACGACCCTTTGCACGAGGGGCCTGTCCTGGCATGCGAGGAAGGCCCAGCCAAAGCCCTCCAATCCTGGCTAGCATGCAAAGGAGCCCTGGAGCCTTGTCCCAGCCTCCACACAGCCACCAAGTGTTCAACCGTCCTGTAAAGCCCCCTCCCCTGCCCCTGGCTCCACTTTGTGCACAAGGACCCCACCCCCCGGTGCCTAAGCCCCTGCCCCTGGGGGGGGATTGGGGCTCACAGTGCGCCCAGCTCTGGGGGAGGAGCAGCTGAGGAGCCCACTGTAATGCCAGCCCTGGAAATGTGTCTGTCCCTGTCCCCATCCCACCCCCACCAGCCAGTTGGGGGGAGGAGGAGAGAATGGGGGGTCTGGGGGTGGGGCCTGCATGGGGCGGAGCTGGGTGGCCCCTCCCCTTTCCTGCCCCCCCACAATGGGTACATAATCCCTGCCCCCGGGGGAGCCACAGAGGGCCCTTGTGTCCCCCACTACACCGGACAGCAGCTGGTACAGCCCGGATCCCCCAGACAGGCAAGTAGGACCCCCAGGGCACTGGGGCCGGGACACCTGGGTTCTCTGGGAGGGGAACTGGGGGGTGGGGTTGATAGGGGTTCGGACAGTGGGTTCTCTAGAAGGGGGATGGGGGGGAGTTGACAGCTCAACCCCCTCCTGTGTCTCTGCAGCCCCCCACCCCAGGTTAATGAATGCTGCTAGGTCCTTTTTTTTTTCTTTTTTTTTTCAAGGGACCCAGGCTCTAACGGGTTAATGGGGGGAGATAATACTTCATGACTGCCCCCCATGAGTTATACCCCTCCCCCACCACATGAAGTCCTGGATTCTAATGAGTGAGGTTAATTAATATTCAGAATTAGCCTCATTAGTGTGCAGCCCAGCCAGTAAGGGGTTAACAGGGCTGGCAAGAGGATCCCCATTTAGGCTTGGGGTGAAGTGACCCTGGGTGACAAGCAGTCCGATTAATTAGAATCCTATGATTAGGGACTCATTAGCACACACCCCTCATTAGCCTATGCTAATCAGAGCCAGGTAAGAGGCTTTTTTCTACCTGTAAGGTCTTGCAGCCTGGGGCAGGAAGGGTTAATGAGACCTTGATGTAGGGTGAACCAATGGAGTGATGCTATTAACAGCTTGAGCTGGGGTTCAACAGGTTAAATTTGCATCCATGAGCATCTAATCAGCATCCACTTCCCTGCAGGTGGCAGCCAGGGGAGGGTTAAAAGGACTTCTGGGCACTAATGAGCCAAAAGGGTTAATTAATGAGCTCATCAGCTATTCATAATAATTAGCAAGGGTGGGGTCTGGGGTAGGAGCCACCCGGGGCAGGGAAGCCAGATGGGGGCTGCTCCCTGCCACAGCCAGACACGGCTCTTCTCCCAGGGCCCCGTTATATGTGGCCATACCTAGACTCCCCCCCAAGAGCCAGCCGCCTCTTACCCAGGGCTCTGTTCTGCTCCACTGTTCCGAGTGGCTCCACCCTAGAGCTGGCTTCATCGTCCCCGGGACTGGGGTGTCCCAGGCACCATCCTGCTCACCACAAGGCAGGGAGGCCCCATTGGTGCCCCTCACTCCTGACTGACAGCCCCTGGCCCCCCAGCCCTGCCAGTGCCCCTCACTCCTGACCCACAGCCCCCTGCTCACCCAGCCCTGCAGGTGCCCCTCACTCCCAACCTGCAACCCCTTGCCCCCATCCCCAGCCAGGCTGGTGCCCCTCACCTCCAACCTACAGCCCCCCCAGGCAGTGACGTCAGGGGGTTGCTATCAGCAGTGCCAGGACAATCAGCTGTGTTGTGGGGGGGTGGGGAGGAGTGGCACTGCCAGGCTGTGCCCAGAGCAGCTGCACGGAGCCTGGCACCCCAAGGACCGGCAGGCCCCACTGCCCTCTTGAGCAGGAAGAGAACCCAGGCGTCCGGGCTCCCAGAGCACATCCTTGAACTGAAAAGGGAGTGGGGGGGGGCAGAGGGTGAGAACAGGGGGCTGGGAGCTCAGACACCTGGGTTCTCTCCAGCTCTGGGAGGGGAGTAGGGTCTGGGGGGGTGGAGGGGTGGGAGCTGGCAGCCTGGACCCCTGGGTTCTCTCCCCAGGGTACAGGGTATTGCGGGTGGGGGAGAATGGAACCCATGGAGGAACCAGGGCTAGACTCGTTCCCCCATGGGGGGGAAAATTACCATGGCAACGCCAGGCTTCCTTCCTGGGCTCCATCTGGTTCCTGTGGTGATACATCCCAGATCCTGTGTGTACCACCCCCACCCCCTCATCCTGTCCAGGATCAGGCCCATGACTCATCGCTGCAGCAGCAGTCGCCCACTCCGGGGTGCAGCTGGCTCTTGGTGGGGTTGTGGGGGCTGCTCGTCTGGTGCTGAGATGCAGCCTTCTCTGGGGAGGAACAGCAGGGAATAGAATGGGCATGGGGAAGGGGCCCCAGCCCCAGGCTCCTAGAATAGGCATGGGAGAGGGGCCCCAGTACTGAAATGCAGCCAGCTCTGCAGGGAGGAACGGCTGCCTGTACCACTCTGGCAGAGGTCTTACCTGGCACGGGGATGCAGCCAGCTCTGGGGTGGAGCAGTGGAGAACAGCCACATATAGCATCCGGGGTAGAGATGCAGCCCACTCTGGATGTAGCACATAATGCAGCCAGGGCTGGGTTCACTGGGTAAACCAGCTGGTTCTGGGGTAAAACAGCCACATATAGCACTGGAGTCATAGATTCATAGATGCTAGGGTCAGAAAGGACCTCAACAGATCATCGAGTCCGACCCCTGCCTAGGCAGGAAAGAGTGCTGGGGTCAGATGACCCCAGCCAGATGCCTATCCAGCCTTCTCTTAAAGACCCCCAGGGTAGGGGACAGCACCACCTCCCTTGGGAGCCTGTTCCAGATTCTGGCAACCCTTACCATGCAGAAGTTTTTCCTGATACCTAGCCTAAATCTGTCAGTTTGTGACCACTGTTCTCTGTCAACCCACACTGTGCTGCATATAATATACCCAGAGAGGGCTCGCCTGGTACAGAGATGTGGCCAGCTCTGGGGTGGGGCAACAGCTGAGTATAACACTGCATGGAGTGAGGAGGGGATGCAGTCAGCTCTGGGGTGGGCCATGGCCTAGCCTGCTCCACCCTAGAGGCAGCTGCACTGCAAGCCCCAGTGCCCACCTCTGGGAGGGAGCACTGGACTGTGGCCCTTTTGTGGTGGGGGGACCGAGTTGGCAGTGCCTGGCACGCCAGGAATGCTCTGGGGAAGGAATCTGTGAGGGATGGGACAAGGGAGGGGGGTCCTGGCTGGGGAAACGCAGGCCCGGCCGCTCTCTGCCAGGGACAGCGTCCAGGCTCACAGGACCCCCCATTTCCCCGACCTGGAGAAAACCCAGGTGTCCGGGCTCACAGGCCCCCTGCTCCCACACCCCAGCCCCACCCCCCTCTCAGAGAGCCCCAGCATCCGGGCTCCCCACTCAGTGCTCTACCCACCCCCCACTCCAGCTCCCCTCCCCTCCCCAAGAGGGGAGGGAACCCATCCCGGCTGCTGCCACCCCCAGGAGGCAGGCACCGGCAGCAGCCAATGGTGCGTGGCATCCATGGGTGGGCACCGTGGGCTCCCCCCAGTCCTGGCATCCCCTCCCCGGGCACCCAGCTTGCCCTGCCCTGCCTGGCCACGGAGAGGAGCCCACCACAGACCCGCCAGACCAGCCGGTACCCTCTCCCCCACGGGCCCCCCATCCTGAGGACCCCCAGAGGGAGGGGAGGGGGAGCTGGGTTTCACCCCACAGCTAGGAGGGAACCCAGGTGTCCGGGCTCCCAGTCACCCCTGTGGTAACCTCTGAGACCCCCACTCTAGCTGCCACCCCCAGACCCCACTCCTCTCCCAGGGAAGGCAGGCCTCCCTCCCCAACCCCCTGGACCCCAGCCCCACCCAGAGGACCCAGGTGTCTGGGCTCCCAGCCTCCCCCCTCTCAGCTCCATTGCTCTTACACCCCGAGCCCTGCTCCCAGTCTGGGGGCGCTGGGCCAGGCAGCTTCTGCCACATTGATGCTGGAACCACCAGGAGGTCCCCAAGAGGGGGCTGGACCCCAGGGTGATCTCCAGCGCTAGGAGGGGAGTTGAGCCTGGGAGGGGTGACAGCAGGGGAACCAGGACCCCAGATGCCTGGCTCTGTCCTCCCTGGGACAAGAGTGGGTCTGGGGGGATGGGGCGGGGGGATCCCGAGCACCAGGGTTCTCCGCAGCTCTGGGAGGGGGAGAAGGGCCCTGGGGGTTACAGCAGGGGAGACTGGGAGCTCAGACCCCTGGGCTCTCCCCATCCCCAGCTTTGGGAGGGGTGGGGGCAGGGGGCGCTGGGCTGTAAGGGCTCCAGGTGATTAACGAACCTGGCGCCTCCGGTGACATTTCCTCTCTGGAGACACAAAACCTTTTGATCCTCCCAGATCCTGTTTATCTCACCAGGAAAGTGTGGAGGCGGAGGGGGCAATGTCAGCACCTAGTGCAGAAAGGCTCCCAACCCCCCACAGTGATGACGGCCCCAGAGCACTGGCTCCCAGGAGCTGGGGGGACCCCAGGTGTCTGGCTCCCGACGGGGAAAGTGGGGGGGCTGGGTTGTATCCCCAACCCGGGGGGTGCAGACCTCGGCCGGCCGGGCTCCACCTGTGCGAGGGAGGGGAGTAGGGTTGGTGGGTCAGAACCGCGCGGACTCGAGCCAGGACAGCTGGGTTGTGTCCCCGGCTTGGGGTGAGCCCCGTGCACCTGGCTTCTCTCAGGGCTCTGCTGAGGGGCCTCGCTGGCACCCGGGGGAGTTGAAGGAGTGACTGAACTGGGCCGATCTACCCCTGAAGGGTTAAAGTGGGCACCCCCACCGCCTGGAGCGGCCCCACAGGGGGACGTGGCCAGCACCACGGCTCACAGGGTCAGGGCAGCGCCCGGTGCTCAATGGCCTGGCTTGTGTCAGGGCCAGGGGGTGGGGGCGGGCAGCCAACAATAGTGGCCTGTGTTCCTCGCCGCGGGTGTTTGCCTTGCCCTGGCGCCGCGCCCACGTGTCCCCAGCCTGGCGCTCGCCTTGTGCCCGGCACCGACTGGGACCTGGGCGCCAGGCATCCCCAGCGCCCATCTTGCTTAAGGAGGGGTCTATGGGGCCAACTCGAGCTCAGGCTTCAGAGGCTTGGGGAGCTGCCATGGGGCGGGGGCTGCAATGACTCTAGGACTAGGCCCTAAAAAGCCTTCCTAGAGTAGGCCCACAGAGACCGCCCTGTGCTGCACTGTTGTGGAGGCTGCTCAAGGACTAGGCCTTCAAACCCTGGCTAGAGCAGGCCCAATAGACACCATCACTGCCCACTGCCATGGCAACAATGCCAGGCCTACGCCTTGAAAGCCTGGCTAGTTGGCCCATTGCTACCCCCTATCTTGGCAAGAACTCAGCGTCTGGGCCTTCCCACCCCGGCTAGACTAGGTTCAACACCCCCTGCCCTGGGTGGTGGAGGGGGCCAGATAGAATTCATATGGGAAATTTTGGGCGCTGAAAAGCCCAAACGTCTAAATTTTCCTCAATGCGAAACGCTCCCCCCCCCCCGCCACTTCCTGAGCTGTTGGCTCAACCAGAGACAGAATCTGGGCTGTAACAAAGCAAAAACAGATAGTTTCGGCAACAGCCGTATTTATCCGCAATTTCTGAGTGCTGGATTTCCGGAGGGGTGGGGTGGGTCATATGTGAATGATACAGGATATGGTTTTAATAATAAAATAGGTATTTTAAGAATGGAAATGTAATACTTCAATCTAAGATGAAACAGCAAGGGCATAGAACTAGGGTAAGATTGTATTAATAATTCAATGCAGTGCTGTGTTGTACTGTAGCTAATATACCTCAGTTTTACCGAATCACAGTATTTTCCCCTTCTGGCAGCTAATTGGATGTGACTGAATTAAAAAAAACCCAGAATAGTTTAAATGGTTCATTTTGACTTGTTTCCTGGGTCCTATCGCAGCTCTGGGGGAGGGGAGAGCCTGGGAGCTGGGACAGGTCACATTTAAGAAGGGAGTGGGGATGAGGGGTTAGAGGACAGGGAAGCTGGACACCTGGGTTCAGCCTCTGCCTTGGGAGGATAGTGGAGCCACAGGGGGGCGGGGAGGGGAGCGGATTGAGAGCCTGGACACCTGGCTTCTATCCCCACTCCACAGTTAATTTGGGGTAGGCGGGTGTGTTCGGGTGTCTGTGGGGTAGTCAAGGGTATATCCCAGAGGGAGAAACCCCCTGGCTTGAGAGCGAGCAGGGGAGCTAGGAGCCCTCAAACCAACTCCCAGGCTCCCACTCCCTTCCCAGAGCAGGGAGGGAACCCAGGTGACCAGGATCCAAGCTCTTCCCCACCTCGTTCTAAACCCTTCAGCCTCCGGTCTCCTCCCAGAGCTGGTGTCTGGGCTCCCAGCCTTGCCCACAGTTCCCCAGACCCCTACCAGGGGGGTATTTGTGAATTTTGCTGCTTCATGTGTGAATCTATCCTGAATGGCTCAGTTATGTGCATCCCGGATGCCTGGGTTCTGTGCACATTGTGTATGGGATGCCCTGGGTTCTGTGTGTGTGTTCGCATGTGTGTCCTGGATGCCTGGGCTCTGGGTGCATCCTGGACACCTGGGTTCTGTGGGTGTGCGCACACACTTGCATGTCCCCGATGCCTGGGGTCTCTGTGTCCCCTGCCCCATTCTTGTTCCCCACCCTCCATTCATGCCCTCCCTCTTCTCTCTCCCCAGCTCCCACCTTCTCTTCTGCCCACCATGCCTCGGTCTGAGCCAACCATGACACTCACCACGGTGCTCTCGCTCCTCTGGGTCCTCCTTGAAGGTACCAACCCCTCCGCAGCACCTCAGCCTCCATCCAGGCCTGGATATTTTCAAGCATCCTAGCCATGAGCCAGGGAACAGGAAATTGGTTGAACAGTAGAAGGACATCATTCAGTCTGGAAGGAGCTGGGTTTCCAGATAGGCTGGGCTGCCCCAGTAGGATGGTCCTACTCGTTTGGCTGGGTCTGCATTCGTCAGGGTCTGCTACAGGGCATGATGGTCAAGACCAGGCTGAGGGACAGCAGGGATCAGAGCCAGAGGGAGAGAGAAAGGATGGATGGAGGGAGGGAGGGAGGACTAGGAGAATGGCTGGGTGGATGGATAGAGGACTAGGAGGGTGGATGGTTGGAAGGGGGTGTGTGTGTGTGTGTCCAGAAAGACAAACACATGCACACTAACAACTCCCAGTTCAGATCTTGCCCTTCCACCCCAAAGCTCTGACCAGGGAAGGGCCTGGCAGAGGGGCACGAGACAGACCCAAGCACACCCCCGACTTCCTCCCTTCCCCGCAGGCGTGGCAGGCGGGCACTGGGGCGCCTGGATGCCCCTGCATATCTCTGCTTTCGAGGGCACATGCGTGGCGATGCCCTGCCGCTTCGACTTCCCCGAAGAACTGCGCCCAGCCACTGTGCACGGGCTCTGGTACTATAACAGCCCCTACCCCAAGAACTACCCCCCCGTGGTGTTCAAGTCCCGCACCAGCATTGTGCACGAGAGCTTCCAGGGCCGCACACGCCTGCTGGGTGACCTCCAGGCTCACAACTGCTCACTGCTCATCACCCGCCTCAGCCCTGAGCTGGTCGGCAAGTACTACTTCCGAGCCGACCTGGGTGGCTACAACCAGTACACCTACTCCGACCACAGCAACCTGGAGGTCGTCAGTGAGTGCCACCAAGGCCATGGGGCTGAAGAGGCCAAAAGGGGGAATGGATTACTGGGGGGTGGGAGAGGGAAGTCTACCACTAGGGGGCACTAGAAGTGGGTAATGCTGGGGTGGGCAATTAATTTGGGTGGAGGGCCGCTGAGTTTTGGCAAGCCATGGAGGGCCGCATGATAGGCACCCTGGGGCAGATAAATATTAATTTTCTAATTTTTTTTAGGGGCCCTGTGGGCTGGATAGAATGGCCTGGTGGGCTGCATCTGGCTCCCAGGCCACATTTTGCTCAACCCTGGGGTAATGGATCACTAGGGGGTGGGAGAGGGGGGATCTACCACTATGGGGCAGTAGAAGGGGGTAATGGATCACTAGGGGGTGGTAGGAGGGGATCTACCACCAAGGGGTGCTGGGGGTGGGTAAAGGACCACCAGGGCTGACACAGCACCTGGGTCCCCTACCTGCCCAGACGCCTGGGTTCCCTCCATGCTCTGAGAGGAGAGTTGGGGTAGGGATTGGGGCCCAGTGTGCTGCCAAGTGGCCAGACACCTGGGTTCACAGTCTGTCCCCCCCCACCAGACAAGCCAACCATCATGGTGCCACCAGTGGTGGTGGAGGGGGCAGAGGTGGAGCTGCGCTGCCTGGTGCCTGACAACTGCCCCGAGATGCACCCGGTGGTGACGTGGCAGGGCCACGAGGAGCTGGCAGAGCAGGCGGTGCAGGTCCGGCTCGAGGAGACTGATGGCAACTGGACCCAAGTGTCCGGGGTGCGGTTCCTGCCCAGCCGCCGTGACCACGGCCGCACCCTGGCCTGCCGCGTGGCCTACACCAACACCACCTTTGAGTTCGAGGACCGCACCACCCTCGACGTCAAGTGTGAGCCCAGATGCTGGGGTTCCCTCCCGGGGGGCCAGGACACCTGGGTTCTACCACAGGGTTGGGGTGGGGGGAACACCAGAGATCCCACCTGGGTTTGGGGTGGAGCCAGGACACCTGGGTCTCCTCACCCTGCTCTGGGAGGGGAACATGGCCTAGCAGGGGAGCCCGGATGCCTGGGTTCTCTCCAGCTCTGAGAAAAGGGGTGGGGGGGGGAGTTGGAGGAGGAGGAGGGGCTGGAAGCCCAGATGCCTGGGATCTCTCCTGGTAAGAGGAGGAGGAGTGGGGAGCCCGGACACCTGGGTTCTCTCCTGACTGTGGGTGGGCAATGGGGGCTGAGGGGTTAGACTGAGGTGGGGCCTGTTTCCCATATGCCTGGGCTCCCCCCTGATGCTGGGAGGGTGATAGGCCTAGCAGGGCACCTGGGTTCTGCTGGAACTCTAGCACCTGGGTCTGGGTAAAAAGCAGAGGCTGGGGGTTCAAGAGCATGAGGGACGGATGGTCTGGTATCCGGACACCTGGGTCCTCCCCAACCCTAACCCCTGACCCCTTCTCCCCCTCCTCTCTCCTCTGCAGATGAGCCGCACATCGTGGAGATGACAGACTCTCTGGAGGCCACGGAGGGAACATCTGTGGTGCTGGCATGTGCAGCTGATGCCAACCCAGTGGCACTGCTGACCTGGGCACAGGGTGCAGCAGTGCTGGCCGAGGAGCCGGGCACGCGTCTGGAGCTGCAGCTCTACAACGTCACCCCCACCCACGATGGCATCTACACCTGCGTGGCCGAGAACGTCCATGGCCGCGCCAACCGCTCCCTCGGCCTCACCGTGTTCTGTGAGCGTCCCCCCACCCAGACGCCGGGGTTCTCTGCAGGGTGGGGGCTGGAGGGGGGTGGTTAGAGCAGTGAGGACTGGGTCCCATCCTTCCCCAACCCTGCAGATGCTCCACGGCTACCTGTGATCAACGCCTCAGGGGTGGCGGTGGAGGGGGAGCCCGTGACCATCACATGCAGCACAGAGAGCAACCCCGAGCCCATCCTCAGCCTGCTGAAGGAGCGACGGGTGCTGGCCACAGCTGTTTATGAGCAGCAGCTGGCGCTGGACCTCCCCGGTGTCACCCACGAGGATGATGGCGAGTACTGGTGCGTGGCTGAGAACCAGTATGGGCAGCAGGCAACCGCCTTCAACCTCACTGTGGAGTGTGAGTCACCCATGTTCCCCTGCCTGGGTTGTAGGGGGGAAATGGCGGACCCTATGGGCGTCCTCTGCAGCCATTCCACCCCAGAACCAGCCGCATGGCGGCACTGAACAAGTCTCCCTGCCAGGCTGTTATACATAGCTGCTCCTCACCTGCCAAGGCTGAAAGCTGGCTGTATCACAAGCCCTCCTCAGGCTGTTATATACCACCATCCCCAGGACTTGGCTGCATTTCAGCACCAACCTATGCAGTGCCATACACAGCTGTTCCCCAGATGTCCCACCCCAGAGCTGACCGCATCTTAACCTCAAGCAGCCTTTAGCTCTTTCCCACCCCAGAGCTGGCTGCATCTTAGCACTAAACAACCTAGTGTTATACTCAGCCGTTCCCCAGCTGTCCTGTCCCACTCCAGAGCTTGCCACATCATGGCCCCAAGCAACCTGTAATGTTATATGGATCTGTTCCTCAGTCGCCCCACCCCAGAGCTGGCTGCATCTCAGCACCACACAACTTCTGTATTGTTATACTCAGCTGTTCCCCAGCTGTCCTACCCCAGAGCTGGCCACATCATGGCCCCAAGCAACCTGTAGTGTTATATGGATCTGTTCCTCAGCTGCCCCACCCCAGAGCTGGCTGCATTTCAGTCCTGAACCCCCTGCCTAGCATTGCTGATGGCCACCCACCTCCCCTGTGATTGACCAGCCATGTTCCACCCCCCTGCCCACAGTTGCACCGCTAATCCTGCCGGAGTCGCGGTGTACAACCGGGCGGGACACGGTTCAGTGCATCTGCGCTGTCAAGGCCAACCCTGAGGCGGCCGTGACCTTCGAGCTGCCCACGCGCAACGTGAGCCTCAACGAGAGCGCACGGGAGGTGGCCCAGACAGAGCGGGCTGGCTATGCCATCACCACCATCCTCACGCTGCGTGGCGAGCTCGACTCCCAGCTCTATGTGCTGTGCGCTGCCCGCAATGCCCACGGTGCCCGCCACCGCCAGCTGCACTTCCACCATGCCAGTGAGTGCCCCTGCAACACCCCTGGGGTCTGGGCAGCATCCCTACAGTGCCCTGTGGTGGGCCAGCCTGCCCAGTCTTCTGTCTCTAACTCCCCCCTCTCTGGCTCTCTACAGATAGCCTCATGTGGGCCAAGGTGGGGCCGGTGGGGGCCGTGGTGGCCTTTGCCATCCTCATCGCCATCGTGTGTTACATCAGCCAGACCCGCAAGAAGTAAGTCCCTGACCCGGCAACTGTCCCATCGCCTCCCCAACTCCGCTCTGAAAGAAAAACACCCAATATTGGAATTTAAGGACAATTTTGGGGCAGGAAAAGCAGTCTGATGCTTCACATTCCCCTCCACGCCGGGCATTTTAAAGGCTTTTCTGACAAATACACCACTGAAACGGTGATCGCACTCAGAGTATCCCTGTCCTGGTCTCACAGAAACCATTCTGGTAACAATGACACAAATACAGAAGCACTGAGTCGCCCCAACGCTTCCATCATACAGCTCATCCCAAGTCTATTCCCATTTCACAGACAGAAGGAGGGGGAGCAGTGCCTTCAATCTAGGCTAGTGGTTTTCAGCCTGCAGTTCACAGACCCCAGGACATTCACAGGCTACATCCAAGGGGTTCACGAAAGATGATTGTGCTCTATCAGAAGTATGTGAATACCCACACCTACCATTTCAAGGGGTCTGTGCCTCCATTCCAAATTTTTTAGGGGCCTGCAAATGAAAAAAGGTTGAAAATAACTGCTCTAGGGCCATAGTCATGTGATCAGTGCTGTTGTAAGAAAATACAGTGAATCTAAAAAGTGTTTCATTATTATCCATGACAGTAATACCATACATTCATCGTATTATAACAAATTGCATTATGTTACATTTATATTGCACTTCACTGGTTTTGGGACAAGCTGGCTAGTATGTTATAGCTAAACCAATGCAAGGCAAGGCATAGCATCATGTAACACAATACAATAAAAAGTAGCTTGTAATGTAATTTTTAAACAAATATGTGATGCGATTCCAAGCTGATTTATATACCATACCATGTCATGTCATATTCTTCCAGCCTAAACTGATCTACAGTCTATAATCTGTATCATGTCTACAATATGATGTGATTATATATAAATCAGCTTGTAATCACATCACATCACGTATCAGTTTACATTAGATTATAAAACAATTTCTACTGTATTATGTTACATTATGTTGCATTGGTTTGGATCTATATAAATTGCCTTGTAATTCTATTGTAATGTAATATAAGGTAATGTAATATTTTACATTATACTCATGTTATATTACAATGTATTATACAATGTTATACTGTTAGATTATGTTATATTGCATTATATAACAACATAATGTAATATAATATATATGATGTTACATTATATTATATTCTAACATAACATAATGGAAAGTAATATATTACATAATATAATGTAATATAATGGAATGTAATAATATAACATGACATAGATTTCATAGATAATATAATGGGATGTAATACAATGTAACATAATGTGACATATAATACAATATAACAATGTAATATAATGAAATATAATATAGTGAAATATAATGTAATATAATTCAAGCTGATGAATATACATATCTAAACTAAAGTAATGCAATATAATATAACATCACGTAAACCGGTATGTGATGCAGTGACCACTTGATTTATGTATTATAATCGTACCACATCATATATCAGTTTAAATTAGATTATAGGATGATTTATTACAGCTATTACATTATAGCCTATGGCACTGGACTGGTTGAGAGAGATACATCAACTTGTAATGTATTCTATTCTCTACTGTTCTGCTCTTTACGCACAGCTGCAGCTCGACGTGCCATCCCTGGAATTATATTGTATTGTGTTAGTTTCCAGCCATGGTATATTGATCTGCAGCTACTTCTGAATGTTATCACACCACATCACACTCAGCATTACTGGATGCTCCAGGTGTGACAGAGCTGAGACTAGAAGCCAGGTGTCATCCCTCACCACTCTGCGCGGATAGGGCCCTGCAGGCAGTGGGTGTTTGCAGCCCCATCACGTTGTGTCTCCTCCTCCAGGAAAAGCGTGAATGAGAGCTCCAGCTTTGTCCAGACTGAGAACCCGCCTGTGGTCTACAGTGGGGACCTGCAGCCCAGCCTGCACAAGTCCGAGGTGCGGGTGCAGGTGCCAGCAGGGATGGATGGACAAGGGGGTGGGAAAGTGGCACATGGGTGGATGGATTAGAAGGTTATAGAGGGGGATAGATGGATGGGTGGATGGTTATAGAGATGGATGGATGGATGGAAAGACTGATAAGACTGACCCTCCAACCCACGTGTGGAGGCCCAATCCCCGACTCACCCACTCACAGGATAAGGACGGGGCAGGGGTCTTCCCCCTCTGGACACAACCAGCCCAATCTGAACCTGATTCAGGGGCTCTGGCTGTTTTGGGGGGGGGGGTGACACTGGGATTTTCCCTCCATCCCACTCCCCCCAGGTGCCCCCCATGACCCTCTCCCTTCTCTGCCAGTCCAAGGAGATCTGCTCCCTGGAGAGCCACTGACCCGGGGTGGTGAGTAGGGACCCCCATGTCTGCCCCCGCCTGTGTTACATCCCCGCCCCATCAGGGGTCACTGCACTGGTCCCACCCCCCCGCACGCGGCTGTCCTGTGTCTGTGCTGCAGAGGGGGGACCTGATCCTGGGCCTGGGGTGGGGGGTGCATGGCGGGTGTGTGTGCCTGGCTGGTCCCCCCGTGTGCCCGTCTGCTGCCTCCATGTCATCTTTGTGGGGTCCCCACCCATGGGGGTGATGCGGGAATGGGGAGGCATCCCCCAAGTCTGCCCTGGGGTGCTGGTGGGGAATTTCCAGGGGTTTAACCCTATAACACCCAGCAGTAGTGGGGGAGGGGGTGTGCACTATGGGTTAACTCTTTAATGCCCAGTAAGGGGGTGCCCCCAGCCCATGTGGGCTAACCATTCAATGCCTGGGGGGGGTCTCTGAGTTAAGCCCCTTGTGGCCATTTAACCTTATAATGTCAAGCTTTCATGCTTAGGGGCAGGGAGCCCCCCCCCCCATGGGTTAACCCTTTAATAGGCAGTGGACCAGAAGCCTCAGGGTTAAACCTATACTGTCTACTGGCTGCCCCCCAACCCTGCAGGTTAACCCTTTAATGCCCAGTGGCCAAGTGTGGAATGTTAACCTTTTAATGCCCAGCAGCATGGAGACCTAAGAGTTAGCCCTGTTGTGCCCAGCAGCACAAAGACTCCCTAGCCTATGCTAACCCCCCTCCCTCCCCCCTGGCCCCTATGCTCTCCCCTGCAGTTTGGGTGGCACCCAGCCTCCGACAAACGCCTGCTGAGCAAGCGCGAGGGCTCTCTGGACCTGGATGTGGACTACGCCAACATCGACTTCGCCAAGCTGAGCACCAAGGACAGCTACACCCTGACAGAGGAGCTGGCCGAGTACGCCGAGATTCGTGTCAAGTGAGCTTCACCCCAGCCAGGAGGCCACACCCATCAACAAAGACCCCCTCCACCCACTGCCAGATCCACAGTGACAGGCCATGCTCATTGGCCCTGTCAGGCCACACCCATTGCCGTAGGCCCCACCCACCCACTGCCAGGCTATGCCCGCTGACATAAACCCCTCCCCTGCCCTCTCAGGGACAGGCCACTCCTGTTATCACAGACTGCCCTTGACACCCATCGTCATGGCCCCCTCCCACCTGGCCTGGCCACATCCTCCATTCCCTCCCAGCTCCTTTGCCATGGAGGCAAGATACACGCCCACAGACACATGGAGACAGAGGTTGACAGCCCACACAGAGCTTGGCCACGCCTCCCTGTGCAGGCCACGCCCCCTGCCATAGGAAATCAAGACCCCATGAGCCTGTCCACACCTGCTGCATGGACATTCCTGGTCATGGCCATCAGGCATCCCAGCCACGACTGCCCCGGCCTCTGCCGCAGGAATGCAACTGCTGACCTGCCATGACCCTGAAGCTGAAGACACACCCTTGAGGCAAAAGATACACCCGTGTCCACACCCCACCTCCTAATCCCACCTCCCTGGAGGGACTTCCTCATTTCCCCACCTCAATGATTCAAGCTACCCATCTCTAGATGCAGCTGCAAATGGATCTAATCGCGGCGGGGGGGACAGAGCGGGAGCTGGTTTTCCACAGCCTCTCCCAACATCATCATCCTTCCACACATCTTTCCCAGTCCTGCCAGCATGCTGTGCCTCAGTTTCCCCATTGCAGCCTCCATCCAGGGGCTCTTCCTTCCTTTTTCCAGCTCCCACCGGGCCGGCTTGAGCCAATGGACCTTGCAATACTTTCCATCCTAGACCAGTCAAGCAACTGGTAGCTCTCTCTGCTGGACCCCAGTAGCCACTTCTCTGTTCCCCACCCACAACCCTCCAGATCCAGCCCCCTCCCCCTTTTATTTTGCATTGAAGTAGCTTTGCCTAAAGATTAACATCACTTACAGCAGTCCCCAGCCAGGAAGGGACCCATATACTGGTCCAGATGGCCTTTTCCTCATACAAAGGCATCCCACCATTAAGACTTGAACTGGTATCTGGGGGAGGGGAGGGGAGGGGAATTGCGGCACAGCCTTGATACCTTTATTCACGTCCGTCCATCCTCTCAGAAGAACTGTCAGTTCATCCACACTGGGCCCATCTAGTCCATCCATCCAGAGCCCAACAGCCAACACGAGTAGGAATTCCTGATTAATTCTTCTCACACTTGTCCTCCCAGAAGCCCCCTGCCCTCTGCTGGAGGACAAGCAGAGAGACTTGGATAACGGAGTCATCACTGATTATTTTCGGTGCCATTTTTAGTCGGGGAACTTCCCCCCCACTGGTCCCCAATATTTGCCCAATGCACTGGAGACAAAACGATGGCTCAAAACTAACATCACCACTTTCTAACCAGAGCTTAATGCTGTTTGGATGCATCCCTAACTCTTGTAACTCTCCAGGCAACCTCAATCAATGGTCTATTTATTGGTAGGTGTTAGTGGATGTAGTTAGGTTTAAAAGCAACTTCAAATTGGCCAAGTGACGGGGCTCTGACAGGGCTCTGGAGGGCACAAGTTGACACTCACAGTAGAGCCAATCAACAATCCTCCTCTTGTAGGGTTTTCCCATACAGAAACAGCTGCTTTTTCCATATGAATGTGTCTGGCTTTTACATTACCGTATTTTCTCACATACCACACGCCCTCAGCTAAGACCTGCACCTTGCTGTGGGCCAGCATGATGAAAAGATGTTTTCCAGGCTTCCCAGTCACAGCTTGGCCTTGCCATGAACACGGGCTGTGGGGAGCAGGGACTGAGTCATTCAACATCTCCCCCCACCAGCTACTTACACAAAAGCTGCTGCCAAAGTGCACCATGCAGCCTCCTGGAAGCCATTCTGGCATCCCCACAACTCCTTTCTGGCATGGAAAACATGGTTCTCAGTTAAAACACATGCCCCTTTTTCGGAGAATTAATTTTTGCTGAAAAGTTGCATGTGGTACACGTGTTAATATGGTACTTTGAGGGGGTTTGGTGGGGGACAGGAATAAAAAAAAAAAATCAAGCTTCTCACAAATCACAACCTGAGACCCATGTTCCTTGTCCTATCCCCTATGGCAACAGAGAACAGTCCATACTATTAAAAAGATCCATTTTGTAGTGCTCTTTTTCATTTTCCCAGGAAATATTGTTCAAAGCTCCACTGGGTATTGTAGTGGAAATACCAGTTTTGGTTGTGATGTAGCTTTGGCTTTTCAGGGGTGGGGAAGAAAAATCAAAACAAAACTTCTTTTGCATTTTTGGAAAAGTTGGATTTTTCATTTGGAAATGAATGTCAGGGTCAAACCTTACTGGATATGCTATTCAAAGGTAGCATGCTGGATTTTGATGATCTCGCTTCCGGGAGGGTGAAAAGAATCTAATAAAAGCATTTGGATGATCTGTTTTGACATAAAATCATAGGGCACTTATACACGTGATGAAAATTGCCCCTTTTTTTGCAATTTAACTGCATAACAATTTAAATGTATAGGTTTTTTTGCGACTCAGAGAACTGGGGCTTGAAGGGACATGCCAGAAGTTACAACTAGTTCAGCCCCCTGCCTGAGGCAGGATCAGCCCTGTCCAAACCATTCTATCCACATCCATAATTTAGTAAATTAGTTAAAAAAAAATCAACCCTGACGCAACAAAGGATATCACACCTGAGCCAGCCATAGGTAAAGCAGGGGAACCAGGGTGGCCAACGTCTTGCTACTGTAAAAGGTTGTTAATGTACACACATAGTTGCAAAGGAACCTTTTCAGTTCTCATTTGGAAATTAATCTTTTCCTTTAACCTCAATTTCATACAAATGGAGAAGTCAGGAGGGAAAAGGAGTGAAATTTCCCAGTCCTGGAACATTGTAAAGTGTCAAAACCAAACAAAATCACTGCATTTCCCAATGGAAGAGAAATCCTACTTCCTGTCCCATTCCAGAGCTCACGCCTCTACCAGCACCCTGTGAAAACCCCGTCACTGAAATGCTGAATTCAGGTCCTGATTTGTTTATACTAATTTGTTTGTAAAATTTCCTTCCATTCTTGGTTTCTCTGTAAATAAGGACAAATAAAAGAAGCCAGGAATTTCTCTCCATAACTTTTTAGGATCTTCTCTCTCTCTCTCTCTCTCTCTTTGTACACGTAAGAGAGTGTGTGTGTGTGTGTGTGTGTGTGATATGGGGGGAAGTGGCTAAGGTATAGCCCTGGTCTGACAGTGGAATGAAAACTAGGAAACATATCAGGCGAACGGTATTAATCCCAGGCTCACATCAGTCTCGGCGCAGGCTAGTGTTTGGTGAGACACCGGAGCATATAATGCCTTTAACCCAGCCAACTTTGTACTCTGGAGGAAATAAATGATATTTTACCAATCGACCCCTTCTCTCTGTTGTCTGCTTCAAGGTATTCCTACCTGCAGCCTTGGATAGTGACCAGTTCATTGATCCACCCGTCCTGTGAGTACGTGCTACACACAAAGACCTAGAGTAGGGGTGTCAAAGATACAGCCCATGGATACACTTCTACCCACCTGCCAGGGCTCCTAGAGAAGCTGGGGTGAGGCCTCCTGCTGAAATCTGTGGTGGAGCCCCACAGGAAATATGAGTCTGTGTTTGTCCCCAGACCACTGTGTTTCACAGGTCTGTATCCAGCCCACAAGAAGCCCCATGGTCCATGTGTGCCCAGCCACACCTCCTTAAAAGCACAGCAGTATTTTGTCTCACCATCCACGCCTTGTTAAAGCTTACTACATTTTGTGCCAACATCCAGTCCATACCTCACTCAAAGCCACTTAGCTGTCCACAACTCATTAAAAACTTGCAATAGTCCAGACCTGGGTTCAGGTCTTGTTAAACCTTGTTACATTGCACATGTTATCCACACCTGGTTCAAAGCTGTTTACATTGTGCATAGACCATTCTGAGAAGCCAGATCTAAGGCAATCAGTTCACAACAGAGCCTAATTAGCAAGATGCAATGCCCTACGGATCATGGGACTCAAGAAAAGGGGAGAAAACTTCCAGCTAACATAGCCCCTTCCAGCCATAAAGCTCCACTGATCCTCTCTCCTACCACTGATCCCAGACCGTGACCCCCAGTCCCCACTCCCAAGACTGACATCAGCATGGGGATAATGGGGATGCTTGATGTTGGCATATTTGCTGGAGAAGTCTGAGGCAGGCACGTGGCTCTGGGGGGCTGGTTGGATCTTAATGGTGGAGTATTGGACATTGTCGGGGATGGTCTAGTGGGGAAAAGCTACTGGGCATTAAGCTGGGGACTAGCACCATCAGTCGGGCTGGTAGGGCTACAGCATGAGGAGCTGGGAGCCAGGACAACACCATTCACTTCCCAGGCAACCCAGGTGCCTGAGCTCCCAGGCCCCTCTGCACTCACCCCCCCAGTCCCCAGAGTGGCGAGAACCCAGCGGCTGACTTCCCGGGCCCGCTGCTTCCCTCAGAGTGGGGACAGAACCCAGACACGTGCACCTGGCAGGGGAAACACCATGTATCTGGGTCCAAGAAAGCAGTCTTCCCAAGGATAACCGTTCTTCTGGTGTGGTTTAGTACCTGCCGAGGTGTTGGGGCTTAAAGGCCGTTTTATATAAAGGGCAGACTCCTCCCCAGCTTGTTCCTGTGGCCATATGGCTGAGGGCAGGCAAAACTCGGGGGCATCTGAACCCCAAGCCTCTGGGCTTGGCCCTGCATGTAGGATGGCTGCCAAAAGACTTTGGAAATACCTGAAGCCCCTGGTGGGGGGTGGCCGGTTGTAGGACCACTTATGGTTCTGGACTGACTCATGGGTTTGGACTTTTGATTTGGCTTGGAATATGAAAAAATTCTTTAAAAAGAAAAAAGAAGTCCAGGGTCATGGGCTGAGAGAGACCTCATAGCAGAGCTCACCTAGTTGTAGGGCCAAAGTGTCTTCAAGGCTGCACTGGTCTCTGTATCCCTCCACCCAGCAGCTCAGCATCATGTTGGGACCCAGCTCTGCTCCATCCCAGCCTGGATCCTCTGGTCATCCCAGCTGTCCCGGGCCGGGGATCCAAGGCAGGCAGGCTGCATGGAGCAGGAGAGGGACCCCTCTTCTTGTACTGTCATCAGGGTTGGACGGCATGGGTGGGCTGGGAGGAAAGATGTCTGTGAGTCTGGCTGGGCCCTGGGGTGGGGATCAACAGTCTATCAGACCAGCTCCCAGGGGCCAGACACATCCCAGCTGCCCCGGACCATCTCATCAGCAGCGCTAAATTCTGGGATGGCCAAGAAGGGCTGACAGAGCCAGGGACAGGAAGTAGCCAGCTCTGGGGCCGTCCTCTCCTCACATGTGTGGCCAGCAGGACAGATGGGACTTGCTTATCTGTCACATGAAGCTACACTGCTCCATAGCTGTATTGCTGTTCAGTATAGTGGTCATTCTCTTTCCCAGGGCAGATCCAGTAGATGCTCTGATCCCCTGGGCACAGCCCCACAAGCAGTTGCCTGGCTCCTCACTGAAGGACTGGGTCCGGTTTTTGAAGGCCGTGTCAATATGAGCCTCGGCTGCATGATACACAGCGATGAATCCATTCTGCTTTCACCACTCAGGTCTGATATTCCCCCAAGAGATGTTATAGCTGCAGTTGAGGGTCATGCAGGATCCCTCCTGCCCACACAAGCAATCTTTCAGCAGGGTCACACCCCAGTCCCCAAGGCCAGCACCTGGCACAGAGAACAGTAGCCCGGGGTTGTGGCCTAGACCCAGCTTTGCTGGGGTGTGACAAGGGGCAACATCCTCCTGAAAAAGCCAGGAACACAAATCCCATGGTAACCTCTTATCAGAGCCTAATTCTTATGGAAATTATGTCCAGAGGAGAACCCAGGTATCCAGGTCCCAGATCCCAGGTCCAGGGGAGAACCCAGGTGTCCAGGCTCCCAGAGCCCCGCAGCTCTAAGTCCCCCAGACCACAGAGGGGGAAGGAATCAGGCCTCCGGGCACCCAGCTCACCTCCCAGCAGGCCGAGAGGGGTCAGCAGGACCATGGCCACGTAGTTCCAGCGCCAGGAGGCCATCGGGGCAGGGGCGGGTGAAGTGAACAGGGATCCAGCTGAGGACAGCACTGGAGCAAGATTTGGGGAAGGGCCTGGGACCTGGCCAGAAGCACCCCCCCGCCGCCACCCTGGTCCAGCACAGCGCCCCCTACTACCTCCCCCCCCCCCCCCCGCCAGACTAGAGATATTGCAACATGTCTAATGTCCCCTAGTGGCCCCCGTTGGCCACTGCAGCCCCAGCTGAACTGATACCTGGGTTTCCTGGCTCCAAATCCTCCCCGCTACCCCAGACCCTACTCCCTTCTGGAGAATCCGGGTGTCCAGGCTCCCTGCACCCCCGGCTCTGAACCCACAGACCCCGCTTCCCTCCCACAGCAGGGACAGCCAAGTGTCTGGGGTCCTAGGGGCGGGGGGAGGGTTGTCTGGCACCCAGGTGGCCCCGATCCTGGCTGAGGCTCCTACCTGTCCTGGGTCTCGGGCTCCTGTCCCAGTCCAGGTGCCGGCTCCACCAGGCAGGGGGTCCAGGCAGAGGACCACTCCCAGCTGCGCCCGGCGTTGTGCACCCTGCACTGTGCCTCGGGGCAGGAAAGGCTGTGATGGGCCACACCCCTGAGGTGGCAGCTGGGTGGGCCAGTGGTTAGAGCACAGGCCTGGCCGCCTGGGTGCTCTGCAACTCCGGGAGGAGAGTGGGGGCTGGGAGCCCGGCCGCCTGCGTTCTCTCCTGGCCCCGTTACACACACGCACAACCTGGCACCCCCGTACCAGAGCCAGTGAAAGAAAACAGGAGCCCAGAGGCCTCTAGCAACAACAGGCCTAACGAAGCAGCAGCCCTTAATTGGTTTTCAACCTGGTGCATTGTGGGATATGTGTCTCTGTGTTTGCCACTACACAGCCGTGTTTGCCGGGTTCGTATCCAGCCTACAAGGAGCCCCACGGTCCATGTGTCCAGGGGGCAGAAGAACCTGCCAGCTCTGCTCTAGAGGGGTTGCTCAAATTCACTAGGGACTGGGGTCGCAGGCACTGCCTTGTCTCTAGCCTTCATGCCCTGAACCCAGGGCTATGACCCAGAGCTTGCTTCTCTTCTGACAGCGCTTGGCCATCCTCTGTGTTACCCACCACACAAATCATCCATAGAGTCAGGCAGCAAAGACACCGATTTCTCCTTTTCTTTCTTCTCTCTTTCTGTGTAGGATCGGGCGTTATTTGAAAGCAAAAAGGAATCACACAGGAAAAAACAGTGGGCATCCATGGTGTAAGGCAGCAAAGACATTTAATTCTTCTTCTTCTCTTTCTTCCCAAACTGAGCAGGATGGAGCTTTATGTGAAAGCAAGAAGGAATCACACAGGGGAGAACAGCGGCGGGCTCGGAAAGACACCCACCCAAGGTGGATACAATCAGGGTAAAATACACATTACTCATTGTTATACAACAGCTAAAATCTCAGCCACTTCCGAAGCCTATAGGGAAGATGGGTAGGTAGGTCAATTATGCAAACAGCAAATACCATAGATTTCCATATGGAAATTTCAGCCAAAGGGTGGGGAAATAGCCGTCCATACCTCATTAAGGCTTGCTGCATTATGTTCTGCCTCATTAAAAGCCTCTTGCATATGCTTAGCCACACCTCCTTAAAGCACCCCTAGTATTTGGTCCTGCCATCCACTCCTCTTTAAAGCTTATTATTACATTTTGTGCCAACATTGAGCGCATGCCTCATTCAAAGCCACTTAGCTGTCCACAACTCATTAAAATTTTGCCATACCCCAGCCCCGCACTCAGGCCTCGTTAAAGCTTCTTACATCACACACCATTATCCACACTTTGTTAAAAGCTGTTTACATTGTACTTAGCAGTCCTGAGAAGCCAGGTCTAAGGCAATCAATTCATAACAGAGCCTAATTAGCAAGATTCAATGCCCTATGGACCATGGGACTCAGGAAACGGGGAGAAAATTTTCAGCCAACATAGTCCCTTCCACCCACAAAGCTCCACTGATCTTCTCTCCCATCACTGATCCCAGACCGTGGCCCCCTGTCCCCACTCCTGAGACTAGAGCCAGGACTAGGAGTGATGGGGGTACCCACGGCTGACACGTAGTGCTTGATGTTGGGGTAGTCACAGGCAAGGTCTGAGGCAGGTCCACGGCTCTGCGGGGCTGGCTGGAACTTGACACTGGAGTATTGGACGTTGTCAGGGTTGGTCTAGGGGGGAAAAGCCACTGGGCGTTAGGCTGGGGACTAGCACCATGGGCTGGGCTGGCAGGGCTGCAGCATGAGGAGCTGGGAGCCAGGACACTTGGGATCCCTCCCCAGCTCTGCCCTCAAGAGTGCCAGCTCTGGGAGGGGAGTGGGCGGAGGAAAGACCCTGACTACTGCTGCCAGACCTTCCCCCCCTGCCTCGCCAAGCTCAAGCAGCAGAAGCCAGCGCTACCATGAGGTGGGGGGTGGGTTGGGGCCAGTGCCTTGCAATCCTAGATCTTGGATTAAACGTCTTTGTTGCCCTAGCAGCTCTGATATACCCTGCATGGAGCTGCGGTCCCCTCTGCCCCCACCCCAGCCCCAGCTGGGACTGACTCGTTCCAGCTGTGTTAGCGTCCAGCACATCTGCTTGGGGAGGCAGAGAGGTCAGCTTGTGTCTCCCCCACCTTCCAGCCCGTCCCTGGCGCTGAGCTCACCCTAGTTCAGCCTGAAAGCTAAAAGGGCCCAATTGTGCTCCACCGGGGTGACGTCGGGGCAGAGCTGGGGAGAGAACCCAGGTGTTTGGGCTCCCCGTCCTAACCCCCAAGTCCTCGCTCCCCTCCCAGAGCTGGACACAACCCACGGATCTGGGCTCCCGGCCCCTGCTCTTACCCACCCCCTCCACACCCCACTTCCCCTCCCAGAGCAGGGGTGGAGCCCAGGCCCCTGGGATGTACCAGCGAGCTGCTCACCTTGGGGGCTGTCTTCATGGGCTGGCTGTAGATGGTGCGTCGCTGTACTCTGCGGCTCTGCTGGGTAGGGGGGAAATGAGAGAGGGACACGTTACTGGGGAAGGTGCAGGGGTGGAGAAGAGCCTTCACCACCCAGCAGAGCTTCAGAGGAAGGAAGGCAGGCAGTGGGATTGCGGTGCTAGGGGAGACATCACAGCATGGTCTGAGGTCTAAGGACCAAGCACCGGAGGTATGCGGAGTGGTGATCCAGGCCTGACTCAGAAGCATCATTGTGGACAGGGGGTGAGAGAGTGGCAATGTTTTTTCATCTCCATCAAGGCATGCTGAACATACCCTCACACACACAGAGAACACAAGGATCAGAAACATGTGCAAACACACACACGCATGCACATCTACATGTTTAGACACTCACAAAGAACCCAGGCATCTGGACCATGTGCGTGTGCACACGCACACACACACAAAGAGAACCCAGGCATCCAAAATACGCCCCCTGTGAACCATGTCATACACACTCCACCCCTGCCCAGACATCCAAGACACACCCCACAAAACCCAGGCGTCCGATACAGCCCCACCGCCCCGAACCCAGGCATCTGTAGTACGTATATGCACACCCCACCTCCCCCAAGGCCCAGGTGCCTGACACATGTACACATATACAAACCAGGCACCTGGGGCTCACATACACACATAAACCCCAGGTGTCTGGGACACCTCCCCCACCCCCCCAAAACACAATTCCCCTGAGCAGAGAGCATTAGCACACTACCTCCCCATCTGCGCTGAGGAAGATCCGGGGGACTATCCGTGCCCAGCTCCTCCCTGCCCAGCTCAGGGGCATCCTGGGGACCCGGATCACCCGTCTCATGCTGCGCTATGTTCTTGTATGTCAGCTCTGACATCGGGGCGTCCACCTGGGCCTGTGGCGGGGGAGAAGGGGAGGGTGAGACACCAGCCCAGGAAACCAGGAGTCTGAGCATCCAGCCCTGTGCCTCTACCCTGCCCGCTTCTGGACACTGCAGAGCTCAGGAGAGACCCCAGGCATCCCACGCTCTGTGCCCCCGCATCCCAGATCAGGGGGAACCCCAGGTGTCTGGGCTCTCTGTCCCCCAACTCTCACACACTTTACCCCCTGCTCCCCTCCAACATCAGGGGAAGACCCCAGGTGTCCAGACCCCCAACCACTCCTGCTCCAACCCGTAGACACCCTTCCCCACTCGGAGCTGGGACAGAGCTGCAGCGTTCCCCCTTCACTCACCGGCCTCCAGCGTCCTCCTACGCTGGCCTTGCTTCGCTTTCTCCCCCATTTCTTCCTGCACATAAACACCAGACAACAAGCATCTGGGTAGGAACAAAAGCCCCTGACACATGAACTCGGTGGTATCACCCCAGATCCCACCCCTGGATTCAAAACATTTGCTTGTTTTCATTAGTAGCATTCATTTCCTTCCCGTTATACAGGAAAGAAACTTGCAGTCATTGCCAAGCAAAACACTACAGCAATTTGGCACGGAAAACCATAAAGTGAACCTTTCGGGGGCTTTTTCACCCTATTATGTCCTCGTCCAAAACGGTTGCATGTTCTGATGTTCCCAAATCTGCCTTTTTTGGCCGGAAAAAAGCACCCCCAACAGTGTTCCTCTCTAAACCAGCCCTTTCTAGGCTTTTTCAGCCTATTTCTTCCCTCCATAACATGGCCAAAGGCTTCTAGGATCCCCAAATCTGCTTGTTGCCCCCAAAAGCCGCTAAAAATGCCGCTTTTTACCTATAACCTCAGCCCATTTCTAGCTGTAAACAGGTGGGGGGTCTCTGCACCAAGTGCGTGCTGCACAAACCCTTGCGCTTAAGCCAAGGAACCTCCTTACATCAGTGAAGTGCTGGAATAAGACCCAACAGTCACATAAAAACTGGGCCAGGGCAGAAAACGGGGCCAAAACATTCCCATGGCCCCGCGGCAGCCGAAGGCCCGTGGCGAGGGCGTGGCCCGGCGGGACTACATCTCCCATGATGCACCGCGGGGGCGCGGCGCCGGTGCATTGTGGGACACGTAGTCCGGCCGGCACCGCGCACCGCTGCCTCCGCTTCCCCGTCTCCCGCCTTCAGTCGGCGCGGACCCCAAACCTGACGCTTTTCCAGCTGGCAGCAGGTGACTTGGGGAAGGGGCAGAGTCTCTCTCACTGAACACTGAAAACCGTAACCCTTGCCGAGCCTTCAAATAGCCGTCCCGCTCCTGCCGCCGCCATGTGGAGCGCTGCAGCGCCTCTCGGCCTCCTTCCAGCCCCTCGTCACGCCTCTTTCAACCCCTTAAAATCTCCCTGGAACCCACCTGAGGCCTTCAGGCCCGTTTAAACCTGGAACGCCCCTTCCCGGACCCCTTTCAAGCTTCAAAAACACATTTGACCCCCATTTCCACTGCTTTCAGCCCTTTCAAAACCCTTTTCATCCCCTTGAGCCCCTTTTAACCCATTAAACCCCATTTCAACCCTCAAAAAACCATTTAACCCTTTCAATGTTTAACCCCCTTTTCAATCCTGTCCTCACCCCTTTCAACGCCCTGTTTAGCCCCCTTAAAAACCCTTTAATGCCCAATGTGAGCCTATTTTAACCCTCTCCCTTCTGGTCTCCCATCCACAGCTGCACCCACGTGCCTTTGCTGGCGATGGTGACAGAGCAGGAAGGGACCCCCCGCCCTCACATCGTGTAACGCAAGTACCTGCAGGCCAGAGCGAGCCCCAGCAGAAGCAGCAGGAACATGGCACCGATGATGCCCCCAGCCAAAGCGTAAACCAGCCCTTGGGAGTCTGCAAGGGAGAAAGGAGGGCGCAGGAGGGCTGTCAAACCCCGGCTCTGCACCAGGGTAGGAGAGAAGGGAGAGTCTCCCCCTGGCATGGGGGGGTGGTAGAGGGGGCTAGGACAGGTGGGTGGGCAAGGTGATTGCTCCCCTAGACGGGCACAGATGGGCACACTCAAGAGTAACTGAGATGGCCTGCTTATCAGGGGACAGTGGTGTCTCAATGCACATATTCCCACACCCACACCCCCAGTATCCGGGACACAGAGCCCAGACATCCAGGACGCGCTGCCCAGGCGTCTGGGCTGCACACATACAGGCAGGACCCAGGCGTCCAGGGTACACGCGCACACACACACTCACACACATGCAGACCCCAGGCACCCATGTGGCTCTCAACCTCTGTAAGATGCAGCTAGAAAGATCCCCCTGCCCTTGCACTGGGCACCCAGCTCAGGCACTTACCCTGAATGGTGATTTTGGAAGACACAGTGGCCCCCACCTCATTCTGCACCACACAGTGATATATCCCAGCATCCTTTGCTGCAACCACCAGCTTCTGCTGGGACCCCTTCCACTCCATGTTGTCCTTGTACCAGTTGTAGGTGACCACGTCGGGGACGCTGCTGCTGAAATGGCAGGTTAAGTTCAGAGACTCCCCTTTGCTCAGCTTGGGTGGGGTCGCAGGCATGATGTTAACCCCCTTCGGGGCATCTGTAAGAGGCAGGAGAGAGGAGATAGCATTTAAAGGGGTCTAGAAGAGCTTGGCTTTGTGCCCTTCTCTGCTGTGTTGTAAGCACAGTTATTGGGCACTGTCCATTTATGTGTCCTGCACATCGTCTTACCTGATGATTGTATAGGGGTGGCCGGCCCCAGGGAGGAGGATGGTGCCCCGTAAAGCACTGAGCAGAGACACAGCCCTGCCCTTCCCCCCTCTCTTCCCCTCGTTTCCCGCAGCCCCAGCACATGGGGCATCCAGGGAGAGATGGAGACATGGGGAACATTATAGAGGAGGCAGGATGGACACAGAGTTTGGGGCACAGGGTGGGTGGAGGGGAGACATGGGACAGGGTGAGGGTCCAGGACAGAACCAGGCTGGGCCAGGGCAGGAGGGGGACAGGAACTGCTCTCCAGAGTGCCCCAGGCAGAGTTAAGGCAGGTCTGGGTCAGAGCCGGGACAAGCTTGAGGTGGCCATGAAAAGCCCCAGGTCAGTCAGGTAATGTCCCAACAGCACTCAATGAGTTCAGGGTTTACTGCCAAGAGCTCTGGGCAGCCATGAGGCGGGTTGGGGGGGGACACACAAGGTAGGACAGGACCTTGAGCTGGGCTCCAGGGCTCCCAACACTCACAATGAACCGTGATGGATTTGTTGGCAGAGGAGACCAGGAACGCCCACCCGGGGCCGGAGACCCAGATGCTGCAGGTGTAGACACCTTCGTGAGCAGTGCTGGTGTCGCTGATGCGCAAATACTGCCCTCTTTCCTGCAGCCACTTGTCCCCATGGGACCAGAGGTACCTGGCCACGGGTATCCGAGTGGCATCCAGGCAGCGCATGTTGACGTACTCATGTTCCCGCACCACATGGTTTGTGTGCAGGAGCCAGACCACCAAGTGCAGATTCCCTGGGGGTGAGCGGCAAGAGCGGGGTCAGGGCCTGGCACTGGAGTTGGGGTCACAGCAAAGGAGCTTGGTTCCTTGACTCTGAGCCCCAGCGTGCTCCAACACACCAACACCACTGCCTTCCCAGGGAACCCAGATGTCTGAGCTCCCAGCCCCTCTGCACTCACCCCACAGCCCCCAGAGTGGGAGAGAAACCAGGTGCCCGAGTTCCTGGGAGAGGGAGACCTCATAGCAGAGCTCACCTAGTTGTAGGGGCTTGTTCTGTTCGAGGCTGCACTGGTCTTTGTGTCCGGCCACCTGGCAGCTCAGCGTCTTGTTGGGACCCAGCTGGGATGGGGACACCAGCAGCACACTCTGCTTCATCCCAGCCTGGATCTCCGAGTCATCCCATTTGTCCCAGGCAGGGGATGTCTGGCAGGCAGGCTGCACAGAGCAGGAGAGGGACCCCTCTTCTTTTACTGTCAGGGTTGGACGGCATGGGTGGGCTGGGAGGAGAGATGCCCATGAGCCAGGCTGGGCCCTGGGGGGGATCCAGTCTCCAGAGCAGCTCACGAGGGCCAGATGCATCCCAGCTGTCCCAGACCATCCCATCAGCAGCACTGAATTCTGGGATGGCTGAGGAGGGCAGAGACGGGGCTGGTGGGCCAGGAGTAACAGAGCCAGCTCTGGGGCCGCCCTCTCCTCACAGATACGGCCAGTGGGGCAGATTGGACTTGCTTACCAGTCACACGGAGCTGCACGGCTCCAGAGCTGCACCGCTGTTCAGTACTGTGGTCATTCCCTTTCCCAGTGCAGAGCTGGTAGGTACCTTGATCCCCTAGGCGCAGCCCCATGAGCCATAGAGAGCAGTTGCCCTCTGGGTGTTTGCTGAAGGACCTGGTCCGGTTTTTGAAGGCCGCATCAACCCAAGCCTCGTTTGGGTGATAAGCGACAATGACTTTGTTCTGCTTCCACAACACAGCTCCGATGTCCTTCCCCTGAGAGATGTTGTAGCTGCAATCAAGGGTCACGCAGGAGCCCTCCTGCCCATCCACAGGGTCTTTTGGGAGGGTCACAACCCAGTCCTTAAGGTCAGCACCTGGCAGGAAGCAGAGCAGCCAGGGTGTGACTAGGGCCAACCTCCCACCAAAGAGAGCCAGGAGCCCAAATCCCCTGGTCACACCATCTACTGGAGCCTAATTCTCATAGGAATTAGGTCTCGGGGAGAACCCTGGTATCCAGGTCCAGAGTCCAGGGGAGAACCCAGGTATCCTGGACCAGGGCCCAGACAGAAAAGGGGCCTGAAAATGGTAATCTTTTCCCCCGTTGTCCGATTATTATTATCATTATCCCTGGCAAAGAGGGACGATACTAG
Source organism: Crocodylus siamensis (assembly GCF_052110815.1). NCBI lineage: Eukaryota > Metazoa > Chordata > Crocodylia > Crocodylidae > Crocodylus > Crocodylus siamensis. Next base: position 24,191,512 of record NC_143400.1, read on the forward strand.
AAGTTTATCCGGGGCTGCCAGGAGTCTACATATGGTGCTGATCTAGGTCCAGGTCCAGGGGAGAACCCGGGTGTCCAGGCTCCCACAGTCCCGCAGCTCTAAGTCCCACAGACCACAGAGGGGGAAGGAATCCAGGCCTCCGGGCACCCAGCTCACCTCCCAGCAGGCCGAGAGGGGTCAGCAGGACCATGGCCACGTAGTTCCAGCGCCGGGAGGCCATCGGGGCAGGGGCGGGTGAAGAGAACAGGGATCCAGCTGAGGGCAGCAAGATTTGGGGAAGGGGCTGGGACCTGGCCAGAAGCACCCCGCAGACCAGAGATATTGCAACTTGTCTAATGTCCCCTAGTGGTCCCCGTTGGCCACTGCAGCCCCGGCTGGACTGATACCACCCTGGCGCCCCCTGGGGGGGCCCATTGGCTACCGCACAGTGCCCCCTGGAGCCCCCCACACCTTGCCCCCCACAGCCCCGGGGCCCCCTGGAGTCCCAAGGGGACGCTGAAGATCTATCCAGGGGCCAGGGAGCAGCACCATCCCCCAGTGCCCACCCCCTTGTCTGCCAGCCACAGCCCTGTCACCACTTCCACCTCTTTCCCTTGTGACAGCAAGATATTATCACCCGCCTCGTGATGCAGGACCCACATCAGCATCCCCATCCCCCCAGTCTGTGCCCAAAGCCTGCCTTTGGGTGGTGGCACCAGGGGTATGAGGAAGACCTGGGTTTCTGGGCTCCAAATCCTCCCCGCTACCCCAGACCCTACTCCCCTCTGGAGAACCTGGGTGGTCCAGGCTCCCTGCGCCCCCGGCTCTGAACCCACAGACCCCGCTTCCCTCCCACAGCAGGGACAGCCAAGTGTCTGGGGTCCTAGGGGCGGGGGGAGGGTTGTCTGGCACCCAGGTGGCCCCGATCCTGGCTGAGGCTCCTACCTGTCCTGGATCTTGGGCTCCTGTCCCAGTCCAGGTGCCGGCTCCACCAGGCAGGGGGTCCAGGCAGAGGACCACTCCCAGCTGCGCCCGGCGTTGTGCACCCTGCACTGTGCCTCGGGGCAGGAAAGGCTGTGATGGGCCACACCCCTGAGGTGGCAGCTGGGCGGGCCAGTGGTTAGAGCACAGGCCTGGCCGCCTGGGTGCTCTGCAACTCCGGGAGGAGAGTGGGGGCTGGGAGCCCGGCCGCCTGCGTTCTCTCCTGGCCCCGTTACACACACGCACAACCTGGCACCCCCGTACCAGAGCCAGTGAAAGAAAACAGGAGCCCAGAGGCCTCTAGCAACAACAGGCCTAATGAAGCAGCAGCCCTTAATTGGTTTTCAGCCTAGTGCATTGTGGTCTGTAAGTAGTCTCCAGATACACACCCAGGCCCCAAAGCCAGGCCTACCCTGTCTGGGTACACACATGCACGCATGGAACCCGGGTGTCCGGGACACACACACGTGGATCTCAGTGTCCAGTGTGGACATGCACTTACATACATGGAACCCAGGTGTCTGAGATGGACACACACGTATGGAACCCAGGCACCTGGGATACACATACACACACACTCTTTTTCTCTGCCCCCTTCACACCCCTCCCCAGCAGGCCACTTGTTGCCTCATTCTCTCATTCTCTTTCCTTCTGTTCTTTGTCTGCTCCTTCCTCCCCCTGCCGTGCTCCCCCATCCCCCACACCAGTGCCACTCACTGCCGACACACAGCCCCAACCTCAAGTCCTGCGGGTGCCCCTCACCCACAGCCTGCAGCCGCCTGTCCCGCTAGCCCCAGTCGTGCCCCTCACTCCCAACCCGCAGCCTCCAGGGACCCCAAGACAAGCCCATACCACACCAAATGCCTCTTCTATACCGCCACACTGACTTGAGGGGCTAAATCTACAGGGCCATGTCCACACCGGGACTTGGGGGTCATGATTGACCACAAGATGAACGTGAGCCACCAATGCAACACCACAGCTGGCAAAGTGAACAAAACTCTGGCTTGCATCTACTGATGCATCTCAGTCAAGATGTCATCCTCCTGCTGTGTTGGCCTCAGTGAGGCCACAGCTGGAGTACTGCATTCAGTTCTGGGCTCCACAATTTAGGAAGGCTGTGGAGAAGTTTGAAAGAGGAGAGCCATGCGCATGATCAGAGAGCGTGAGAAGAGGTCTTATGAAGAAAGGCTGAGAACTATGGGACTCTTCATCCTGGAGAAGCACAGATCTGGGATGACTTGTTGGCAGCCTATAAGTATATAAGGGGTATGCATCAGGATCTGGGGGAACACCTGTTCACCAGGGCACCCCAGGAGATGACAAGGTCCAATGGTCATAAACTCCTCCAAGAACATTTCAGGCTGGACATAAGGAAAAACTTCTCTACTGTCTGACCCTGCAAGGCCTGAAACAGACTGCAGCCAGAGGTGGTGCAAGCACCTACTCTGGACTCATTCAAGAAACACTTGGATGCTTATCTTGCTGGGATCCTTTGACCCCAGCTGAGTTCTTGCCCCTGGGGCGGGGGGCTGGACTCCATGATCTTCCAAGGTCCCTTCCAGCCCAAATGTCTATGAAATCTGTGAAAATGAGGGTCAGAGGGGAGCTCAGGAGGTCACATCTAGTCCAGTCCCCTGCTTCAAGCAGGACCAGCTCCAGCTACATCATCCCAGCCAAGGCTTCAGCTACCTGGGGCTCCAAAACCTCCAGGGATGGAGCTTCCATCACCTCTTTGGGTAGTGCCTTACTACCCTCCTTGTTAGAGTTTCTCCTAATATCCAACCTCAACTTTCCTTGCTGCAGCTTGAGCCCACTGCTTTTTGTTCTGGCATATGCCAGCACTGAGAATAGTCCAGCTCCATCCTCTTTGCAACTGCACTTGCAATTAATGGCTGCTATTACATCCCCCCTCAGTCTTCTCTCCTCCAGACTAAATAAGTGCATTTCTCACAGCCTGTCCTACCCCATCCTGTTCCCCAGCCCCTGAACCTTCTTCCTTGCCCTCCCCTGGACTCTCTTCAATCCTTTCTGCAGTGGGGGGCCACAGCTGGACACTGGAGTCCCAAAGGGCCTCACCAGTGCTGAACAGAGGGGAAGAATCATTTCCGCGGATCTGCTGGCAACGCTCCTACCAGTGCAGCCCAGGGTGCCCTTAGCCCTCTGTGCATGTGACAGGAATTGCCCTTTTTTGTGATTTTACTGTATTATGTTTTACATGTATGGGGTTTTTTGCGACTTGGGGTTAGAAGGGACCTGCCAGAGGTTACAACTAGTTCAGCCCCCTTACCTAAGGCAAGATCAGCCCTGTACAAGCCACATTCTACCCAGATCCATTATTTAATAAATGTTAGTAAAAACACCATCAACCCTCACCAACAAAAGACGTCACACCCAAGCCTGCCATAGGTAAAGCAGGGGGGTCAGGGCACCCAACATCCTGCTGCTGTAAGAAGCTGTTGCCACATCCTCATATTTAGAAGAGAACATTTCCAGTTTTAATTTGGAAATTATTTTTTCTTTTAAACTCAATTTCATACAAATGGAGAAGCCAGGAGGGAAAAAGAAGTGAAATTTCCCGTTCTTGGAAGATCATCAAGTGTCAAAAGCAAACAAAATCACTGCATTTCCCACTGGAAGAGAAAGCCAACTTGCTGTGCCATTCCAGAGCTCACGCCTCTACCAGCGCCCTGTGAAAGCCCGGTCACTGAAATGCCGAATTCAGGTCCCCATTTATTTATGCTAAAGACTTTGTACCAATGTCCTTCCGTTCGTGGTTTCTCTGCATGCAGCAGGCTCACCTTTCAGAGCCTGGGTTGAATCCCAGGCCTGAGATCCTGCTGTTTTGATTGGTGGAACCCATCCACCAATCAGGAGGCAGCGAGAGAAATAACATCACGCCCCTTTCCGGAGGGGCGGGGAGAAGAGCTCTCCTGGACCTGATTGAAGACTACAACCTGTCCGGTCCAGACTTTGGGGGCGGAGCCCTGGAGTGTATAAAGGGACCTGCTCCCCGGCATAAGGGGAGACGTGTGGGAGCGGGGCTTAGGAGAGCGGGGGAGAGCTGCTCAGCAGGGCACAGCAGTAGCCCAGGAAGAGCCCCTGAAGACTTCCGGCAGCAGGGAGTGGGGGCGGCCCCAGCTCTCGGTGCGCAGCACAGCACACGGCATCCAGACCCTGGGAGCTGCATGAGGCGGCTCAGCTCTGCAACCTCTGGCGTGCAGGCAGAGACACGGTGCACAGGCCGGTGCATGGAGCAGGACCTTTAGAGCCCCTGGGGCGGCTCAGGTCTTCAGCAGCAGCTCAGTGCAGACGACGCAGCCCAGAGGGTCTGGGAACAGGCCGCGCCCCGGTGCTGCACAAGGCTGTCCAGGCCTCCAACCCCTAGCACAAGGCGAAGCGCCCACTACACACAGCGGTGCCTGTGGCCCTAAGCCAGGACGGCGGCAGCAGAGTCAGGCGGCAGAAAAACCCAGCAGGGACATAGCGTGACCTGGAGAACAAGAGGCAACCCTCCAGGACTGTGGAGTAGTAAATTACCCTGGAGAAAGGGTCCCCACAGGGGAGCCCCCCTCCCCCCCAACTGGCTGTGGTATATCTGTGTGTGTGTGTGTATATATATATATATATATAATTATAGGGTTGATTGTTTTGTAAACTTGTACATAGATTATATATATGTCCTTACCCTTTAATGGTTTTGTTGTGATAATAAATCTGTATAAAGTTAAGTAATTGATTGACTGGATCTGACTCTATAGGGGACAGAGGCGGCCACTGGGCTGTTGTGTCCCTCCACAGCACACTGCCTGGCCAATAATTCCCTCAGTTGGAGGGGGAAGTACAAACCCATGTACACCCAGGCTACATTTTGGGGGCTCGTTCAGGATTTTATTAGCAGGAGCTTAATTTTGTGATGTGCTTTATACCCCTATAGAGTCAAGCAAGGAGAAAACATGCCCCAGGCACCAGGAAGAGACGATGCCAGGGGAAGATGGTCCCCATCTTCAAAAACAGGAGGAGGGAGGAACCGGACAACTATAGGCCTGGCAGTCTTACCTCAATCCTTGGGAAACTCTTTGAGAAGATCCTCAAGGAGCACATCTGTGATGGGCCGGCTTCAGGGATGATGCTGAAGGACAACCAGCACGGTTTCATTAGGGGCAGGTCCTGTCAGACCAACCTGATTGCCTTTTATGATCAGGTCACAAAGGCAATGGATGCAGGTGTTGCCGTGGACGTAGTCTTTCTAGACTTCAGCAAGGCCTTTGACACTGTCTCCCACCCCACCCTCATTAAAAAACTAGGCGACTGTGGCATTGATGCCTACACAGTCAGATGGATTGCAGATTGGCTTAAGGGTCGTACTCAGGGTGGTGGTGGACGGGTCATATTCGACCTGTGGGGAAGTGGGCAGCGGAGTCCCCCAGGGCTTGGTGCTGGGGCCTGCGCTGTTCAATTTCTTTATCAGCGATTTGGATGACGGGGTGAAATGCAACCTGTTTAAATTCACTGATGATACCAAAATTTGGGGTGAGGTGAGCACGCTAGTAGGGAGGGAAAGACTGCAACAAGATCTGGATAGGTTACAGGGGTGAGCTGACATAAATAGGATGCATTTCAATACTGACAAGTGCAGGGTGCTGCATTTAGGCAGTAGAAACCAGCAGCACACTTAATAGAACGGGAAACTCCCTTCTTGAGAGCATGGAAGCAGAAAGGGATCTTGGAGTTGTTATTGACTCCATGATGAACATGGGCCGACAATGCGAGGTCACGGTCGGCAGGGCTAACTGCACCTTGTCGTGCATCCACAGATGCATCTCAAGCAGGTCCAGGGAGGTGATCCTCCCCCTCTATGCGGCACTGGTCAGGCCACAGCGGGAGTACTGCGTCCAGTTCTGGGCGCCCCATTTCAGGAGGGATGTGGACAACATTGAAAAGGTCCAGAGGAGGCCACCCGCATGATCCGGGGACAATAGGGCAGACCCTACATTGAAAGACTGTGGGACCTGAACCTGTTCAGCCTTCACAAGAGAAGGCTGGGGGGGGACCTGGTGACTGTCTGTAAACTCACCAGGGGGGACTAGAAGGGTTTGGGGGAGACGCTGTTTCCCCGAGCGCCCCCTGGCATGACAAGGAACAATGGACACAAATTATTAGAGAGGAGGTTTAGATTGGACATCCGCAAGAACTACTTCACAGTCAGGGCGGCTAGGAGCTGGAACCAACTTCCAAGGGAAGCGGTGCTGGCTCCTACCCTGGGGGCTTTAAGAAGAGGCTTGATGACTAACTGGCTGGAGTCATTTGAGTCCAGTCTTTTCTCCTGCCCAGGCGGGGGGTCGGGCTTGAAGATCTACAAGGTCCCTTCGACCCGACTTCTATGAGTCTATGACTCCCTGGAGCCAGCGAGGCAACAGCCTCACCCGGCATCACCCAGGAATGGGCCCTGGCTGTGCAGCAGGTCCTTAGGGAGGTGGCCACCTTCTCCGATGACCGGGCTGCATATAAAAGACTAAGAAACTTTTCTGGGAACCTCCCAGGCCCCACCAGAGAGGAGGGATTTGAATCCTGGGCTGCCCATGTATGAGACCCTCATGACATGGCAAATACGAGGCAAAGAAAAATGTCATTGTCTTCTGGATGTGCCGCGAGAACCGGCATTTGGGGTAATCGGGAGAGCCGAGCTCCAGAACGCCAGCATTACCACTCCCCGGTACCTCCAGACACTGCGAGATATGTTTGGACGATCCACCCAGGGCAGAGGGGCCTATTACGAACTGCTCAGCACCTTCCAGCGCAAGGGCGAGGCTGTTTCCTCATACCTTCTTCGACTGGAACAGGCGCTACAGCTACACCAGGTGGTAGCCCAAGGGGCCCTCGGTGTGACTGAAGCTGACCATACAAGGCTCTGGCAAGTACAAATAGGGGCCTGCTATAGTCTACCCCTCATTAGGGATCTCAGTTTACCTGAATGTAAAAATAACCCTCCCAGTTTTGGCCAGCTTGTAGAAGAAGTACAGGAGAAGGAAGAAATCCTCCACTTGAGAGAAGTTATGTGGGCTCCAAAGGCTGTTTCACCTTGAAGGGGACCCATTAGCCAGGTCTTGGCGGTAACTCCCCAAGAGGAGGCCCCTCCAAGGACTAAGAGCCCCTGTCCCCGATACTAGCAGCTGCTGTCAGCAGGGCCCCTCCTGGGGTGCAAACCCGACCGAGCCTCCATGCTCTGGTCAGGCCCAGGGTGAGGAACCGCGCTCGAAACTCAGCATTCTGCTGTAGGTGCAGGGACTACGGGCACGTGGCCCGAGGATGTGCACAGCCGGACAACCCAGACCTGGTTTTCTAATGGTTGAAGACCCAGTGGGAGGCAGGAAACGGGGAAGGGGCAGAGCAAGGGACAGAGCAAGGGAGTCAGCTCCGCTCCGGGCCCCGTCAGGCTCCCAAACCCCAACCCTGAACTCCCTGCCAGAGGGATTAGTGGGGCTTAGGGCTGAGGTCCCAGTTAAGGTGAATGGGTGTGAATGTCGCACTATTCTGGATAGCAGATCCCAAGTCACCGTTTTGTTTTGAGTCTTTTTATAGGGAAATTTCAGGCATTTGCCATTGTGCCCGCTCACGGGTCTGGGGCTCTGTGGACTAAGGCAGGACCCCTACCCCTATAGTGGTTATGTTTCCTTATGAATAAAGTTTCCTGCATCTGTGGCCGGGATAGAGAAAGAGGTATCCGTTGTTGCACTGGTATGCTCTGATCTGGGATGGATGAAGGGAGCCTCTCTTATCTGCTGGGACTAACTCCAGCATATTCCAGGTGTCAGCCTAGTACTGTAGGCAGCAGGTGGGCCCAAGCTATCAGAAGCAGCTTAAAATGCATACCCTGTGCTCTGATGCCTATGCCAGGTGGGAGCAGAGGGGTATGGGAACTAGGTCCCAGGTCCTGGGGACTTTAGACTTCTCTGGGGTTACCCCTCAGAGGATCCCTGGGAAAGGTCAGTGGGCCCTGCCCACAGTTTGTAAGTGGGAGCAGCAACCCCAGCAAGCAGGGTTCGTAGTGGTAGAGACCTACCCTGGGAAAGAGGGACCAGGGACTTTGAAGGCTGCAGAAGGGGTGTTTGAAACCCCAGGTCTGAACAAGAGTCCAGTTAAAGTTATTGTGGTCAACCCCACCATGGAGATGTTGTGGTGCACCTGGGGCAAAAAATGGCTACTGTAAGGGCAGATGAAGTGGTAGGCCGGATGCCACAAGGTGACTCCCCACTTGTCGACTCCAAAAGATTTTTCTTTGGGGACTCCCCTGTGCCTGAGGAAGGGAAGGCCTGGCTCCAAGAGAAACTCCAGAGCAGATCCACTGTTTTTTCCCTGCATGAGTGGGATGTGGGAGAGGCTAAGGGTGTCGAGCATCAGAGCCGCCTTAGCGACCCACGTCCTTTCTGCGAGAGGTCTCGTCGCATCCCACTAGCTGAGATGGGGAAGGTCAGGCGCCACTTGCAAGAGTTACTGGATCACAAGATTACCACGGAAGTGAAGAGCCCTTATCCCTCCCCCATAGTCACTGTACAGAACAAGAATGGGAGTCTGAGAATGTGCATTGACTACCGAGCCTTAAATGCACACACTGTGATGGACCAGTACACGGTCCCACGAGTACAGGAAGCCCTGGATGGTCTGGTGGGCAGCAAGTGGTTTTCTGTACTTGACCTGCGTAGTGGGTATTATCAGATTCCTCTGCAGGAAGCTGATAAGGAGAAATCGGCTTTCATTTGACAACGCAGCCCAGAGGGTCCGGAAACAGACCAAGCCCCGGTGCTGCACAAGGCTGTCCAGGCCTCCAACCCCTAGCACAAGGCGAAGCGCCCACTACACACAGCGGTGCCTGTGGCCCTAAGCCAAGATGGCGACAGCAGTCAGGCGGCAGAAAAACCCGGCAGGGACAGAGCGTGACCTGGAGAACAAGAGGCAACCCTCCGGGACTGCGGAGTAGTAGTAAGTTACCCTGGAGAAAGGGTCCCCACAGGGGAGCCCAACTGGGTGTGGTATATCTGTGTGTATATCTGTGTGTGTGCGCGCATGTACACACACACACACACACACACACACACACACACACACACACACACACACACACACACACACACACACACACACACACACACACACACACACACACACACACACACACACACACACACACACACACACACACAGTTTATTATTTTGTAAACTTGTACAAAGATTATATATATGTCCTTACCCTTTAATGGTTTTGTTGTGATGATAAATCTGTACATAGTTAAGTAACTGATTGACTGGATCTCACTCTATAGGGGACAGAGGCGGCCACTGGGCTGTTGTGTCCCTCCACAACACGCTGCCTAGCCAACAATTCCCTCAATTGGAGAGGGAAGTACAGACTCGTGTACAGCTAGGCTACATGTAAATAAGGACAAATAAAAGAAGCCAGGAATTTCTCTCTGTAATTTTCTAAGATCGTCTCTCTCTCTCTGAACGTATATGAATGTCCATGTGATATGGTGGATGTGGCTAGTGGAATGAAAACTAACAAACATATCAGGAGAACGGTATTAATCCCCGGCTCACATCGGTCTCGGTGCAAGCCAGTGTTTGGAGAGATGCCAGAGCATATAATGCCTTTAACCCAGCCGACACTGTACTCTGAAGGAAATCAATGATATTTTACCAATCGACCCCTTCTCTCTGTCGTCTACTTCAAGGTATTCCTACTTGCAGCCTTGGATAGTGACCAGTTAATTAATTCACCTGTCCTGTGAGTACGTGCTACACGCAAAGTCCTAGAGTAGGGATGTCAAAGATATGTCCCATAGATTTCATAGACGTTAGGGCTGGAAGGGACCTCGGAAGATCATCGAGTCCAGCCCCCCACCCAAAGGGCAGGAAGTCAGCTGGGGCCATAGGATCCCAGAGCTGGGGCCATAGGATCCCCAATGGACATGCTTGTACCCACCTGCCAAGGCTCCTAGAGAAGTTGGGGTGAGTGGGTGTGACACCTGCCATTGAAATCTGTGGTAGAGCCCCACAGAGGGTAAGTGCCTGCATTTGCCCCAGACAGCTGTGTTTCCCAGGTCCGTATCCAGCCCACAAGGAGCCCCACGGTCCATGTGTGTCCCAGGGGGGCAGAAGACTCTGCCAGCTCTGTTCTAGAGGGGTTACCTGAAAGCCATCTGCTCAAATTGGCTGGAGACTGGGGCCACAGGCACTGCCTTGTCTCTAGCTGAGCCCATGGCTATGACCCAGAACTTGCTTCTCTTCTGACAGTGCTTGGGCATCCTCTGTGTTACCCACCACACAAATCATCCATAGAGTCAGGCAGCAAAGACACCGATTTCTCCTTTTCTTTCTTCTCTCTTTCTGTGTAGGATCGGGCGTTATTTGAAAGCAAAAAGGAATCACACAGGAAAAAACAGTGGGCTTGGAAAGGGGCATCTGTTCCCCCTGTTCTAAATCTCTGTTCTAAAATCGCCCCAGAAAGACGCCCACCCAAGGCAGATAAAAGTTAGGGTAAAATACATACTACTCATCATTATAAAACGCCTAAAATCTCAGTCACTCAAAAGGTCTGTAGGGAAGATGGGTAGGTAGGTCAATTATGTAAATAGGAAACACCATGGATGTCCATTTGGAAATTTCAACCAAAGGGTGGAGAAATAACCTCATTAAGGCTTGCTACATTATGTTCTGCTCCCCAAGCCTTGTTAAGGCTTATTACATAGCGCATTATACCTAGTTAATGATCAATAGCCCACACTTCCTTAAAAGCATTAAAACACTTGGCCCCACTATCCCTGCCTCCTTAAAGCTTGTTACAGTCTGTGACCACCCCCCATCGTTAAACAACACTTGTGTTTGCTCAACCACAGCTCCTTAAAAGAACACCAGTATTTTGTCCCACCATCCACACCTCATTAAAGCCTATTACATTTTGTGCCAACATTCAGTCCATACCTCATTCAAAGCTGCTTAACTGTCCACATTTCATTAATAACTTGTAATACTCCAGCCTGCCACTCAGACCTTGTAAAAGCTTTTACATCCCACACCATTATCCACTCCTTGTTAAAAACTGTTTACATTGTACTTAGCAGTCCTGAGAAGCCAGGTCTAAGGCAATCAATTCATAACAGAGCCTAATTAGCAAGATTCAATGCCCTATGGACCATGGGACTCAGGAAACGGGGAGAAAATTTTCAGCCAACATAGTCCCTTCCACCCACAAAGCTCCACTGATCTTCTCTCCCATCACTGATCCCAGACCGTGGCCCCCTGTCCCCACTCCTGAGACTAGAGCCAGGACTAGGAGTGATGGGGGTACCCACGGCTGACACGTAGTGCTTGATGTTGGGGTAGTCACAGGCAAGGTCTGAGGCAGGTCCACGGCTCTGCGGGGCTGGCTGGAACTTGACACTGGAGTATTGGACGTTGTCAGGGTTGGTCTAGGGGGGAAAAGCCACTGGGCGTTAGGCTGGGGACTAGCACCATGGGCTGGGCTGGCAGGGCTGCAGCATGAGGAGCTGGGAGCCAGGACACTTGGGATCCCTCCCCAGCTCTGCCCTCAAGAGTGCCAGCTCTGGGAGGGGAGTGGGCGAAGGAAAGACCCTGACTACTGCTGCCAGACCTTCCCCCCCTGCCTCGCCAAGCTCAAGCAGCAGAAGCCAGCGCTACCATGAGGTGGGGGGTGGGTTGGGGCCAGTGCCTTGCAATCCTAGATCTTGGATTAAACGTCTTTGTTGCCCTAGCAGCTCTGATATACCCTGCATGGAGCTGCGGTCCCCTCTGCCCCCACCCCAGCCCCAGCTGGGACTGACTCGTTCCAGCTGTGTTAGCGTCCAGCACATCTGCTTGGGGAGGCAGAGAGGTCAGCTTGTGTCTCCCCCACCTTCCAGCCCGTCCCTGGCGCTGAGCTCACCCTAGTTCAGCCTGAAAGCTAAAAGGGCCCAATTGTGCTCCACCGGGGTGACGTCGGGGCAGAGCTGGGGAGAGAACCCAGGTGTTTGGGCTCCCCGTCCTAACCCCCAAGTCCTCGCTCCCCTCCCAGAGCTGGACACAACCCACGGATCTGGGCTCCCGGCCCCTGCTCTTACCCACCCCCTCCACACCCCACTTCCCCTCCCAGAGCAGGGGTGGAGCCCAGGCCCCTGGGATGTACCAGCGAGCTGCTCACCTTGGGGGCTGTCTTCATGGGCTGGCTGTAGATGGTGCGTCGCTGTACTCTGCAGCTCTGCTGGGTAGGGGGGAAATGAGAGAGGGACACGTTACTGGGGAAGGTGCAGGGGTGGAGAAGAGCCTTCACCACCCAGCCCTTAGGGTATGGGGCATTGCAGTTCTGGCCCCCATGGGAAAGAAAGGCAGTGGGCTTGGGGGGTTGGGGGGGGTATCACAGCATGGTCTGAGGTCTAAGGACCAATGGGTGGGGGCATGGGGGAGTGTGGTTCTGATCTAGGGGAATCATAAGGGAGAAGAAGTGAGCTTGGCAGTGTTTTTTCACTGTCAGCAATGAGTGGTAGACACACACATAGGACCCAGGTATCTTAGACACACATGCATAAACACACACACAAACACACACATACACACACAGGCATCCAAGACACACCACCCCGTTGAACCATGTCACACACACAAACCCCAGGTGTTTGACACACCGCCCCTGCTACGCTGCCTAGCACTACAAATGAAAGGGACTTGGGGGTCATCACAGAATCATAGAAGTCAGGTCGAAGGGACCTTGTAGATCTTCAAGTCTGACCCCCCACCTGGGCAGGAGAAAAAACTGGGCTCAAATGATCCCAGCCAGGTAGGCATCAAGCCTCTTCTTAAAGACCCCCAGGGTAGGAGCCAGCACCACTGCTCTTGGAAGTTGGTTCCAAATCCTAGCCGCCCTGACCGTGAAGTAGTTCTTATGGATGTCTAATCTAAACCTCCTCTCCAACAACTTGTGGTCGTTATTCCTTGTTATGCCGGGGGGACTAGGGGAAACAAGGTCTCCCCCAAACCCCTCTGGTCCCCCCTAGTCAGTTGACAGACGGTCACCAGGTCTCCCCCCAGCCTTCTCTTGTGAAGGCTGAACAGGTTCAGGTCCCGCAGTCTCTCATCGTAGGGCCTGCCCTGCTACCCCTGATCATACGAGTGGCCTCCTCTGGACCCTCTCCATGTTGTCCACATCCCTCCTGAAGTGCAGTGCCCAGAACTGGATGCAGTACTCCAGCTGCAGCCTGACCAGTGCTGCATAGAGGGGGAGGATCACCTCCCTGGACCTGCTTGAGATGCATCTGTGGATGCAGGACAAGGTGCGGTTAGCCCTGCCAACCGTGACGTCGCATTGCTGGCCCATGTTCATCTTGGAGTCAATAATGACTCCAAGATCCCTTTCTGCCTCTGTGCTCTCAAGAAGGGAGTTTCCCATCTTCTAAGTGTGCTGCTGGTTACTACTGCCCAGGTGCAGCACCCTGCACTTGTCAGTGTTGAAACACATCCTGTTTTTGCTAGCCCACCCCTGTAACCTATCCAGGTCTTGCTGCAGTCTTTCCCTCCCTACTAGCGTGCTCACCTCACCCCAAATTTTGGTATAATCAGCAAATTTAAACAGGTTGCTTTTCACCCCATCGTCCAAATCGCTGATGAAGAAATTGAACAGTGCAGGCCCCAGGACCGAGCCCTGGGGGACTCCACTGCCCACTTCTCCCCAGGTCAAATATGACCCATCCACCACCACCCTCTGAGTGCGACCCTTCAGCCAATCTGCAATCCATCGACTGTGTAGGCATCAATGCCACAGTCGCTCAATTTTTTAATGAGGATGGGGTGGGAGACGGTGTCAAAGGCCTTGCTGAAGTCCAGAAAGACTACATCCACGGCGACACCTGCATCCATTTTGTGACCTGATCATAAAAGGCAATCAGGTTGGTCTGACAGGACCTGCCCCTAATGAAACCGTGCTGGTTGCCCTTGAGCATCATCTCTGAGGCTGGCCCATCGCAGATGTGCTCCATGGGGATCTTCTCAAAGAGTTTCCCTAGGATTGAGGTAAGACTGATGGGCCTATAATTGCCTGGGTCCTCCCTCCTCCCTTTTTTGAAGATGGGGACCACGTTAGCTATCTTCCAATCATCCGGCACCTGGCCCGAGCACCACGAGTGCTCGTAAAGCCGTGCTAAGGGCCCTGCAATAACCCCTGCTAGCTCCCTCAACACCCTGGGGTGGAGAGCATCTGGACCCACTGATCTGAACACGTCCAGCCCCTCCAGAAGCTCTCTAATCCAGTCCTCCCCAGCCTGAGGTCTGGAGGCATTCCCCTCGAGTCCGTCTTGCATCACAGCGGGGAAGTCCCAGTCCCTGCATGAGAAAACAGACATGAAGAATTGGTTAGAGGTCTGCTTTCTCCTCTGGCGCAACCACCAGATTGCCCAGGGGATCTTGCAGGGGCCCCACATTTCCTGGCACTTTCTTCATCCTCCCTATATATTTGAAAAAGGACTTTTTATTATCTTTGATTTTGGACGCTAGTCCTAGCTCTATGTCCGCCTTAGCTTTCCTGACAGCCCCCCTACAGACCTGAGCAGAGGAGGTATACTCCTCTTTGGTGATTGCACCCCCCTTCCACTGGGTGTATGCCGCCTTTCTGGCAATCAGGCATTTCCGTACACCCTTGGTGAGCCAGGGGGGCTTATGGGCACTGCTGCCCCCCTTGCTTTTTGTTGGGATGGTCACCCCTTGGGCCCTGAGTATCAGCTCCTTAAGAAACAACCACTCATCTTGCACAGTGAGTTCCCCTGCCCTTGAGAAGCCTCTCATGATTGACCACAAGATGAACATGAGCCTGCAATGCGATGCTGCAACCAGTAAAGTGAGCAAAACGCTGACTTGCATCCATAGATGCTTCTCAAGCACACGCACACACACACAAAGAGAACCCAGGCATCCAAAATACGCCCCCTGTGAACCATGTCATACACACTCCACCCCTGCCCAGACATCCAAGACACACCCCACAAAACCCAGGCGTCCGATACAGCCCCACCGCCCCGAACCCAGGCATCTGTAGTACGTATATGCACACCCCACCTCCCCCAAGGCCCAGGTGCCTGACACATGTACACATATACAAACCAGGCACCTGGGGCTCACATACACACATAAACCCCAGGTGTCTGGGACACCTCCCCCACCCCCCCAAAACACAATTCCCCTGAGCAGAGAGCATTAGCACACTACCTCCCCATCTGCGCTGAGGAAGATCCGGGGGACTATCCGTGCCCAGCTCCTCCCTGCCCAGCTCAGGGGCATCCTGGGGACCCGGATCACCCGTCTCATGCTGCGCTATGTTCTTGTATGTCAGCTCTGACATCGGGGCGTCCACCTGGGCCTGCGGCGGGGGAGAAGGGGAGGGTGAGACACCAGCCCAGGAAACCAGGAGTCTGAGCATCCAGCCCTGTGCCTCTACCCTGCCCGCTTCTGGACACTGCAGAGCTCAGGAGAGACCCCAGGCATCCCACGCTCTGTGCCCCCGCATCCCAGATCAGGGGGAACCCCAGGTGTCTGGGCTCTCTGTCCCCCAACTCTCACACACTTTACCCCCTGCTCCCCTCCAACATCAGGGGAAGACCCCAGGTGTCCAGACCCCCAACCACTCCTGCTCCAACCCGTAGACACCCTTCCCCACTCGGAGCTGGGACAGAGCTGCAGCGTTCCCCCTTCACTCACCGGCCTCCAGCGTCCTCCTACGCTGGCCTTGCTTCGCTTTCTCCCCCATTTCTTCCTGCACATAAACACCAGACAACAAGCATCTGGGTAGGAACAAAAGCCCCTGACACATGAACTCGGTGGTATCACCCCAGATCCCACCCCTGGATTCAAAACATTTGCTTGTTTTCATTAGTAGCATTCATTTCCTTCCCGTTATACAGGAAAGAAACTTGCAGTCATTGCCAAGCAAAACACTACAGCAATTTGGCACGGAAAACCATAAAGTGAACCTTTCGGGGGCTTTTTCACCCTATTATGTCCTCGTCCAAAACGGTTGCATGTTCTGATGTTCCCAAATCTGCCTTTTTTGGCCGGAAAAAAGCACCCCCAACAGTGTTCCTCTCTAAACCAGCCCTTTCTAGGCTTTTTCAGCCTATTTCTTCCCTCCATAACATGGCCAAAGGCTTCTAGGATCCCCAAATCTGCTTGTTGCCCCCAAAAGCCGCTAAAAATGCCGCTTTTTACCTATAACCTCAGCCCATTTCTAGCTGTAAACAGGTGGGGGGTCTCTGCACCAAGTGCGTGCTGCACAAACCCTTGCGCTTAAGCCAAGGAACCTCCTTACATCAGTGAAGTGCTGGAATAAGACCCAACAGTCACATAAAAACTGGGCCAGGGCAGAAAACGGGGCCAAAACATTCCCATGGCCCCGCGGCAGCCGAAGGCCCGTGGCGAGGGCGTGGCCCGGCGGGACTACATCTCCCATGATGCACCGCGGGGGCGCGGCGCCGGTGCATTGTGGGACACGTAGTCCGGCCGGCACCGCGCACCGCTGCCTCCGCTTCTCCGTCTCCCGCCTTCAGTCGGCGCGGACCCCAAACCTGACGCTTTTCCAGCTGGCAGCAGGTGACTTGGGGAAGGGGCAGAGTCTCTCTCACTGAACACTGAAAACCGTAACCCTTGCCGAGCCTTCAAATAGCCGTCCCGCTCCTGCCGCCGCCATGTGGAGCGCTGCAGCGCCTCTCGGCCTCCTTCCAGCCCCTCGTCACGCCTCTTTCAACCCCTTAAAATCTCCCTGGAACCCACCTGAGGCCTTCAGGCCCGTTTAAACCTGGAACGCCCCTTCCCGGACCCCTTTCAAGCTTCAAAAACACATTTGACCCCCTTTAAACCCCGTTTCCAGCCCTGTCCCTGGGGCTGGAGACAGCAGGGCCCGGGCAGGAGGAGGGGGCTAGAGTGCCCCGGTCAGCGTCAGAGCTGGGGCAGGTCTTGGTCGGAGCGGGGGCAAGCCTGCGGTGGCCGTGAAAAGCCGCGGGGCAGTCGTGCACAGACATCAGGTCAAATCCCAGCAGCGCTCACTGCGTTCGGGGTTCAGTGCTGAGGTCTGAGGGGCCATGAGGCCGCCAGGGTGGTGGCAGTGTGGGACCTCAAGCTGGGCTCAGGGGCTCCCACCACTCGCACTCAACCGTGATGGATTTGTTGGCAGAGGAGACCACAAACCCCCAGCCAGGGCTAGAGACCCAGCTAGGGCTATTCAAAATGTCACCACTAGTTTTGTGTTGACACTGTTTCGACCTGTCTTGAGGTCAAAACAGTAAAATCAAAATGAAACAGATATGGTCGAAACAGCCTCGAAACAAAATGAGGCAAATCGAAACGTCTTGCCATTTGGATGCTGTTTCAACATTTCACCCATAGGTTATAAAGGGGAAGTTGAGACAGCCTATAACTTTGTTGTTTCTGGCCAGATTTGGATAAAACTTGCAGAAGTGGTAGTCCCTGCTGATGAAACCTAGCAGGCTTTGTAGCAAGGAGATAGGTGCAGGGAGTTCAGAGAAATTGACACATGACATGAGTTTTGCTTTCAAGATTTTGGGGTGCAGTGTCCATAACTCCCTGCACCTATCTCCTTGAAACTTGACAGACTTTTTTGCCGCAGCAGGAGCTACCGTCTCGGCAGTCTGGACCCTGCTGTGGCTTAACACATACACGTAACATGAGTTTTGCTCTCATGATTTTGGGGTGCAGTTTCTCCGAACCCCCTAAACCTATCTTCTGGAAGCTCGGCAAGCAGCATGCCCTCAGAAGGGGCTACCATTTCTGCAACTTTCATCCAAATCTGGCCAGAAATGACAAAGTTATAGCCTGTTTTGAGCTTCCCCGTTTTATCCCATGGGTGAAACAGCAAAACTTCTCATCAGAATGAAATGGAACAGCTGTTTCGACTCAAAACAAAAGTTGAAGTGAAAGACTGTTCTGTCAAACATTGAAACGCTGCCTCTTCTCACAGCCCTACCAGGCACAGCGGGTGTAGATACCTCCATCAGCAACACTGACACTGGAGATGTGCAAATCCTGCTTGGCGTCCTCCAGCCACGTGTCCCCATGGGACCAGAGGTAACCTGGTCACAGGCGCCCGGGTGGGACGCTCACAGCTCAGGGTGAAGGAGTCATGATCCCACCCCTCCTGGTGCCTCACCTCCCAGGACAAAATCTTCTTGTGTGGCTTCCTGGCAGGGGAAGCAGTGTGACCACGTAGGCGAGCTCCCCAGGGTAATTGTCTCTGATATGTCCTCCATAGGAGGTCTATATTGAGCAGATTCTTTTTGGTATTGGGTGGGAACCGGAGCGTGCTCCATCCACTCCATGCATTGACCTGGTATTGCAGTGCTTCCAGGACCGGTGCAAAAAAACAGAAAAAAAAAAAAAAAGGCTTCCCTGGGGGAGGGAGACCAAGACCGGGGTCAGGGCTGGGTGCTGGAGCTGGGGTCAGAGCGAAGGAGCTGATTCCTTGACTCTGAGCTGCACTGCGCTAACCCCCCAACACCACTGCCTTCCCAGGAAACTCTGGTGTACGAGCTCCCAGGCCCCTGTGCACTCACCCCACAGCCCCAACTCCCCCCTGGAGCTGGGAGAGAACCCAGGCATCCGAGTGCCCTGGCTGAGACACACCTGAGCAGAGCTCACCTGGCTGCGGGTCCGGGTTCTCTTCAAGGCTGCACTTGTCTGTGTATCCATGCACCAGGCAGCTCTGCACCACATCACGGCCCAGCCGGGATGGAGACACCGGTAGCCAGGCCTGGCACTGCCCGTGCCCATCCTGGCAGTACCAGGCCAGGGATCCCAAGCAGCCACACTGCGCGGAACAGGAGAGGTTTTTCCTGTGTCTCCCTCCTGTCTCCAGGGTGGGCCTCCATGGGTGAGCTTGGAGGACAGATGCCTGTGAGTCCTGGTGGTGAGGAGGGACTGACGGTCTCCAGAGCGCTCCCAGCTGCCCCAGACCATCACAACACCCCATCCCATTGGCAGAACTGAATTCTGGGGTGGCCAAAAAGGGCAGAGTGGGGCTGGAGGAACAGCTCTGGGACCATCTTCTCCTCACCGGTGCAGTCAGCGAGGGAAATGCGACCTGCTTACCTGTCCAGCAGAGCTACATGGGTCCGGGGCTAGGCTGTCATTCACTGCCTTTCTGAATTTGGACCCCATAGGTGCAGTGATCCTCCAGGCACAGCCCTGTGATCCACAGGGAGCAGTTAGTTGCCCAGGTGTTCGCTGAAGGTCCGGGTCTGGTTTTTGAAGGTCACGTCAATCTGAGCCTGGTCTGGGTGATACATGACGCTGGGTTCATTCTGCTTCTACCACATGACTCCAATCTTCCCCCCCAGAGATGCTGTAGCTGCAGTTGAGGGTCAAGCAGGAGCCCTCTTGCCCCAGCACAGGGTCTTGCAGCAGGGTCACATCCTGGTCCCCAAGGCCAGCCCCTGGCGGGGAACAGAGCAGCCGGGGGTCATGGCCTGAAGCCAGCCTGGCTGGGGGGCGACAAGGGGCCACCTCCCCCAGAAGCCCAGATTCCCTGGT
The DNA here is from genome assembly GCF_052110815.1 of Crocodylus siamensis. Taxonomy (NCBI): domain Eukaryota; kingdom Metazoa; phylum Chordata; order Crocodylia; family Crocodylidae; genus Crocodylus; species Crocodylus siamensis. The sequence continues at coordinate 24,211,045 of NC_143400.1, forward strand.
CACCTCCAGTCAGAGCCTAATTCTCATGGGAATTAGATCTAGGGGACAACCCAGGTATCTAGGTCCAGGTCCAGGGGAGAACCCAGGCTTCCAGGCTCCCAGACCCCCCTGCTCCAAGTCCCCCAGACCACAGAGCCGGAGGAAACCCAGCACCCAGCTCACTGCCCAGCAGGCCGAGGATGGTCAGCAGGACTATGGCCATGAGCTTCCAGTGGCAGGAGGCCATCAGGGCAGGGACAGGTGCAGCAGGCAGGGACCCAGCTGAGGGCAGCATCTGGCAGGGGCCAGGGGCCTGGCCTGAGCCTGGCCCCCGCTCCCTCATGACCAGTTCAGCACCCCCTAGTTTCCCCTCAGACCAAAGAGACTACAATATGTCTAATGCCCCCTAGTGGCCCCCAGTGGCCACTGTGGCCCCAGCTGGACTGATACCGACATTGACCACCGCACAGTGCCCCGTGGAGCCCCCCGCACCTTGCCCCCCACAGCCACGGGCCCCCTGGAGTCCCAAGGGGACACTGAAGATCTATGCAGGGGCCAGGGAGCAGCGCCATCCCCAGTGCCCACCTCCTTGGCTGCCAGCCACAGCCCTGTCACCACTTCCACCTCTTTCCCTTGTGACAGCAAGATATTATCATTGGGCTAATGCAGGGACCCACATCAGCAGCCCCATCCCCCCACTAACATCAGAGCCTTTGTTCGGGCGGTGGCACCAGGGGCATGAGGAGGACCCAGGTGTCTGGGCTGCAAACCCGCCCCCCGCCCTCCGACCCTACTCCCCTCTGGAGATCCGGGGTGTCTGGGCTCCCTGCACCCCCACTCTGAACCCTCAGACCCCCTTCCCTCCACGGCAGGGAGAGCCAAGTGTCCAGGGTCCCGGGGGCCAGCTCTGTCTGGTGGAGGTGTCTCCAGCATCCGGGTGGCCCCAATCCTGGCTGTGGCTTCTACCTGGCCTGGTACTCAGGCCCCTGGCCCAGTACTCAGGTGCTGGACTCTGCCCAGCCGTGCCTGGGTTCTGCCTGCGTGGGTGTGCTGCTACCACCCCCTGCTGGATGGCAGTGGCTCTGCTCCACGCATCTCAGGGACACACGGGTTCTGTGCGTGAAGGACGGATGGGCAGACACTGCTCCCTGGTGAGACAACCCGGGCACACGCGTGTGGAGATGGGTGGGATGTGAGCAAGCCTGGACACTGCTGCACAACTACCACCCCCCCACACATACACGTGTCCCACTCTTTCTCTGCCCCCTTCACACCCCTCCCCAGCAGGTCTCTCTCATTCTCTTTCCTTCTGTTTGTCATCCACTCCTTCCTTCCCCCTGCCCGGTTCCCTCTGTCCCCCACCCCTCTACTCTTCATTCCTCCTCTCTTCCCTCTGTCACACTCCCCCTTTCTCTCCCTCCCCTTACACTCCTCCTTTCCATCCCTCCTCTTTCACACTCACCCTTTTCCACCACCTTGATCATGTTCTCTCTCAGACCGAGGCCTGGAGCAGGGGGCTACGTGTCTGGACACCTGGGTTGTCTGGGAACCCAGGTGTCCTCACTCCCCTCCCAGAGAACCCAGGCAACCAATCCTCCTGGTGCCCCTCACTCCCAACCCACAGCCCCAGGGACCCCAAGAAAAGTCTATACCTCCCAAATGCCTCTCCTACACCCCCAGGATGACATGAGGGGCTACATCAGCAGGGCCACGTCCACGGTGGGGCAGTAGGAGAGCACAGAATCATGGGAAATGGGGGTCAGAGGGGAGCTCAGGTCACATCTAGCCCAACCCCCTGCTCCAAACAGGACCAGCCCCAATTACATCATCCCAGCCAGGGCTTTATCTAGCTGGGTCTTCAAAACATCCACCTCTCTGGGGAGCCTGTCCCAGTGCTTCACCACCCTTCTTGCTAGAGTTTCTCTTAATATTTAACCTCAACTTTCCCTGCTGCAGCCTGAGCCCATTGCTCCTTGCTCTTTTATCTGCCATCACTGAGAACAGCCCAGCTCCATCCTCTTTGCAACCCCACTTTGGGTAATTAATTGCTGTTATTCAATCCCCCCTCAGTCTTCTCTTCTGCAGGCTAAACGAGCCCATTTCTCTCAGCCTCTCCTCATCCATCCTGTGCTCCAGCCCCTGAACCCTCTTCCTTGCCCTCCACTGGACTCTCTTCAACCCTTTCTGCAGTGGGGGGCCACAGCTGGACACAGGCCTCCAGATGTGGTCTCTCCAGTGCTGAATAGAGGGGAAGGATCACTGCCCTCAACCTGCTGGCAACGCTCCTACCAGTGCTTCTGCGTGTGATGAAAATTGCCGTTTTGCAATTTCACTGCAGTTTACCTGGATGAGTTTGGCACCAGTGGCACCCTCTGGGCTCTGCTTCAGCTTCTTGCCCCCCAGCACCCCCCAGGACCATTCATGCCAAGCTGCTGCCCATCCAGTCAGCCCCCAGCCTGCACCGCTGCCCGGGACTGTGCCGTCCTAAATGCAGATTTTGCACTTGTCCTTAATGAACCTCACGAGTTCCTATTTGGTCCAGTCCTCCAGCGTGTAGATGTCGCTCTGACCCCAGCCCTGCCCGCCAGCGCATCCGCTGCTCCCCCCAGCTGTGAAATGGGGTCATCTGTGAACTTGGGGAGGGGGCAGTGCCCCCCTCTCCGGGCGCGTGACGATCGGCTCTGGTTCCGTACGGGGCATGGGGAGGTGAGGACCTCCACCCCAGAGCCAGCTGCCCCGCAGCCCCTACCTCGGGGAAGCAGCGCCACCTGGAGGCACCCGCAGGGAGGCGGGCCCCTCCCCCGGGGCGGGGCGTGCGCCGCAGGGGCAGGACTGACGCCCGGCCGCTCCCTCGGGGGTGGAGGCTGCCTCCCGAGCGCGTCACCAGCCCTCAGCCCCTTCGCCACCATGGCAATCGCCATCTCCCGTTGCCGCGGCGACGGCGGCTGGACCAGATGGAGCGGAAAATCCCATTCCCTGGCGGCGGCACGGACGGGGGGGTCCCCGCCTGCCCGGGGTCTGTCTGGAGCCCCCACCCGCCCCCTGCACGGGGGGGGGGGAGACGCTCAGGTTTCCCGACTCCCCCCACGCCCTCCTATAGCAGCCCGCCCCCCCGGCTTCCCCGCCCCCGCCCCGGGCTCTCTGTCCCCCCCCACGCACCCCGGGGGCTCGGGTCCCGCCCCCCGAAAAACACAGGTCACGTGCTCGAGTGGGGTTTTTTTGGGGGGGGTTCCCCATGTTTATTTGTTAAATCCGCATTTCCGGTTGGTTGGTTTTTGTCACATGACGACACGACTCCGACATGGGGGGGAGGGGGGAGACCGACGGGAGGGCGCCCCCTGCCCCGCCCCCTTCCCCCCAGGGGAGGGCTGGGGCCCCCCCCAGGAGAGGCGGGGGGTCTTGGTCCTGTACATGCCGTGATGGGGGCCGCCCGGGCTCTACTTCCAGCGCCCCGAGGCGGCGGCCCGGCCGCCTGGGGTGTGCGCGCCCCCCGCCGCGAGCCTGCAGGCGCCCCGGGGGGGCCGCCGGGCTCTGCCTACACGCCCCCGCCGGGCAGGGCTGGGGCGGGGGGGCGTGGCCGTCCGCAGGCGGGGGCCGAGCCGGGGGCGGGGGGCTCAGTAGTACGTTTCCTTCTCCACCCAGCCTGGAAAGGGAAGCGCGGGTGAGGACCAGGGTGAAGCCCCTCGCCCCCCCGCCCCGCCCTGCAGCCCCGGCCCTCTCCCACCTCCCGGGTTCCGGCGCAGGATGAGCTTGCGGATCTCGTCGTAGACGAAGATGAGGAAGCTGTAGGGGAAGGCACAGAACCACCAGCTGGGCCTGCACGGGGGGCAGACGGGCGGTTAGACGCGGGCGGGCAGACGCGCCCGCCCCCAGCGCCAGCCGCGCCCGGGCTCACTTGAGGGGGTACATCCGCAGGGCCACGTCCATGCCGGGGCAGTAGGAGAGGAAGGCGGCCAGGGCGGTCTCCTCGAACAGCCCGAAGATCAGGATCTTGTTCCTTGACGGGGGCAGCAGGACAATAGAGGCCCCGCCCCGAGCCGGCCGCCCCGCCCCCCGCCCGTGCCCCGCCGCGCCCCTCACTTCATGCCCTGCTGGAAGACGGAGTTGCGGCGCGTCTTGCAGATGATGAGATCCGCCCACTGCACCACCACGATGCTCACGAAGAAGGCCGTGTGGCACGTGAACTCCACCACCTTGCGCTGCTCGTAGGTCTGGGGGCGGGGCCGGGGGCAGGCCCCATCCACCCCGGTTAGTACTGGGTGGGGGGTTACCCCCCTACCCCCCCAACCTCAGCTTGGCAGGTGCGAAGCCGGGGGCGGGGCCTGCACCAGGCCCCGCCCTCAGGCCATGCGCCCCATCTTGTAGAAGAGGGGTGGGGTCGAGCCCGAACCCTGCCCCCGTCCCGCCTCACCCACTGCTGCCCATAGGAGTCCTCCAGGTCGTTGATGGTGCGGTCGTCCCAGGTGAGGCGGATGCCCACGAGGCACGAGGGCAGGAAGCCGTTCTCGGCCAGGATGACGAAGTAGGCGAAGAAGCCGCCCAGCGCCTGGATCATGCCTGGGGGTGGGGCGGGGGTGAGACCCCAGGGGCCGGAGAGCACCCGGGCGTCAGGCGCCTAAACCCCCGGCCCGCCCCGGCCCGCACCGATCTGCCCGTAGGCCATGCTGATGAGCCGCTCGTTGACCAGCTTGTCAGTGCGCGGGTTCCGCGGCTGCCGCTTCATGATGTCGCTCTCGGCTGCTTCGTAGGCCAGCGAGATGGCGGGGACCTGGAGGGGGCGGCGGTGGCAGGTCAGGGCCAGCCCCGGGACCTCCGCCCTGCCTTGGGGAACCCAGGTATCTGCGCTCCCCATGGCCTGGCACCCCCTCCTCCAGGTCCCCCATTTTGAGAGGGGGGTCCTAGGGGCTGCTGGAAAAGGGATGCCTGGGGATCCCGACATCACTGTGAGAAAGGAGGGGGGGGGTCCTGTGGCATCCCCAGGGACCTGGGGCAACAGCTGGAGACGGTGCCTGGGGGAGCTCCTGGGGGTTATGGGGGAGGTCCCCAGCATCTATGGGGGGGTCCCTAGAATTTATGGGGGATACCACAGGGATTATAGGGGTGGGGGGGTCCGGACAGACCCAGGGATCTATCTGGGGGTCCCGAGGGGCTGGGTGGACCCCAGGGATCTATGAGGGAGGCCCTGGAGGCTGGTTGGACCTTGGGGGGGTCTATGGGGAGGTCCTGAGGGTTTGTGAAGGAAGCCCCTGGGTGCCAGGTGGACCCTTGGGGTTATAGGGGAGTCTTTTGGGTCAGGGGCCAAGCTGCTCACCATGTCAGTGCCCAAGTCGATGCACAGGATGGTGATGGTCCCCAGGGGCAGGGGGATGTTGGCCATGATGAAGAGCAGGAAAGGGGTGATCTCTGGGATGTTGCTGGTCAGGGTGTAGGCGATCGACTTCTTCAGGTTGTCAAAAATCAGGCGCCCTGTGGGGTGGCAGGGAGGCCAGATGTGTGAGAACCCAGACATCTGGGCTCCCTGCCCCACTCCCACAGCTGGGGAGAACCCAGGCATCCCCCTGCCCCAGCTCCCTCCTCTCCTCTCCTCCACCTCCTTTACATACACCCTACACACCCAGCCTTGCCCCAAAGCCCCACCTGCCACTTGGTCTTACCCCTCCCCTACCTCACACCCCAAAGCTCCACCCACCCCCTGGCTCTGCTTACTGTTTGGCCATGCCTCCACCTAGCCCAGCTTCTCCACCATTTTTACATACTCCATGCTCCAACGCACTGCCCACCACTTGGCTGTGCCCCCTCCCTTGAGGTACGATGCCCACTGCTCAAGCCCCTTCTCCTTTTCCCAGGCTCTGCCCCCAGCTCCACAGACCCTCCTCGACGCCGGTGACAATGGAGGCAAAGTTGTCATCCAGCAGGATCATGTCAGCTGCCTGCTTGGACACATCAGAGCCGGCAATGCCCATAGCCACACCAATATCAGCCTTCTTCAGTGCTGGTGAGTCATTCACACCATCCCCAGTCACTGCAACGATCGCCCCCTGCCAGGGGGGGCACAAGGCAGTGTCAACCTGGGGGGCCCCAGCTCCAGCTGGGGGTCAGAGATGGGGTTGTGGGGGGATTTGGAGGGGTCACGGGGGATTCATGGAGGGATGTGGGGGTCTTGGGGTCATCGGGATGTCTGGGCAGTGCCAACCTGACGCTGGCATCCCTCTACGATGATGAGCTTCTGCTGGGGTGAAGTGCGGGCGAAGACGATCTCAGTGTGGTTCTGCAGGATCTCGTCAATCTGCTCCACTGTCATGTCCTTCAGGTCCGTGCCATGGATCACACAGGCCTTGGCATCCCTGGGTGGGCAGGACAGAGGTCAGAGCTGGGACCTGGAATTGCGGGGGAGAAGGGGGCTGGCCTGCCCCCCTCCCCAGAGATGGCTGGATTTCAAAGGCAGGGAATGGGGCCCTGGGATGCCCAGCCCTGGTCATAGAATCATAGAGTCAATGAGTGGGAAGGGACCCAGACAGATCATCTAGTCCGACCCCCTGCCAGGGGCAGGAAGGAGCACTGGGGGTGGCAGGGGTCATAAGACCCCAGCCAGGTGCCTGTCCAGTCTCCTCTTGAAGATCTCCAGGGAAGGTGAGAGCACCACCTCTCTGGGAAGCCTATTCCAGGCTCTGGCCACCCTTACCGTGAAGTAGTTCTTCCTAATATCCAACCTAAACCTATCCTCCCTCAGCTTGTGGCCATTGCTCCTGGTGACTCCAAGGGGGGCCCTGGAGAACAGACTTTCCCCGAGTCCCTGCTGCTGGCCCCTGATAAGGTTGTAGGCAGCCACAAGATCCCCCTCAGTCTCCTCTTGCGGAGACTGAAGAGATTCAGGTCCCTCAGCCTCTCCTCCTAGGCCTGGGCACGGAGGCCCCCAACCATACGAGAGGCCTCCTCTGGACCCTCTCCAGGTTCCCCACGTTCCTCCTGAAGTGTGGCGCCCAGAACTGGACATAGGGCTCCAGCAACGGCCTGACCAGCGCCGCATAGAGGGGGAGCAAGATCTCTCTGGACCTGTTAGTGATGCCCCTGTTAGGCAGAGCCAACCACACCCTGTCCTGCATCATTGCTTCGTCGCACTGGCGACTCATATTCATATTCACTCCAAGATCCCTCTCTGCCCCCGAGAGGGGCATCCCCTAACCTATAACCATAATGCTGGTCCCCTCTCCCCAGGTGCAGCACCCTGCACTTGTCCTTGTTGAACCGCATCCTGTTCAGATCCGCCCACGTCTCCAACCTCTGCAGGTCGGCCTGGATGCGGTGCCTGCCTGCCAGTGGATTCACTTTACCCCACAGCTTGGTGTCATCAGCGAACTTGAACAGGGTGCTCTCCACACCCTCGTCCCGGTCACTAATGAAGATGTTGAACAGCACCGACCCAAGGACCGAGCCCTGGGGGACTCCGCTGCCCACACCCTCCCAGGTCGACATGGACCCGTCCACCCCCACCCCCTGGGTGTGCCCCTGGAGCCAGTTTGCCACCCATGCGACCATGCAGTCAACAGTGCCACAGCCCCTCAGTTTGCCCACCAGAACTGGGCAAACTGTGTTGAAGCCTTCTGGAAGTCACAGAATCATAGCTGCCATCCCTCTGTGCCAGGTGGATCCAGAGCCAGCTGCATCCCAGGCCTGTGAAACCAGCCCCAACACCCACCCCAGAGCCAGCTGCACCTCATGGCTTTGTGACACCCAGCCCCTAGACCCTCCCCCTGCCTCACCTGGGGTTGACCTGGCTGACAGGGATGTTGAGGCGGGCAGCAATGTCCTCCACTGTCTCATTGCCCTCAGAGATGATGCCCACTCCCTTAGCAATGGCCTTGGCTGTGATGGGGTGGTCGCCTGTCACCATGATCACCTGTGAGGGGCAGGGTTCAAGCATGAGGGAGTAAGGACTGCCCCACCCCCCTCCAACATACGTACACCATCCCCCCACCCCAGATCTAGCCACATCCCAGGTCTGTAATGCCTACCCCAGAGCCAGCAGCACCCCAGTCTTCTCCCCTCCCCCCAGCCTAGCAGGGCACACCACCTTGATGCCAGCGCTGCGGCACTTGCCCACAGCATCGGGCACAGCGGCACGGGGGGGATCGATCATTGACATGAGCCCCACGAAGCAGAGGTTTTCAGTAGTGAAGTTGACATCATCACAGTCGAAGGCAAAGCCCTTGGGATATTGGTCCTCAGGCAGGTAATAGTGGCAGAAGCCTGGGGGGAGGGTCCCGGGGGGTTAGACCCACCTGTGCCCCACATTTTCAGGCCTCCCAAGCACCAGACACCCCTCCGGGGTCCCCTAGACACCCCATGTTCCCTCCCTCCCCACATTTCCAGACTGCTCCAGGGTCCCCGCCATTTTGGGTCTCCCAGATCCATTCTGGATGTCCCAGACACCCCTCACCCCCCTGCCCCCCAGACCCCTCCAAAGTCCCCTAGACATCCCTCACCCCCATCCCTGAACCTTGCAGAGCCCTCCAGGGTCCCCCAGTGCCCTGAACTCCCCCACGCCAGGCTGTACCAAGGACGCGCTCGCCCAGGCCCCCCAGCTCCAGGTAGGCATTCTGGAAGGCCTCCTTCATCTCCTCGTCCAGCGGCTGTTCCTTGCCATTGAACACGATGGTGGAGCAGCGGTCCAGGATGCGCTCAGGGGCCCCCTTCATCACCAGCAGGTACCGATTGTCATTGGGGTCCTCAGTCTCGTGGATGGAGAGCTGGGGAAGCCAGAGGCAGAAGTCAGGGGCCCCCTAAAGCACTCCAAAAATGCTCCCACCCAAGCCCCTGCAGAGGTACAGGCTCCAATTTAGGGGATGCCCCCCAGAGCAGGCTGGGAATCTCCCAAGCCCCCTGGGATGGTCAGATGCACAGCCCCCAGGATCCCCCTGCTTGAAAGCAGAGCTTGGGGAACAGCTGGGGCTTTTAAATTCACCCCTTGCACTCAAAGGGGATAGTGGGGGAGATGGGGGCGGGGCCTGGGGAAAGGAGGCAGGGCTTAGGGTCCCTCTATGTGGTACAGGTTGGGGGAGTGGATGGGGTATGGGGGGGTGGGCTTAGTGGGACTTGGTGGTGAAGAATGGGGTCTAGGGGTGGGGTTTCAGATGCTGGGAGCTGGGCTTCCACAAGTGGGTGCAGCTTAGGGTTCTTAATAGCTGGGGTGATGAAGGGGATCGAGGGGTAAGGTTTTGGAGTACTAGGGGGGTGAGGCCAGGATAACAGGGGCAGGGCTTAGGGTTCCTAATAGCTCAGGGGTGGGCAAAATATGGCCTGCAAGTCAGATCTGGCCCACAAGGCCATTCTATCTGGCACATGGAAAGCCTACAAAATTTAGAAAATATTTATCTGTTCCTGTCAAAGACTACAGGAGCCAGGGGCAGAAGGACCCAGGAGGAGCTGGCTGCAGGACACAGGAGCCCAGCCCTGCCCATTCCACCCCAGCCATTTTCCTGCTTCCTGCCCCCACCCTGCTCCACCACCAGCTGGTGACTCCCAGCTGCATGGCTGGACCCAGAAGCATGGGGCCTCGCCCATATGGGGGGCAGAGAGGGGTTTCTGTACAGGCAGGGGCAGAGAGTGTGACTGAGTGCATGCTTGTGTGTGCAGGCAGGGGCAACGTGCATGTGTGTGTGCGTGCCTGTGTGCATGCACAGGCAGGGGCAGCATGTGTGAGCATGTGTTTGTGCGTGCATGTGGGCAAGGGCATCATTTGTGTGTGTGCATGTGCACATGTGGGCAGGGGCAGCGTGTGCGTGGGTAGGGGCAGCGTGTGTGTGTGTGTGTGTGTGTGTGCACGCGCGCGCGCATTTCCAGACAGGGGCAGTGTGTGTGTAAGTGACAGCATGTCCAGACAGCGTGCATGTGTGTCAGCAGGGGCAGCACATGTGAGCACCAGCATGTGTGTTGGCAGGGGCAGCATGTGTCTGTTTGTAGTGCAAGTCCTACAAGCACACCCCACCATACACATGCACCCATACCCCTGCCTTGCACTGCCATACATGAACACACCCACACCCCCTCCCACACCCCAGCCACCCAACCTCCCACAAACCCCATACCCACCCACACCCCACATATCCACACGCACCCACATGCTCCCTCAACGTAACACCTACAGCCCCCCACAATAAACAAGTGTAAGACTTAATTTTAAGCTATTGTGCGATCACATCTATGTGCACTACAGAGACCCATGTAAACCAGGCCAAAAGTAGTTTTTGAAATCAAATTAATGAATGTTTTCAATGTGTGCTTTTTAGAATATAATTTAGTATTTTTCTGGTTCTGAGATGGCAAAACCCCTTACTGAACAGAGTACTTCTGGTAGCAAAGGTGAGGGGGTACGAGGTGGGACATTCAGTCCCAAGATGGTGACCAGGGGCAGGACATGTCCAGGGGCAGGGCTACCCATGTGGCCCTCCATAGCTTGCCAGGTTTCAGTAAGTGGCCCTCTGCCTGAAATAATTGCCTGACCCCACTGTACCTGGTACTTGATGATGAAGGGCATCTAGGAGTGGGGTTTGGGGTCACTGGGTGGGGGCCTGGAGGAGGGGGCGGGGCTTAAGGTCCTGAAGGTGGTACTTGGTGATGATGAAGGTGATCTAGGGGTGAGGCTTAGTATCCGTCTGCCTGGTACTTGGTGATGATGAAGAACCTAGGGGTGGGGTTTTGTGGCCCCTGCATACAGGGGGTGGAGCTTATGGTCCTAAAGCTGATACTTGGTGCTGATGAAGAGGGTGTGGGGGGCAGGGCGGGGCATGCCCCCCCTTACCTGGTACTTGTTGGTGGAGTTGAAGGGGATCTCGGCCACCTTCTTGTTCCGCTCCCGCATGAGTTTCACGGAGCCAGACGACAGCTCAATGCACTTGAGCAGTGCCGACTCCGACGCATCTCCGGCCACGTCCCGCTGCGGGGGGCGAGGGTCAGAGCAGGGGCCGGCACCCCCAAGGCCCCCCCCCAACTCTGCCCCCAGGACACCCTCCCGAAGCCCCCCATCCCTCCTGCACTCCCAGCCCACCTCTGGTCCCCACCCCACTCCCCATGGTTCCCAGCCCCCACCTTGAGGATGGGCACGTTGTCCTGCCCCCCCTTGAAGACGGCGCGGTTGCAGAGTCCCGCGATGTGCGACAGAGCCACCCACGTGGCCGAGCTCTTGTCGAAGGCCGTGCCTGGGAGGGGCGAATGGCGGGGTCAGGGAGCCCCCAAAGCCCCTAGCCCCGCCCCCAGGGCCCCTCCCAGCTTCTGCGTCCCCCGGGAAGCCCCCTCCTGCCTGCCTCCGCCCCGACGCTCCCAAGCCCCGCCCCCGAGTGCCAGCCTCCGCCCCCGAGTCCATACCCCTCTCCCTTCCGCAGGCCCCGCCCCCAGAGCCGCCCGCCGCCCGCGCCCGGCTGACCGGACTGGTCCTCGGTGGTGTCGGCCTCGTGGATCTGGTTGTCGAACCACATGTGGGCCACGGTCATGCGGTTCTGCGTGAGGGTGCCGGTCTTGTCGGAGCAGATGGTGGAGGTGGAGCCGAGCGTCTCCACCGCCTCCAGGTTCTTCACCAGGCAGTTCTTGCGCGCCATGCGCTTTGCCGTCAGCGTCAGGCACACCTGGGGGCGGCCGGCGTCACGGGTGCCCGGCCCCTGCGGCCCGTAGTCGCTAGCCCCGCCCCTAGGCCCCCGGCGCCCCCAGCCCGCTCCCCCCCCCGCCCCGCGGTGGTCTCTAGAGCCCCCCCCCACATCCCAGTGCCCCCCTGGGGCGTCTCTGCCTCCCCCTGGGCCCCCCGGCGGTCCCTAGACCCCTCCTTATCCCCCCCCAGCGAAACCTGGTTGCTTCTGCTTCCTCCCCAGCACCCCTGAGGGCCCCTAGGCCCCTTCCCAGCCGCCCTTGGCGGTCTGTGCCCCCTCGCTTTCCCCCCAGGACCCCCTAGGGCCCCTGTCCAGGGGGTCTCTACCCCCGCGCCCCTCTGTCCCTGCCGCCCCGGCCGGGCGCTCACGGTGACGGTGGCCAGCAGCCCCTCGGGCACGTTGGCGACGATGATGCCGATGAGGAAGATGACGGCCTCGAGCCAGGTGTAGCCCAGAATGAGCGAGAGCACGAAGAAGGAGACGCCGAGGAAGACGGCGACGCCGGTGATGAGCTGGATGAAGTGCTCGATCTCTACTGCGATCGGGGTCTTGCCCACCTCCAGCCCCGAGGCCAGCGTGGCGATGCGGCCCATCACCGTGCGGTCGCCCGTGGCGATCACCACGCCCCGGGCCGTGCCTGCGGCGGTGGGCGGGGGTCAGGGCGGCCCCGCCGCCGCAGCCCTCCCTCCTGACCCGCACCCCCGCCTCCCCACCCTGGCGGGGCCCCCCGCCGCCGCGCCGCCCCCGCACTCACCCTCCACGCAGTTAGTGGAGAAGAAGGTGATGTTGCGGGTCTCCAGCGGGTTGTCGTGGGTGCAGTCGGGGGAGCGGGTCTGCGGCTCGGATTCGCCCGTCAGCGACGAGTTATCCACCTGGGGGGGGCGGGGTTGGCTCCAAGCGTGGGACCGGCCGCGGGGCGGGGAACTGGTGTCCCCGAGGGGTCTGGGGGGCTCACCTTGCAGCCATGGGCCGAGATGATGCGCAGATCGGCGGGGACCCGGTCTCCGCCCTTGACCTCCACGAGGTCTCCGACGACCACCTCCTCCGCGTTCAGCTGCATCTTCTCGCCCTCGCGGATCACCAGGGCTTGCTGGGGGGGGGGGCACGGCCGAGTCAGGGACCCTCGGGCAGGACCCCCCAGCCCTGCCGGCGCCCTCCCGCCCCCGCCTCGCAGCCCCTGTTCCGTCCCTCCCCGGACCTGGGGCACCATGTTCTTGAAGGACTCCATGATTTTGGAGCTTTTGGCCTCTTGATAGTAGGAGAAGCAGCCGGTGATGATGACCACGGCGGCCAGCACGATGCCGAGATACAGCTGGTGGGGGAGGGGGAGCTGAGCGTTACTCCCCCAGCCCCTCCGGAAGGGCCCCCACCCGCCCGCTCCGACACGTCCCGCTGGGCCCGGCCCCCAGGCCCACTGAGCGCCTCTCCCCTCAGGCCCCGCCCCCTTCGCCCGGCCCCGCCCCCAGGCCGGGGCTCACGTTGTCGTTGGAGGGCTCGTCCTCCGTGCCGGCCAGGATGCCGTAGGCCAGGAAGCAGAGGATGGCGCCGATCCAGAGCAGGATGGAGAAGCCACCGAAGAGCTGGCGGCAGAACTTGACCCACTCGGGGGTCGTGGGCGGCGGCGTGAGCGCGTTGGGGCCGTCGCGCGCCAGGATCTCCGCGGCTTTGCTGTGGGTCAGGCCCTGGGGGGGCGGGGGCGTTACCCCAAGCCGGCCAGGCGGCCCGCAGGCGGGCGGGACCCCGCAGGGGAGCGGGGCTGGGGCGGTCGGGCCCCCTCACCTGCACGCAGTCCGTGTTGTACTTCCGGCAGACCTCCTCGATGGACATCTTGTGCTCGGTCTAGGGGCGGGGGGCAGTGAGACCCCGCCTCAGCCCCCCGAGTCGGGCACCGCCCCCTCGGCCTCCCCTGTCCCCTCCAGGTCCCAGCATGAAGCCCCCACCCCGCCCCCACGCGCGACCGCTCCCCCGGGGTTCCTGCTCCCACTCACCATGGCCACCTCCTTCTTGAGGTCATCGAGGTCGCGGGCCTTGGCGCCCTTGGAGCCCTTCTGGGGCGAGTCCTTCTCATTGCCCTTGTCCTGCGTGGTAGCCACGCGGTAGCTGTCAGAGCGGCCGTACTGCGTGGGGGGGTGCGAGGGGGGTGCGGACACACGTGGGGGCGCGTTAGCGCGGGGGGTGGGGCGACGGCGCCCCATGCCGGCCTGCGGTGACACCCCACCCACACCCACGCGTGACCTCATCCTCCACGCCCCCTGCTGGAGGACAGACCCCACTCGCGACTGATGTGCGGGGCCTCCAAGGGACTGGAGTTCAACCTCAGGACCCCACGAGTAGGTAATGGCTCTTACAAGGGCTGGGGTTGGACTCCAGGACCCCCGCGTGTGATTTATGGGTCTTCCAATGGGCGGGGGTCCGACCCAGCATCCCCCGCGCGACACTAAGAGGTCCTCCAAGGGGCCGAGGTCCAACACCAGGAGCCCCACGCGTAACTAATGGGTTCACAGGTGGGTGGGATCCAACCCCAGGGCCCCCACGAGTGTTTAATAAGTCTTCCAAGAGGCTGGGTTCTGACTGCAGCACCCCGCCCACGCATGACAACTGTATCCCCACCTCTTTCCCTGCCAGCCCCATCCTCCATTCCCAGCCCCCACTCATGACAGAACTGGTGTTCCCCCCTCTTTGCCTAGTGACCCCCAGATCCTCCATAATCACCTTCAGCCCCCCACGCATGACAGCCCCCCTAACCCTCCGGCCCTCCCATGCGGGGTAGACGTGAGGGTCTCCCCAGCACCCCTGAACCCACATAAGTGGCCCCACGCGCGACTCACGTGGTTCTTCCCCTCCCTCCTCCCCACGTAAGAAGCCCCCCCTCCCCCTCCATGGGATTGTCGGATCAGCTGCTCCAGTTAATCCGGCTCCAGACGGGCTGGGGGGAAGGGGTGACGGGTGTGGATGTAAGGAGGAAGGGGGCATCCCTAATAGACCCCGCACCCCGCAGACACGCGTGGGGGGCGACCTCTTTATGGGATCAAAAAGGGGTGAATCTAGGGGGGGCTAACCCCCGGCAGACCTGGCTTGCCGCCAGCACTGCGGACAGCTCTAGGTCCCGCCTCCTCGCATGACCCCCCCACGCGTGTCCTTAAAGCCCCCCGGCATTTAATACCCCCTCTGGGGGGGGCAATGCAATGCCCCCTAATAGAGGACACACGTCACGTGGCACGGGGGGGTCGGAGAATCAGCACGCAGCTTCCCCCCCGCCCCCCCACGTGTGACGTAGCCCCGCCGCTGGCACGTGACCAGATTCCCGCCGGGGGGGGGGGCGGGAAAGCGGAGGAAGGGTCCGTCTGTCTCCTTCTCGGCAAGGTGACACCAGCCCGGCTCTGCCCCTCGCAACCTCCCCCTCTACGCGGGGAGATCACGCGTGGGAGGGACTGCCAGAACCCCCCGCCAGGACCTCGGGAGACCCCAAATTGCCACAGACCCCTCTTCCCCAAAAGAGTGACTAGCAGAAGGGAAAGCCCGGAGATGCGGGGGGACATGCGTTGGGGAGCAGAATCACGCGTGAAAGGAATCATGCAAGGGGGCAGAAACAGCTATGGGGGGCTCAGGGGGGAGGGTTGGGAGCCAATGTGATCTTCCCCCCAGGATTCACATCGGGGGCTCTCGTGGGTTGTCACGCTTGGGGGACCCCCATACTACCTCCCCGGGGCTCCCCGCGGGGTTTGGGACCCCAGTGGTGGGGATCGGGAGACGCGCTCCTTCACAGAGACCCCCCACTCCCCGGACACGCGTGGGCCCCGGACCTACCCCCATGGTGTCCGGCGGGCCCGGGGCAGAGCACGGACGAAGCGCAGCCGTGGCCGAACCGCGTCGCGGACTGAGCCCCCCACTCGCCGGCCGCCGCCTGTCTGCGCTGCGCCGGCCAATCAGCGCCGCCGGCCACGCCCCCTCCCCGCCCGGGCCCCGCCCCCGGTATTGCGGATACCCCCCCCTCCAGCCGCAAACCTGGGACCCCCGCCCCCCACTGCAGCCCCCACCAGTTGCCCCGGGGGGGCTGATTTGGGGGCAGGACAATCCGCAGACCCTCCCCACGCAAGTGGATGCAGGTGGGCGTAGCGGGGGGGGAAGGGACGGGTGCAATCCGCCGATTTTGGAGAGGGGAGGGCTGCCGTCAGTAGGGGTCAGAGTGAACTTTCCCCCCACGCCACGCAGGGGTGGTAAGGGAGGAGAGGGGGTAACTAGATTGGCTAATGAGGGCCGGGGTGTGGGGGACTGACCCCTCTGGGGTGTGTAGCTGAGTCCCGCCCCCCCAACACGCAGCTGGTGCCCCTCGCTCCCGCCCTGCAGCCCCCGCACAGCCCAACTGGTGCCCGCCGCTTCCGACGGCAGCCCCTGCCCATAGCCCAGCTGGTGCCCCTCGTTCCCGCCCCGCAGCGCCCCGCAACTGGTGCCCCTCACTCCCCACCAGCAGCCCGCTACCCCCCCACAAAAGGGTTTCCCGCTGGCCGCATCCCAGCGTCACTGCAGCATCCCTCTAGCCCATCGCCATGGCAACGCGGCTGCCTGGAGACGGGGAGGTGGGAGGGGCGGCGCTGGCATGGCAACGGCGCGGGGAGGACCGAATTCCTGGGCTGCGTGGGGGGCGACAGGGTGCGAGGAACCCCCCCGAGATCTGCCCGGGGGGTCCCACAAGCCTGGGGGGAGACACCCCCAACCCCCCCAGTACACGGGACAAGAGACTGCGACGCGGCAGGGAGAGGGTTAAGCCGCGCACCCGGCATCGACATGGATGCCGCTGCCGCAGCCCAAACCCGCAGCCCGCCGCCCCGCCCGCGGTGCTGAAGGGACAGCTCCGCCGGGCCCGGGCACCGCCCCCCGGCTGGGGGCGTGTCTGAGGCCTGGGAAACTCGCGGCATCGGCCGGGACCAGACTCCCGCCGCAAGCCCGTGCCCGCGTGGGGGGGGCTGCCCTGCAAACCGCCCCGGGCCAGCTCCGGGGCTGCGCGTCCTCGTCACCTTGGGCTGCCCTTGTCCCCGGGGCGACTGAGACCCCCGGGTGCCCCCGCCCCCACTCTTCCCGCAGCAGCCCCGGAGCGGGGGAGGGGGCGCAGCCAGGGCTGCGGCCGCGAGTGAGCGGGGCTCGGAAGAGCCTCCACGTCGGGAGTGGGGGCTCCAGCAGGGCTGGGGGAGGGGACGTGGGGGGCGACCCTCAGCCTTTTCCTTCCAGCGCCCGGGGGTGACGACACGTCTGGTTTCACAGCAGCTGTCTCGAGCCAATGGGGCACGAGGCAGGACCCCCCCCACCTTAACATGGCTTGGCGGGGATCCCCCAGCCTGGCTTTTGCTGCGGGCGGGGGAGCGCAGGGCCGCAGCCCCCGCGAGAAGGGAGGAGCCCCGGGCCAGGGAGCAGGGCCGCGGCCGTCTGCAGGGAGGGGGGGGGCTCCTGCCCCCCCTCGCACGCCCGCGGCAATTTACATCTAAGTTGCATAACAGGCAGGGCCAACAAACGGGGGCGGCTTTCTCCCCCTTGCCCCCCATTAGCACTCCCCACTGAGCCCCAAGTCTCCGCCGGCTCCGGGACTCGAACCCCAGGCCCGCGTCTCGTGGGAGAGTCCTCGGCCCCCAAACAGCAGCAGCCGGGGAGCTCCGGCCCAGCAGCCCTGGGGGCAAGTCGGGAGGGAGGGGCTGTGGGTCGGGGGGAGGGGCACCAGTTGGGCTGGGGTCTCTGGGTGCTTAGGTAAAAGTCTCCGCTTCGCTCTTTATTGGGGGGGGGCAGTACTTTTTCCCCCTCTGACAAAAAAAAAAAGAACACAAAGCCCTAAAAGGGGCGGGCCCCACACCCTCCCCCACGCGTGTCCACGCCCCTCATCCCCCCCCCCCGCGGCCTCCTCCTTGCCCCACCCCCGGGGCGGCCCCGCCCTCCGGGCCGCAGGTGGGGGGGGTCGCACGTGGGATTGGTCCATGAGGCACAGCGGTGCATGGGCGGGACCTGGGGGCAGGGGGCGTGTCCTGGGTGCCAGGGGTGGGGTCAGTCCGGGGGAGGTGGGGCATCATCGGCCCCCCCACGCACAGGCAGGGGCGGTGGGGCCCGCAGCGCCTGGATGCGGCGACACTCGTGGCAGATCCGCACATGGGCACAGGGGGGGGCGGGGCCTGGCTCCGATGCCTGGGTCCCGCTGCCTGGGTACAGCTTCCCGTTGCTGAGGCGGGCATCACGGGGGGGCCGGGGGCCGCCGCGCGTGGGCGTGGATGCAGGCGGCACAGGCGTGCGGCGGGGACGGCGCCGGGCACGGGCCCGTGGTGGCTTCCGGCAGGACACAGCGCCACGCAGCTCCCGCAGCATCTCCTGGCACAGCGAGACCTGCAGGTGGCACATGGGGGTCAGCCTGGACACACGGGTCCCCGGACGGGGCCCACCGCCCCAGGGGTGAATGCCTGGGATCCCCAAGAGAATGCCCCCACCTGGCCGGACACCTGGGTCCCCTAGGATCCCAGCCCCGGATGCCTGGGTACCCCAGGAGAACCCCCTGCCCTGGCCCAGATGTCCAGCAGAGGTACAGCAAGGAACTGAGGCACCTGGGTTTTCCAAAAGACCCCCCAACCTTGCCAAGGTGCCTGGGGCCCTTGCTGTGCCCCACCTGGGTCCCCTCAAAGGACCCCCCCTCCCAGTCTGGGACACCTGGGTTCCCCAGGAGAACACCCCGCCCACTCGCTTCACCCTCCCAGGCGCCTGGGTTGCTTTGAAGGCCCCTTCCCCCAATCAAGGCCCGGATGTCTGCGCTCCCCGAGAGAACCCTCCCTCCCACCAACCTATCCTGGACACCTCAGTCCCATATGCTGTCTGTCCCCCGTGCTGCCACCGGCCTCTGGACACCTGGGGCCCCTGCTCCCCCGGTCTGGATCCCACGCACCTCCTGGGTCTCGGCGGAGCGGCGTGTGGCCCACACAAACTCCATGACAGCTACGAAGACGGCAATGAGGAGGCCGCAGACAAGCACCACGAAGATGCCCCCGATGTTCTCCATGCCCAGGCCTGGGGAGAGGTGGGGGGAGGAAGGGCAGCCTCGGACACATGGGTTTTCCCAGCCCTGACCCTCCCCTTGCTCCCAACCCAGCACCAAGCCCTCATCCCCAAACGCCTGGGTCCACTGCCCCCGTGACCGCTCTCCTGGGACACCTGGGTCCCTTCCCAGACCCCTCCCTGGAGACCTGGGTCCCCCCACCTGCCCAGTACACCTGGGTCCCTACCCTTGGCATGGTGGTCCTCCTCCTTGGGGCAGTGGCTGCCCTCCCACCACTTGCGCTTGAGGATCTCGAGCCGGTTGTTCTCCTGCAGCTGCAGGATGGCCAGTGTGATCTCATCTCGGAATGGCGATCCTAAGGGTCAGGGGCCGCAGTCAGAGGGCTCAGGCAGGGTTCCAGGTTGCCAGGCCCCGTGATGAGCCACGTGCTGGAAGCTGGCCCCACCCCCTTTGCCTTAGTCCCACCCCTTCTGCTATAGTCCTGCTCCCTACTGGCTTCATCCCACCCTTCCCAGCCACACCCTCCAGCTGAAACTCCACCCTCTCCCAGGCCAAACCCCACCTCTTTCCTCCATCCCAGGCACACCCTACCCCACCCAAGCCCCGCCCCTCCCAGCCACACCCTTGCCCCCAGCAGGCTGAGCCCTGCCCCCAGGCCCCGGGGCCTACCGAGGGGCATGCCGATGCCGTAGCCCTTGGTGTCGAGCAGGCCGCCGACCTGCGTGAGGTTGCAGTTGCGGCGCCGGTGGTACTCGTTCATGGTGGACTCGAGCAGGAAGGCATAGCGGGAGCTGAGCACCCGGGCCACCCCCTCCTCCGTGCTCTTCACGAACACGCTCGGCTGCTTGGACTGCATGTAGTTCCACATGCGCTGGTAGGTCTGGTACCGTGAGTTCTGCGGGGACGCAACGCAGCTCAGCCAGGGGCGGGAGGGAGGGGCACCAGGAAGGGGTGGAGGGGGCTGTGGAGCAGGAGTGTGGGGCACCGATATAGAGAGGAGTGGGCTGCAGGGTGGGAGTGAGGGGCACCAATGGGAGGGGAGGAGCTACGGGTCAGGATTGAGAGGCACCAGCAGGGCTGGAGCGGGGGGAGACATCCTGCCCCCTACATCTGATGGATTCCCCCTCCTCGGTTGTCTGGCAACTGCTGTCATGACAACAGGTTGCTGGAGCAACTGGATAGACAAAAGGGCCTGGAATAGCCTGGAGAATGGTCCTGCCCCCGCCCCCATTGCCATGGGCAACCTGATCTCCCCAGGCCCAGTGCATTCTGGGAAACAGGGGATGTCCCCTCTTGCTGCCCTTTCCCTTCCACCAGAAATGGTGTTGGCTGGGGGGCCAGGGCATAGAGACCACTCAGAGGTTGGGTTGTTTCCAGGGAAATGGGATGGCTGCCCCAGTGCATTGTGGGCACTGGGCCCCACAACCCCTGGGGTTTCAAATGGGGACCTCAGAAGAGGCAGGGGTCACTGGGTTGGGTGGAGGTGAGGTGGGCTGAGGTGTGTTGGGTGGAGGTGAGTCAGTCTGTATTGCGTTGGGTGGAGGTGAGTTGAGTTGGGTTGGGTTGAATTGAGGTGGCTTGGGTGGAGTAAGCTGAGGCGAGCTGAGCTGAGCTGAGATGGCTCAGGCTGAGGTGGCTTGGGTGAAGGTAAGTTGGGGTGAGTTGGGTTTAGATGAGGTAGACTGGATGGAGGTGGGTCAGGTTGAGAGAAGTTGAGTGATCTGGGTTGAATTGAGATGAGCTGACGTGGGTTGGGTTGAGGTGCATCAGTTTGTATTGGGTTGAAGTGGGTCAGGTTGAGGTGAGTTGGGTTGTGTTGTGTTGAGGTAAGTTGAGGTGCACTGGGTTGTGTTCAGGTGGGTTGAGGTGAGTTGTTGGTGGAAGCTCACGGGGGGGGGGCGGTACTCTCCTCTGCGAGGTCACGCCAGGGCCAAGGCCAAGACAGGGTTGAGTAGTGACCAATAGTGCAGGCCCGGGTGGGTCACAGTGCTGGCTCAGCTGGTTGAGTTGGGTGGCACTGGGCTGTATTGGGCCAGGGTAGGGCCCCACACGGCAGGTCAGAGTGGAGCTGGCAGGGGTGGTCTATTGGGTTGGGTTTAGATGAGTTCAGCTGGTTTGGACTGGGCTAAACTGGGTGGGGGGCCTCACCTGAAAGGTCATGGTGGAACTGGTATGGGTGATCTACTGGGTTAAGCTGAGTTGGGTTGGGTTGAATTGAACTGGTTGGGACTGGTTTGGACTCTGCCAGACTGGGGGGCTCACCTGGAAGAAGGTCATGGTGGAGCCGGCATGGATGGTGCCATATTCGATGTTGGTCTGGTCGGCCAGGTCGTCAGCCGACTCCACGGGCACCTCCATGCGCTGCACCGTGAGGAAGGCGGCCAGGTTGGCCGTGTAGGACGAGATGATGATAAGCGTGAAGGCCCACCTGTGGGACATGCCCGGCGTGCGTCAGGGGCGGGCCCAGATGCCCAGCGCACAACCAGGCTTGCCCAGGGCTGCGTCACAGAGGTGGGGCTGACATGCGTGTGCCTCCTACCCCCAGGCTGCCTGGAACCCACCCGCACTGAGCTGCCATCTTGGAAGAAGGCATTCTCCCCCAAACCCCCACTCCCTGAGGCACCATCTTAGAAGGACCCATGCTTCAGCTACCATCTTGGAAAGCACCGCCCCCCGTTTGCCATCTTGGAACAAACTCTGTCACCGCCTAAGCTGCCATCTTGGAGGAACCCCCAAGCTGCCATCTTGAAAGGGGTTCTTGTTCCCTCCTAAGCGGCCATCTTGGAAAAGGCTTTGCACAACCCACCCCCCCATCCCCAAGCCACCATCGTGTAAAGCCCGGCCCCTGCACCACCATGTTGCAAGTGCTCACCAGACCCCACTGACGCATCGCGTGGACAGGGCACGGGGCATGATCTCTGAGCCCTGCTGCATGAAGCCGCCCACAGGGAACCAGAGGCTGTTGCCCAGCGTGTACTGGTTCTCCAGCACGTGCGGTCGCTCCCGCAGGCAGGGGTGAGGGTTGTACCACTCATACGGACTCAGCCTGCAGGGGGCAGGGGGCAGACCCACGATGCCTTATGCCCTGGACCCTCCCCTCCCTTTCCCCCACTGCCCCCCAGGAACCCAGTACCCCTCCCATGATGCCTTGTGTCCAGCCCCCAGATCCTTTCCCCCTGCCCCCACTCATTGGGGTCTTACCTGGCGGCGAGGAAGAGGACGCAGCTGACAGCCAGGTAGGCCAGGAGCATGAAGAGCCAGACAGCCGGGGAGAAGGGGTCCAGGAAGGAGAAGTACCCCGGCTTGCGGCCCTGGGGTCAAGGGTCACCGGGCTGGAGCGTGAGCAACTTCCAGACCTCCTGAGCCCAGCCCAGAGCCCCCAGTCCAGCCTGGACCCCCACAAACCAAAACCCCCCAAATCTACCCTGGACCCTCTAAGCCATGATCCCCAAAATCCAGCCTGGATCACACAGGTCCAGTGCCCTCAAATTCAGCATGGATCCCCCATACCTAGAACCTCAGATCCAACCTTGACCCCCCAAACTAGAACCCCAAATCCAGCCTGGACCCCCAAACCCAGGAACCCCAAATCCAGCTCCCATGAGACTAGAACCCCCAAATGCAGCTGGGACCAGAAACCTAGAACCCCAGGACTAGCCCCCAGACTGCACCTAGACCCCAAACCCCAGCACCCCCACATCCAGCCCAGCCCCCAAACTTAGACCCCAAAATCCAGCCCCAACCCACACCTGAACCCCCAGACAAGCCCCCAAGCTCTGTCCACCCCCCTCCCGGCCCCATACCAGGTGCACGCGGTAGAGGATGCTGATGCCGAGGGTCATGAAGGGCTTGGAGAAGTCGATGACCTTCTCGCGCTCGGCCGTGATGGTGAAGGCTGCCACCGCCAGGTCAGCTTTCTGCAGGGGGCGGGGTCAGCGCAGCCCGGGGCTCAGCCCCATGTATCCCCATTGGCTCTGCCCACATCTACCCCCCCAATAGCTCCACCCACCTCCACCAGTGCCCCCTGCTGGCCCTGGCCCCATGTGTCCCTACTGGCTCTGCCCACCCACTAATAAGCTCTGCCCACTCCAGGGTGCCTCCTACTGGCCCCACCCACCCCTACCATCCCTTACTAGCTCCACCCCCTCCAGTACCACCTCCTAGTGTCTGTCTACTGGTTCTCCCCACTCCTACCAACCCTCACTGGCTCTACCCATCCTGAACTCCTTATATGGGCCTGTCCATTCCCCAGAGCCCCTGGTGGCCCCGCCTACTCCTACTAGCTCTGCTCATCTAGTGCCCCCTACTGGCTCTGCCCACTCCGACCAGCCCCCACTGGCTTTATGCACCCTGTACTACTTATATAGGACTCACACCCAGCAGCCGTAGTGGCCCCACCCACCCTACTAGCTCCGCCCACCCCTACCACCCCCCCACCGGCTCCACCCACTCCTACCACCCTGTGCTCCTATGGGGTCTACCCAGCTGGCCCCACCCACCCCTACCACTTTCTACTAGCTCCGCCCTCCCCTACTGTTCCACATACTCCTAGCACCTCCTATTGGCTCCACCCAGCCTGTGCTCCTTATATGGTCCCCCCCACACTGCCCCCCCACTCTATGAGCTCTGCCCATCCCCCAGTGTCCTCTACTGGCCCACTGCACCCCCAGCTCTGCCCACTCCTACCACCCCCATTGGCTCCACCCACCCTGTTAACTCCTTAGATGGGGCTCATCCCCCCTCCCAGCGCCCCCCACTGGCCCCACCACCGCATGGGCGGCCTACCCGGTTGATGAGCTCGCCCACCATGCCGGTCCAGGAGCCGTTGGGCTCGGGGGCGCCATAGAGCCCGTCCTCCACCAGGCGGATGTGGAAGCGGAACTTGAGGATGTCGGCGAGCTCACGCAGCATGTCCACGCAGAAGCCCTCGTATTCAGCGCCCGTGCCCGCCCGCCGCATCACGTACGGGTTCTCCTGCCGGCAGGGGGTGGCAGTGAGCTTCCTCCTGAGAGGACCAAGGGGCTGCGATCTTCCCCCCAGTGATGCCCTGAGCTTCCTTTGAACAGTGTCCTGGAGTTGTAAACTTCTCTCCAGTGGTGCCCTGGGTTTGCAAGCTTCTTCACCAATGGTGCCCTGAGGCTGTGAGCTTCTCCCTGACAGTGCCCTGAGGCTATGAGCTTCCTCCAAACAGTGCTCTGGGGTTGTCAACTTACCCCCCCAAAAGTGCCCTGGGGTTGCAAGTTTCCCCCAGCCGTGCCCTGGGATTGTGACCTTCCTCCTAGCAGTTCCCTGAAGCTGTGAGCTTCCCCGCAGTGGTGTCTTGGGGTTGTGAACTTTCCACTAACAGTGCCCCAGAGCTGTGAGCTTCCTCACAACAGTGCACTGAGGCTGTGAGCTTCCCCCCCGATGGTACTCTGGGACTGCAAGCTTCAACCCAACGATGCCCTGAGGCTGTGAGCTTCCCTCCAACGCTGCCCTGAGGTAGCAAGCTTTCTCCTAACAATGCCCTGAGGCTGTAAGCTTCCCACCAACAGTACCCCAAGGCTGTGAACTTGCCCCCTGCCCTGCCCAACCCCCCCCACCAGGCTCACCAGGATGGTGGTGACAACAAGGGTCTTGTTAGCCAGGGTGTCAGGGGCGTCCAGGGCCAGCGAGGTGGCGTTCATGGCCAGCGTTCGGTTCGAGTACCACACGCCCACCTGTGGGGAGGGGGACACAGGCTGTGAGGGGGCCTGGGGGCCCCCAGGCATGCTTTCAGGGATCCAGGGAAGCCTGGGGAGGTTCAGGGGTCCCTGGGGGGGCGGTCCTCACCTCGCGGTGCCCATCAGGTGCCTTCTCCAGCACACGCAGAGTGTAGTTGGTGCGCTGCCCCTTGCTGTTGAACTCCACGCGCCCTGTCAGCCCGTCGTACTCTACCTGGCCGGGGGGGGGGGGCGGGGCACGGGTAGGAACAGCCGGGAGGGAGGAACAAGGGAGGGGAACACTGTGAGAACAGCCCCCAGGGGTGTGTGGGGGGAACCATTTATGAGGCTTTGGCTGGGTTGGGGGGTGGGGCCTGGCAGAAGGGGCAGGGCCTGGATGGATGGGGTGGGATTTATAGGCTGGGGACTGGCTTGCTGGGGGTGGGGCCTTGGCAGATGTAGGTGGAGCTTATTCAGAGAGGCAGAACATTGGGGGTGGGGATGGGAGACTGGGGGCAGGGCCTGGATGGCTATGGGCGGGGTTTAGACTGGGGGTGTGATCTGTGTATTGGAGGTGGACCTGGATAGCTGAGGGCTGGGATTAGAGCCTGGGGGCGGGGCATCGAGGCTGGGGTTATGGCAGGGGCAGGCAATTGTCTTGGGCAGAGGGCCACTTACTGAGTTTTGGCAAGCCATCAAGGGCCGCATGACAGGCAGCCAGAAGCAGACTAATATTAGTTTTCTAAATTTTTTAGGGGCCCGCAGGCTGGATAGAATGGCTTGGAGGGCGACATCCAGCCCCCAGGCTGCATTTTGCCCACCCCTGGGTTATGGTCTGTGTCCTGGAAGAGCAGCCTGGGTTGCTATGGGGGTGGGGTCTAATACACTTTGGGTGGGGTTTGGGTGCCAGGGTGGGGCCTTTCATGATATGGGCAGGGCTTAAAGATTGCGGCCTGGGCTTGGGTGCCTGGGGGCAGGGCTTAGAATCTGAGGCCCTGGTCTTCATGCTAGCAGCGGGACCTGGATTGCTGTAGGTGGGGCTCCAGGGCTTGGGAGAGTTCTAGAGCACAGTGGGTGGCATTTGGGTGCTGGGGGCAGGGCCTAGATGGCGGGGGGTGGGGCAGGGAGGCGAGGGCAGGACTCACCATGCGGAGGTAGTTCATGAGGCTGGTGCCGTGCTGCCAGATACTGGCGGAGGCACAGGCAAGTTGGCGCACACCGATCTCCTGGCTGCGGTTCAGCTCCCGCACGGCGCCCACCACCACGTGCACTGCGTCGAACATCAGTGCCGCCGAGAGCTGCGGGGGCAGCTGTGAGCTTCCCCCAGCAGTGCCCCAGGCCTACGAGCTGCACCCCAGCAGCGCTCCGGGGCTGTGAGCTACCCCCAACAGTGCCCTGGGCAGGGGTGATGTGCAGGGGGTGCACGAGGCAGTGTACTCCCTGCAAAAAGGCGCTGCTGGCTCCGCCAGCCACGTCTGCAGGTGGTCTGCAACCCCTACTGGCCACCGCCGACAGCGGCTGCACGTGTCGCCGACCCTTGGTTGGCACTTGCCACCCTGTGTTCCCCCCCCACTGACAGCACCAGGGGCATCTGCAGGAGCTCCCGCTTTCTGCCACCACCATCGCTGCACTCCTGGCACTGCCGTGCCCCCCCAGCTGCTGGGGGCACGAGTCATTCATGGCCCCGGGGCTGTGAGCTACCCCCCAGCAGTGCCCCGGGGCTACGAGGTTCCCCCCCAAGAATTCCCTGGTGCTTGAGCTTCCCCCCCACAGTGCCCTGAGGCTCTGAGCTTCCCCCCAGCAGCGCCCTGGGGTCTCACCGCAGGGCCAGGGTAGGGGCTGAGCTCGCAGTTCTCACGCCAGGACATGTTGAGGCTGCGGACGAACTCCAGGTAGAAGGGGTGGCTGGTGTTGAACATGGAGAAGCCCAAGACATTGGAGGTTTCATCCACGATGCCATCCAGGTGGAGCGTGGGGAAGTCCTGGGGGAGGCACAGCATGGGGAGGGGCGTCAGGGGGCTGCAGGTCGGGAGTGAGGGGCACCGGCTGAGCTGGGCTGTCCCCCGCCCCACAACCACAGGCCTTACCATGGTGGTCAGGATGTACTTGTAGAAGGCCGATGTCATGCCGAGCTCCGACGCCTGGGAGAGAATGGGGGGGTGGGGTTCAGAACTCATGCGGTGAGCTTCTCCCCAGTAGTGTCCCCAGCCTCCCCAACTATTGTGAGCTTCCCTCCTGAAGTGCCCCCAGCCAAGACCTCCTTCAGTGCAGTAAGTTTTCCCCCCCCAACAGCATCCTAGGGGCTGTGAGCTTCCCCCATACTGCTTTGGTCCCGGAGGTGACCCCTCCGCCATGCTGCCAGCCAGGACATCCCAGTGCTACAAGTTTCCCTCCAACAGTGCCTCCAGCCAGGAACTCCCCCCCGCTGCAGCACTGTGAGCTTCCTCCAGTAGTGCCCTGGTCCCAAAGTTTGCAAGCTTCCCCCAGCAGTGCCCTGGTCCTGGAGATTGCAAGCTTCCCCAGAACAGTACGCTAGGGCAGTGCCCCCACTCTCCTCAAAGTATTGCAAGCTTCCCCCCAACAGTGCCCCCAGCCAGGACATCCCACTGCTATAAGTTTCCTGCCAGCAGTGCCCGAGTCCTGGAGGTTACGAGCTTCCCCCCCCAGCAGTGCCCTAGTCATTACAAGCTTCCCCACAACGGTGCCCCCAGCCAAGACGTCCCAGTGCTGTGAGCTTCCCCCAGCACTGCCCCCACCACTGGGGGCTCCAGCACCTTCTTGAGGATGAGGCAGGAGACAGAGGCATTGGCGTCGATGATGATGGTGGAGACCTTGTCGTCACGGATCTCCTTGAGTAGCGGCGTCGGGTCCTGGCTCTCGTCCAGCATCCGGATGGACAGCGTCTCCTTGGAGATCAGGAACTGCCGCACCAGCTCCTCCAATCGCAGCAGGCCTGGGGCATGGGGCCAAGGGGGGGGGTCACCCTGATGACCCCCATCCCCTCCCTGACCCCCAGCATCCCCTAAGGTACCCACCTGACACACTACTGGCCCCTCCAGCTGCATGCTTCCCCCCGGAGTGCCTTCCCCCGCCCCCCCCCCCCACGGGGACTCACACTCGGCCTTGGCACAGAGCAGGCTGGCAGCAGGCGTGTGGAAAGCCTGCAGCACCCGGGCCACGGCCAGGCTCAGGTCTTCGTTGCTGGGGTAGAGGCTGACAGCAGCAAAGCGCAGGTACTGCAGGCGAGGGGTCTCCTCTGGGCCCACCTTGATGTGCGGGATCTGGTGGAACCAGGAGCGGGGGCTTCAGTGCCAGGGGACGGTGGTCTGGGAAGGCACCCAGCTCTGGTGGGCAGCCCCAATCTGGGGGGGGGGGGACCGGGGCAACCCCCACTGTCCCATTACCTCCTTCTCCCCACAGATGTGACTGACAGTGGAGGCCGAGGCCGGGCTGGACGCGGGGCCCAGCACTGAGACGACACCCTTGGGCAGGATTTGGCACACTGAGGGTGGGGGGCACAAGTCAGGCCTTGCACACCTGGTTCTTGTACACCCAGTTCGCATGGCTCCTTGCATACCTGCACTTTGCACACCCAGCCCCTCATGTGCCCATGCTTCACACGCCCACCCGCTCACATGCCTGGCACCTTGCACACTCGCCCTTGTGCACCCAGCCCTTTGTACACCTGCCCTTGCATGCACAAGCTCCTTGCACACCCGCCACCTCGCACGCTCACTGGTGTCGGTGGTCTCGTACTGGCTGTCCCGCTGCAGCTCGAAGATGTCAACCTCCACACGAGCCTTGGCTGGGACCTCAATGATGCTGTTGATGTGCTCCCGGGCCAGGGCCAGGGCCAGGCGCTCCCCCCGCCCACACACTGTCTGGTCATCCAGGATGGCCGCTGGGGAGGGTGGAACGGGAAGCGTGGGGGAGGCCTGGAGACACTCCTCAGCCCTGCTGGTACCCCTCACTCCCAACCCACAGCACCCTGCCTCCCCCATCCCACTGGTGCCCCTCACTCCTGACCCACAGCCCCTGCCCCCCACCCTGTTGGTGCCCCTCACTCCTGACCCACAGCCCTTGCCCTCTCACCCTGCTGGTGTCCCTCATTCCTGATCTGCAGCCCCTAATCCCCCAGCCCTGCTGGTGCCCTCACTCCTGATTTGCAGCCCGCTGTTCCCCCTTACCCATGCGCAGGGACGAGAGGACCTGTAAGCTTCGGGGTATAAAGGTGACAATCAGCAGCAGCAGCAGTGGGGGCAGAGCCGGCATCTTCCTCCCCTCCTCATGGGGAAGGCTCGGCCGTGGCCCCTGCGCCACCACCTGCAGGGTGGGGGGAGAGGGTGGGAGCATCATGAGAGCCCTGGGGGCCATTTGGGCCCTTATGGACTCACCTGCCCCACAGAGCCCCCAGCTCTGGGGCACTGTTGGAGGAAAGCTCACAATGGAGGGGGACACTATGAGGGGGAAATTCACAATGGCGGGGCAGGGGGGTGGCACTGTTGAAAGGAAGCTCGCAGGCCTGGGGAGAGGCACAAGGGCACTGTTGGTGGAAGCTCGCAGCATTGGGGGACAGCTGCTCCGGGCACCGGTACCCGTTGCCAAGCAACCGGAAGCAGCGACCAAGGATGTGGCTGTTGCTAAGCAATGCTCCCCAGCAGGCCCCAGGCAGGGGCCATGAATGGGGCCTGGGGGGGTCCTGAGATTGCCCTGGGGGGCCACAAGGGTCCCAGGAATCTGGGGGGCAAGGGAGACCCTGATACCTGAGAGAACCCAAGGGGGACAGATGTGGGGATGGAGCCCAGGACAGACAGATGGAAATGCTCAGGGCCAGGTCCAAGCCCAGGCATGGACCCGTCTCCCCCCTGCCCTGACCCTCCTTCCTGACCCCCAGCCCCTTGCGCCCCCAGCTGTACTGGTTCCCCTCCTTCCTGACCCCCTGCTCCACCAACAGCCATGATGGTGTCCCTCACTCCCAGCCTGCAGCCCCTGCGCCCCCCATCCCTGTTCCTGCACACAGCACAGAAAATGTAGATGGGGTGACCTGGCTTTGGGGGGGAGGGCTCCATAGGAGCAGGTGAAAGGATCTCGGCCCAGGCTGGGGATGGTAAATGCCAGGCCCGGAGGGTGCCATCCAGGCCTGTGGAGGGATGGTGGGACCCTTCCCAGGCCCAGGACACCCCTGCCATCAAGGCCCTGGGCCAGCTCCCTGCCACTTGCCCCCAGAGCCAGGATCGGGCCCGGACTGAGGCCTCCACATCTTGACTGGGCTGGGGGGCAGGGGCTGCGGGCCAGGAGTGAGGGGCTCTAGGACCCCACAGATGGACCCACCCAAGACCCTCCTTTCTCTCCCCCCTGTGCCCCTCACTCCTGCCCCGCAGCCCCCCCAAGCGAGACTCCCGCCCGCCCAAGCACTTACGCAATCCGGGCCCCGTGCGGGGGGCCCCGCTCCAGTGCCCCCGCCCCCCCCTCGGCTCCGGCTGGGGGGGGGAGCATCCACGCGTGGGGGGGCTGCGGGGGGGGCGGGGCGGGCACGGCAGCAGCTCCTCGGCCGCGATGCAGCTCCAGGCCCGTGGGGGGGCAGTAGCCAGAGGACCCCCCCCTCCTCTGCGGCGGGGGGTCACGCGTGGGGGCCCCACGCACGGCGGCGGCGCCGCCCCATGGGGGTGGGGGGGGGCTGCAGGCCGGGAGTGAGGGGCACCGGCCAGCCCGGGGAGGGGGGCTCTGTGGAGGCGGCTTCGTGTGTGTGGGGGGGTCCCCGGAAATGGAGGGGGAGGGGGCTCTTCCGGTGAGGATGCAACGGGGTGGGGGTGCAATGGGGGTGGAGCCAATGCAAAAAAAGGGGGTCCCTCCCTCCCAGTGTGGAATGGGCTGCTCCAGGGGGGAGGAGAGGGGGCGGCGCTAGCTGCATAGTGATGAGCTGCCGCTGCCTGGCAACGGGGAGCGGGAGGGGTAAGGAGGAAGCTCACAGCCCGGGGGGGGGGGGGGCAGGACTCCCAGATCCCCGGACACTGTTGGGGGGGCAAAACTCACAGCCCCCAGGGCTCAGGGCACTTAGCAGGGAAGCTCACGGCATCGGGGCACTGTTGAGGGGGAAGCTGGCAGCCCCCAGGCCACTGTTGAGGGGGAAGCTCCCAGGTAGCTCTTAGCAACACGCCTCAGGGCCATGTCAGGGAGAAGCTTGCAGCCCCTGCTCTTCCAGGCACTGCTGGAGGGGAAGCTCACACCCTCCAGGGCAGGGAAGCTCACAGCCCCCAGGGAGCTCAGCAGGAGGGCTCAGGGTACTGTCTTGTGGGAAGCTCACAGCTCCAGGGCACTATCAGAGAGAAGCTTGCAGCCCTTGGGGCTCAGGGAACTAGGGCGGTGTGGGGAGCTCACAGTACTGTAGGAGGGAAGCTAATAGCCCCCAGGGTTGAGGGCACCATTATCATTCACAGCAGCAGGGCACTGTTAAGGAGAAGCTCACAGCATGGCTAGGGCACTGTTGTGGGGGAAGGTCACAACCTCCAGGGCTCAAAACACTGGAGCTGAGAGCTCAGAACTCACAGGCACCATTTGGAGAGAAGCTCACAGCCCCCAAGGTTCAGGGCACTGTTGGGAGGAAGTTTGCAACCCTGATAGCCAGGATTGGTGGGGGGGAGACCAACAACCCCCACTGTAGATCCTGCAGGGGGGGAGCCCATGAGAGTCAACCTACACTGGATTATCCAGGATTAGAAGTAATCCCATTGGGGTCAATAAAGCTACTTCCAGGATGGGAGAGAAGGGGGCTGGGGTGCATAAGGGTAGCCAATCAGGACTGGGGACCCCCTCCCCCACCCTCATCAGACATGCCCCAGCCCCACCCCCCCGCCCCCAATTAACCAGCTGAGGCCCAAATTTCCAGTCTCTTAGTTTTAATTAGAACAGGAATTAACAAGACCTGGCCCCAGAACCCCCCAACTGGGTGGGGGGGGGTGCAGGTAGTGTGGGGGGGAAGCAATTGCTGCAATAGAAAAAAAAGCCCAAATGATTGGGGGGCCAGGGCACAAGGAAGGAGGCAGGTGCCAGGGCAACACAGAAGCAAAGGCAGAACCACAGCTTGGTGGGCAGAGCCATGGTCAGCTGAGGGTGGAGCCTGCTTAGACCCCACCCCCAGAACAGAGCTGGTCCGGAGGGGGGTGGAATCCCTGCCACACTAACTGTGCCCCAGGCCCTGCCCACAAAGGACAGCCCACCCAGGGGGAAGAGCCACAGCCATGTATGGGTAGAAGCCCACCCCAACCCTGCCACCCACCTACAGCCTGTCCAGGGGGTAGAGCTAGGGCTCTGTTAAAAAGGGCAGAGCCCAGCCCTCAAATGCCACACATCTGGGGGGGGGGGCCTTCTCAAACCACACCCCCATTTACAGTTCAGGGAATAGGCCCTGGAGAGGGGCAGAACTACTCAGCCCACCCAACCAGGGGGACAGACCTGTGGCCAGCTGAACCCTCCTGGCCAACCATTCAAGGGACAGAGCTGTGCCCTGGTCAAGGCAAGCCCAAGCCCTACTCAGCTCCTGACCCCGATCTCACATGCAATCCAGGGGGCAGCTTCTGGCAAGGGGGGGCACAGAGCTGCAGCCTCCAACCATCAGCCCCCTAAGTAGGCAGAGCCCTGCACAAACCACCACCCACTAGGGGCAGGGCCCCACTCAGACCCCATCCCCCACATGCAGCCCATCCAGGGGGGCAGTCGCAGCTTCGGTAGCAGCAGGAGGTGCCGGGTAGATCTCGATGGTCTCCATGATGGCCAGTGCTGGTGCATAGTTGGCAGCTGGAGGTACAACTGGCTCCTCCTCCTGCTCAGGGATGGCAGCAGCAGAAGGTGGGTCTGGTGCCGCGGTGCGGCGCTGGGCCTGGTGGAGTTTGCGGTGCTTCCAGAGGTTGGAGAAGGAGCGGTAGGCTTTGGGGCAATGGGGACAGGCATAGGGGCGCTCTCCAGTGTGCGTGCGGCGGTGCTCAGCCAGGCGCACGGCAATGGCGAAGGCCTTGCCACACTGCTCACACTTGTACGGCCGCTCACCCGTGTGCAAGCGCCGGTGGTCCTTGAGGTGGGTGGACTGGCGGAAGGCCTTGCCGCAGTCCGGGCAGGGATAAGGCCGCTCCCCAGTGTGGATGCGGCGATGCACTTGCAGTGAGGTCTCCGTGCTGAACAGCTTCTTGCATTCGCTGCACTCAAAGCTCTTGGGCCCGGCGGGGCGGCGTGGTGCTGGCGGTGGTGGTAGTGGTGCTGGCACAGGCTGTGCAGCCCCAGCACCCGCCTCGTGCACCCGTTCATGCGCCCGCAGTCGAGCTGCGGTGCTCACCTTCTTGCCGCACGTGGCACACTCATGGCGCCGCCCAGCCTTGCCGCACCGATGCTCGCGCAGCTGCGGGGCTGTGGCAAAGGCAGCCCCACAGGCCCCACACACATGGGGCTGGCGCCCAGCGTGGCCCAGGCGGTGCACGTCCAGCAGGCGGCGAAGCAGGAAAGAGCGCCCACACTCGCCACACTTGTAGGGGTACTCACCCGTGTGGTGGTAGCGGTGCATGAGCAGGCGGTAGGGGCGGTGGAAATGCACACCACACTCGGGGCACTGGTAGGGATAATGCCGGCTGTGCACGAAGAGGTGCTGCTGCAGTGTGGAGGACTGAGTGAAGCGCTTCAGGCAGACCTGGCACTGGTAGGGCCGCTCCCCAGTGTGCGTCAGGCGGTGCCGCAGCAGGTTGGCCTGCGAGTTGAAGGCCTTGGGGCAGTCGGGGCAAGCGAAGGGGCGCTCCCCAGTGTGTGTCAGCAGATGGTTGCGCACATGCGACTTCTTCTTGAACCTCTTCCCACACGTGTGGCACTCATGGCGTCGCTCTAGCCCATGCACGAAGCGCTGGTGCCTGGCCAGCTGCAGCTGCTTGCCAAAGGCCTTGCCACATGCCAGGCACCGGTGCCCACCGCTGCCCCCAGTGCTGCCATCTGAGTAGATGATGGTCAGCGGCATTGTGTCCGGCGCTGGGGCCTCTGGAGCAGGCACTGGGGCCGGCTCAACGGGCACCGGAGCCTCAGGGGTAGGCAACAGAGAGCCGTGGGTGCGGCGGTGGTAGAGGAACTTGGTCATGTTGAGGAAGGCCTTCCCGCAGGGGCAGCAGTGCAGTGGGTTGGGCCCATGGGCGCGGCGGTGTGCTAGCAGCGCAGGCTCTGTATCAAAGGCCAAGCCACAGTCCAGGCAGAGCAGGCGTGACTCCCCACTGTGCTGCGCCGCGTGCTGCGCCAGGGCAGCTGGCGAGGGCAGGGCCCGGCTGCATAGGGCACAAGGGAAGGCGCCGCGGCGATGGGCACGGCGATGCAGCTCCAGTGCACGGGCTGTGGGCAAGGCCAGCTCGCACTCCCCACACCGGTGCGGGGCACCACCCTTCAGCTCATAGCTGTGGTCACCTGCAGGCTCCGCCAGCGCTGGCGCTGTGCCGTTGACAGCAGGGGGTGCTGCGGGTGCCAGGTGCCCAGCTTGGTGCTCCAGGAACTCCTTAGGCGTCTGGAAGAGTTGCAGGCACTCGCCACACTCATATAGCAGCAGCTGTACTGTGCTCAGGTCAGCAGTGCCACCCACTGCTGCTGCCTCCTCCTCTGGCTTGCGGTAGGAGTGCTCCAGCCGCACCAGTGCCTGACTCTGTGCTGGTGCCTCAGGGGCACGGTGGGCAGCACGGTGGGCCAGCCACACCTCCTGGCTGGTGAAGAGAGCTTTGCAGTCCACGCACTCGTAATGGATCTGCCCCGCTGCAGCGGCAGCGGGCACAGCAGACACCGCCTTGGGGGGCGCCTCGGCTTCAGGGCTGAGAAGCTTGAGGTGAACATCCTGGTGCTCCAGGAGCTGGCTGGGTGTCAGCAGCAGCTGCCCGCACTCCAGACACTGGAACTGGCTGCTCTCGGGCACGGCCACAGCCTGGTAGAGCCCGGCAGCCGCCTCACCTGCCAGGCCCAGCACCTCGTACCGTGGCTCGGGCGCCAGGTGGGTCTGCTGGTGTAGCACAGCCTCCTCCAGCGAGCCGTACAGTTGGCTGCACTCCGAGCACACGTACCGGTGTTCCATGAACACAAGCGTCTCTTCCTCCGGGGCCGCCATGGCGGCGGGCGGCACTGAGCCGGCGGGGAGGGGTGCAAGGACAGGGCTTGCCTCGAGCACTGGACTTCCAGGGGCCCCTCAAGCCTGAACGCTGGGGGGTTGGGGGGGGCACCAACCTGGCAGGCGGCGCCTGGGGGTCTCCAAGCACCTGGGGGGAAACAACCAGGCCAGGGGTCAGGCCGAGGCAGCTGGGGGCGGCCATGCGCCCCCGCCCGCGAGACCCTACAGGACCCCCCTCGAGGGGCTTCCCGAGGAGACCCCCTACCCCAGTGCAGCCCCGGCCCAGGGTGCCCCCTCCCGCGTCCCCGGGTTCCCCTCGACCCCCCTCACCTCCGCCTGCTCAAACCTCCGTCAGTCCCCAAAGAAAACGCCGCCCCACTGGCCCATTGCTGCCCCCCAATCCGCGGGCGTCTTACTGCGCGGCAGCCAATCAGCGCGCGCGGCGAGGCGCAGCGCGGCGCGGTGACGTTAGAGCGCGAGGCGGGACCCGCCATGTTGAGGAAGCTCCACCCAGGGCGTTGGGTCAAACCATTGTGAGGGGAGGCGGGGAATGCGAGGCAAACCACTGGCGGGGTTAAACCATTGTTACACACGCTGCAATGCGGAGTGGGGCTTGGGCTGAACCAAAACGAGAGGGTTGACTGGGGGATTGGGTTAAACCATTGTGGCTTTCAGCCAGCCCACGCAGTTAACCAGGGGTGGGGTCAAACCATAGAAGCAGGCACTGTAGGGGGGGTTGAACGGAACCATTCTGGGATGTTCATGGGGTGGGTCAAACCATTGTAAGGCTCGATGTACGGGGGGTCTAATCCGTGTGAGGCGGGAATAGTGGGCCGGGTGAAACGATTGGTAAGGTTTGCAAAGTTGTATTGGTCAGACCATTGTGAGCGAGGGGTATTAGGGCAAGCCATCTTGAGAAGGTTTCTAGGGGGACTATTGGGTCAAACCATTGTGAGGATACCCCGAGTGTATAGAGTAATACCATTTGAAAGGGGTGTTTGGGTTAAACCACGCTGAGAGTTGGGGGAGGGGGTGATAAGGGCGCTTGGACCACACCACTGTGAGGGTCATAGGGGAGGTGGGACAAACCACCCTGCCAGAGGCTGTGGGTGAGAATGGATGAAACGAATATGGGGCAGGGGGGAATAGGCAGTATCGGACCAAACTAACAGGAGTGGAAATTATATGGTGGGGGAGAGGACGAAACCAAGATGAGACATCTGGGAGTGGAGGTTGGAAGAAACCAATGGGAGAAGAAATTTGGATCAAACCAATCTGACGGAATTATAGGGGAGACTGGCCTGAACCAATAAAAGGCAGTTACGGGGGGTGGGGTAGGGGGAAACAACAAATTGGAACAAATCAATAAAAAAAAAGACTGGAGGCGCATTCGACCAAACCAATATAAGTGTGGGGGGGGGGGAGTCGGACCAAACTAATGTGGCAGGGGACAGGGGGCAGTGAATCAAACTAATATGGGTCGGGGAAGGGAGGCATGGATCAAACCAATATGGGTTCTGGGGGGTGGATCAAACTAATGTAGGTTCAGAGGATGGGAAGAGAACTGGACCAAACCACTGGAGATTGCAAGGTGGGTAAATAAATTACTCCCAGGCTCATACAGCCTCCCCCATGGGCAATTTCCCATCCCACAGCACTGGGATCCAGACCTGGGGTCCAGTGAGCTAAAGCAGGAGGTCCTGGGAGCTGGGTTCTCCCCCCCCAGCAGTGGTGAGTCCACTGGAAAGGGCAGGGCACAGACATTGGCCTC
Source organism: Crocodylus siamensis (assembly GCF_052110815.1). Classification (NCBI taxonomy): domain Eukaryota; kingdom Metazoa; phylum Chordata; order Crocodylia; family Crocodylidae; genus Crocodylus; species Crocodylus siamensis. The sequence goes on from NC_143400.1 coordinate 24,247,244, forward strand.
AGAGGGTGTGGTCTGGGCAAAAGGGGTGGGGCCTGGAAGGGGGCAGGGCTCAGGGGCTGTGGGGAGCACATGGAGCTTGGGGCCTCGGGGGCCTGAGGGGACAGAGGCAGGCAGAGGCAGGCGTCTGTACACGTCTTTATTGTTCCCCGAGGGCGACACACGCAGTTACAAAAAGGTCATTAAAAGAAGCAAGAAAAAACCACGAACAACGAGAACGAGCTGGGAGACTGGATCGCACACACGGCTACCCGGGTGGGGGGCAGGGTGGGAGGGCAGAGGCGTGGGGGTAGGGTCCCTATGGGTGGGTCTGGGGGTGTTCCCCTACCAGCTCCAGCCACCACCCCCTCACCCCAGAGAGTCACTTGTACTGGAGGAACCCAGGCGTCTGGGCCCCCAAATCCCTCAGAACCGTACCCCAACCCCTCTCCCCAGCCCCACTCCCACTCCCTTCCCAGAGCTGGAGAGAAGCCAGGCATGCGGCCCCCTGCTCTCACCCCCAGCCCCACTCCCTCCCCACAGCTGGGAAAGAACCCAAATGTCCTGGCCCCCAGCCCCCCCCTCCGTAGCTCTCACCCGCCTCCCCCTGCCCTGCCAGAGCTGGAGAGAATCCAGGCTCCCCCCTACCCTGATCTCACCCCCCAGACCCCCGCCAGAGGGGAGGAGATGGGGGCAGGATGTGGAGGGCAAGGAGGGAAAGGAGGTAGGTCACAAAGGGAGCAGAGCTAAGGCAGGAGAGGAGGGGCCAGGGCAAAAGGGGGAGGGGCTAGAACAGGGAGGGAGGAGCCACAGGTAAAAGGGGTGAGGCTAGGGGGTCACGGGGTCAGCCCCCCACGGCCAGGTAGCGCATCACACAGGAGACACCAGCTGGGGACAGAAAACCACAGAGGTCCGGCGGGACCCACGCATACTTGCTTGCACACTCGCCTTGCATGCCTGCCTCGCACACATGCCTCGCACGGCCCCTCAGCCACAAGAAGAAGAAGAAGAAGCAGCTAAAATCCCCATTTCTCAAGGACAAATAGTTAAAAATATACATTTTTCCTTTTTTTTCCCTTTCCCCCCCTTTTCCCCCCTCCCGGCCTTCTCACACGACTGCCAGTGTGAGATGCAGGGGGTGGGGCTCAGGGGGACCCAGCTCTGCCCCCTGCTTGGTGACATCACGGTAAGTGTTATTTTGTCATTTTTTTCTTAATTCTTATTTTTTTAGCTTTTTTTGGCTTTTTCGAGGGGGTTTTTTGGTTTTTCGGCTTCTTTTTTATTTTTTTATTTTTTTATTTTTTTATTTAGTCTCTTATAAAAAGGTAGCAGGGTTGTGTGTGGTCAATGAAACATCTTTGGTTTGCTTGATCTGCCCTATGCCCACCCTGGCCCTGGCCTGGGGGGGAACTCCATGTCCTAGTCTCCCCCCACAGCCAGGGCCAGGGCTGCTCAGTTGTGTCCCAGGTTGGGGGAGGGGGGTTGTAGGGGGGTCTCCAAAGCCCTTGGGTCTTGCACATGAAGCCCCTAGGTCAAGGGCATGGTGGGGGTGGCGGGGGTTTGGGACCCCCACAAATATAGATGGGTCTGGGGGGCTGGATAGGCAAGAGGCCGGCATATGTGTATGTTGTGTGTGTTCCGGGGGGAGAGGGCAGATGACTGGGTCTCGGTGTGTGTGGACAAAGTTATGTGTGTCCAGGCATGGATGTGTGTGTGTGTCCCCTGGATGCCAGGGTTTGTGTGTGAGTGCACACAGACGTATGTGCACATGTGTGTTGGTAGGTACGAGGGTGTCCTGGACACCTGGGGGTGTCAGTGTGTGTGAGAGAGGGGAGACTCAGACACCTTGGCTCTGTGCATGTGTGTGTGTGTCCTGGAGGCCAGGGTTCATGTGTGTGTACACACATGTATATGCACATGTCTGTAGGTAGGTGTGACTGTGTCCTGGACACCCAAGGAACATGTGTGTGTGTGACAGACTTGGACACCTGGGCTCTGTGCATGCGTGTGTCCCAGAGGCCAGGGTTTGTATGTGTGCACACAGATATATGTGCACATGTATGTAGATATGTGCATGTGCATCTTGGACGCCTGAAGTGTATGTGTGTGTGTAAGTGTGAGAGACTTGGACACCTGGGTTTTGTGTGTGTGTGTATGTGTGTGTGTGTGTGTGTGCATGTGTATGAGAGAGGGAGAGAGAACCAGGTGCCTAAGTGCTGTGCGCAAGTTGGTATGCGTGTACCTATCAGTATATGTGCAAATGAATGTGTGTGTATGTATGTGACCTGGATGCCTGGGTTATGTGTGTGCATGTGTTCTTGCACATAAACCAATATGGGTGTGCATATCAGTATATGTGCACATGAATATTTATGTGCATGTGTGCATGCGTTCTGGACACCTGGGTTCATATGTGCAAATGTCCACGCATGCGCGTCTCTCACACACCTGGATTCTCTGTGTGTGGGGTGGGGGGGGGACACCTGGTTCCGTGTGTGTGTGTGGAAGAACTGGGTTCCGTGTGTGCGTGCATCTGTGTGTGTGCGTGTGCATGTGTGCACATGCCGGCCAAAGCAGCCGGGGCCCGATCCGGGAGGTGCTTGTTTTGGGCTCTCTGGGCCTGGCTCGGGCTCCGTCTATCTCTGTCTGTGCATCTGTCCCACCTGCCCCCCCGGCCCCCCTTCACTGCCCCCACCTGAGGGTGTGGGGCTGGGGCCCCCTTGACACTGGAGCAGACAGGGTGAGTCTGCCCAGAACAGGGAGGTGGGGAGTGGGAGGGCCCCCACCCCATGACCTAATAGGCTGACATGGTGTAAAGACTTTGGTATCTCTTCTGCCCTTGACAATGGAAGAGCAAGTCCCGCCCTGTAGAGAACAGGAAGTCCTGCCCTGATGCAAAGAGGAAGTGTGCCTGGGAAAGAATGGGGAAGCCTTGCCTATATGCAGAGAGGGCCCACAGAGAAAAGGAAGTCCCTCCCTACAGAGAACAGGAAGTCCCACCCACCCTGCAGAGAACAGGACATCCCACCCTACCAAGAACAGGAAGTCCTGCCCAGCAAAAAACAGGATGTCCCACCCCTTCCCAGCAGAGCACACATGGCCCTGTCACCCCAAGGATGTGCCCCACCCCAAAGAGGAAGGAAATTCTGCCTTGCCACCACACAAGGACCCCCCTGACCCAGTCAGCACACAGGAAGTCCTGCCCTCAGCCTTGTTGGAACAGGAAATCCCACCCTTTTGTGCTCCTGAGAAGTCTCTGCCTCCCGGCTCCATCCTGGTCTCCCCAGCTTCACCTCTTTCCCCCCATTCCAGGCTTGAGAGCCTTGGGGACACCACGAATGGCCACCACAGACCGGGGCAGTCCATTTCCTTGCCAGCCAACAGAAACCTAGAATGCTGGGAGGAAGCCAGAGCAGCCACCATCAAGGTGGCTGGTGCAGCCTCAGGTCCTGCCCCACCACCACCACCACCACCAGGAGACCTCATAGGCAGGCCAGGAGCACAACAACATCCAGCCCCAGGGGCAGGGCAGCCAGCCCAGCCCAGACAGCCACCAGCAATGTAGAACACCAGGAGATGATCTGGGGACACCTAGAATGCTAAGGGTTGCCCTAAATCACGAAGGGCCATCAAGAAAGCCACAATGTGATCTAGAACATCAAAGCCATCTAGAATGCTAAGGGGTGACCTGGGTAACCAAGGGCCATCTAGACTGCCAGAATATGATCTAGAACAGAGATGTTCTAGAACCCCATATGTCATCTAGACCCCACTCTGTGATCTAGAACACCGGGGATATCTAGAAACTTGCTAAGTAATCTAGAACACTGTGGGCCATCTAGAAACCCGCTGTATGTTCTAGAACAACATGGGTCACTCTAGAACGGTAGGCGGTGACCTAAATCACCACAGTCTATCTAGAAAGCCACACAGTGGTCTAGAACAGCAACAACCATCTAGAATGCAAAAGGTGATCCAGATCGCCAAAAGCTCTCTAGATCACCAAGAGATGATCTAGAATACCAAAGGCCATCTAGAAACCTGCTATGTGATCTAGAACACCAAGATTTGTCTAGAAACACAATATTTGATCTAGAACTCCAAGGGCCAGCTAGAAGCTATGAGGTGACCCGGACCACCAAAGGTCATCTAGAATCCCAGGAGGTGATCTAACACACCGGCCTTCTAGAAAACCATGGGCCATTTAGAACTGTAAGGGGTGACCTGGAACATCAAGGGATAGCTAGAGCACCAGGAGATGATCCAAAACACCAAGGATAACCTAGAACACCAAGGGCCTAGAGCACCACATGGTGACCTAGAACACCAATATATGATCTAGCTCACCAATGGCCATCTAGAACTCTAAGAGGTGACCTGGGCCACCTAGAGCACCACAAGGTGGTCTAGAGCACCGAGAGAACATCACAGAACCTCTAGAGCACCACAAGGAGATCTCTAACACCAAGGGCACCTAGACCACTAAGAGGTGCTTAGAACAGCAAGGGGCAAGCTAGAACACTGAGTGCCACCTAGAATGCCACGAGATGCCTAGGAAGCCAAGAGGCAACGTCAACTGCCACAGGCAACCTAGATCACCAAGGGCAACCCAGAGTATCTTGGGGCACCTAGAACACCAAAAACAACCTAGATTGCCAAGGGCAACCTAGAGTGCCAGTGGCAACTTAGAGCGCCTTGAGGCACCTAGAACACCAATGGCACTCTAGATTGCCTAGAGCCACCTAGAACTCCACAAGCACCTTGGACGCAAAAGGGCAACTTATAACTCCCCAGGTCCTGGAACACTGCCCCAGCTGCTCTGGTGTGGGGCAGGGAGGAAAGGGAAGAAGGAACAGGTCCTGTGAGGGCTAAAATCCATCGTCACACGGAAGAGAGAGCGAGCGCCGAGCGAGCCCGGGGCCAAGAGGTATTTCCGGAGGACGAGGTTTGGCACACGGCTGGCTCAGGGGGCAACCGCCCCTCTCTCTCTCTCCCTCACCCCCCACCACCACCCATCTCCACCCTGGACCTCCCCACCCCGCCCCCTTCTCTCCACTCGTCTTTGGTTGCAAGATTTTTTTTTTTAATTAAAAAAATAACGATCATTCATCATTAACGGCAATAATTAAGAAAAGAAGGAAGGGCCCAGGGTGGAGGGGAAGGGAAAGGACAAGGAGACGCAGCTCCCTGTTGCCCCCCACTCCCAGCCCCCAGGGCTAATGAATAAATTAATGAGGCCAGCAAGGCCCCCCGGAAGGAACATAATTAAAACACGGAGGTCATTAACTGGGGGGCCACCTTTGGCTGAGTCTGGAGTGGGCCGGAGGGCGGGGAGACGCTCCCTCTCATCCCCCTGGCCCAGGAGGGGCCTGGGGAGGACTAACAAACCCAAAACACCATCAAATAAGGGATCCAAGGGGGGGCAGGGACCCAGGGGGGCTTGGGTGGGGAGGCGTAGGGCCCCCCCCCCCGGAGCTGGCACACACCCTAATAAAAGCATTTCTATTTGGTTTATCTTTATATGAGGTATATGGCAAGCTATCTCCTTGAGCGGTGGGGGTGGGGGTGGCTTGGCCTCCCCTCCCCCCCGCACCCCTCCGGACCCCTGGCGGGGTCCTGGCATGGGGCAAAATATTTGGTTTTGCAGTTTAAAGCTCTCAGTTTTATTTCTTTACACAGATCCCGGGTGCCCCGGGCTGGGAGGGGGAAGGGCTGGTGGGGGCCCACGGCTGCAGGAGAGAACCCAGGCATCCAGGCTCCTGGACCCCCACCGTGCCCCATACCTGGAGATAGGGTCATTTTTGGTCTAGAATCTGTTTTTTTTTGTTTTTTTTGTTTTTGTTTTTGTTTTTTTTTTTGGTTTTCTGGGGGGATGGGTTCTTTTTTTAAATCTTTTTTTCATTTTTAAACTTTTTTTGGTCTTTTTTGCCCCTTTTTATCATCCCCTTTTTTGTCTCAAAGACTTTTTGCCCCCCTCCCCCCTTTTTATACAGTAAGAAGCAAGAAGCCGCGGGGGACGCGGTCCAGCTAGAAACACCCCCCACACACTCCCCCATTATCCCCACCCCCCTCCCCCCACCCCGAAAACAACCCCAAAACCAGAAAGGAAAAGCCAGTCGCTCCAAGAAATACATTCAAGGGAGGGAACGTGGCCTGTGCTCCCCCTGGCCCCTGTTTTGTGTCCAAAAAGGGCAGTTTAGGGGCCCATGGGGGGAGGAGTGTTAGAAAAGGGTCCAGGAGAGGTCAAGGTCAACGCCCCCCCCATGGCACCTCATGGCTGGACTTTGGTCAGCCATGGGGAGGAGAGATGAGGGTGGGGCATGAGTCCGGGGTCTCCAAGCGCCGGGAAGGAGGTTTAAAGCTCTGAGGTTGGGGGAGGAAGGGCCCGGACGCCTGGGTCCATCAGCCCCTGCACACACACCCCCCCCGGCGTGGGGTCCATTTGGTTTCCAGTGGAGGTGGCAGCGGTCTCGGCCCCTCCATGAGGTATATTTGGCAAGACAGAGAGAGCGCGGGCGCCACAACGCACCCCCCTGGCGCCCAGCCTCCGGCTCCCATGGTCCTTTGTTCCTTATTCTTGGGGGTCTTTTTGGTTTGAGGGTCCCCCCGGTCCTGGGGGGCATGGAGGGGCCTGGAGCCAGAGCCTGGAGCCCAGAGCTTGGAGGAGGAGGTCAGCCCCTGGCTGCATGCAGGGGGAGTCAAAAAGGGTTCCTAAATCCTCTCCCCGGCCTCTGCACAGTGCATGGATCGGACCCCCTGCCACATGCTAACCCAGACTAGACCGTCCCCCTCTGGCAGGATCGGGGCCATGGAGCTAGGCAGAGAAGTCTGTACAAAACCTTTGGGTGCAGCTGTGGGAGGAGGAGGGGGGAAGGTGGAGCCTAAGCTTGACCCCTGACCCTGACCCTGACCTTCTTCCGGGAGGGGCTCTGCCCACTGTCGTCAGCTCAGGGCTCCAGGTTGGGGGCTCAGGGCTCCAGGTTGGGGGCTCTGGTCCCTACCACAGGCTTGGGGCTCCGTGTCAGCTCCATGTCGGGGGGTCGGGACCCCATGTTGGCTTCACGTTGAGGGTCCCGGTCCCTACCACAGGCTCAGGGCCCCGTGTTGGCTCCTTGTCGGCTCCGTGTCCCTCCTTTGGGTCTGTTTTTTTTGTTTGTCTTTTTGTTTCTTTTTGGTTGCGTGTTTCTTTTTGGTCGGTGTCTGGGCGTCCGCGTGTCCGTCTGGGGCGCCCCACCCCCCAGCCGCTCACTCCATGGGGGCATCTGGGTCGGGGTCATGGCCGGTGTCGCAGGACGAGCAGGACGAGGAGGAGGAAGAGGAGGAGGAGGAGGAGGAAGAGGAGGAGGACGGGTGCCCGGGGGACTTGCCCAGCAGGCCAGGGGGGCCAGGAGGTGCCGGCACCAGCCCCACACCGCCCGGCGGCGGGGCCAGCAGCGGCAGCCCCGCATGGTTCAGGAACAGGGGGGCTGGCCCCAGGGCCGAGCTGCCCCCCGTGCCCAGCACCAGCGTCCCGCCCCCCTCCAGGCTGCTAAGCGACAGGCTTCCACCAGTGGCCAAGGCTGGAGAGGAGAGAGTGGGGGGAGAGGGGGGAGAGGGAGCCAGGATCAGGCCCTGATTGGGGCCTCCCTACCCCTGCTGGCCCCCCCCCCAACCCCTTCTCCCACTCTCTATGGGGTACCCCAGGATCGGGCCCAGATTGGGGCCCCTGCTGGTACCCCAGGATTGGGCCTGGATTGAGGCTCCCCCCCTCATCCATCCTCCACCCTCTATAGCGTACCCCAGGATCAGGCCCACATCAGGGCCCGTCTACTGCTTATACTCCAGGATCAGGCCCAGATTCAATGCCCTCCCAGTCCATCCTCCACCCCTATGGGGTACCCCAGGATCAGGCTGGGATCAGGGGCCCCCTACCCCCTCCTTGTACCCCAGGATCAGGCCGAAATCAGGCCGCACCCCCAGCCTAACCTCTACCTACTACAGACATCCCAGGACTGGGCCCAGATTAGGGCCCATCCCCTACAGGTACCTGAGAATCAGGCCCGGATCGGGGCCATACTCCCCTCTGCCAGTACCCCAGGATCAGGCCCAGATCAGAGCCCTTCTACCCCCCCACAGGTACCCCCAGATCAGGCCCAGATTGGGGCTCCTCTACCCCTGCAAGTACCCCAGAATCGGGCCCAGATTGGGACCCCTCTACCCCACTGCCAATACCCCAGAATCAGGCCCGGATCAGGACCCCCTTACCCCTACTGATACCCCAGGACTGGGCCCAGATCGGGGCCTCCACACATGACACAGAACAGACACATGGGGGAGTGAGCGTGCAATGAGTGTGTGATGAACACTGGTGACAGACGCGTCACATGAGGCCACAGATGCGATGGGGGGGCCCAGACGGGGATGAACAGGGGCGTCTGGGGGGCATTGGCCGGCCGGGCCCTCACACACTCAAGAGCCCCTTGCACACTCGCTTGTTCGCATGCCTCCTTGTGCCCATATGCATTTCCTTCCACACCCACAGGTGTGCGCTCCCCCATCCCCACGCACACACGCCCATTCATACTTTCTCACCAGTTCGCTCATGCTCCCCCCCTCGCACTCTCACTCTCACTCTCTGGCATTCACACTCAGTCACATGCTGGCTTGCTCTCCTTTGCATGTGTGCTCACTTTCCTGCATGGTTGCTCACACTTTCTGGCGTGCAAACTCCCACTTCCTTGCACACTTGCTTGCACTTGCTTACACTTCCTTGCACACTTCCACTTCTTCATAAACTTGTTCATACTTCCCCATAGGTTTGCTCACTTCTTTGCACATTTATTCACACTTCCTCACATGCTAAACTTCCTTACACTTGTGCTCACACTTCCTGACATGCTCACTCATACTTCCGGGCACACTTGCTCACACTTCCCCAAAAGTTTGCTCACTTCCTAGCATACTTACACTTCCCCACATGTTTGCTCATACTTCCCCATAGGCTTGTTCACTTCCTTGCACACTTGTTCACTTGCTTGTATGCTTGCTTATGCTTCCCCTCACACTTGCTCACATTTTCTTGCACACTTACTATCCCCACCTGCTTGCTCACACTTCCCCATAGATTTGCTTACTTTCTTGCATGTTTGCTCCCACTTCCCTGCACATACTCACACTTACTTTCACACTCATTCACGCTTCTGCTCCCACTTCCTTGCACACTCATGCTTCCTCAGTTTCTTGCTCCCTGTCCTGTGCATGCTCACTCGTACTTCCCCACACACTCCCACTTTGCCATAGGCTTGCTCACCCCCTTGCACACCTGTTCACTTCCTTGCAAGCTCACTCTCACTTCTCCACATGCATGCTCTTGCTTACTTGCACATTCATTCACTCATCTGCTCACACGTCTTCGCACGCTCACTTATGCTTCCCCACACAATCACTCCCCATCCCCACTCGCTCACTCTCTGTGCAAGGCCAGGCCAGGGGGGTGGCAGAGATGAGCCTGTGCACACGCACCTTGGATGGTGGCCAGCGGGTTGGTGGCCATGAGGGCCGGGTTTAACCCCGTGTTGACCCCCAGCACCGAGCTTCTGCAAGTGAAACCAGACGTGGCTCATTAACGCCCCCCAATGACGCGCCCCCCTCACCCTGCCCCACCCCCAGCCTCCCCAATACTTACCCCGAGGTGGGGGTCAGGCCTGACAAGCCGAGGGCCGAGTGGCTGCCGCTGCCCTGGGGGCTGGGGGTTGTGCTGTTGCTGGGGGGCGGCGGGGGAGGGCTGAGAGCCGGGGCCCCCCCCCCTGCACCCGGCCGGCCTGGGGGCAGTGCCGCCGACAAGGTAGTCACTGCAGGGGATGAGGGCATGTCAATGCGTAGGGCCTACATAAACACATGCCCCACCTTGCCTAGATGGGGTAGGACCTACATAAACACACATACCCTCCTTAGCCCAAATGGGGTAAGACCTACATAAACACACCCTACCCTGGCCTACATGGGGTGGGACTTACATAAACATGCCCCCCCCCCCAGGGCTGGGTGCCCTTTCTGTAGGTCCTACATAGAAGAGTGACCCCCACCATGTTGGGAGAGACCCTATGTAAACAGAGCGCACCTCCTGTGCGCACTCCCCCACCGTAAGCCCTGCGTGAACAGACCTGTTGTGCTCAGGCTGGAGGATGCCTGGGAGAGTGGGAGGCTCACTCCGGGGCCAGGGCTGGTCACCTGCGGACACGGGGGTGAGCATACGGGCTGGCGGGGGCCAGGGCAGGTGTCATGGGAGAGAGGTGTGGGGGAGAATATACCATGTGGGGTAAGTGGGGGAGTATGGGGGACGTACTATGTGGGGGTTATAAGGGATGTATTGTGGGGGCTGTAGGTGAGGGGATTATAGCGGATGTACCATGTGGGTGGAGTGTAGGTGCGGGGGGTTAGAGGCAATGTGCCATGTGGGGTAGGTGTGGGGATTATAGGGACCGTGCCAGGTAGGGGGTTGTATTTGAGGGCGTTAAAAATGATGTACCATGCTGGCAGTATAGGTGGCTAGATTTACCATGTGAGGCAGGTTCATAGGGGATGTACCAAGTTGGGGGTATAGGTGGGTTGGGTTTATAAGGGATGTACCATGTCAGGGGGGGTATAGGTGGGGGGGGAATTAGAAAGGATGTACCATATGGGGGGTGTATGTGGGGGCGTTTAGGGGACATACCACATGCAGCCTACAGGCAGGAGGCGTTATAGGGCACGTACCATGTGGGGGTGTTGGTGCGGGGGTTATAAGGGATGTACCACGTTGGGGCTGCAGGCGGGGGTGGGGGGGTTCGAAGGCACGTACCATGTGAGGGCTGTAGGTTGGGGGGGGCTTGCCCTGGGCGGGCAGCATGGGGCTGCTGCTGCAGGGGTTGATGCGCTTCTCCTTCTGGCGCCGGTTGCAGAACCAGACGCGGATCACCTCCTTCTCCATGTTCAGTTGCTCTGCGATCAGTAGGATCTCCTCTGAGGTAGGCTTCTGGTTCTGGGGGGCCATGGCGCGGGGTCACCAGGGCATTGCTGTGGGGGGGAGGGGGCTCCCAGGGGTCCCCAGGAAAGGTTCATGGCCCCAGCAGGGAGGCATCCTGAAGGGAAGCCGTGTAGGGGATGTGGGGGGCTCATGGGAGTCATAGAGGGGTTGCAGGGGTCACAGGAAAGTCATGGGAATCACAGAAGGGTCACAGAGGGGTTGTGGGGGGTCAAAGGGTGGTCTTGGGTGGGTTATGGGGGTCATGGAAGGTCACAGGGGATAGAGGATGGTTTGCAGGGGATCATGGAAGGGTCACTGGAGTATCAAAGGGGACTGCACATGGTCGTGGGAGATCATGGCAGGGTGGGGGGATCACAGAGGAAGTTACAGGGGTGTCATGGGGGGGGTCACAGGAGGGTGATGGGAGGTCCTGGGGTCTGGGAGGGGTCATAGAAGGATTCACAGAGGGGTTCACAGCATGAATGCTGTGTGCCCCCAGAGGACAGTGGGACACAGCAAACTCCAATGGGTGGTGGTGGCACTGTTGGCAATGGGAGTGTGGCGATGGCACGCGAGGAGCTCCCGCTGGCGACACTGTTGGCGGCGGGGCAGGGACCATGGCGAGCACCAACCAGTGGGTGGGGGTGGCAAGCAGTAACCGCCTGCAGGCACTGCCGAGAATGCCAGAGGCACTTTTTCACAGGGGGTACACTGCCACACTCAGGGAGTGCACCGCACCTGTGTGCACCACCTGCGCATCACCAGTGGTTCACAGGAGTGTGATAGGTGATCTCGGGGAAATGGGGGTGTCATTGGGGGTCACACAGGGTCAGAGGAAGAGTTGGGGGTTGTGGGGTCACAGAGAAGAGCATGGGACCATCAGAGGGGGTCACAGAGGTGTCATGGGGGGTCAGACAGGATCAGAGGGGGTCATGGGAGGGCTGTGGGAGGTCCCAGGGGTTTTGGAGGGGTCCTAGGGGTTTCAGAGGGGTTCATAAGAGTGTGATAGATGATCACAGGACTGTCATAGGGGGTCACGGGGATGTCATGGGGTGTCATACAGGGTTGGGGGGGTCACAGGAGGTCCCAGGGGTCCTGGAGGGGGCATGAGACTGTCATAGGAGGGCCACAGGTTCAGAGAGGGCACAGGAGGTCCTAGAGATCCTAGAGGGTCATGGGGGTCACGGCAGGGGTCGTGGAACTGTCATAGGAGGGTCACACAGGGTCAGGAGGGTCACAGAAGGTCCCAGGGGTCCTGAAGGGGGGGGGTCACAAAGAGGGTCATGGGACTGTCATAATGGGGTGACACAGGGTCGGGGGGGGAGCCACAGGAGGCTCCAGGGGTCCTGGAGGGGTTGTGGGACTGTCATGGTGGGGTCACGTAGGGTCATGGGTGCCCAGGCTTGGGGGTCTCACCGCGAGAAAGCTCTTCTCCAGGGCGAAGCGCACATTGGTCTCAATGCTGGTCCTCTTTTTGCGGCGGCGCCCGGGCAGCCCGTCAAAGCCCAGGCTGGGGCTGCTCAGGGTGTTGGGGCTGGGCAGTGTCGCATCCACTGACATGGTCTCTGCAGGGATAGAGACACCATCACCCCCTGCCCTGGGACCCCCCAGGTCCCCCGGTACCCCCTCCCTGCCCTGGTGCTCACCGGCGTCATTGAGCCACTTCTCGAGCAGGGGCTTGAGCTTGCACATGTTCTTGAAGCTGAGGTTGAGGGCCTCAAAGCGCGAGATCGTCGTTTGGCTGAAGTCGTTGCCATACAGCTTGCCCATGGCTAGCCCCACATCACCCTGCGGGAGGTGCTGTCAGCCCCACAGGACCCAGGCATCTGGGGGCCCTGTCCGTCCCCAGTCTGACTCATTGGACCCAGAGCAGAACCCAGGCATCTGAGCTCCCAGCCCCGCATCCTCACCCCCTAGACCCCCAGTGCCCAGAGAACCCAGGCATCCAGGCTCCCCCCACCCCTGCTCTCAGCCCCTAGACCCCCAATGTCCGGAGAACCCAGGCATCTGGGCTCCGGCCCCATCTATCCTCACCCCCTAGTATCCCATTGCCCAGAGAACCCAGCCGTCCAGGCCCCGCACCTGGGTGAAGCCCAGCTTGATGCGGCGCTGCTTGAAGGTGCGGGCGAACTGCTCCAGCTCCTCCAGGTCACTGGGTTCCTCCGAGTGCGACGGGGGCTCCAGGCATTTTTGGGGGGGGGCGTGGGCCAGCTGGGGCTCGGGCAGGCCCGGCCGCGGCGCTGGCTGGGAAGGCGCGGGGGTCACTGGGGGCGGCCACCCGCCCCCCCCAGCCCCTCCCGGACCCCCTGCCCTGACCTGTCAGGCTCAGGTGGAACCCAGGCGTCCGGGACCCCTGTTGGGGCAGGCGCGCCCCCCCCCAGCCCCGCTCACCTGTGCGGGCAGCCCTGGACGGGGCTGGCTGGGCAGCAGGGCCCCGGGGCTTTGCTGAGGTAGCTGAAAGAGATTTGGTGTCGGAAGCAGCCCTGGGGAAGAAATGAGTCGTCAGTGCCTGGCACACCCCCTGCCAAGTGGCTGGCTCTGGGGTGGGCATCGGGGCAGGTATCACAGGCCTGGGATGTGGCTGGCTCTGGGTGGGTGTCAGTGCACAGGTAGCACAGGCATAGGACATGGCTGGCTCTGGGGGGGTGTTGGGGTCCAGAAGAGTCCCCCCCTCACCTTGCTGTCCTTGCTGGGCCTGTGGCAGCAGGAACTGGGCGGGCGGCTGGAGGTGGTGCCCAGGCACAAGCACGAGTTGCTGGAGCTGCAGCAGTTGCTGGATGTCCTGGGGGGGCAGAGGGCGGTGGGTGTGTGTGGGTGGGGGGTCAACGCAGTGCTAAGGCCCTGGGCACACTGCAGAGCCCCGACGCAGTGCGGGAAGGCGCAGTGCGAGGCCCCCATGCAGCACAGCGCAGTGCCAGCCCCCACCCAGTGTACTGAGATGCAGTCCAGGGTCCCGCCAGTACAGTGACATACAGTGAGAAGTGAGGTAAGGCTGGGGGTATGCATGCAGTGAGCTGACTGGGCCTGGCAGGGGCAGCAGAACGGGACACACTACTGCAGTCCCGGGGGTGCAGTGAGGGAGTACAATGAAATTGGTGTAGCCTTACATAGACCATCAACTGCACAGGCTGGGGGAGGGCCATGCAACCCAGTGGGTTGACATGCAGACCCACAGGTGGGGGGTGGTACACTGCAACGCAGTGCAGAGAAATGGATGCAGTGAGGTGGTGGTTCAGTCTGTGCAGTGATCTGGATGGGCAGGGGGGGCATGAGGGAGAAGTGGGGTGGCATGCAGTGTGATGTCAAGCAATGCAGTGTGATGCCGTGCAATATGGTGCGACACCATGTGATGTAGTGCGATGCCATGCAACGCTGTGCAACACATCAGGGCGGGGGCCTTACCTGTGCGGTGAGCTGGATAGGCTGGGAGAGGGCAAGGGAGGGTGCTGTGGGGGCAGGGGGGCCGGGGCCAGGGCCAGGGCCAGGGGGGGCATCGGGGCCAGGGGCAGCGGCAGCGGCGGCGCTGGCGGCAGCCGCCAAGAGCTGGGCCTGGGCCTGCTGCAGGAGGAGCTGCTGCTGTGCCGGCATCAGCGCCGTCAGCTGGAGGGGCAAGGGGGGCGTTAGTGCCGAAAGCCACCCCCCCAGCCAGCGGCAAAGCCCCCCCCCAGTTATTGCAGCAGCAGTGGAGCCCTCCCACTGCACCAGGGCCATGACCCTTGACCTCCTCCCGTATTGTCCCCCCTTCCCCTGAGGCTGGGGGCACTTACTCCTGCCAGCTGGCTGCCAGCCAGCATGAGCTGAGCTTGGGGCAGGTGGGGGGGAGGCGGGGGCACCGGGGCAGGGGCTGGGGCTGGAGCTGGAGGCATTTCTGGAGCATCCTCTGCCTTGACCTGGGGAGAGAAGTGGAGTCAGAGCCAGGGGGTGAGGGGTCATGCCCACCCTTGCCCGGGTTAGGATCATGGCCCCAGCAGGGTGCATGTGGCAGGGAGGTGGTCTGGGGGATCCTTCAGGGGGGTCATTGAGGGGTAATGGCAGGGTTTCAGGAGTCGTGGGGGATCACAGAGGGGTTGCAGGTCGTCACAGAAGTCATTGAAGGGTTGCAGGGGTTGTAGAGGGGTTGTGAGGGGGTCACAACAGAAGGATCATGGAAGGGTTTTGTGGGGTAAAAGCTCAGAGATGCCCCCCTTTCAGTGCTGAGGGATTGGGGGCAGGTCTCGAATGCCTTTTGGTGGGGGGCAGGATGAGGCGGAGCAGGGGGAGGGGAGGGCAGGGCCCCCGCCCCGTCGTTTTCTCGCTCCCGCCCGCGGCACTTCCTGTTTTCGCCGCATCCCCGGGGCCGGGACTTCCCCCTGCACCCCCTGAGTCAGCGCCGAAAACAGGAACGGGGGGGACCCCCCTAGGGGGCCGGCAGGAGCAGGGCCGGGCTGCGTATCCCCCACTGGACTCCTGGGGCAGGGCAAAGCTGGACTGGGCGTCCCTGGGTGGGCACACAGCCAAGAGGCGGGTGGGTGGGGGTCGGTGCTGGGTGCAGGGTGCAGCGGGGTAGGGAGAATACAAGGGGGGCTCAGGTTGGGTGTGGGGGGGCAGGCTGGGGATAATGGGTGGGGTCCAGATGGGCATGGGGGGGTCCTACCTTGGTGCCGGGGCCAGTGAAGGGCAGGGGCTTGTTCTGCTGGGCCTGAGAGAGACAATGGGGGGACGACACCTGAATCAGCAGGGGATGCCCCCCCGCCAAGCCTCCCCACACTGGACCCCCCCATACCTGGTGGTTTGTGTCGGGGCCATTCCGTTCAGGGTCTGGAACAAGAGAGACGATGAACCCTCAGACCCCCCTGACCCCTCAGATACCCTCCTGGCACCAAGTACCCCCAGACCCCCTCCTGGCATTGTGTACCCTCCTTGGCACCTCCCAGATACCCTCCTGGCAGTGAGTACCCCCCCAGACGCCCCTACACCCAGGTACCCGTGTGCTCGCCGGGCAGGTCCAATCGCGACTTCTCCAGTTCCAGGGGCTTAGACATTCTTATTTCTATGGGAGAGAGATGTGCAGAGGTGAGCCCAGGCATCCAGGCGCCTGCTTTCCCCCCCCTCACCCCCCCGGTGCCCAGAGAAAACAGGCGTCCAAGTCCCCTGTTCTCCCTCCCCACCCCTCAGTACCCAGGGAACTCAGGGGTCTAGGCTCCCAGCCCCATTCTCCCCCCTCAGGCCCCAATGAACCCAGGTGTCCAGGCTCCCAGCCCCCTCCCAGAGCTGGAGAGAACCCCAGGGTCCAGGCAGCTGTTGTCACCCCCACCAGCCCCTTGCACACTCCCCCACCACCCACAGAGGTGGGAGAGAAAAACCAGGCCTCCAGCCTCCCAGACCCCACTCCCCCACACCCCACTGCAGAGCCAGGAGAGAACCCAGGCAACCAGGCAATGGTGGTGGGGGAGAGAACCCAGGTTCCCAGCACCCCTGCACTCACCCCCCGGCCCTCGCCCAGAGCTGGAGAGCACCCAGACATCTGGGCTCCCAGCCCCTGCTCATGCCCTGAGAACCCAGGTGTCTGGGCTTCCGACAGGCCCCCTACTCTTGCCCCCTAGCCCTCCCTGCCCCCCTGCACAGAACCCAGGCATCCGGGCTCCCAGCCACCCCCAGCCAGGCCCTACCCACACCCGTCCTGCCCCCAGAGCCAGCGCCGCTTGGTTTGGGCCCTGCGGGGCTGAGGCGCCGGCTGGGCCCAGCTTAATTTGCATGGAGCTCTGAGTCACCCCGAAAGCGGGGGGGGGGGGGGGTCCTGGAGACGGGGGCATGGAGGCCTTTGCACAAGTGGGGACATGCAAGGGGCGTGCAAGCGGCTAGGAGTGTGCAGGAAGGGTGCACCTGGCTTTGCCTGGCTGTGGGAGATGAGGCGTGTGCAAATGTGTGTGTGTGCACTGGATCCTCTGTGTGTGTGTGTGTGTGTGTGCGCGCGCGCACACGTGCCTATGGGTCCTGGTGTGCCTGGGTCCATGGGTGGGCGCATGCATCTGTGTGTGTGTGTGTATGTGTGCATGTGTGTGCCCCTGCCTGTCCCTGTCCATGCAAGCCTGCGGCTTTGGGTGCATGTGTGTTTGTGTGTGTATGTCTCGGGGTATCCGTATGACCCAGTGTGTGTGGATGAGTGTGTGTGTGTGTGTGTGTGTGTGTGTGTGGGCATGTGTCTGTCTGTGTTTCTATGTCCATATGTGTCTGTGTGTGTCCATGTGCCCGCATGTCAGTACTTACATGTGTGCATGTGTGTCTGCATGTCCTTGTCCATGTGTGTCTGTGTCCATGTGTGTCCCTGCATGCATGTCTGTGTATCAGTGTCCATGTGTCTGCCTGTGTGCATATGTGTCTATGTGTCTGTGTGTGTCCGTGTCCATGTGTGTGTCTGTCTGCCTGTGTGTCTGTGGGTATTGGGATGCGTGTCTGCTTGTGCCCCTGGCTAGGTGTGCGCGTGTCCTGTGTCCATGGGGGGTGGGGGCAGGGGCGGGGGGTGGGGGCGGACCAGCCCCCCCTCCATACACACTTTCACTTCCCCAACCCGCTTCCCCTTTGAGTTTCTCCGGGTTAAAAACAGCCGTAAGTTACCGACACTGACCCCAAAATAGCAGCTTGCAGTCCCCAGACCCTCTGGGCTCCCCCAGACCCACCCAAGCCCTCCCAAACCATCCAAGACCCCCCCAGGACCTCCCAGGCCTGCCCAAACCCCTGTGGGCCCTCCTGGACCCCCCACAAAACTCCATGGGCCCTCTCTGACCTCCACCTAAATCTCCTTCCAGACCCCCCTGGGCCCTCGCAGACTCCCCTGACCTCCCCCCAGACCCATTTGGGCTCTCTTAACCCCCCCCAGACCCTCATGGGCCCTCCCAGACCCCCCAGATCTCCTCCAAGACCCCCATGGGCCCTCCTGGACCTCCCAGATCCTGTCAGACACCCCCTGCCAACTCCCAGACTGCCCCAATCCCTCCCAAATGTGTACCCTCCCAGATGTCCCTGACTCCCCTGGGACCTCCCAGACTGCCCCAATCCCTCCCAAACCTTTTCCAAGACCCCCCTGGGCCCTTCTGAACCCTCTCCAGATCCCCCACCAGACACACAGCCTGTCCCAACCATCTTAGCCCCTCCCTCCAGGTCCTGGCACCCCCCAACACACCCTGCTGAGGTAGAAGTAGCCCAGACCCCCTCACAGCCCATGGCACCCCCTGCTGGGCCAGCCTCCCCCCCAGCTCCTGGTGATGCTACAGACGGGGACCCCACCCCCTTGGCCCCAGTACCTGCAGGCCACATGCCGGGGTTCACCATGACGGGCCCTGGTGCAGGGCCAGGGGAGGGGCTGGGGGGAGTTCCCGGCCCCCATCCCCCCTCAAAGCAGGAGCAGGAAGCAGCTGGGAGGAAGCGGGGGGTGGAGACACACGTGTGTGCGAGTGGCGCACGCGCAAGCTGGCGCGCACAAGAGGTGTGTTCATGGAGGCAAGCGGGACATGCAAAGTGCTGGTACCCGCACACATACTCACGCGCATGCACATGTATGCACCTGGGGCTGGGCTGGTACGTGCGTGAAGGTGAACACATATGCACACACATGTGTGGCCTGCAAGCACACGTGTGTTGGAGAATGGGCCTGGGGCACGCACAAGAGGGCCAGGATGCAGCCTTGTGCAGACACATGGGAGTGTGTGTCACAAGTCCACCTGGCTTGCACACGAGTGTGTCCTCCTTGCACGGGATGCACATGGAGGTCTCGGGCCGGGGCCTGATCTGCCCCTTGTGTCCACCAGGGGGCAGCACAAGCCTTTGACGGCTTCACACCCACACCACACGCTTGGGACAGGCACAACAGGGCCTGGCCACACAACATAACTGCACAACGCTGCAGAACACAGCATGGCCACACAACATGGCACGGCTGCACAGCATGACATAACCACAGAACCGCACAGCCGCACAACATGGATCAGCCCTGTGACATGGCACAGCCGCACAACACAACATGACTGCACAACACAGCAAAGCGGCACGGCACAGAATAACTGTACAACATGACACGACTGCACAACATGGAAGAGCCACGCAACACAACATGGCACAGCTGCACAACACCTAAGAGCTGTACAATACAGCACAGCCCTGCAACATGGCACAGCCACACAACACGACACAACCGCACAATATGACACGACCGCAAACCTGCACAGTGACACAGCTGCACAACACAGAAGAGCAGCACAACATGGCCCAGCAGCACAACACAACACGATGCAGCCGTGACACCATTGCATGACATGCCCAGCTGCCCAGCCCTGCACAACTGCCCAACATGGCACAGCCAGAGGGCCCAGAAGAGCCACCTGTCACTGCACAACTGCCCAGCACAACACAACCGCCTGACATAACACAATTGCACACAACCGCAGACAGAAGATGGCATGAACATATGAGGGAACAGGGCCCAAGTGTGCACCAGGCCATCCCCCAGGGCACGCAACCTCACACACATGCATGTGTGCACATGCACACACTCAGACGGGTGGATGGTGGGGTCTGGGGAACCGGGGGGAGGGGAGAAGAGGGTTGTGTGCTTGGCTAGTCAGTGCCGCTGCCTTCACACACACATCCTGCTTTTGCACACGTTTGCACACTCACTGCCCCCCACAATGCCAGGACAATGCTGTGCACTGTGGGGGTCTGTAATGAGGCTGTGTTGTACATGAATTGGAGGGAAGGGGTGGGGTTGTAGCACACGCATGTGCATGAGTCAGTCCATGTGCATGTGTGGTTGAGTGTGCACCTGGTGTTGGGTGCATATGTGTGTATGTTCTGGACGCTTACCTGAGTTGTGTGCATGTGTGTGTATATGTGTACTGCACCCATGCATGCCTTTGACCTGAGTGTGTCAGCCCATGTTTGTGTTTTGCCCCCACGGCCCTGCATCCATGACATGCAAGTCTGGGTGTGTCATGTAAGGGTGTGGATGTGCCCAAGGCAGCGCCTGTGTGTGCAGTGCAGGTGTCAGCCCGGGGGTGTGGCGGGTCTGTGCTGAGGGATGGAAGCACAAGCTCTGTGTGTGGTTACACATGCATCAAGACTGGGGGATGGGGGCACGTGTGCACACGCGCACATGTCCCAGATGCCTGGGTTCCTTCTCTGTGCGTGTGTGTGTGTGTGTGTGTGTGTGTATCCCAAATGCCTGTGTTCTGTCGGGGGGGGGGCAGGTGTATGTGCACGTCCTGGACACCTGGGAGCAAGTTTGTGTGTGTGCATGGGTGCGGGTATGTGTGTGTGCGTGTGTATCCATGTCCTGAATGCCTGAGTTCTGTGCACATGTGTGCGCGCATCCCCATGCATGTTGTGGGGGGGGGAACAGCTCCAGATGGATGGGGCTGCATAGACCATGCCACTCTGCAGGGAACCAACCCCCCCCAAAACACACCCCAAATTCACGCACACGGAGGGAACCCAGGTGTCCAGGCCGCCCCGCCAGTATTTGAGTGATCGGTGGAGCTCTCCATCACTCACCCCATCTCCACCTGCCTGCTGGGGCCTGTGCTGCCCTGGGGTGGGGGGCAGAGGTCACAGTGTGAAACCCCTGCCCCTAGGGCACAGGGGTGGCTGAGGCCTGGCCTACTCGTGTCACCTGCCAGCACCCGGACAACTGGGTCCCGGCCACAAAAGCCCCCGCTAGGCTTCATGAAGAGACCTACCCTACCCGTGTTCCACCTCCCTGCTCACTGACAGCACCTGGCCACCCTCATGCCACACGAGGCCCGGCACGTGCTCGTGCCCCCCACCCCCGCGCATCCTCGTGGGACACGCATGGCCACAGACAGACAGACGTGGGGGTGGGGTCTAGGCCCCGGAGGGAGGTGAATGGATGGGGGGGCGAGGCAGAGGTAAAGGGGGCACGCTGGACCCAGGGCTGGGCGGGGGAGGGGGTTGCAGACCCCCGGTGGCTGGGGGGTGGCCGCGGCGCTGGAACAAAGGGCCGGGGCTCGGCCAATGGCAGCGCCCAGCGCCACTGACCTTTACGGTTATGATTTCAGGGGCGGGGGAGGGGGGCTCCGTGGACGGGCACATGGGGGAGGGGGCCGGGACACCCCCGAGACCCCACTGCAGGGGGAGTGGGCCGCGACCCCCCCGCTCCAGCACCGCCACACTCCTAGGGCAATGGGGGGCTCTTGCACACGTGTGTGAAATGCACACGTGTGTGAAATGCACACATACAACGCCCCTGGTAGGTACAGCCTCGCACGGGCGCTCCCTCGTGCGAGGGACGTGGCATGAGGGCCGGGAGGCGGGGGGGAGAGGTGGGACTTGCACGACGGCCCCCCCCCGTGTGTGCGCGCGTGTATGCACTGTCAGGCCTGGGCCCCCCTGGTGCAGCCCCCCGGCACCCGCTGCCCACCCAGGGCTGGAGCGGAGCCAGGCGTCCGGCCCCCCAGCTCCCACCCAGGTGCCCCGACCCCTCCCAGGGAGGCCAGGCGTCCGGGCCCCCCGAGCCGGACCCCCACCCGCAGCTGGCAGCCCCGTCCCCTCCCCTCTCCCGGCCCGGCTCCCCCCCCGCCCGTATCGACCGCAG
The DNA here is from genome assembly GCF_052110815.1 of Crocodylus siamensis. Lineage (NCBI taxonomy): Eukaryota > Metazoa > Chordata > Crocodylia > Crocodylidae > Crocodylus > Crocodylus siamensis. The sequence goes on from NC_143400.1 coordinate 24,268,786, forward strand.
GAGCCGGCGCCGCGGTTCGATCGGGCGGTGACAGTCCGGATCAATACCGGCGTGAATAAAAGTCCCGGCTGCGCCGAGCCCGCCCAGCTCCCGGCTCCGGCTCCGGCTCCGGCGGCCGCTGCCGGCTCCGCGCTTGCCCGCCCGGTACGTGGGGAGCCGGGGGACCCGGGGCACGGGGGATCGAGGGACCCGATGCAACGGGGGGGCTGGTGCATGAGGGACCCGGTGCACGGAGGAGCCGGTGCACAGGGGATCTGGGGGACCCGATGCAGCGGGGGACCTGGTGCAGGGGGGAGCCGGTGCACAGAGGATCTGGGGGAGCCGGTGCATGGGGGGACCCGGGGGCTCTTACCGGCCGCCGGCGTAAGGCTCCATCCGCGTCTCCCCGGCAGCGGCCGCGGGACGAACATGTCGCGGAGCCGGGAGTGACGAGCTGCATCGGGGGGGGGGGGACCGGCCGGGGGGGGCGGGGGGCGGCGGCACGTGCGCGGCGCGCCCCGGGGCCCGCACAATGCACCGGGCGGGGGGGATGCAGGTGCTGCCCCCCCCGCCCCCGCCCCGCGGCACCTGCGCACGGCCCGGCCCCCCCTCCCCCCCGCCCAGCATTGTCTGCCCCCCCCCCCCCGCTGGCAGCAGCGACCCGCGTCCCTCGCGGCCCCCCCGCGCCCCCCCCGCGGCCGCCCAGACAAAAGCAATTATCCCCGCGGCGCGGGCGCCCCCCCCAACATCAATCTCCCCCACCCCAGAGATCCCCGGGTGCCCCCCCCGGACACCACCAGCATCCACCCTCCCGGGACCACTTCACCAACACCCCCTGGCTGAGCCCCCCGCGGCCCCCCACCCAGACACCCCGGGCTAAGCGCCCCCAGCCCCCCCAGAGACTCCAATATCCACCCCCTGCTGGGAGACTCCCAGGCCAGCCTGCTCCTCAAGACCCCCAGCATCCCCCTCTGGCCCCCAGAGCACCCCCTGGGAGCCTCCCATCCTCATCCCCCAGGCTCCCTCGAGAGACCCTGGGGCAGACCCCCCCCCGGCACCCCTGGCTTCCACCCCCATGGACTCTTCACATCCACCCCCCGCCAGAGACCCCTCAGCAGACCCCTATAACATCCCCCCCAGGGCAGACCCCTGAGCATTGGCCCCCCCCAGACATCCCTCCAGCAGACCCTCCTCCTCAGCCCCCCAAAACCCCCCTCAGGGTCAACCCTACTGGACAGAACCCCAGAAACCCCCAACCCAGAGACACCTCCCAGCATTGACCCCCCTGACAGACCCCCAGATACTACCCAGCCCACCAGCATCAACCCCACCTGTACAGACCCCCAAGAGAGCCCCCCCAGCCTTGACCCCCTGGACAGACTCCTGGAGACCCCAACCCTCCCTTGTGACTCCCCAGCATTGACCCCCCCCAACAGACCCTTCCAACCCCCCATACACCTCCCTAGCATTGACCCCCACAACACCACCCCAGCCCCCCCAGCAGTGTCCCCCCAGACAGACCCTGCTGGAGACACCCATCCACAGAAATCCCCCCACCCCCTCCCCGGTCCTGCACACTGAGTGGGGCTGTCGCGCGTGCCAGCACTGGGTGCACACGCATGGGCACAGCCGGGCCCCTCTCTCTCCTCTCCCCTTCAACCCAACTCTTCCTCTCTCCTTCCAGGAGGACTTGCTGCATGAGAGGGGCGGGAGCCACCCTTGCACACCCACATGCACACTCACACGTGTGTGCTGCTGTAAACCCCCACCCCCCTTCCCTCCCACAGTACCAAACACAAGACGATGCATCCCAGGCCTAAGAGGAGGATTCAGAAGAGGACAGGGAAGGTGGTCGCCAGTTCAGAGTGAAACTGAGGCACAGGCCCAGGCCTGGATGTGTATGGGGGGTGGGGGGCACACAGTGAAAAATGAATAAAGGCAGGAAAAGGAAAGCAGCCTGAGCTTGGTCACTGGAAGGGGGGGCGGGGGAGGTGGATGGATGGAGGATGGAGGGATGCAGGAATGGCTGGACCAGGCCCTGGGGAGTGAGAGGGGGCAGGGGGCTGCAGAGGAGACAGGAGCTGGTTTCATGGACAGATGGACACCACCTACCCCTGGCGCAGCACATGCAGGGTGGGAGGCTGTGGTTCAGCCCTGCCTGGTGCTAGCGAGGAAACCAGGTGTCTGAGCCCAGAGCAGGGAGAGTGCCCAGGCATCCGGGCCCTCAGTTTGCAGCCCACCAGACTCTGCTCATCTGCCAGAGCAGGGAGAGAGAGAGCCCAGGTGTCTGAGACCCCGCTCCCCAGAGCAGGGAGAGCACCCAGGTGGCCAGGCCCTCATGCTCTAGCCCATGAGACCCCCATTCAGCTCCCTGTGCAGGGAGAGAGTCCGGGAGTCTGGGCTCCCTCCTCCCAGAGCAGGAAGAGGACCCAGGCGTCTGTGACCCTGCTTCCCAGATCGTGGAGAGAACCCAGGCAGTCGAGGCCCTCACGCTCTAGCCCACAAGACCCCAGCTCAGCTCGCAGCGTGGGGAGAGAAGCCAGGCATCTGGGCCCAGGGAAGCCAGTTCCTGGGTCCAGGCTCCAGTGGATGCCCCCAGACGTTGTGGCCCGGCCCCCCTGCCTCTCCCCCCCCCCCCCCCCCCCCCCCCCCCCCCCCCCCCCCCCCGCAAGCACCAGGCCCCCCCAGACTCCCGTGAACCAGGCTCACCTCTCAGGCAGAAGTGGCCACGGTAAAACATCCAGTCCAGAGCAGTCCAGACCCTGTGGGAAGAGGAGACTGGTCATACCACCACTCTTACGGCCCTGAGCAAACCCAGGTGCCTGAGGCCCTGACTCTCAACCTGCATCCCCCACAACCCAGGCATCCGGGCTCCCAGCCCTTCCGCAGCCTTCATTCTTCTCCCAGGGCTGGAGAGAACCCAGGCATCCCGGCCCCTCGCTCTGGCTCTGATGAACCGGGCCTCGTTGCCTTCGCCCAACGCTACACTGGTGGGAGACCCCGGGCATTCGGGCTCCAGGTGTCCCTGTTCTCACCCCTCTGACCCAACTGTCCTCAGAGAACCCAGGTGCCTGGGCCCCAGGCCCCCCTGCTCACACCCCTGGACCTCAGGGGATGCCGGCGCCCCCACCAGGCCCCACAGTCCCGGGACAGAACTCAGGCGTCCGGTGTGTCTGCCCCCCCCACGGCTGGCGGGTGCTAATCAGAGATGTCATCTGCACAGCGCAGTCTTTGCTTAAGGAGATTTAGGGCAGGAATCAATAGGAAATTTAAAAATCGATGCGGCGAGTATGAGAAAATCGATGGCGTTTAATCGGCCTGCCGATCCCCCGTCACAACAATTAGCGCGGCCCGTGTTCGACAGCCGCCGGCGCCCAGGGGGCGGGGGGCGGGGGACTGCGGGGGCTTCCCTAATGGTGGGGGGGGGAACATGGCTACAGGGGTGCTAGGAGTCCCCCCTCCTCAGAGCCAGGGCCAGGAGGGGGCTGGCTTTGCCCTGGATTTGCTGGGTGGGGTGAGATTGATCTGGATTTAGGGAAGTTTGGTGTGGATCTGGAGGGGCCTCGATGTGGATTTGGGACCCTTGAGGGGTCCCCGAATCTGGGGGAGGTCCCTGGGGCAGGATGGGCAGGAAGTGGGGGGGATGGCGGACGGAAATGGGGGTCACAGTGGGGAGGGAGGCTGCGGGCTTCTTTGAGGCAGTGTCCTGGGGCACATGCCTGAGTTTTCTCCCAGCTCTGGCAGAAGAGTGGGGCCTAGTGGGTTGGAGTGGGAGAGGCTGGGAACCTGGCACCTGGGTCCTCCCCAGGCTCTGGGAGGAGAGTGGGGCCTAGTGGGTTCAAGCTGGTAGGGCTGGATCCCTGGACTCCTGGGTTCTCCATGTGGGCGCTGGCAGGGCCTGATCCGCACCACAGAGGGAGGGGCAGGGACTGAGCCGGGTGGGAGCCAGATAGAAGCGCTGGCGCTGGGAAATCCCCCGAAAAATCGATGGGCTGGCGTCCCCCAGCCATGCGCCGAGCGCTGCAGGGCCAAAGCTGACAAGGCTCTAATCAACCCGTCAATACCCTGACCCCAGCACTTAACCTATCGACAGGCGGGGGAGCCCCGGGGCCAGGGGGGGGCTTGGCACAGCCCCGGCTGGGGCCGCGGGGGCGAGGGCTACGGGACAATGCTGGGGCCACGGGGCTGGGGGATGGTGTGGAACCCTGGGGCTGCTCTCAGGCCCCCTTCCAAATACCCCCCAGTCAAGATCCAAGACTCCCACGTGGCCCACATGTACAGCCGGGTACAGGGGCCAGGGACTTCCCCCACACCGCTCAGCTACACCCCAAAGCTGCCCTCAGATACACTTGGGTACAGGTGCCAGGGACACCCCCAACCTCTCCTTTGATAAACCCAGACATTGGCACAAGGGACACCCTAGATTCTGCTCAAGTACACCCCAAATCTGCCCTCAGATACACCTGGGTACAGACCCCAGAAACACTCCGCACCCTACTCAGATACACCCCAAATCTACCCTTAGACACACCTGGATATAGGCAGTGGGGACAGCCCACACCCCACTCAGATACACCCCAAATCTACCCTTAGATACACCCAGATACAGACACACCCTGCCCAGCTACACCCCAAAATTATCTTCAGCTGCACCTGGATACAGGCGCCAAGGATACCCCAAACCCTGCTCAGATACACCCCAAATCTGCCCTCAGACACACCCAGGTACAGGCGCCAGGGACACCCCACTCAAATACCCCCCAAATCTGTCCTCAGCTACATCCAGACACAGGCCCCCGAGACCTTCCAAAGCGTTCCCTCAGAAACACCCAGACACGGCCCATGAGACCCTCCAGCCCTGCGCGACTACACCAAGATCCAGGCCCTGGCAACCCCTGGACCCAGGTCTCAGAGACACCCGGAAATAGGCCGCCCACACCCTTGAGCCTGCCCTTAGCAACCCCCTGGATACGGGCCTGTGAATCCCCCCACCCCACAACCTACCCAAATCCCCCCTTCAGATACACCCGGATACAGGTCCCAGGGACAGCCCAACCGCCCCCACGGCCTGGGAATTGCCCCTGGACACAGACCTCGATGCAGGCCTAAAATACAAGCCCCAGCTCCACCTCGAGGCAGGCCTCAAACATAGCCCTAAAGATACAGGCGGCCAAACTCCCCTCCACGCCCCCCCCCCAAGACCCCTGGATACAGGTGTCGGCCTGCCCCCCAACCATCCCCTATACCCCAATGATGCCCAAATAGGTCTCAGAGCCCCCCAGAAGAGACCCCTGGATACACTGTGGGGGCTGTGATCACACCCAAACGACACGTCAACCCCAGTAGCGCCCCCAGATACACCTGGAGAAAGAGCCCCCCATAACTATCCCCTAACAGCCCCCAGCTTCCTGTACTGCACTCAGGGCCATGCCACACCTGCCGGTGTGCACGTCAGGTGCGTGTATGCGCATGTAGCATGCGTGTGTGTGCCCAGGGAGGGACAGGGGGCACGCATTGTGTTCAGGTTAATCTCCCAGATGCCTGGGTCTGCGGCCGCCCAGCCCCCACGTCGGTCGCAGGCCTATAAATATGGATTGGGAACAGCCGTGGTAAAGGTCATGGTGGGGGAGGGGGATGCTCCGGTCCCTGTCGCACGGGGGGGGAGGGGGGGCGCACACACCGCGATACAACAGACACACGCATGCAGGGGAGCAAAGGGCATGTGCCTGGCTGGTGTGCACACACAATAAAGTGGCATGGCATAGGAGGGGCACACACAAACACACAGTGCAGGGGTGCAGAGGACGGTGCCACAGACCTGCCACAATGTCCAGGGCACACAGGATGTGCATGCGCACACATAGACAGGGAGGGACACGTGTGCACAGAAACATAGAGGGAGACGTATGTATACACAGACACAGGTATTCATACCCCAATGAGGCACGAGCATGCAGGCACACATGGGGACATCCTGAAAGGGACACGTGTGCACACAGAGACACAGGTATTCACTCCCCACTGAGGCACAAGCATGCAGACACACACGGACACACCAAAAGGGACACGTGTGTACACACAGACACGGAGGGACACACGTCCACACACAGACACAGGTATTCACACCTCACTGAGGAACAAGCACACAGGCAAATACACAACACCCCAAAAGGGACACATGTATGCACAGACATACACAGATACCCCACTGAGGCAGGAGCATGCAGGCACACATGGACACCCCAAAAGACATGCAACACACACAGCCACAAGCAGAGGTACACACAGCATACGCGAAAGTACATGGGAGTGGGCACTCTACTACACACCAGAAAAGTCCCATGTGGCACAAGCCGAAGGGATACACACAAGACCATGAAAAGTGCATGGAAAAGGACACACGTGCACATGCATACACTCACACACCACCCGCCTGAGTCACACACATGGCACACACAAACATCAGGCAGAGGCACACACAGCACACACACAGGGACACGGGAATGGGTGTGGCATAACATCCCTGAGACCAGTGACACACATGCAGACACACAAGCCATGGGGGCCAGGCCATGTGAAGGGTGTGGGAAAGGACACAGCCATACATAATCCCCCCCAGTGCACACATGCATGTTCACAAACCCACCCACACACAACTGCTTGCTTTGAGGGTCTGGAAGCTCAGCTCACACTACAACCTTCTCCACCGCTACTGCCCCAAACACATGCGCACCCACGCACTTCTGTTGCGCTGGTGTGCACCTGTATTTCCACACACGCAGCTGCAAGCATGCAATGCTTTGTGAGCCTCCCAGCAGGCCAGCCGGCATCCAGGCACAGGCACCACGCATCCACGTGTGCACGCATGTGCATGTACATGAGCATGTGCCTTGTTTTCACCCCATCCCCTGGGATTTTGAACCAAGGGGTGGGACACAGCAATATCGGGCCCTGTTCCCTCCTCTCTCTGTGTCAGGCAGCAGAACTCCAATGCGAGCAACACACACCTGTGTGCATGCAGACACGCATGCACATGGACATGCCTGCAGAGATCTGCGTCGGGCATTGCTGAACCTGCGAGAAGCTGGTGCAGAAATCCGGTTAGACGAATCCAGTTAAAGTCTGGCTGCTCGGAGGGGGGGAAGGGGAGGAGAGGGGGAGCCAGGATGCCTGGGTTCTAACCCCCCCCCCAGCACTGGTAGAGGAGGGGGGGGCGTCCAGCGCATCTCTGCAGCGCTGCGCAGTCGCGCCGGGCCCCAGCCGCCTCTGCATAGCCAGGGCCCAGCTCAGGCCATGATGGCTCCCTGCCCCCACCCCACAGGCCAGCGCCTTCTGCGCCAGCCAGGCTAAGACCACGCAGGGCTGGACAGCACCCAGTGTGGCCCCAGTCCTGGCCTGGGGGGGGATCTGTACAGCCCCAAGCACCCCCGATCCCAGCCTGGGGGATAGGGACAGCCCTGAGCACCCTTGATCCTGGCCGAGGAGGTCCGCACAGCCCTGAGCGCCACCAATTCTGGCTGGGGAGTCCATACAGTCCTGAGCATCCCCAGTGCCAGCCTGGGGGGTCTATACAGCCCTCAGCACTCCCAGTCTTGGCCTTGGGGGTCAATACATTCCTGAGCACCTTTGATTCCTACCAGGGGGGTCCATACAGCCCTGAGCACCAAAAATCCTGGCCTGGGGTCCATACAGCCCCAAGCACCCCTGATCTCAGTCTCAGGGATCTATACAGCCCCGAGGACCTCTGATCCTAGCCTGGGGGGTCCGTAAAGCCCCAAGCACACCCAATCCCAGGTGGGGGGGGCCCATACAGCCCTGAGCACCCCTAATTCTGGCTGGGGAGGTCCGCACAGCCCTAAGCACCTCTGATCCCAGCTGGAGAGGTCTGTACAGTCTCAAGCACCTTCCTGGGGGGCAGGTTCGTACAGCCCTGAGCACTCCTGATCCTGACCTGAGAGGTCCATACAGCCCTGAGCACCCCTGATCCTGGCCAGGGGGGGCAGTCTGTACAGCCCCAAACACCCCAGGTGGCAGCGATGGCCTCTCTGCAGCCTGGATCCAGGGCCTACAGAGCCAGTGCTACATGCACCGGGCAGACAGACAGACGGAGCCAGAGAAGGGGGCGCACAGGCACGGCTGGACAGAGGGAGCTTGCGCTATTTATAGGCACATTTCCCGATATGCAAATGGAGGGAACTATTTATACGCCGGGTGTTGGATTTTCAGATATGCAAAGGGCTGGGGCTATTTATAGCCTCATCGATGGCTCGGTGGCGGAGCCGCTATTTATAGCCCCGCACACGCGCGCGGGGGCCAGCATGTTTTCCCGATATGCAAATGAGCCAGACTATTTATAGCTGGATCCCGGGACTCCCTTCCGGTGCTATTTATAGCACGGTATCGACGGGCTCCAGAGTGGAGACGCCAGCGGCTGCCGGGGCAGGAACGGATGGACGGGGCTGGCCTGTGGGGCTAGGGAGCTCCAGAGATGGACAGACAGAGGGATGGAGGGACAGGTAGAGGGTTAGAGAGGAATGGTGGGATAGAGGAATGGATGAGCAGGCAGACGGATGGATGGATAGATGGGGGGATAGAGGGTTAGGTGGACAGACAGGGGGATGGATAGTGGAAGAGATGGATAGACAGATGATAGAAAGATAGATAAACAGATGGATGGATGGATGGAGAGGTGGACAGATGGACGAGGCAAGAAGATGGATGGAGTGATGGACAGACAAAGGGATGGATGGATGGATGGAGAGATGGAGGGATAGAGAAAAAGACAGATGGATGGATGGACAGACAGACAGGTAGGTAGAGGGAGGAAGGGAGGAATAGATGGATAAACAGACAGAGGGATGAATGGAGGGACAGACACTTATGGGGACAGACAGATGAACAGACAGATGGACAGATGAATGGATAGGGGAATAAAGAGATGTAGGGATAGACAGACAAAAGGATGGAGGGATGGATGGAGAGACGGACAGACAGACAGATGGATGAATGGTGGGAGGGATAGACAGAATGGAGGGATGGATGGATATATGTAGAACAGAAGAAGGCCTGTATGGGGATGGACTGACAGACAGACTACATGGGTAGGTGGGTAAGTGGATGGACGGAGGGAGAGGCAGACAAACGGACAGAGGGACAGGGAGAGGAGGGATGGTGGGGCAGATGGACGGAGATGGGCCAGACAGGTGGATTTGTTTCCCTAGGGACAGGCGGAGCCAGGCGTTGGGCTGGTACTGGCCAGACAGACAGACGTAGCCCCTGTCCCAAGCCTGGGAACCCCCACCATCCCCTCCTTCCTGGTACCTGTCTCAGCGCGGGAGGCAGGGAGGGTATCACCCTCCATATTGCTGGGGGGGGGGCATTCCCTCCCCTCCTGTGACAGTCAACATCTCTCCACCCCCCTGGGGCCACACAGGACTGGGGACCCCCCAGGCTTAGGGAGCTGCGTGTGCACGTGTTCATGGGCTGCATGTGCTCCCGTGTCTTGACACATTTGCATGCAGCTCAGATGAGCCCCCCCTACACCTGCCATCACACACACCACCCATGTCATGCCAGGCGGTGAGGGACAGTGACACGCATGGCGGCACGCATGGGTGCACACAGACATTCTTGGCCGCCCATAGGCGCTGCTACCCCAGGGGGCTGTGAACTGGTGGAGAGACACATACACATACATACACGTATGCACACACACACAGAACCCAGGCGTCTGGGGTGTACGCATACATGCACACACATATCCCACCTCCCCAGGCATCTGACACACACACACACACACACACACACACACACACACACACACACACGCACACACACACACACACACACACACACACACACACACCTGCTACCTCCAGGATGCGGCAAAGTGAAGCAATGGACCAAGCTGACAGAGAACCCAGGTGTCTCGCCCTCGGTTCCCCCCCACAGAGAACCCAGACCTCCGAGCTCCCAGCCCCCCCCTCCCCGCTCCCCTCCCCAAGAACCCAAGTGTCCGAGCTCCCAGCCCCCACCACTGTCACTCCCAGTGCCCCCGTGCCATCAAGCCAGGTGTCTGGGGCCCCTGGCCCCCTGCTCTCACCCCAGCGCCCCCCCCACAACCCAGGCGTTCGGACTCTCAGCCCCAGCTGCTATCATCCCCCAGCCCCCTCTGCTGGAGAGGACCCAGGCATCCAGGCCCAGACCTGTGAGTGGGTGTGGAGGGGGTTCTGGCTCCTACCTCTGGCCTGTGGGGGGGAATGTGTCCGTGTGTCCAGCAGTCACCCACCCGCGTCTGCCTGTCCAGCATCCCCCCCCGCTCCCTGCCGCAGCCCCCGGCCCCGCCCTGCACCGTGGCACTGCGAGCTTCCCCCGGCAGTGCCCCCAACCCCTACACACCATGGGGCGCTGAGCTGGGCAGGGGGGGTGGGACAGCTGGGGTCCGGAGCCCCCTGCCCACCCCCACTGGGTGGACAATAAAGAGGTGTCACAGCTTGCCCCGCCAGCCCCAGGGGTCCCTGCAGCAGCATCAGGCCAGGCCTCCCCCCCCCCGCACCTGCCACTACTACAGCCAGAGTCCCCTGCACCCAGGCTGAACATCTCCTGGGTAACACATGTCTAAGCGGGGGGGCATGGGGCGAGGGTGTGCATGTGTGTGTGCAGGGGGGTTGTGTGCAGAGGTGTGTGCGCCTGAGAAGGATGTGTGTGTGGGGGGGTGCAGTGGCATGTATGCCAGGTGGGGTGTGGGTGTGTGTGTGGAGGGGGTGGTGCGTGCCTGGGGAGGGAGGATAAGGGGTTGTGTATAAGCAGGGGGGGCCTGGGAGGATGTGTGTGTAGGAGTGTGTGTGTGTGCATGCCTGCAGGACTATGCATGCGTGGGGACAGCCAGGGGGTGTTGTGCATGTGTGCACAGCATGGAAGGGGCTGTCACAGGGCTTTGTGTGCCCGTGGGTGTGTGTCCCGGATGCCTGGGTTCCCTCTGTGTGTGCATGAGTGTGTGTATATGGCTGGGTGTACATGGGGGGTTGCGTGTGGGGGTTTGTGCATGTGTATCTTGGGACGCCTGGATTCCGTGTGTGTGTGTGTGTGTGTCAGATGCCTGGGCTCTCTGTGTGTGTGCGTGTATGTGCGCGCGTGTGCCCGCCCCAATCAATCTCATCCCGCGATGCAAAAAAGCCCCGGCGCACGCGGAGGGGGGTACCATTAATATGCAAATGTGAATGCAAATGAGGGGGGAGGGGGGCCCGGAGCTTGCACCTACCGCGGCTTCCATCGGCGGCGCCCGCCGGCGGCTCCATGCGGCCGGGCGGGGCGGGGCGGGGGGAGGGGCTGGCCCCGCTCCACCATCATCATCATCGCCCCCCCACACCCTCCTCCATCCCTTCGGCCCCAGCCGTGGTTGCTCGGGCAACGCGGGATGCAGCCGCGGCAGCAGCCGAGCAGGGAGGGGGGAGGGGCAGAGACCCCCGTGGGGGGAAGGGAGGGGGCATGGATGCCTGGGTTCTCCGCAACCCCCCACCCCCGCAAAAAAAAAAAAGCCCCCGGGGTTTTATGCAAATAGGCTTGGCAGATCCAGGGTGCTGAGGGGGCTGGAATGCTAATGAACGCCCCCCCAGAGATGCACGTGCACACCCCCCCTCCCTGGATGTGACCCCCCCCATTCACACAGAAAACCCAGGCCTCTGGACACACACACCTCTGCTACCCCCAGGATGCAATCCAGGTTAACACCCTCCCCATTCATACACAGGCAGGGAAGGATTGCAGCTAATCCAAATTAATGCCCTCTTGCCTGCACCCCCCAACACACATGCAGAACACACGTGTCTGACACACACACCTGCTACCTCCCAGGATGCAATTCCCCACCCCATTCACAGAGAACACAGATGTCCAACATACACACACGCGCACCTATGCTAGCCCCAGAATGCGATCAGTTAATCCGGATGAAGACCCACCCCAATCACACACACACACGCACACACTTAATCTAAATTAACTTCTGCGCACACAACTGCTACCTCCCAGGATGGGATGGTAGTTAATGAAGATTAACCTCCCATTCTTTCTCTCTTACCCCCGGTATGAGTTAACTCCAGCTGAGCATAGACCAGCCAGGCCAGGCCAGATTTACCCCAGGGCAAAGGTCACAGGGTCTGATTTAGATTAAGGGCCTGGCTCAGAAACCTCAGTTCAGTTGGGTGGGGGAAGGGCCAGGGTGGGTATGCACACACATGTGCACACATGTCTAGAACACCTGGGCCCAGTCACCTGGGGTCCAGGGCATTCTGGGGAGATGAGCAGGGGGGGCTGCGCCTGGGGTCTCTTGGTGGCTCACAAGTGCCACCTGGTGACCACTGGGAGAACAGCACCTGCACCCCTTGTTAGTCAGGCCAGGCACTGCACCTGTGCCCAGCAGGGGACGTAGACTGGCCCCCTGCGGGGCAAGCGTACCTTAAAGGGGTCCAGGGGAACACCTGGGTTTTCCAACTCCGGAGGGGAGGGGGGGAAGGAGCCCAGACACCTGGGTTCTCTCCTGCTTCAGGGGATAGTGGGTTCTGAGGAAGGACTGAGCTTCAAGGAGTGATAGGCCAGATGCCTGGGTCCGTCTTGGCCCCCCCCAGTGACACTGCAGAGCCGCCTCTACCAAAGCCTTGTGTTTATTGGCTGCCGCATGGCACGTACAAGACATCCAAAAATCAGGGGGTTGGGGTCTCTCTTTTTTGGCTTTTGTGTTTTGTAGAAAAATACACTCTCCCACCCCTCCCCATATTTATACTATGTACAAATAGCGAATCATCCCACAGGGGAATCATCTTATAAAAAGCCCCCACTGCCCCACAGGCACTGGGGCCCTAGCTCCATGTGTGGGGGCAGGGAAGGATTCTGTTGGCCCCAGGGGCCCAGTGCAATCCTGGGGGGGTGGGGGATGGTGCTGGGTCCCATCTGGTCCAGTCCTGCGTGGCTCCAGCTGGCACTGGGCTCCGGGAGGGTATGGCAGAGCTGGGAGCACCTACAGAAGGGGACAGGGTGGTGGTTATGCACAGGCCTTGCCCCCACAACTCCTCCCCCTCTCCCCCAGCACAGTGACCTCCAGTAGTAAACACTGAAGATGGGGTCACTAGAGGGAGCTGTTACAGGTATGTGGGGACACTAAAAAGGTAACATACAGGCTGGGAGGGGAACATACCAGGGCTGAGGGTCACTAGAGGGGACTCATACAGATGTGTGGGAGAGATGTACGGAAGCCAAGGTCATCAGAAAAGATTCAGGTATGTGGGGGCATGTACTGGGACCAAGGTCACTTGACGTGACTTGTACAGGCACGCAGGGGACACATACATGGGCTGGAGGTATGCAGGGAGTCTTACCAGGGTCACCACAGGAGGCTGGCAGAGGGGTGCAGGGGCACATACTGGGGCTGGTACAAGTGTACAGGAGTCATACCAGGGCCAGGGTCACCAGAGGCAACTTGTACAGGTGTGCAGGGGGCACATACCAGGACTAAGGGCACTAGAGAGCTCATATTGGTGTGCAGCGAGTCATACTGGGGTCAGGATCACCAGAAGCGGCTGGCAAAAGCAGACAGGGGAGGTACCAGGGCTGAGGTCACTCAAGGGAACTTGTGAAAGTATGCAAGAGGTTGTACTGGGGTGGGGGTCATACTGGGCCCACGGTCCTCAGAGTGACTAGCAGAGGGGTGCAGGGGCATGTGCCAGTGTCACTACAGAGGATTCGTACAGGCATGCAAGGGGTCACACTGGGATAGAAGTCAGGTGTGCAATGGATCATACTGGAGCTGGGGTCTCAAGAGGGGCTGGTAGAGGCACATACCAGGATCGGGGTCACCAGAGGGTACTCGTATACATGTGCAAGAAATTGTACTAGGGGTTAAGTGCAGGAAGGGTCATACCAAGGCAGGAGTGCTCACAGGGGCCAACAGAAGCACGTACTAGGGCAGGGGTCAGGTGTGTGTGTGTGTGGGGGGGGGGGTTGTTGTACCGGGCCTGGGGTCCCCAGAAGGGCTGGCATAGGGACGTACCGGGGCCAGGGTCACTGGGGCACCAGGCCCTGCAGCAGCAGGCGCCGCCCGGCATCGTAGTCGTCCTCATCCACGCTGACCAGCAGGCGGATGGCCTCGCGGCCCACAGCCTCGCGCAGCGACTCAGTGAGGAAGACGCCCTTGAGGGCCTCCAGCAGAGCTCCACTCATGTAATCGCTCCAGAAGGCGTCCAGGTAGGACAGCTCCGAGAACTTGATGTCGCAGATGATGGAACCCAGGTCCCGTGCCTTTAACACCGTGCTGGCCTGGCTGAAGACATCCAGTGCCCGCTCCAGCTGGTGCTGCCGTGCTGAGGCCACATTCTGCTGCAGCACCGCCTCATGTTCACAGTACTCGGCACGCACCCGCAGCCGAATGTCTGCCCGGCCCACACACGCACCCACGGACAGAGAGGGGTAGAGGGGACAAGGGGACATGGGAAAAGACACAGGGGAGGAACAGAGAGAGACAAACCAGCACGGTTAAGGCATGGCACAATGGGGGCATATTCAGGTGACCCAGAACTGCTCTCGCCCCCCCCCCATGGACATACGGCTGTGTGTCCGCACACACCATATTCCTGGGACCCCCAACACCCCCACCCCCCTGGGGGCCTGGCGCTGGGGACCCCCCCAGCCCTACTGGACAGGGCGTGGGGGGGGCAGTTGAGGGGGCAGCGCCAGGCCAGGTTTCAAGGCTCTCTGTGGGTCCTTGCACAGTTTTTGGGCTTTTTTTTTTCTTTCTTTTTTTTTACCACACTCTGTACCGGCCGCTGGCCAGGGCCGATACTTTTTGCTTTTCCAGAAGTCAGAGGAACTGCGGACTGAGAGAAACACGGTTCAAACTTTCAGCACACTGTAAACGGGCACGACATCACAGCAGGGGTCGGCCCGCACCAAGACCTGATCTTTCCCCACCAGCCCCCCGCCCCGGCTGGGGGCCACTGGAGCTCTCCGGCCGGACGTGCATGTGTGTGAGCATGCGTGTGTTTGTGTGTGTGTCTGCACGCAAAGGGGGAATGGAGCCCCGGGTGCCCCCAAACAAGTGATGGCAACACAGGGAGGCGGTTACCTTGGCGAGCCAGGGCCCGGCAGAGCACACAAGAGACGCAGCGTCTCTTGAGCAGGCAACTTTTGCTTAATGACCTGGAAGTCAAACGGGGGGTTGAGAGAGCAACGGCAGCAACCGCGGAGCAGCAACACGCACCCCCCAGCGCGGGGAAGCAAGGGGGACACAGGGGGGCACAGACCAGACCCATGGGTGATGCTGGAGAGGCTTAGATCTGTGAAGCAGCTGCGGTGGTGGCGACGCCTGTGCACTGGGGCCTGCGCGGGTTGTGCGCTGGTCGGGGGGAGCCGCCCCGTGGGATGAGGGGCTCAGAGACCGGCGCGCAAGCCGGGACAGGGGGCGGCGTGGCCCTGGCTGCGTGGAGTGAGCAAGGCACAGGGTCCCAGGGGGCATCCCCCCCCGCCAGCGTGGACGGGGAGGGGGCCAGGCCAGGACACCTACCACAGGTCACCTTGGTGGGGGTTGGCGGATCCTGCAGGGGGGTAGCTGGCTGCTTGGACCCCGCCCGGCGCCGTGCCAGTGTGCGGCCTCTGCTGGCACGTTTCCGCTTCCCAGACACAGAGCCTGGCAGGGAAGAGACGAGGAAGATCAATACCTGATGATTTCAGTCCCCCCAACCCTGTCGCACCCAGCCCCACTGGCTCACCTGTCTCCCAAGGGTCCTGCCGGGGGTCAGCAGAGGCCGCATCGAGGCAGCTGCCCACTGGGTGCTCGGCAGGCGACACAGCTGGCCCATACGTGTACCGCTCTGGGGACACTGAACGGGGGAAAAACACTGTCATCACCACCCAGTCCCCCCCAGCGAACCCAGGCTCCCCCTCCCCCCCAACCCTTCCTCCCGGCCCTGTAACCACACGTTACCATTGCCCAGCCCCTCCCAGAGAACCCAGGAGTCCAGGATCCTTCCCAATCCCTTCTCTTGGCCCCATACCAGTGCGCGGCCTCTTGAGGGCGACATAGGGCAGCAAGTCATGGCGCGTGAGCACCCGCAGCAGCTCCAGCAGGTGCCGGAAGTTGCCCTCATGGCAAAGCCCACGGTGCTCCAGCTCCAGCAGCAGCTCTACGCCGTTGCGGGGGGTGCGACGTGGTGCCAGCACCTCTGGAGGAACTGTCTTGGGGCTGGTAGGTGACGAGGGCGGGCGGGGCTTGGTCTCATCCAGCAGGAAGGCCAGCACAGTCACATCAGCTGCGCTCAGCTGCGAGCCCACGACCTCAAAGAGGCGGTGCAGAGACAGCATCCCATAATACTCCAGGCATTCCTCCTCCTCCCAGGGCTGTGCTGCCCGGCGCCGTACCGCCATAGTGCTACAAGGACCTCAGCACAGGCAAGACTCAGTGCCGTAGAAGCCTTGGCACGGGTGGGATCAGGATGCCTAGGTGCCGTGGCAGGGACAGGCCGGCTCTGAGCGCAGGGTCCTGGGGCTCTAGTCTGTGGATGGGAGTCCCCAAACTCATCAGGCCTGCAAAAGGCATGGAACCCAGGTGTTCTGCCGCCCTACCTGCCTGCTCAAATGTGCCCCCCCCCCCCCGAGAAGCCAGGGGTCCAGTGCAGCACAGCGCTGCTTCATGGCAGCTCGGACAGAGCGCACCAGGCTCCACACGGGGCAGCAGTGGGTGTGACTCACCCCTCCAAGGCACATGACAGGTGGGGAGGGGAGTCGGACCACACCCAGCCAGCAGCACTGCCCCACCCAGCAGCCAGGGGCTGTGCTTCCCCCCCCAACCTCATCCCTCCTGGCTTCCCACCCCCATAGTTCCATCCTGTGCCCCCCCCACCTGGCAGCTGTGGTTCTTTCCAGCCCCCCTGGCAGCCATGTTTTCAGCCCCCTCCCCCCAGCCACCTTCTCATGTCCCCTGTCCAGGACGCCCCCACCCCCAGCCAGGATTCCCTCATGAAGCTCAGCTCACGGTCGCCATATTCTCGCCCCGCCCCGGATACAGCCTCACCTCCTTCTCCAACATCTGCCCCCCCTCCCCGGAAGCCATGTTGTTTGCCTGTAGCCCCTTCCCGCACCCGCTCCGGGCCCCAGGCCTGGTCCAGATAGGTGGCCCAGGCCCCACATATCCCGAGAGAGCAAGGTTTCGCCCTGCCCTGTTACCCCAGCCTGTTTGAAGCGTTCCCCAGACCCTTGGGGTGTCACTGGCCCCAGCACCTAAGCCTGCCCCCTGCAATATGGTCTCCTCCGTCGCCCCTAACAACCCCCCCGGAACATGCTTTCTTCCCTCAAACTGCCCCCCGCGGACCAGAATGATCTCGCCCCCCCCAGCACCATCCTCCAGTCAAGGGGCCTCATTCTACTGCCCCCAGCCCCCCGAGGTCTCCCCCCGAACTGGACAACACGCTCTCTTCTCTATCACCAACGGGTTGATGTAGCTGTCCCCCCGACTGACATAGTCTCGCCCACCCTCACCAGCTCTCGCAGCAGCAGCCTCCGCTGCTCAACTCCTTCTGGCACCTTCGATGCTTCTGCGCATGAGCTAACCCAGTGGCCGTGCACGACCGCCCCCGGCCCCGCCCACCGCGCACGCGCTGCGCCCGGCTCCGCCCCAGGACGCATGCACCGCCCCCAGCGCCTGCACCGCCCAGGCACAAACAACACCCTTCTGCGCCTGCGCTGGCCTCATCTTCCCCCCCCCCCCCCCCCCCGGGCACGTGGATTCCCGGTCCCTGTCCTCGTGACCTACGAAGGGCGATGTCGCCCTGCGCTGGCGCTCAGCGCGCCGGCTAACGTCAATAACGTTGCTAGGTGGCAGGCCAGGCTCAGTTACACCATTGGCTGTACTGGAGCGAGGGGCGGGGGCGGGCGGCGCCCGGCTAGTCATTGGCTCGGGGCGCGGGCCCAGTCCCGTCCCCTAGCCGCCCGAACCGCCCCCTCAGCACCGCGCGCGCGGATTGGCTGTAGGCTGCGGCGCGGTGGGGGCCAATCGCCGCGCGCCGTGTAGCGGGGTCTGGGCGCGAGGAGACCGGAGCGGGCTGCAGCGGCGACGGTGGCCGGGGTGAGTGGCGTGGCGTGGCGGCCCCATGGCCAGGGTCGTGACCTCCAGCCTGTATCACCACCCAGGGCAGTAGTCCCCCCGGGCAGTAATGGCCCCTGCCAGGATCAGGACCACCCGCCGTCCCCTGAGCATGAGCCAGCTCCTGACCCCTCCCCCCCGGGTCAGGCGCCCCCCCCCGCCGGGCTTGTAACAGCCTCTTCTAGGATGAGCCCCCCCATCCCATAAACCAGCTCCTGGGCTGCCGTAGACCACACGCCCCAGGCCTGGCTTCAACCATCCCCCCCCCCGGTAATACTGTACCCGGGGCATAAGCCTTTCGCCCCAGCTTGCAATAGCTCCCCATGCACTTCATGAACCAGCTCCCCCCACCTGCTTTCTACCCCCACCCTGTTATGACTCAGCTGCCAGCCAGCAATAGCTCCCTGAGGCTCCCCGGCCCCTGCTTGCAGTTACGCCTCTGATCTAGTTAGTCCTCCCTGTGCCCATTTTCCCTTCAAATTGTGGTTAAGGGGAGGGTACCCCACCCTCACCCTCTACTGATGGCTGCCTTCCCGCCCTGCAGGCAGCAGCATGGCAGAGGAGCTGGCCCCGGGGCTATTCTTCCAGCACCAGTACATGTGCTCTGAGTGTGGTCTGCTCTACAACACGCTGGAGGAGGTAGTGCTGCACCAGCAGAGCCACCTGGGCGATCCCGTCCCTGCCCCCCCACCTGACCCCCACTACCAGTGCTTGGACTGCGGCCACGTCCTGCTGTCCCCGGACGAGCTCCTGGCCCACCAGAGCCAGCACCCACGCCCTGCGACAGCCCACCAGCCTACGCCCACCCCTGCCCCCAGCCAGATCCGCTACCAGTGCAGCGAGTGCCAAGAGCTCTTCCCCTCACCTGAGCTGTGGCTTGCGCACCGCCAGAGCCACACACCCATGCCACCTGTGCACCCCTACGAGTGCTCTGAGTGTGCCAGGCTCTTCCCCACCCCTGAGGAGCTCCTGGAGCACCAGGGCGAGCACTTCGCTGAGACTGAGAAGGAGAGCAGCGAGCCAGCCGCCCCCGAGGCCTCCAAGCCTGAGCCAGCCAGCCCAGCACCAGCGCCACCCGAACCCCCAGACGCACTAGTGCTGGCTGCAGCAGGGGAAGAGTTCACCTGTGCTGAGTGCCCACGGGTCTTCAGTACAGCCAACCGGCTGGTAGCACACCAGCGGGCCCACATTGATGGCACACATGAGTGTCCCCGCTGCAGCAAGGTCTTTAAGAAGGCAGCATCACTGGAGCAGCACCTGCGGCTGCACACGGGCGAGGCCCGCTATCTCTGTGTCGACTGCGGCCTGGGCTTTGGCACCGAAATGACGCTAGTGGGCCACCGGCGCAGCCATACAGCCAACCCACTGCACCGCTGTGCCTGCGGCAAGGCCTTCAGTAACATGACCAAGTTCCTCTACCACCGCCGCACCCACGCCGGCAAGAGTGGCTCGCCGCCAGCCCGCCCACACCCGCCAGACCCCACACCAGCACCACTGCCCGCCACCACACTGGGCACCTTCCCGTGCCCGCAGTGTGGCAAGGCTTTCTCCAGCCATCCACGCTTGGTACGGCACCGGCGCCTAGTGCACATGCTGGAACGCAAGCACCCCTGCCCCACATGTGGGAAGCCCTTCAAGAAGCTGGTACACGTGCGCAACCACCTACGCACACACACAGGTGAGCGCCCTTTCCAGTGCTGCGAGTGCGGCAAGACCTTTGCCTCACAGGCCAATCTGGCACGCCACCACCTGACGCACACTGGCGAGCGGCCCTACCAGTGTGACGTGTGCCACAAGCGATTCACACAGTCCTCCAACCTTCAGCAGCACCGGCGCCTGCATGGCCCACGCGAGCGGTGCCGCCGGGATGCGGCAGCAGGAGCAGTGCAGCGGGCACGGGGGGGGCAGCGCCGCCTGGCCTGTGTGCTGTGCAGCAAGGCCTTTGCCAACTGGAGCGGGTTGAGCCGGCACCAGCGCTGCCACGCGGGACTCCGGCCACACCAGTGCCCGCTCTGCACCAAGAGCTTTGGGGCAGCCTCAGGGCTGCGGCTGCACCAGCGCACACACACAGGTGAGCGCCCCTTCCCCTGCCCTGACTGCCCCAAGGCCTTCCGCCAGGCCACACACCTGCAGGAGCACCGGCGCCTGCACACGGGTGAGCGCCCCTACCGCTGCCCAGTCTGCCCTAAGGCCTTTGTGCAGGCCATGCACCTCGCTGAGCACCGGCGCACACACACAGGCGAGCGCCCACACCGCTGCCCAGTCTGCCCCAAGGCCTTCAAGACGCTATCCAACCTGCGCAGCCACCGCCGCACCCACACCACAGTGCCCACCACCCCCGCACCTGCCACTGCACCACCCACCCAGACCATCATGTGCACTGAGTTTGGGGAGGCCATCGCCATCATTGAGACGGCCGAGCCACTGCCACTGGCTGAGACCATCGAGATCTACCAGGCCGCCTTCGAGGGCAACCTCCAGCTGGACGCTCTGCAGGTCAATGCCTTTGTATAGGGCCGGGCGGGGGGGGGGCTCTCCCTTTCCCCCTGCACCTTGCCCTGCATTGTAAATAAAGGTTCTGGTTTGAGCCCCTTGTGCTGGGGTCGGGGTATCTGTGCCCCTTGAACGGGTGGCAGGGGCTCCCAAGGACCAAGGAGTAGCGGCACCAGAGCCCATCGTGACATAAGGGGTAGGGATCCCCCACAAGTCCTACCCTATCCTGCAGCCCCTCCTCTGCTACCCAGTAGGACCCAAGCATCCTATGCTACTGCAAAATAAGGCAGGGCATGCTGTTGCTCTCTCCTTACCCCAGGAAGCGAGGGCAGGGCTGCACCTCACCCAACCTCTCTCTTTGCAGCTGGACAGGGCCCAGACTGCCTCTCACTCCCCCTCAAAAACCAGCTGTCCCCTATAAGTCTCCCAGCACAGGCTGCCTCGGGTCATGCCAATAATTTATTGAAGGGGTCTGTACACAGCCGAGTCTAAGAAAAGGTCTAACGGGGGGCCACAGGCCGTCCCCCCTTCGGCTCATCTGGGGGCACTGGGGGGAGGGGGCGTAATACGAAAAAAAATCAACTATTTACACAGCGATCCATAAAAGGGGGGGCAGGGGTATATTTACAAAAGGGGCAGGGACATAAAACTCCCATTGGGGTCCAGAGCATGAGGGGCCCCCCTGGGTTGGCGGGGGCACAGCCATAGCAACCCCCCCATCAGCTCCGGGGCAACCTGGGGGAGAGGCTTAAAACTGAAAGGGACTTTAAAATGGGGGGAGACAGAGACCTTCCCCCCCCCCCCCCCCAACAAGGCAGCAGCTGGGCTGAGGGGTCGTTGGAAGGGACGCGGGACCCTCGCCCCCTTCACAGTTCAGTCGGAGGGGGGGGGAGCGATCCCAGAGCCCCTCAGGAGGTGCTGGCAATGGGTCCCGCGCCGTCACCCAGCTGGTTTCTGTCGCCGCTCAGGCGTCCCTCACCTGGGGGTGGAGGCAGGGTCAGGGGGCACTCAGGGACTCTTGCCCCCCTAAATACCCAACACAGCTGGCCACTCACCTTGGGGGGCCACACATCCCCCCAGCACCCGGGCATGGGGGGGCACCAGGGTGGCATTGAGCACAGGCTGGATGGCTAGCTCTACAGAAAAACATGGTGGGGGTCAGGGTGGGGGGGTTCTGGGAGGCCAGCCCCCTCCTCCCCCCTTACACTCACCCACAGGGCTGAAGTTGAAGAGGGGGGGCAGGTCACGGCCGCTGGGCAGGCGGGCACCTGGCTCACGCAGCTCATCAAAGAAGGGATCAGCACAGGCCGCCAGGGGCGAGAGGCGCGTGGCTGGTGTGTACTCTAGCAGGCGGGCACACAGTGCCACCGCCTCACCTGGTGTGCGTGGCTTAAACACCTGGGGGAGCATGGGGGATCAGGGTGGGGGCACTGGACCCCCCCCCCATACCCTTCCCCCTACCTACCTTGGCCCAGGGGTGGGCCTTAATCTGGGGGAACTTGAACTCTGTGTAGTTGGGGTTCATCTCCCGGATCTGCTCCCGTGTGGGCGTCCCCAGCACCTGGTGTAGAGAGGGGGGACCTGTCACACGAACCCCCACCTCCACCCAGATGCCTGGGTTCTCTCTCTGCTCTCGGAAATGAATGGGGTCCAAGAGACGGGCAGCTGAGAGCCTGGATGCCCGAGTTCCAGGATGGGAACAGGGACCTGGGTTCTTTCTGCTTTTTGAAAGGAACAGGGCCCAGCAAGATGGGCAGCTGGGTTCTCTCTCTGCTCTTAAACAAGAACATAGGCAGATAAAAGCCCAGATGCCAAGGATCCAGACACCTGGGTTCTCTCTCTGCCCTTGGAAAGGAATGGGGTTCAGCAGTATGGGCAGTTGGGAGCCCGGGCACCTGGGTTCCAGGAGGGGAACGGGGACCCGGACACCTGAGTTCTCTTTCTGCTCGTAGAAAGGAATAGGGTCTAGGATAACAGGCAGCTAGAAGCCTGAATGCCTGGGTTCCAGGGATCTGGATGCCTGGGTTCTCACTCTGCTCTTGGAAAGGAACAGGGTCCAGGTTGGCATCCCAGATACCTGGGTTCTGGGAGAGAAATGGGGACCTGGACTTCTGGGCTCTCTTTCTGTTCTTGGAGAAGAAGCCTATTCTTTTGAAAGGATGGGCAACTAAAACCCCGGACATTTGGATTTTTTCTTTGCTTTTTGAAAGAAGCGGGGTCCAGAACAGGCAGCTGGGAGCCCAGACTTCTGGAATCCAGGAGGGGAACAGCAACCCAGACACCTGGGTTCTCTTTTTGCTCTTGGAAAGGAACAGGGTCCAGAATGGGAAGCTGGGCCTGGATTCCTGGGTTCTGGGAGGGGAATGGGGAGCAAGACACATGGTTTCTTTCTGCTCTTGAAAAGAAATGGGCTTGGAAGGACAAGCACCTGGAAGCCTGGACGCCTG
This sequence comes from Crocodylus siamensis, assembly GCF_052110815.1. NCBI lineage: Eukaryota > Metazoa > Chordata > Crocodylia > Crocodylidae > Crocodylus > Crocodylus siamensis. The sequence goes on from NC_143400.1 coordinate 24,291,832, forward strand.
CGTTCCGGCAGTGGAACAGGACCCGGATACCTCAGTTCTCCACCTACCTTGATGATCTCCACCAGCTGGTCCACACCGCTGTCCCCAGGGAAGATGGGCTGCCCCAGCAGCAGCTCAGCCAGCACGCAGCCTGCTGACCAGATATCTGTGGGCAGGGCAATGCAGTGTGTCAGGATTCCCAGATTCCCAGCCCTGTGGGTGGGGGCAGGATGGGGGTGCTCTAACCTATGTTGGATGTATAGTCAGTGGCACCAAAGATGAGCTCAGGGGCCCGGTAGTAGCGGGAGCAGATGTACGAGACGTTGGGCTCACCCCGCACCAACTGCTTGGCACTGTAGGAGAATCAGGGCCATGAGCCAGAGCACAAGGGCCCAGCCAGCGTTGCACAGGGGCCCAGCCATGGGGAGCAGCAGGCAGTGACCCACTGGCCTGGCCCTCATGCTGCCTCTGACATAAGAGGTGAGGAACCCTTGCACAAGAGGCTGGGCACAAGTGCTTGGGTGGGGGGGGGGGGAGGAGGAGGAACCCTCGCACAAGGGGCTCAGCGTCACCTGCCGAAGTCGCAGAGCTTCAGCACAGCTGTGTCAGGGTCAACCAGCAGGTTCTGGGGCTTGATGTCACGGTGGCAGACACCCTGTGAGTGAATGTAGGCCAGACTGCGGAACAGCTGGTACATGTAGACCTGTAGGCACCAGGGGATGGGAGGGTTAGCAGAGCAAGGGGGTGCAGGGAGTGTCCCCACCACATCCCCTGACCCCCCTTACCTTGACGTAGATGACCGGGATGGTCTGCTTGGCCTTAGAGAAGTGCCGGGCCACGCGGTACACCGTCTCCGGCACAAAATCCAGCACCAGGTTCAAGTAAACCTCATCCTTCTAGGAGGACAGGGGGTGAGACTCCCGGGATGCCCCCCCCCAGGCGCATCCCTAGCAGAGGAACATGGCTCCCCAGAGCCCTCCAAGGACCCCAGGTCTCCTCCACAGCCCCCCACTCCCCTGACAGTCATGGCTCACCCTGCCCCAACAGTCCTGACCCACTGTAGCCCAAACTGCCCCACCTGATAACAAGTCTCAAAATGTGCCCTCCCCAGCCCATGACAGTCCCAGCCCCACCCCAAACTGCTCCAGGACCTACCACAGTCCCAACCCACCCTACTCTAAATTGCTGCTCCTGCCCGCCCCTCCCTCCCCAGGCTGCCCTCCCCCAAACACCCCCACCTTCTCCCCGCTGGAGTAGAAGAAATAGCGCAGCCGCACAATGTTGCAGTGGTCCAGCTTCCGCATGATCTGCAGCTCCCGGTTCTGGGGGTGGGGGGCAGGGAGCCAAGGTGAGTGGGGATCCCTGGGGTGCCGGGAGGGGAGTCCCCTGCTCCATGCCCCCTGCCTAACCTTGAAGCGCTTGTCCTGCAGCACTTTCTTGATGGCGACAAGCTCTCCTGAGCCGGCTAGGCGTGCCTGGTACACGACGCCGAAGGACCCGTTGCCGATCACCTTGATGTCAGAGTAGGAGACCTCCTGAGGACGGTCAGGGCCCTGCCCCGGCGTTGCCACTACTGTGCTCAGCTTCCCGCTGTCCCCTGTGCAGGCAGACACAGGGTCAGGGGTGCAAGGGCTGAGACCCCCCCCCCCAGGTGGGTGTGAACCCCAAATGGGAGCACATGCTGCTGCTCCCCCATAAAACTCTATCCCGTCTTCCCAGCCAGCCGCATCCCCCCGCCCCAACAAGGACACTGGAGAACCCTCCAAAGCAACTGAGCACCTTTAAACCAGAAACCCAAAACCCTGGGAACACGGAGCCCCTTAACCCTGATCCAGTGCAGGGGGGGACCCCCCCAGGACCTGCTGCTCATGGAGCACCCTTTTCAAATCGCTCTGGAAGCCCCCCCAGGGGGCATTCCCCCAACCCAAGGCCCTGGGCTCCTCCCCCAAAGAACCCCTCCCTCCCAGCCCCGAAACCCCTAACCCATGGGGACCCCCCAGCCCTGACCTTCCTGCCTCCCTAACCCCCCAAACCCATAGGAACCGTTCCACCCCCTCCCCCAGGTCTACGGACCCAGCCCCCCACCCGGAGCCTCCATGATCTAGGGAACCCCCCCAGCCAGGCCCCTAACAACCCCCTGGCGCCCTCCCCGGGGCCTAGGAGAATCACCCCCCTCCCTCAGTCCCCAAAATCCATGGGGAACCCACGCGCCCCCCAAGTCCCAGGACCCCCCCAACCCTGCCCCACCCACCCCGGCTCCATAAGGACCCCCCCAGCCCTATGGAAGCCCGCCAACACTCACGGCCCAGCTTGACCGCCGCGGGGAAGGCGCCCCCGCCCCCCCCCGGCCCGGGCCCGGCCTTGCCCCCCCCCGCGGCGGCCGGGATCGGGGCGGGGATCGGGGCCGCGGGGGCCGGGGCAGCATCGGCGAAGGAGCCGGCGCGCGGGCGGGACGGGCCGGCGCTGCCGCTGCTCATGGCGAGGCCGGAGCGACTGCGGCGCCTCCAGCCGCCGGCCCGGCCCCGCCCCGCCCCGCGTGGGGGCCGCCGGGAAGGCGAGTCCACCCGGCCCCGGAAGTGCCGGCGGGAAAAGGCGGGGCAACAATATGCGCAGGGGCGCGCGGGGCCGGCCGGAAAATGGAAGTCCCGGGGGAAGACAGCATCTGCGCATGCTCGCGAGGGCAGTGATGGGATAATGAGGCAGGGGGCTCCAGGAAATGGACTCGCGTAGATAGCAGTAGGGAGCATCTGTGCATGCGTGGGAGGCATGACGGGAAATGGAGTTCGGCAGATGGAAAAGGAGGAGGCGTGCACATGTGTCAGAGGGGCGTGATGGCGGAGTGATGCCGGGGGACGCTGGGAAATGGAGTCCCGCAGGTCGGAGGGGGAGATTGCATGCACGCCTCTGAGGAGGCGGGAAAATGGGCTGCGGAAGTTTTGGAGGTCTGTGCATGCGCTCAAGGGGTGTGACCGGAAACCGAGGTGGGCACGCCACAAGGGACGCCGGTAAATGGAGTCTGGGAGCGTGGGGAGTTATGTAAACGTCCGCAAGGGCTGACGGGAAATGGAGACTGGGAAAGAGGGTGTCTGCGCGTGAGCCCTCGTGGGCTGCCAATGACGTCACGCACTGGCGCGGGGGCCGACGGGAAAGCGAGGAGGCAAAATGGAGCGGCCCCTAGCATGCACCGCGCGAGAGCTGCAAGGGGTGGCGGGAAGGGGAGTCCGAAGGGGGCTGCAGCTCCTAGCACTCATCGTGCAGCAAGGGAAATGTAGTTTTGGCTGTTGGGGGGGGCTGACTACGGCTCCCAAGAGGCTTTGCGCGAGGAGGGAGCAACGCTAGGCGTCCTCCCTTGCCCGGCCCGTTCCCCGGGCGTGCCGTTTTTCTTCCCGCCTCCGTGCCCACCCGCAAAGTGGGGTGGGAGTGAGGGGCACCGGCGGGGGGAACACCTACCACGGCTTCCTGCCCCGGGCCCGTCCTCGACTTCCCTGCAGGGAGGATGTGGTGGGGCAGGGCGGGCCGCGGATGCTCTGCCTGGGGGCGGTGCCAGAGCCGGGGGGGCCCTCACACCTGGGGCCCGTTCGACTAGCGCGGGACACACCTGGCTCCTCCTTAGGGCATCAGGGCAGTAAGGACTGGTGGTCAGAGCCGCCCCCACAGCCCGGGCCCAACTGCAGCCTCACTTCCCTGGAGGGCTGCCGAGCTGGGGCCCCACCAGGCAGTAGGAGGTTAATGCAGCTGGACTCCGCCCCAGGCTGGGCGCACCCCCCGCCCCAGCACCACCCGACTGGGAAGTCTCCAAATCAGTTTATTGGTTATTTTTCGCGGGTTTTATACATTCGTAAAAGAAGCCTAGGCCGGTTCTGTACAACAAGGTCACTAAGGTGGGGGGTCCCCGCTGCCCCCCAGATGAGGGGGGGATCTCCACGCCGGGCGGGAGAACCCGGGGGGGTGTCAATGGCTTCTCTGTTCCTAGGGGGGCAGGATGGGAGGGGGGTAAGGGAAGAAGTCACTTCAGGTCCCCCCCACTGGGGGGGGTGGCACAGCCCCCTGGACCCAGCACAGCACAGGCACTTGCAACAGCCCTGAAAGCCCCGGGGGGTAGGGGGGCCACAGCCCGGCCCCAGGGGCAGATTTTTGGTTTCCAGCAGGGAACCCCGAGATCAATAGTGGGGGGATATAAAAGGGGGTGGAGCCCAGCCCACAACCCCCCAGGCCTTGTGGACCTGAGAGGGGCACATGGCCCCCCCCTGCAGAAAAGGGGCTGGAGGAAGGAGGAGGAAATCTGCTTCTTGTGCTTCAAAAAAAGGCCTGGGGGGGGGCCCAGGCCCCCCCAAAACAAGGCAGCAAGTTCACTATAAACAAGGGGGGGGCAATCCCCATGCGAGGGGGGGGCTGAAAAATAGGAGATATCTATAGGTATTTATATATGTATAGGCATAGAGGTCCCCGATGTGCCCCCCCACCCCCCCAGCAACCCCCCCCAGTAATGGTGAGGGGGGTATAAAGGCTCCCCCCCAGCACAGGGGGGGCACAATAAGGCAGTGAGGAGGCGGTCTAGCAGTCCCGGTTCTCCAGGGAGAGCTGGGCCGTGGCAAGCTGCAGCTCGGGACCTGGCTCAGCCTTGGCCTTCTTGTCATCAGCGTTGGGTGCAGAGGCCTCGAGGCGCCGGTCCTCGCTCCAGCGCCGCTTGAAGCGTAGCTTGGGGGGTGCAGCGGCGGCAGGTGTGGAGGGGGGTGGTGGGGCTGGTGCCTCTGGGGCGGGCGGCGCCTTGAACACCTCTTCGTCATCCTCACTCAGGTCCGTCACCTCCACTGTCTCCTCCTCCGAGTCACCCTCAGACACTGGCTCCACCTTGATGCGTGGCGGTGGCTGCGCTGGTGCCGGGACAGGCTCGGAAGGAGCAGCAGAAGCCTTGCGGCGCCCAGGGGGTGGTGGCTGCAGCTTGAACTTGAAGGGGGCAGCGCTGGGAGGCTCATCTGGGGGCTTTTCAGGGCGCTGGGGCTGGGGCACCACCAAGCCAGGGTAGTGCAGGAAGGCGCGGGGGCTGAGGTGGTAGTTGTACACGCTCTGCGTGTGCGCCTGCAGGTAGCGCTTCATGTCCTCAGGGCTGAAGGAGAAGTGGGACCCACTGGGGAACATGGGGCTGAGGGTGGGCGAGGGTGTGAACGGCACGTGCCCAGGCGTCAGGGGCAGGGCAGGCGAGAGCTGTGGGGGCAGTAGGGTGCCTGGCCCAGCCAATGGCGACACAGGGAAGGGGCTGAGGGGCTCGGGAGCACGTGGGGGGGGGCGGGGGTACACACGGAACAGCCCCTCAGGCGCCAGCCGGGGGTGGGTAGGCAGTGGGGGACCCCCACGGAAGGGGTCGGGGCCAGGCGGGCGGCGTGGGTCCTCGCCCAGAGGCTCCTCCAGCTCCGAGGCAGCCGAGGCGGCATCACTGCAATCACTAACTGAGCCACGGGCCAGGCGCCGCGCCACGGCCGCAAAGACACCCGGTGAGCGCGGGGCTTCGGGACCTGGCGACAGCACTTCGCCTGGCGTGGCTGGTGGGAACCGGAAGTGCGAGGCGCCTGATGGCACCGGCGGCGCGCTCTGTGGCACAGGCCCACCTGCGGATACACAGCTGCAGTCAGCTAGGGCACAACCCCTCACTCCTGCCCCGCTGCCGCCTGCTCCCCGGCTCAGTGCCCTTCACTCCTGCCCCACAGCTCTAGTGCCCCCCAGTTCCGACCTGCTGCCCTAGTGCTCCTCAGTCCCAACCCAGCATCCCGTTCCCCTCCAGTGCACTTCCCACTTGCAGCCCTTTGCCCCCCTCACTCCTGACCTGCAACCCCCCTGCTCCCACCCCTCGTGCTCTGTCCAGCCCACCGACCCCCTGCACCCCTTTGGCCCCCCACTCACCGGCCATGCCCATGTCGATGAAGGGGTAGTTGACCAGCACCAGCTTGTTGAAGTTGAACTTGTAGGTGAAGCGTTTGCCCTTGGTCTTGTGCAGGATGCGCTTGTTGTAGTAGTACCTGGGAGAAGGCCAGGGGTCAGCACCGCAACCCCTCACAACCCCCAGGGACCTCAGCCAGCTCCGTGGGTTGGGGCACATGGGATGCCTGGGTTCTCCGAGACAGCTGTGGGGGCTGGGGGGCTACAGCACAGGGATCCCAGGGAGCCAGGACACCTGGGCTCTCCCCCCACTCACCGCAGCGCCCGGCTGAGCTTGTCGTAGTTCATCTGAGGCTTGCACTTGCGCACGCCCCACAGCCGTGCCACCTCGTCCGGGTCCTTGATGACGAACTCTCCGTAGTCACCCTGCCAGGCGATGACATCGTGGTACTCCTCCTTGCGCAGCAGCTCCAGGATGAAGTGCCACAGCTGGATCTGCCGCGAGCCCGGGCTCGACTCCGGCTTGTAGGCCCAGTCTGGGAAGGCGAAGCCTGGGGGGCAGTGGGGGTCAGGTGGAGGCTGCCAACCCTTTAAGGGCTGTTCCCGGAGAGGTCGAAGTCATCCCACAGGGGCAGACTTCTGCATGGGCACTGAGGGGTTAACCACCCCCAGACCCCTACAAGGTGTGCGCAAGTCACCCCTACCTGGGGGGCATCAGGAAACTGGTTTAACTGAGCCCAAGCCCAGGACCAAGCCACCCCCACCCACCCACAGAAGAGCTGGTGTCCCTCACTCCTGACCCCCAGCCCCCCCAGACTGAACTGGTGCCCCTCACTCCTAACCCACAGCTCCCCCAAAAAGAGCTGGTACCTCTTGTCCCTGCCCTACAGTCCCATTGGTGCCCCTCACTCCCAACTCGCAGTGCCCCCCTCCTGACCCACAGTGCCCACAGACCCAAGGCGCACCCCCCCATGGGTCCCCAACCCTGCTAGCGGTGGGGGCAGGCAGGGGGAGCAGGCGGGATGGTTGCCGGCTGAGGTCACTGCCTCCCAGACAAGGAGCCTTTTCTCTGCGCCAGGCGCCCGCCCAACCCCGGCCACATTCCTGTGGGGGGAGGTGGGGGGAGAGGGGCTGGGCCCAGCCTGCAGGCTGGGACCCCCCTACCAAAGCTCACAGACCCCTGGGATCCCCGTCGGAGTCCCCCCCACCCCATGGGCATGTCTCTGCAGCCACCCCAAGTTTTGGGGCACCCATCCCCCTCCCCCATCCCCAGGAAGCTACCATTTTCCAAAAGGCCAATCAGCCACCTAACTTTGCCTCTCCTGACCCATCTTCATGCCCCACCTTGGAGTCCCTTGGACCCCCCCCTTGGAGCCTGATGCCCCCTATGTCAGGAGGGTACAGTGGGGACAAGTGCCATCACCCCCAGGCAGCTCTGACCCCCCCCCTTTAACTCCATCAGTTCCAGAGCACCCCCAGACCAGCCCCAGGTGCTGGGAAGGTGGGGGGTGAGTGGGGGCTGTTTCCTATTTCCCGAACCCCCGGCGCTCACAGCCCATCAATAATTCAGGGCTGGTAATGGAGGCCGGGAGCGCGGCGGCCGCAGACGGAGCTGGCGGCATGAGCTCAGCCCCCTGGGGGGCTGCCCCCCCCTCCCTGGCCCAGCTCCAGTGGGCGGGGGGGTGGAAAAGAGACAGGGGGGGCCAAGACAGGGCCTGGCCTGCTAAAGCAGGGAGCAGGATCTGATCCAGGAGGTTGCGGAGGACACCAGGCTTTGACACAGAACGGGGGGGGGGGGCACAACAGGGCTGTGATTTGTGGGAGAGGGACGGGAGGGGGCATGAGACTCATGATCTGGGGGCCTGGGGTGCAACTAAGCTGGGATACAGGGGCTCTGAAAGCCGTGGGGGGAGGACAGTGCTGCTTCCTGCTGAACCCCCCCCAACAAGCAGTGCCTGGGTGCACATGCTGCCACCCCCCCCCCACCGCCACCGCGTACCAGTCTCCAAGCAACGGGGAACAGAGAGCGCAAGAGCGCACTAAAAATAACCTGCTGGGAAGGGAGGGGGGGCTGGGCCCCCACCCCAGGACATGGAAGTCTAGTACACCCCACTCCTGAAGAGACCTCCCTAGGTAATGGGTCACTTCCTGTCCCGAACACCCACCCAGGGACCCACTCTGCAGTCGTGGGAAGCCAAGGCCCACCCGGGGATGCCCACCCAGGAATGTCCCAGAGGTGGGTGCACATCCCAGCAGTGGGGACCCCCCAGGCAATCTTGGAGGGGCGGACTGGAGCTCAGAGCCCCCCCAGATCCAGCTGCAGCTCTCCCCCCCGCCCCAGCCTGGGGCCCACACACACACACAGGGGCCTGTTCTCACTACTGAGGAGGGGCCCAACACCGGCCTTGAATGGGCCACTGTTCCTGGCCTGGCGCTGCCAGACACGCGGGAACACCCCCCTACACCGCACAATTGAGGCCTCCCTGGTGCATGGGGGGGCACCCTCATGACCCACCCCTATTCAATCTCCCACCCTGAAGAGGGGATGGGGGTAGCCCCCCCGCCAGCTCCCAGCAGGCCCTGATGGGGGGGAGGGGGGTTACACACAGGGACAGCTCAGCCAGTGACTCACCCCCCCCACCTCCCACTCCTGTGTGCCAGGCGTGGGGAGCACACACACACACACACAAGCACATGGGAGAGAAAGGGGGGGACAGGAGCCAGCCCCTCACCCCCTCACACACACACACGTGTGCACATGTACTCACGCATGCACACAATGCACTGCCTGTTCCTGGCCAGGCTCCTTCCAAGTTTCCTTCCCAACGTCTCTACTCTGCACCAGCCCCCCCACCCCGTCTGGGCACCCCCTCCCAGCCTGGCGCCCCCCCCCCAGCTCCCCGGCTGGGGGGAAAGTTTGGGGGGGAGGGAGTGGGAAAGGGGCCCGTGTCTCTTTAATGCCCCCTCCAGCCCCCCCCAAACCGCACGGGCCTGTGACTAATCCCTGGAGCCAGCAGCTAAAAGGCCTGGGATTGAATTCCAGCCTGGGGGGGACGGTATTACATCATCCCCCCCTTGTGTGTGAGCAGGCAAGTGCGCGCGCACACGCGCATACACCCCCCCCTTAAAGACACAGGTGATTGCCCCCACCCCGGGAAACCACAACTGGGGGGTGGGGGAGCAGTGTGGGTGTGGGCTCCCCTTGCACATGCGTGCACACACACAGGCCCCCAGCTCTTAAAAGACATGGGGTACAGGGCCCCCCCACACTCTTAAAAGACAAGAGGTGTTGGGGGTGGGGTTGAGACACTCCAGGGAAAGAGTGTGGGGGGGATAAGTGTATGTGTGCGTGCATGCATGTGGCCCTCCTAGACACTCACACATGCTCTTAAAGACAAAAGCTGGGGGGGGTTGAGACTCCCCAGGGAAACTGTGGGGGGGAACTGCACACTTGTGCCTGTGTGTACGTAGGTATCCATACACACTCTTAAAGACAAGAGCGGGGGGGGCTCGGACATCCTAGGAAAAGTGTAGGGGGCCACACGCGTGTGTGAGCGTGCACACATGCATGCACACACACACACACACACACACGTGTGGCCCCCCCCTAGAAACACACACAAGCTCTTAAAAGAAGCAAGAGTTGTAAAAGGAAAGCCAAGACATACTAGAGAAAATGTGGGGGCTCACAGAGGTGTGTGTGTGTGTTAGCATGTGGGCCCCAGGACACACAGACACAATAGAGGGGGGTTGAGACACTCCAAGGAAAGCGTGGGCGGGGGGGGGCACACAACTGTGTGTGTGTGTGTGTGTGTGTGTGTGTGTGTGTGTGTGTGTGTAGGCATGTGCCTTCAGTGCCCCCCCCCCACACACACACACAGAGACAGGAGCTGGGGGAAGGACACCCCAGGAAAAGTAAAGCTGGGGGCACAAAAGTGTATCCATGCCCCTCATGCACACTTAGAAACAGAAGCTGGAGGGGAGGATGAGACCCCCTAGGGAAACTGCAGGGGAGGGCACTGAAGAGTGTGCGAGTGTGTGGCCCCATGCACGTGCACACCCCCCTTCCCCCAAGTCTTAAAAGACTGCATATGAAAAACAGTGACACACACACACACACCCAGCTTCTCACACCGCCACTTAAACACACAGAAGTTGGGGGTGGAGAACACCCAGGGAAATGGGGGGCACAAGTGAGTGGGGGGCACACACCCCCTCTTAAAGAGACAGGAGTTGATGGGGGGGCCGAGACCCCCAGGGACAGTGCGGGGGAGGTGGGGGGCATTAAAGAGTGTGCATGCCCCGGATGCCTGAGTCCCCTTTGTATGTGTGCACCCACGCCCCCCCTCCCGGCGGGCCGTGGCCCCCCCCTGCCATTTTCTTGCCCCGTCCCGGAGTTGGGAAAAAAGTTTGTTGGGGGGGGCTGTGCGGGGGGGGGCGGGACACTCCCAAGCGCCCGGATCCCGCATACAATCGCTGGCGCCGGGGGGGGGTGCACCCCCCCAGCACACAATGGTTCCCCACTCCAGCCCCCCCCCGCGTGTCACGTGGCCCCGTGGTGGGGGTACGGAGTCCCCCCCTTAAAGGCGCCGCGTGGGTCGAGAACAAAAAGTTGCTCTTGGACCCTCAAGTGCCCCCCCGCGAACCCCCCCCAAAGGAAGAGAGGGAGAGAGAAGCTCCCCCCGGCAACGTGGCAGCCCCCTCGGCAAGGACTTGGAGGGAAGCAACAAGTCTTCCCCCCCCGCCCAAAAAAAACTTCCGCCCCCACGTGCCCCCCGGCAGTCCGCACCTGCGTCCGCAGGGGTCTTCATAGCTCCTGCGCTGCCGCCGCCGCGGGCTCAGCCCCCCCCCCCACCCCCCCGCCCCGCGCTCATATGCACCGGGCCGCCCACGCCCCCCCGCTCACGTCACCGCCGCGTCGCCATGGACACTGGGCCCGCCCCCCACGGCCCCGCCCCGGCCCCGCCCCGCCCCGGCCCCGCCCGCGCTGTGGGGGGAGGGCGGCTTAAAGGGCCCGCGCGGGGAGCGGGGGCAGCCGACAGGGGGCGCTGCGCTGGGGGGGTGGGTCGGGAGTGAGGGGCCCTGGGCGGGGTAGGGAGTAGAGAGGGATGCAGGTCGGGGTGGGGGGCACCAGGGGCATCAGGTCGGGAGCGAGAGGCTCCTGCAGGGGCACCATGCAGGCGCCCGGGGGCAGGCAGGTGCAGACAGGCCGCAGGAATGTGGCAGGTCTAGGCTGGGATGGTGCAGGGGCCTGTGGAGAGGGGGCAGGGAGCAGGTCCGGGTTCCCGCCCTCAGCCAGGCCCAGGATCGTGGCCAGTGGGGTGGGCTCCAGGAAGCATGCACAGCCATGCCTGCGAAGCCACGACTGTGCGAGGCCTGTGTCACCACCATGAGGCCTTCCAGGCCTGGGGGGGCTCACGGGGCCAGGGCACAGACATGTGCAACATGCCAAGTGTGAGGGGGCAGGCAACATGCATGAGCATTTCATGACCGCACCCTGGTGCCATGTCCCCATGCATGTGATTGTGTTGTACCAAAATGCCTGTGTCGTCATGTGTGGAGCTGCCATGGCCTATGTGCAAGGGCACCCGCATGCTCAGAATGGTTGTGCCAACACACAAATGCAAGCACACAGACACAGCCCTGTGTTCGGAGATTTGCAGAGGGACATCCTAGGTGCCTGGGTTCTGTGTGTGCAAGCACACAAGCACATCCCTAACACTCACGTGCGAGCATCCTGCATGCCTGGCTCACGTCTTCATGCATGTCCTGGATTCCTGGGTTCTATATGGACATGTGCCCTGGGTACCTGAGTTCTGCACGTGTGGGTGTATGCTGGTGTGCCCCAGATACCTGAGTCCTATGAAATGCTCTTGTGTGCATCTGTGCCCAGATACCTCGGTTCTGTGCATGTCATAGACACATGGGTTGCACGTGTGCATGTGTCTGTCTGTCCCGGCGACCTGGGTTCTGTGCATGTGTGTGTGCACACCTGGGTCTTCACATGTATTTGCCTGTTCTGGGCACTATGTGCATGTTGCCAGACCCAGGTCGGTCTCTCCATCCACTGCACGTGCTGCGAGCATGTGTCATGCCTGCGATCCCGTGCCTCTTTGCACATCCCTGGGACAGTGTCCAGGCCCTGTGTGTGCCCCAGGGGGCACAGCACAGTACACATCTCCCCCGTGTGCACGCACCCGGTCTCCAGGCTTGGGTACATATGCATGTACACAGTACGGCACCCCACACATCTTCAGACCTGTATCTCCTGCACATGCATGCACGCATGTGGGGCTGAGCCCCTCTCCACCATGCTGCGCATCGTGCCCTAGGGACCCCCCCACACACACACTCTGGGCCCTGGGGTAGTAATTAGGTGTTTGTTTATGATGCCTCATTTAGCCACAAACTGCTAATGCTTCTCACATGCGTGTGTGCATATGTGCACCCATCTGATGCAAGAGCAGGCCGGGCAGAGCAAGGAGTGCCGGGGGCTTGGATGTCTGGGTTCTCTCCAGGTTTGGGAGTGAGGGGGAGGGGGGCTAGGACCCAGATGCATGGGTCCCTGATCCAGGTGCAGTCCTGGCACTGCATGCCCACATGGCCCTTTGCACCCGCGCCTGCCCTTGCATGCCCGTGGCTCTCACCTGGTGGCCTCCAGGCCATCCCAACATGCCAGCTCCCTGGGGACAAGTCCCGACTGAACATCCTACCTGGGGGGAGAAGGGGGGTGAGTGAAGGGGTGACATCACCCCCCCACTGGGGTGCTCCCCCCTTCCCTGTGCCTGGGGTGAGGTGGGGGCAGGGCTGGTGCCGCCAGTTCTGGGCCCTGCTATAAATAGGAGCCTTATAAATAATGCAGCGTGATCTGCTATAATTATCGGCGGGAAGTTTGTGGCGGGTAGGATGCATTAGCGACCCCCACCCCCTGGGCCCCAGGCCCTGGGGGCCCTGGACTCAGCAGGGCACCACTGTGGGGAAGCTTGCCGCACTGGGGGCAAAGCCACAGGGAAGCTGCAGGGTCCTGGTTCCACACAGGGAAACTGAGGTGGTGGTGGGGGGGGGGGCTGCAGACTAGAGCCACAATGTCTGGGCCCCACTCTCATTCCTCTCCCAGAGCTGGAGAGAACCCGGGTGACCGGCTCCCCCCCGACAGCCCAAGCATCTCAGCTCCCAAACCACCTGCTCTCACCCTCCAGGCCCTAGAGAACCCAGGCATCTGGGCTCCCAGCACCCCCTGCTCTCATTCTCCCAGGAAGCAGAGAGGACCCAGGTGTCTTCACCCCACTTCCCTGCCAGGCAGGAGAGAACCAGGTGTCCAGGGCCCCCCTACAGCCACTTGGAGGTGGGAGGGGAGGCCCGGACCTGACCAAAATTAGCCACCAGTGCTAAAATCAGCTGCAAAATCTCCGCAGGTCCCACCCGGGCACTGCCTTCTTGCACCAGCCAATCCCTGGTCACAGGGCAGGGCAGGCTCGGGGGCAGGAAGGCACCCAGGGCCTGGGCCTGGCGAGGGGCAGGCCAGAGTCAGGTCCTCACAGCAGGCAGCAGGCTGCCCACTTGCCTGGGCTCCAGGCACTGCTGCAGGCAAACTCCCGGCATGGGTGGGGGTGGTCCCCAGGTACAGGACACAGCGCAGGCCACAGCTGACATAAGTTCACAGCATGGGTAACGTCGCAGCATTGAGGTCACCACAGGGCACTGCTGGGGGAGCTCACAGCATGGGGGCAGGGGGCGGGGCCAAGGCAGAGGTGGGGCCAGGGCAGGGGGCGTGCTGCGGGGCTCCAGCGTGTCCCCCCTCCCCCCACCCCGTTCCGGTCCCGCCCTGATTGGCCGACTGCTCCAGCCAATGGGCGCGCGGAGCGGTGACCTCATCCCTCGGTCGCCCCGGGGCCCCATTGGCCGCGGCGGGCCACGCCCAGGGCCCCCACGTGGGGCGCGCGCCGGGGGGGCGGGCCCGGGCGCTGATTGGCCGTGGCGGCTCCGCTGTTGCTGAGGGGAAGCGCGAGGGGCCGCGCGGGCCGACGCGGGACCGGCCGCGGCTGCCGGGGGGGGTGAGCTCATACATATGCTAATAACATGTAAATCGCATGCCAATGAGGGCGCCGCGGGGGCGAGCGGCTTCTACTTAGAGTTTCAGCCCCGGCCGTGGGGGGGGGGAAATACAAATCCCGTGAGGCTTTGCGCGCGGGGCGTGCCGGGAGCCCCCTTGACCAGACTTCAGTTCCCGGCAGGTCCCGCGCGGGTCGCGCGCTTCCGCCTCGGGCAGCGCCAGGTAAACAAGGCCGGGTCCCGCTGGGCCCCGCCTCCACTGCGCCACAATTGGCTACTGTAAGCCTGGCCCCGCCCCGGCGCCGGGCTCCCCACGAGTTCACTGGCTACTGTAAGCGCCTGTCGGGGCTGGGAGAACCGGCCCCGCTCAGCGTCCGTCCCCTCCCCGGCGCCCATTGGCCTGCGTGGCTGTCAGTTGCGGGAGGCGGGGCTTGCACGGCCAGGCCCGGCTTCTATTGGGCAGCACCGCCGCCCGTTAGGCGGTTGTGGGCGCCCATTGGCCAGTGAGTCCAGCTGGTCCGGATTCATTCACCATTTTGTCTGCTGGAGTAAAAGGGGCTCGGGGCGGCCGAGCGGGGCTGGGCCGCACCATCCCGCGGGCAGGGGGGGCTGGGCCGCACCATCCCCTGTGCCGGGGGGGCAGGTAACGGCGGGGCGCCCCCACGCCGGGTCGTGCCACAGCTCGGGGGTCGGCCTTACCATTTCGCCCGGAAAGGTTGGGGGGGAAATCCTGTCACCCCCCACAAGAGTGGGAGCTACCATCACCCCCACAGTGGGTATGCTGGGAGGTGCCACTGCTCCCAGGGCGGGGGGAAACAGAGAGGTCTTGTCTCCCAAAGTTGGCGGGCCAGGAGAGTCCACTCTGCCAGATATGGGGTGAGAGGTGGGCGGTAGCAACCACCCCAGAGTGGGGTTGGGTGGGGGTACGCAGGTGCCAAGTGAAGTGTTTGGTGTGGAGCAGGCCTTGGGCCCTACCAGGAGTGCATGCAGTGGGGAGGTGATGCCTGGAAGGGGAGTGTATTATGGGATGGGGGCATTGCTGTGTCCCAGGGTGTTGATGGGGTGGGGGTCAGTCCTTGGGGACTGTGGATGGCTTGGCTGTGGGTGGCCGGTCCTTGGCTGTGGATGGCTTTGGGGATGGAGAACAAGGGCTGGGGCTGGGCTGGGGGGGCCTTGAGCGGATGGCGGCTACAGGCTGGGAGTGAGGGGCACTGGCGGGATGGAGGGGGTGCCCGGAAATCTAATCCCTGCTCCCCACAGGTCCCCAGTCTCTGCCTGGCCTGGTGAGAGGAAGATGAAACCCGCGGCAAGGAAGACTGCCAGCTCCTCACCTGCATCCAGCACAGGCAGTGGTGGCCGCTCTCCCCCTTCCACCCGCGCTAAGGCCCAGCGGCGCCGCCCGGCTGAGGGGGGCCCAAGGCTGAAGGAGGAAGAGGAGGGCGAGGGCAGTGAGGACACTCCCGACCAGCCACCCATCTTCCCCGGAGCCCACTGCACCATGGAACCTGCCCTGCCTACAGAGGCCCCCGAGGCAGAGGGGGCACCAGGGCCCGATGGGGAGCCCTCCCCCAACCGCAAGACGGCTGCATTCAAGGCCCGCACACCACGGCGCAAGTTGGTGGGGCCTGGCGAGGACTGGAGTGGCAGCGAGGGCTCAGCTGCCCCCCCAGAGGACGAGCCCGGGGGCCAGTGCCCCTCGTCCAGCACGGACACGGCCAGTGAGCACTCAGCCGACGAGGAGGCCAAGGTGGGGCCAGTGGCCCAGCCCTGGGGCCCAGCACCCACACCTGCACCCTATGATCTGCACCAGCTACGCTCCCAGCGGGTGCTGGCCCGGCGCGATGGGCTCTTCCAGCCTGCTGTGGTCAAGCAGATCCGGCGTGGGCAGGACCTGGGTGTGCAGTTTGGCGGTGACCGGGCTGTTACCTACTACGAGGGGGCACTGAGTGCCGGGGCCCCAGATGTGGTCCTGGACGCCACACCCCCACCAGGTGCAGTGGTCGTGGGCACACCTGTGTGTGCTTGTGTGGACCCAGGTGAGACAGCGTATCGCGAGGGCACTGTGGTGGAGGTGAGCGTCAAGCCAGCCTCCTACAAGGTGCGGTTCGGGTCATCGCCTGGCCCCGGCCCTGGCCCACGCCGCGACTCAGCCTGGGTCCCACGCTCTGGTCTCCGCCTGCTGCACCCACCCTGGGCCTGTGCTGAGCCTGAAAAGCCAGCGGGCGAGGAGGAAGACGAGGCGCCCGGCCCCGAGGCCAAGCAGCCTGAGGACGCCGAGGTCTCCAAGATCAGCGCAGGTGCAGGTGAGCCACCAGCCCCTGTCCTGCGCCCGCTCTCGCCCCCCAAGTCACCAGGGCTGCCCCGCCTGCCTGAGGCGCCGTCGCCACCCAGTGGTACTGAGGCAGGTGGCAGCCGCAGCAGCAGCGGGCTGTCTGGGGAGAAGGGTGCCGCACCAGGGCCACCAGGGCCAGGCCCAGGGCGCCGCACACCACTGACAGCAGCGCAGCAGAAATACAAAAAGGGCGACGTGGTGTGCACGCCCAACGGCATCCGCAAGAAGTTCAATGGGAAGCAGTGGCGGCGTCTGTGCTCACGTGAGGGCTGCATGAAGGAGTCACAGCGACGTGGATACTGTTCGCGCCACCTCTCCATGCGCACGAAGGAGCTGGAGGGGCTGGAGGGTGGTGGGCGTGGCAGTGGCGTGCGTGAGGGCAGCGCTGAGTTCGACTGGGATGAGACGTCGCGGGACAGTGAGGCCAGCAGTGCACGGGGCGACTCACGGCCTCGCCTGGCGCCCACTGACCTGTCGCGCTTCGAGCTGGACGAGTGTGAGGCAGCCGTTATGCTGGTGTCACTGGGCAGCTCACGCTCAGGCACCCCCTCCTTCTCACCCGGCTCCAACCAGTCACCCTTCTCGCCTGCGCCCTCACCCTCGCCCTCACCGCTCTTTGGCCTGCGCCCCGCCAGCTTCAGCCCTATCACAGCCTCACCTGTCATCCAGCGTGCAGCTGCCCGCAGCCGCCACGTCAGCGCTAGCACGCCCAAGGGTGCTGTGCTAAGCCCCGAGCTGCTTCCACCTGGTGCCCGCGAGCGCCACCCCTCAGGCCTACTGCCCTCCTTCCAGACCAGCCTCACCTTCACCGTGCCCGTCAGCCCCGGCAAGCGCCGGCCTGAGCCCCCGGTGCCTGGGGCCGAGCCTCACAAGCCAGAGGGTGTGGGGGGCCCTGAGGAGTCCAGCACCGGTGGATTCCGTGTTGTATCGCCGGCTGCGCCAGGCGCCTTTGGGCGCTCCCGCCAGGCCTCGCCACTGCTGCTGCAGACGGAGCCACATCCTGCTGTGCGGCGGGTGCCAGCTGTGCAGCGAGACTCGCCTGTCATCGTGCGCAACCCTGATGTGCCACTACCAGCCGCCTTTGCCGAGAAGCTGCCCGAGCGCCCCGGCAGCCCCCGCCGTGGCCCTCCTGGCCCTCATGATGCGCCCAAGGCCCCATTGCAGGCGCCTGTGCCCATCAACGCTGGGCGGGGGCTGCCAGCCTGCCCACCCAGTGGGGCCCCCCCTGCACCCGAGCCACCCGTGCCCGTCTTCGGCGTCTCCTCACCCTTCCAGCCCGTTGCCTTCCACCCCTCGCCTGCTGCCCTGCTGCCCGTCATCGTGCCAGGCGACTACGTCGGCCCCCCGGCCCCCCGCAAGGACATCATCATGGGCCGCCCTGGTACCGGTAAGTACCTGCTGCACAGGGGGGGAGGAGGGGAGGCCACTCAGAATGTAGCTGAGCACTAAATGGGGACCCTGTGATACCCATCCTGACACCCATCCCAGAGCCAGCTGTACCATACTTGTGGTAGCATGGTTGTTGCCTGGGTGTGGCTGTCCGTGGCCATGGCTCTGTGTGTTGGTGTTCAGGGAGGAGGCCCCAGCCATCTGGGAGTTGGGGGCTCTGGTGGCTGCAGGCCCCAGGCGGGCATGTGCTCAGGTCACGTGGCTGCGTGAGACGTGGCGTGTGCTGGGGGATCACTTCCTGTGCACTTCTGTGTACAGCTGCACCTGAGACCATGTACACATATGTGCAGGCAGTGATACATGCACCGAGGCGCTTGTGTAACACGTGGGCATCTCCATGTTCCCACACTTCCTGCTGGGCTCCCGCCTCTGCGTGCCAACCCTCACTCCCACCCTGTCGCCTGCGCGAGCTTGACACCAGAGCGGCTGTGCAACACTGCTTGCACACTCACTGCCCCTTGCTCTGCTGCTCTTGCACGTGTGTGGGTCCTGGTGCTTGCACAGTCTTGCACACTTGCTCTGTGTGAGCCAGATGGCTCCAGGGATTGATTCCCTTCCTCCTTTACACAACCTGCAGGCTTGCATGCTCAGGCTTTGCTTTGCACGCTTGTGCAGGTGGCATCTAGGGGGCTTTTGCCTGTGACCCATGCTGTGTGTACACTGGTGTTCCACACAGCTTTTGCATGATTGGCGCACAGCTGGGCTGTTGTAGAAGCCAACCCAGGGTTCGCCAGGCGTCTGCCCCAGGATCCTCCTCTCCCTGCAGCCTAGGGGATGCTGCCTGCTGTTGCTCGGCAACCCATCACCACGACGACCGTCTCCCTGACTCCCCACAATCCCGGCCCCTACGCTATTTATACTGGCACGCGTGCAAGCCCACATGCATACCCAGCTCCTCACACATGTGTGGGGGCACCCTCTCCCACACTTGCATAGATGGCAACGTGCTTGCCTGCGGCTCCTTTTTGCACTCGCATGTGGCTGTATGTGACTTTCCAGTGGGGGAGAGGCTGTGTGTGGGCACTTGTGCACAGGTGCAGTAGTGTGTCAGCCACATTGCACACCTCCAGGCATGTCCTGGCATGCCTCCGGCTCCTTGCAATGCATGTGCAAGGTGCAGCGCACCTCCTGGAGGCCCTCGAGGGCTGGGCTGTGCTTGCAGTTTCATGCTGCAGGCATGTGCGTGCTGTTTTTGGGAGGCGGGTGCACCCCACCAGGCCACGGGTGGCAGGTGAGTCAGGCTGTGGAGCCTGGTGTGTGCAGGGGTGGGGATGAGTCACAGAGCCACATGAAGGCAGTCCCTCCCCTCCCCCGCATGGGATTATCTCAGGAATGCGTCTGCACTGCAAGCTCATAATCCCCAGGCGGGCCAGGCTGAGCTGGCGTGGGGCGGGGCACACGCGTGCGAGGGAGTACGGGTGTGTGCGCAGGCCAGCCCGACATGCACCTGCACAGCAGAGTGCTGCCATGTCCATGTGATGCTGTGTGTGAACACACACATGTGCATAAGCACCCCAGTGCCTGCCTGTGTGCCTCAGCACC
The DNA here is from genome assembly GCF_052110815.1 of Crocodylus siamensis. Lineage (NCBI taxonomy): Eukaryota > Metazoa > Chordata > Crocodylia > Crocodylidae > Crocodylus > Crocodylus siamensis. Next base: position 24,311,060 of record NC_143400.1, read on the forward strand.
TGCCCTTGTAGTGTGCTGCGTGTGCGTGAGTGCAAAAACACATGTGTGGATGCTCCTGTATGTGCCTCATGCATGTGTGCATGGTAGGGTGCAAGTGTGCAGGTGCAGCACTCATTGGTGTGGTCACGGTGTATGTGCATTGCCCCGTGCTGAGGTCACACGTGGGTGCGCTGTGGCGTATTGATGCCATCACACGTTTATGGAACGTGTCTGTGTCACCACATGCCAGGTGCAACGTGTTTAGGTGCAGAAACTGGACAGGCATGGCCCGAGCATGTTGGCCGAGGTGGGCACTGGGCTTGGGACCAGGTCCACACATCATAAGCATGTTAGGATGTTATCTACAGATGTTGGCTGAGCACATTTGCACATGAGTAAATGTGTGAGCCATGTAGGAAGCGTGTTGGCTGAGCGTGATGCAGGTAGCATGGCAGTAGCTGAGTGTGTGAAGGTTAGCATGTTGACCAAGCATGATGGTGAGCATGTCGGTGGCACATTGGCCAGGCACGTGCAGTCTGGTGACCTTCTTGGCATGTCGGCTCTGCGTGGCAGTGGTGTTGGCCAAGTGTATTGGTAGCAGGTCAGTCAGGTGTGGCAGTGAGTGTGCGTGACCCCAAGCTGACCCTGGTGGTGTGTCGGTGCGTGGGCCCCGTTAGCATGCAGCGGGTGTGTCCATGGGCCCAGCATGCCCCTCTCTGCAAGCTGAGCCCCCTCACCCCGGGCGTGGCCCTGCACCCCCCCACCCAGTGATGCGGAGCCAGGGGAGGGGGGAATCCAGCCTAGCCAATCAGCTGTCTGCAACCCCCCCACACTCTGCTTCCCCCTCTCTGCTCCCTGCCGCCAGCCAATCAGGGCCCGACCCTCCCCTCCCCTCTGCCCTGGCAGCCAATGGGAAGGCAGCGTGTGTGACCGGGCTTCATTTGCATGTGAATGACCTGGAGGCTGTGGCAGCCAATGGGGCGGCAGGGCCTAATTGGGCATGCGTGAGGCGGGGCGGGGGTGGGGTTGGGGGGTTGGGGGGGCTGCCCTTGTTCGGGAGGAGGCAGCGGCCCCGGATGGTGCGGGGTTACCCCGGCGACGACACCCCCGGGGACCCCCGGCAACCCCGTGGCCCCTGGGACCCCCACGCACGTGCGCTCGCACACACGCTCGCCCGCCCCGCCACATGGGGGCGCCCCCTCCCGGGGCAGGGCCCCGCTGACAGGCGGGGGGGGGGGCAGCACCGTCGCCGTGACAACCAGCCCCCGCCATGTTCTCAGCGGAGCGAGGGCCCCCAGCCGCCTTGCCCCCCCTGGCGCCCCGCCGCGGCCTCGGCATGTTCGGTCAGTGCAGGGCGTGTGGGGGGGCCGGGGCCCAGACGCCTGGGTTCTCTGGGGGGGGGTGAGGGGTGATAAAGGGGGGCCTGGGTTCTTTGGAAGGGACTGGGTCTGGGAGGTGAGAGCTGGGGGCCCAGATGCCTGGGGTCTGCAGCTTGGGCAGTGGGGTGGGGGGTGAAAACAAAGTCTGTCTATCTGCAGGATGCCTGGGGTTCCCTTCCTGCTTGGGGAGGGCAGTGGGATTTGGGGGGTGACTGGGGGGGGCCAAGACACCTGGGTTCTCTGGGAGGATGTCGGGGGTGAGAGTGGGGGGGCCAGGAGCCGGGACGCTCTGCAGGTCGTGTAGGGCAGTGAGGCCTGGGGGGAAGGGGCTGGGCGAGTCCTCCTATGCCCCGGCTGCCTCAGTTTCCCCTGTGGGTCCCAGATGGCTGGGGTGGGCAGAGCTACTCCCCCAAATCCCAGCCAGTGGCAGGGGCGTGGCAGCCCCCCCCCACACACACTGGAGAGCGGAGAGGGGTCCTGCTGCAGTGCCCTCCCTCTGCGGTCTCGGCCGGAGGAGAGGAAGCCGTGGAGCCGGCGCTTCCCGGCAGTGACCGCCAGGCACTTAGAGCCGGAGGAGTCGCAGCGGCTGCCTCCTCTCCCACCCCTTCCGGAGCAGGGAGGGAGCCCAGGCATCCGGGCCCCAGAGCCCCCTGATCTAACAACCCCCCCCACCCCACCAGCAAGGACAGAACCCAGGCATCTTGGCTCCAGAGCCCCCCCTGCTCCAGCCCACCCCTCTGCAGTAGGGAGAGGCCTGTGGTGGTGTCAGTGGCATGCGACAGGCATGTTTTCCCTGGGGCAGGGCTTGTGCATGGGGCTGTAATGGTGCATCACACCATGGCATGTGTACATGTACAGGCAAGGCAAGCACTGGGTCATGGTCAGTTGCTGCTGTGTGTGTGCAGACACGTGTGCAGCATGGACTGTGCCCGGCATCGCGCCTCTCTGTGCCCTGCGCGTGCGTGTGGCAGGTCACTACTTTGCACATGCGCACGTGAGCATGAGGGGTAGGTTGTGAGTTGCCTCAGCCTGGCTGTACATGTCCTTGGCATGCACGTGCTTTGCACAAGTGTCTGCATTGTCATCTTGCACACAGGCAGGGGGCACGGGCTGTGTGTGCTGCCTTGCACGGGCAGGCGTATTCTGCTCTGTGTGCACAGAGTGATGCTGGCCAGGATCCAGGCCATTGTTAAAGTGTGGGGTGTGTGTGTGTGTGTGTGCGCGCGTGTGCGCATGCGCACCATTGTTTCTGCCTTCCCCCCGCCCCCGGAAGTCCTCCTTGCCCTGATAGGGACAGGCAGGAAGCAGGCAGGGCCTGTAGCAGGCAGGTCCCATGCCGGGGTGGTACTCTGCCCCCACCGCCAGCCTGCATCCATGGGCTTCACGTGCCCTTCCCATGAAACCCAGGCGTCCAGGCTCCCCCTGCCAGAGAACCCCGGCATTCAGGCGCTGTGTGTCCTCACCCGATGCCTGCCCTTGGCTCCTCAGTGTGGACCAATGTGGAGCCGCGCTCTGTGGCTGTGTTCCCGTGGCACTCACTTGTGCCCTTCCTGGCGCCGAGCCAGCCCGACTGCTCTGTGCAGCCCACCGAGGGACAGCAGCCTGTTGGCCACCCCACCATCACCGCCCACAGCAAAGGTGAGAGGCCCCGGGGCCCCCCAAAATAGCAGCCACGTACCCATGGTGTTGGGGGTGGCGAGGAGCCAGGGGCACAGAGAGGCCCTTTTGGGATTGGTGGGGTGCACAGAAATGCCTTTCCTGGGTTTTGGTGGAACCCACAGAAATGGGGGAGGGGAGCGGGGCTGGTGCTTCCCGCCACCTACCAGCATGGCATATCCCCACCCAGAGCCCCCGGAGTCGGCGGCCGTGGCCCCTGACCTCTCGGGTGCGCTGGGGGCAGAGCCAGGGCGGCTGGGGGCATCATGCTCGGACGACCCTGCCCCCACTGCCCCCCAGGCCCCTGCGGGCGCTGCCCCCCCACATGAGGATGAGGCCCCGGGGCCCCTGCGCCTGGACAGCGAGACAGAGAGTGACCATGATGACGCGTGAGTGCAGGGCCAGGGTCTCAGGGAGGAGGAGGGTGTATTTGGGACGTGCTCACGCCCTGCCCCCACCAGGTTCCTGTCTACCGTGTCCCCTGAGATGCAGCTGCCACTGGCGCCAGGGAAGCGTCGGACGCAGTCACTGAGTGCCCTGCCCAAGGACCGTGACTCAGACAAGGATGGGCGCAGCCCCAACAAGGTGAGCAACCCCCCCAGGGCCCCCTGCAGTAGACCACCCTGGAGCAACAAGCCCCCCACCTCCAGTGGGCCGCTCCTAGGGAAACACCTGCCCCACCTGCATGGAACACTCCAAGACCTCATGTAACCTCCTCCCAAGTTTCCCCCAGTGGAAGTCCATCAGAAGGTTTGAGGGCATGCTGCCCCCACATCCCACATGGCATGTTCCATATTCCCCTCCAGAACTAGGAGATTCCATGGCAGAGGCAGGCAATTATTTTGGGCACAAGGCCGCTTACTGAGTTTCGGCAAGCCATTGAGGGCCACATGACAGGCAGCCAGGGCAGATAAATATTAATTTTTTAAGGGCCCCACGGGCTGGATAGAATGCCCTGGTGGGCTGCATTTGGCCCGTGAGCCGCATTTTGCCCATCCGTGTTCCATGGGCTGTTCCCCTTTCTCCCCTACGTGGCACATTCCATAGGAATTAGCACACCCCTCCCTTTCACCCCGACCTGGTATATTCCAAGTGGGTCTGTGCACCCCACGCCTTGTTCACAAGTGGTATGACCCATGCAGGTGTATCTACCCACATGGCACGTACCACAAGGACCCCCATCCTCTCTGCATGGCATGTACCATGAGGATCATGGGGGTCTCCAGCCCCTCTGCATGGCATGTACCAGGAGTTCGCTGGGGTCCCCTTGCCCTCCACACAGCCCATTCCATGAGGCCCCCAAGGGTCCCCAGCCACAGGGGAAGGAGTGGGGCATGGCTCATTTGCATACTGATGTTGTCCCTGTGCATGGCAGCGGGAGAAGGACCACATCCGGCGGCCCATGAATGCCTTCATGATCTTCAGCAAGCGACACCGGGCGCTGGTGCACCAACGGCACCCCAACCAGGACAACCGCACCGTCAGTAAGATCCTGGGCGAGTGGTGGTACGCGCTGGGCCCCAAGGAGAAACAGAAATACCACGACCTTGCCTTCCAGGTGCCGCAGGGTGGGGATGGTGTGGTGTGGGGGCAGGGCTGGGGGGGGCACCCTGGCCTGACCCTACTCCCCTGGTGCCGTGCCACCATGTAGGTCAAAGAGGCACACTTCAAGGCACACCCCGACTGGAAGTGGTGCAACAAGGATCGCAAGAAGTCGAGCTCAGAGGCCAAGGCGCCAGGGCCAGGTCCTGGGGGGGGCCTTAAGGAGCCGCGGGAGCGTAGCATGTCGGAGACGGCAGCTGCTGCAGGTGAGCCCTCCCCACCCCAGGGTGCCCCCTACCTGCCCATGCCCGCTCATCCTCTGCTCTGCGCTCCACAGCCTCAGCAGAGCTGCCGGACACCAAGGCGGGGGCAGGAGGTGGGGCTGCACTGCCCCTGGCGCCAGCAGGGGGTGCCAGCGTGCAGCACCCGCGGCCCCGTGCTTTCTCGCACAGCGGGGTGCATGGCCTAGACGCGGGGCCCCGCGATGCCCAGGCACTGCAGGACCTCACCCAGGTACCAGGGCGGGCTCCAGGGGCGGGTCGTGGTATGGCCACCCCTGCTCACGCCGCCCCATCCCTGCTGCAGATGTGCACAGGGCAGGCGCCCTATGGTGCAGTGGCCACCAAGGGACCCTTCGGGGGGTTTGCAGCCCCCCCGGGTGAGGCGGCGCGGCCCCCGCTGCTGCCCCCACCAGCCCGTGGCCCCTGTGCCCCCCGCCCAGCCAGCGAAGAGATGACCAGCGATGAGGAGCGCATGGTGATCTGTGAAGAGGAGGGCGATGATGATGTCATCGGTGAGGGACCCCCCAACCTCTGCGCCCCCCTGAGCTGCCCCCTCAGGGACGTCACTCACCCCACCCCACCCCTTGTTCCTCACAGCAGATGATGGGTTCAGCCTGGCCGACATTGACCTCAAATGCAAGGAGCGGGTGACGGACAGCGAGAGTGATGCATCCTCGGGCGACGAGCCCGATGCCAAGGTGGGGCCATGCCACGCTGAGTCGGGGGTGGGGGGCATGCTGGCGGGGTGGTGCCTGGCACGGCACTGACCCCCATCTCCCCCGCAGGGCTTTGCCCGGAAGCTCTTCTCACCTGTCATCCGGTCGCCATCGCTGCCGGGCACCTTCGCCCCCTGCCGGCCCCCTCCCTCCCTGGAGCCTGAGACGCCCGACCCCCAGACCCTTGCCAAAACCTTTGGTGCCCCTGCAGCCCCTGCCACTGCCCCACCACCTACTTCCTCACCTGCCACAGCAACCTTTCCTAGCCCCTTCAAGGCTCAGGAGGGGCGGGTGGGTGCCCGGCCCCTCGCACTGCCCCCAGCCAAGCGTCCCGAGGCCCGCTTTGAGCCAGCATCTGCCCCCCCGTACCGTCGACGTAGTGCAGGGGGCCCTGAGGCGGCCCCCCCCTCGGTGCTGGCGCCGGGCGCCGGGGGGGTGTTGCAGGCGCTGGTGCTGCCTGAGGGGGGAGCACGCTATGGGGGGAGTGCCCGGGCAGCCTCTACTGTGGTGACCAACGTGGTGCGGCCTGTGAGCAGCACCCCGGTGCCCATCGCCAGCAAGCCGCCCTGCAGCCCTGAGCCCCCCAATCCCTCACTGGCCCTGCTGGGCCCAGGACCCCCCAAAGCAGAGGCGGCAGTGCTGGGGCGTGCAGGGCTGCTCGGCACTGACAAAAAGCCCCCAGGGTCCATGGGTAAGGCCTCTCCAGCTGCTGGCACTGTGGTCACCAGCCTGCTGGTGGGCGCACCCGGTTATGGGCAGCCTGGGGGGGCGGGAGCAGGCCCAACTGGGGGCGCCCCGGTGGCTGTGCTGCCCAGCGCAGCCCTGGCGCAGCCACCTGCCGTGCAGTTCATCACGCAGGGCCCAGCAGGTGCGGGGGGGCCCAACGGGGCTGTGCCACTGGGCATCCTGCAGCCACCGAGCAAGGCGGGCAGCATCACTCAAGTGCAGTACATCCTGCCCACACTGCCGCAGCCCCTGCAGGTGGCTGGGCCAGGCAAGGGGCCGGGGGCTGGGCCGGGCGCTCCCAGCATCCACTTCGCCCTGCCGCCTGCCAACGGCAAGGTCCTGGCCGCGCCTGCTGGTGCTCCCCCAGGGCTGCCCCTGCTGCAACCCACGCCTGGTGTGCCCAGCAGCACCGTTACTGTTGTCTCCACTGCCCCCAAAGGTAAGGGGCCCCAATCCAGGGGTGGGGATTCGGTGGTGGGAGGTGTGACGCTCACTCCCCATGAGCTGTCGCTGTCTCCACAGCTCAGGCGGCATCACCGGTGCAAGCACCAGGCACAGGGGCCGCAGCCCACCTGGTGCAGGGCAAGGTGCTAGTGCCCATGGCGGCCCCCCAGGTGACAGTGCGGCCCAGCAGCACTGCCGGCCCCCTGTCCCAGGTGGCCCCACCCTTCCCTGTGCAGAATGGTGCCCAGCCCACCAGCAAGGTCAGTGCACCAGCCCCAGTGCGTGCGTGTGTGTGTGTGTGTGTGTGTGTGTTCCAGATGCCTTGGTGCTACACATGCACGTGTGCCCTGGATGCCTGGATTCTGGGTGCACGTGTGTGCAAATTCTGGATGTCTACATTCTGTGTGTGCAAGATACCGCAGTCGTGTGTGTATGTTCTGGGTGCCTGGGTCTTGCGTGTATGTGTGCGTATATGTGGGTGTGTGCATGCATGCATATATGTACCATATGCATTTGTGTCAGACATCGGATTCTGTGTGCAGGTTCCCAGTGCCTGGGTTCTGTATGTGTGCAAGAGGTCTTGGTCGTGTGTGTGTGTGTGTGTGTGTGTGTGTGCGCGCGCGCAATATTTGTGTTCTGCGTGTGTGTGCCTGGGGCTGTATCCCAGATGCTCATGTTCCCCATGTGACATGTCTGCTTGTCCTGGACACCTGGGTTCCACATGCCTGTGCCTCACATCCTTCTCTCACCCCTGCAGATCATCCAGCTGACGCCGGTGCCTGTGGTACAGCCGCCATCCGCAGTGCCCAGCAGTGCCGCACTGGTGCCCCCGCTCAGCCCTGCGGCAGTGGTGGGGGCACCCAGCCAGCCTCAGAAGGTCTTGCTGCCCTCCTCCACCCGGTAGGGCTGCCGAGCCTGGGAGGGCGGTCGGTCTAGGAATATTGGGCTCGACCCCTGACCTCCCTGTCTCCCCCCACCTCCCCCCACAGGATCACCTACGTGCAGTCAGCACCCGCACACCCCCTGCCCCTGGTTAGCTCGGCCCCACCAGCCCAGCCCAGCCCTGCGCCCGCCCCCGCCTACGTGCAGGCACCTGTGGGGGCCACCCCCATGGCGCTGGGCTTTACTGCCATCGGGCCTAACGGCCAGGCCATCGTCCAGCCCCTATTGTCCGGTAAGGCCTGGGCAAGGGGTGGGGGGGTGGTGCGGGGCAAGCAGCAGCGTCTAACTGCGCATCTCTCCCGCAGGCCAGAGCTCCCTGCTGGCGCCAGGGCAGGTGGGGGCACCGGCGCTGCCCGGCCCATCATTGCCTCCAGCCTGCAGTGGGCAGGTGATCACGGCCATCTACCCTGGCCCCGCACCACCGCCTGCACCTGGGCTGGTCTACAGTGTGGCCAGCTCCACGCCCGCTGTCCCCACCGCCATCCTGCCCAAGGGGGTGGGCAGCATGGCTGCTGGGCAGGGCCCCATCGCCCCCGGGCACGCTGGTATGTGGGGGAGAGGTGGGGCTATGCAAAGGAGGGATGTAGAATGGGGTGGGGCATGCAAATGACAGTGGGGCTTTAAGGGGCATGGCTAGGCAAATATAAGGCACAACAGTGCTGTTGGCAGCCCCGCCCACCTTATTTGCATAGCACTATTTAGACAGAGCCAAAAGCCTGTGGCAGGCATTCAGACTAGTAGGTCCAGAGTGGGTGGAGCCAGGGAGCATAGACAGGGCTGACTGCACCTCCTCCCACAGGGCCTCTGGGCTTCCCACCTGCACCTGCACCAGCCCGGCCCCCGCGGCCCCTGCCGAAGCCCCCCCAGAAGGTGAAGGCCACCATCGCCAGCATCCCTGTGGGCTCCTATGAGTCGGCCCCCTCGCCCGGCACCACCCGCACCCACCCAGGGACGCCGCAGCCGCCTGAGCCTGGGGGCACACCCCGACACCACCATGACCCCTCGCCGCCCACCCCCTCGCCGCCCCCCCGGGGTGCTGAGGCTGGCCCTGGCCCTGAGCCAGAGCGCGAGGTCTGGGATGGAGGCGCCCCTCCGCCCTCCTCCTCCTCACCTGTGCCCCCCCAGCACCCACTGCCCGAGACGCTGGCCGCTGAGGGCTGGAGCCAGCGAGACTCTGCACCGGGACCCTGCGAGGACAGGCTGGCGCCAGCAGCCCTCCAACCTGCCAAAGGCCCTGAGATGGTGAGTGCTCCCCCACCCCACCCCAATTTCCCCCCTTCTGACCCATGCCAGTTGACCCCTGCCCCCCACTCCCCTGCAGGCTGCCAAGTTCCCTGCATCCTCCGACTGGCGCATCCCAGCGCCCGAGAGCCGCCCCGACGCTCCGGCTCCTCCTTCCGGCCCCTCAGCTTCAGCCTCCTCAGCCACCGCCAGCCCTGGCTCTGGCGAGGGGCCCCGAGGCACTGTGCCGGCCCCCGCGCCACCCCCCACCGAGGGCCCGGAGCGTAAGGAGGGCGGCACCAAGAAGGCCAAGGTGCGGCCGCCCCCCCTGAAAAAAAACCTTCGACTCAGTGGACAAGTGAGTGATCTTGGGGTGGGGGGGTCTTGTCACGGGACCGAGGTGTCCGGGAGGTCCTCCCTGTGACCCCTCCCTCGCCCCCCCGCACTGCCGCCCCCCAGCAGGGTCCTGTCAGAGGTGGACTTTGAGGAGCGGTTCGCGGAGCTGCCTGAGTTCAAGCCTGAGGAGGTGCTGCCCTCACCCACATTGCAGTCGCTCGCCACCTCACCCCGCGCTATCCTGGGCAGCTACCGCAAGAAGCGCAAGAATTCCACCGGTCAGTGGGGGCAGGGCGGGTGGAGTGGGGGCACTCTGGGGGGGCCAGCGAGCACCTCTGACCCCCCTCCCCACTGCCCCCCAGACCTGGACTCATCCACCGAGGACCCCATCTCGCCCAAGCGGAAGATGCGGCGTCGCTCAAGCTGCAGTTCAGAGCCCAACACACCCAAGAGCGCCAAGTGCGAGGGGGACATCTTCACGTTCGAGAAGACGGGTGAGGTGGGGCCGGGCTGGGTGTGGGAGGTGTGGGGGTGCAGGGCGGGGCTGATGCATGCCGGTGCTGTGCAGGCTCAGAGGCAGATGACGTGCTGGGTGAGCTGGAGTATGAGAAGGTGCCATACTCGTCGCTGCGCCGCACCCTGGACCAGCGCCGCGCCCTCGTCATGCAGCTCTTCCAGGATCATGGCTTCTTCCCCTCAGGTCTGCGCCTGGGGTGGTAGTGTGGGGGGCTTTCCCCAGGGTGCAGCGCAGGGGCTCCTCAGGCCCTTCTGGCCCAGCTTCCTCTTCTTCCCCACTTCCTGTCCCAAATGGCTAGGCAGCATGGCAGGAACTTCCTGGCTTGCCTGCCCCAGAGCCAGCTGCACCTCAGGGTGTGATACCTGCCCCAATGCTCACCCTAGAGCCTGCTGCATGCCAGGGTGTGATACCAGCCCTGATGCCCACCCCAGCTGCATCCCAAGCCTGTGACACCCAGTCAGCATGTCGGCACCTGCCAGGGGGATCCTTATGGGCCGAGCCCCAACATGCCACGCAGTCCTGTTGACATGTCTTGTCCCTCCGTAGCTCAGGCCACAGCCGCCTTCCAGGCCCGCTATGCTGACATCTTCCCCACCAAAGTGTGCCTGCAGCTGAAGATCCGTGAGGTACGCCAGAAGATCATGCAGGCAGCCACGCCAGCTGAGCAGGCCCCCTCCACGCCTGAGCCGGGTGGCCCCGTGGCCCCGGCAGGCAGCAGCGCTGGTGGCCCTGAGGGCCAGCCCTCGGAGCCAGCCGTGGGCCAGGACTCAGGCTCTGGGGCAGAGGGGCCAAGCGGGGCTGCCTGGGACAGCACGCAGCCCTCGCCACCAGGAGGCGCTGGCAGCAGCAGCAGATGAAGAACCCCACCTGTGTCTGCTGGTCATAAACCACTGTGGGAGCTTCAAGCCTGTGTTGCCCGCCTCCGCCCCCGCCTGCCATGGGCTTGTGGGGCACTGCTGCATCGACCATTCCAGGACGCAGGCCCTGCCCCTGTCGCCGTGGGGAGGGCGGGGCTGGGCGCGAGGGCCACGGACACCTGTAAAGTGACCGACTCTTTTCATAACGTTAAATATTTTGAGACCCGACGTGCTCGTTGCCTCTGTGTCACCCATCCCTGCCACGGGAGGGGGCAGGGCTCAGCTGTCTTGACCAGTCGGCACTTATGCTCCGGCTGCAGGATTGGCTCAACTTTTGTGGCCGCTCTGATTGGCTGTGGCTGTACCCCATGGGTGGAGGGCTCCAGCGTGGCCCGCGTGGGGTGCTGCAGGCAGCCCCTTTTGGGGGGTGCCCCCCTACCACCAGCACATGTGGATCATGGGGGGTCTCCACTCCCTGCCTCGCTATTAAAGCTCTTGAACAAGCCACCAGGCCCTGCGTGTGTATCTGCCCCTGCTGTGGCCCCCTGCCCCCAGGGACTCCACGTTGTCAGTGCCGCATAGGTCCTGTGGCTGCCTAGATGGGGACAGGAGCTGCCCCGCTCTGCAGCAATGGCGGCGTGGAGGGAGGTCTGGGCCCTGTGGCCATGGCAGCTACCCCAGCCTTCGAGGTACTGCTGGGGGTGCCTGTATAGAGAAATAGTTCAGCTCCCCCCTTGCAATGGTTGGACCCGTCCCCTCCCCTTCCTTTGGAGGGGTGGGGGATACCATTCCCGCGGGAGGAGGGGAACTATTGCAGAGGGGAAGAAAGGAGGTAGTGGTCAGTTTCCCAACCCCCCGCCCGCGGGAGCTACCAAGCAGTTGCGTGTGGCTGCGCTGCCCCCCGCCTCGCTGTCCTGGCTGGGGTAGCGCCCAGGAGCAACGTGAGGGATAAGTTCCGCCCCCACCCAGCGGGGATAGTAGTTTGGTCCATCGGGCGGGAACGGAGATAGGTTGCACCCCTCCCGGGGTAGAATGGTCGGGCCCACTGCGCGCGGGCGGTTCCACTGCCCTGAGCGGGGGGAAGCTGTAGTTGCCCCCCGCGCAGCGTGGAGATGATGCGGGCCGCAGTAGCCTGTCCTGATGTTCCATGCCCCTCCCGCTGCTGCGCGGGACTTGTTCCGGGCATTGCTCCGCCACCCCCAGTTCAGCGGGGCTCTTCCCTCCACCTCGCCCCCCCCCCCTCCGGCTCCAGCCGCTGCTCGCCCTTCCCCGCTGGTGCTGGCTGTTCTCTTTTTAACCCCCTCCGCGCTGGCATTGGCTGTTCCCTTCACCTCCGCTTCCCCTGGCGCTGGCTGTTCCCTTCACCCCCACCCCGCCTGTGCTGGCTGTTCCCGTTACTCTCCCCCCCGCCGCTGGTGCTGGCTGGTCCCTTTACCCGCCCCCTCCCCCCCGCTGGTGCTGGCTGGTTCATACCCCCCCACCCCCGCTGGTGCTGGCTGTTCCCTTCACACCCCCCCATGCAGCTGTTTTAGCTGTTTGGCCAGGGGGAGGGGGCTACTGCCCAGAGGCCAGGCCTGGCATGTTTCCTGTGCACTTCCTGTCCCAACTGCCCCACCCAGCCTTGTTCCCCTGAACCAGCTTGGTCCTGCCCCCCCAAAGCAGCTGCATCTTGGGTGTCTGGCAAGCCGGCCCCCCAGCCCCTGGGTTCCCAATGTCCCTGTGGGATCAGGCCTGACCAGGACACCCAAAAACCCAGGAACAGCTGGAGTGACCTGTTCAAGCATGTGCCCTCCCAGTACACAGGCCACCTTCCCTACGTGCTTGGTGAGGTGGGGGCCTGCCCATCAGCACCATCTTCGGGCCCACCTGTCCAGCAGAAAGGGCACGTGAGGTCCGGAGACGCAGCGGCTGGGTAATGAGTACAGTCTCCTCGTGGCCACTGCCTCTGCCAGGGCGCTGGGCTCTCCTGGGAGGTTGTCCAGGGTGAGGTGGAAGGGCCTAATCGAGTCCCCCAGCTGGGGCTGGCTTGTCCCCCGCAGTGCCGGCAGGCGCTCCCTGCCAGCGCCCCGTGCGGGCTGCATGGGAAGTGCACAACCCTCCTGGGGCTCTGCTGCGCGGCTCGGCCCCCATGGTGGGGGGCTCCCCCTCATGGGCCCGGGCCCTTTGCGACTGTGGCCCTGGTGCTCTGCATATGGCCCCCAAGGTGGTGGGGAGGGGCCGAATGCTTCTAGACCCTTCCATCAGCCCTCTGGCCCTTTTGGGGGTTATAGGCCTGCTCTTGCCCCCTCATTTCCTCCCCAGGGGTGTGTCTGCACCAAAATTCCCCCCTCAGTCTTTGCACCCTATCTCCCATGGGTTGCAGCCACTGCAGGGAGCTAAGATATCTCCCTCCTTGGGCTCCTTCCTGCCCCAGCAGCTCAAAGGCAGTTGATTGCCAGCCCTCTAGGGTACAGGGTTGCCCCGCAGGCAGAAGTCATGCTTTCCTTCCTCGCTGATCACACCCTGCCCTGTCCTGCACAGCCATGGGAGAAGACAGGGGATAGACCCACAATGACTTCACTCAGGACAGGCACCATGTCCAAACCAGATTTTATTGGCGCGGCCTGCCCGTAGACAACATGGACAATTAAAAAACAATTAAAATGCGTCCCCAGCCTCTTCCAAACCAGCCACCAGCACAAGCAGGGGTAGGCTCTGCACAGTGCAGCCCTAGCTGGGCAGGGAGATGGAACCCAGCTGGTGGAGGTTGAGCGAGACAGAGGGAGAAGTGCTGGGCGCGGGGCAGTGTGGGCCCTGGCAATCAGGCACTGCGCTGGCAGAATCTAAGGGGAATGAACGCACAGGCTGGCATCACGCCCCTGCAATGCCCACTGTGTTTCCGCCATGCCCCATCCCACCTGGACGCCACATGGCTTGCCAGGCTGGGTGGGGGCATGCCCACGAGGCTTGGGGCAGGGGTATGGCGGTGGGGCGGGCTCCATGGTACCTGCTGCTCCTGGGCTTCCTGGTGCCTTGCTGCTGCTCTCACCTGGCACCAGATTGCTGCTGCCCTGCTGCAACGTGGGTCCTGCAGGGGGCACGGGGTCTGCGGGGGGTGGCTGGGCCTTGCCATAAGGCTCAGGGCTGAGCATGGGGAGTACATGCACTTCCATCATGATGGGGGTGCTCGGCAGGGGCAGAGAGGAAAAAGGCATCTCGGGGCACAGAGGCAGCAATGGGTAGGGGCTGTCAAGGGTAGCATGTGCAGGAAGCAGCATGTGGGCCACAGAGGGTGGATCTGGGGGGTAGCGGAGGCTGCTGTGGGGAGCCCTGCTGGAGCTGGCTCTGGAGCCCTGGGCGCTGGAAACCACTGGTGGACGCCAGGGTGATCCTGGTGAGACCAGGTGGGAGCCCCGGTGCTCCGGGGCAGGGGCACGGGCGTGTCGGTGCAGGGCTGCCCGTAGCGGTGTCAGCCCTGCAGGTGCTGCCCTGTCTCTGGAGCCCATCAGGACCCGCATCTGAGTGGAGTCTGATGCCATCAGGAGGCTGGCATCGCAGGGCGGGGCAGGGAAACTGGGAAATGGTGGCCAGGTGGGGCAAGGGGGCAGGAATGTGGGCATGGCAGCAGCAGGGGCTGGCTTGGGGGCATTTCTCAGCACCATCAAGGCCTCAGCGGCCTCCTTCTGCAGCTGCTCTTCAGAGATGGGGGAGAAGACGAGGCCCTGAGGTGACCAGAGAGGCAGAGGAGCCAAGGCGGAGGACACCTGCAAGAGAGCAGTTGGGGGCAGTTAAGGCACCCCCTCGCCCCGTGCCAGCATCTGGCTATGAGCAGGATGGATCTGAGCACTCTGTACCTGGGTGCCCAGTGGCATCGGCTCCCGGAGGGTGCTGGAGCCCGCGTTCCTGTCCCGGGGGCCTAGCACCAGGCGGCTGCAACAACACAGAGTGGGCATCAGAGGTGCACAGTGTTTGGGAACCCACTTACCTCCTAGCCCTGGTGGTTTGATGCCCGAGCTGTTCCAGCCTAACCCGTCTCGTCCTCCCCAGGTGCAAGGGAAAGCCCGCCATGGCGCTGGTTCAGTTCTGGCAGATGCCATGTGTGGAGCACACCCAAAATAAGCCCTTCCCATTGCCAGCCAGCCCAGATACCTACCCAGGCAGGTCAGAGCACGCTGCTGGGTACCACATGGGCCCCAGCGGTGGTGGGAACAGCTGCCCAGGGACTGCCAGGAGGCCAGGTGGGGCGCACGCCATCTTGCTGCCATCGCACCCTGCCAGATAATAGGAGGTGATGTGAGAAGCTGGGCTGTGGCGCTGTTTGAAAGGGTGACACATTCCCGTCCCACTGAGGGGAGCAGCCCGCAGAGTGCCTGGCCATCCTGGAATGGACAATCAGCTTGATGGTGATGGGGCTACGCACCTGGGTGAGTTTGCAGGTGAGGCAGCACCTGGCAGCAGAGGGGCGGTGGCCGGGGGAGAGGTGGCATGAACCAAGGGGCAGGGGCTGGCTGGTACTCCCCAAAGGCCCAGGGCAGCTCCGGCGCGTTTGGCCAGTGGGGGAGAGGCACCCAGGAGCTGTTCTACAAGGGGACACAAGAGAGGCTGCTGGAAGGACAAGCAAGGAACTGCCCAAGGGCAGTGGCCGCCAGCTATGCCTTTCTCCCTCCTCACCTTCTTGGCAAGCGGATGTCTCTGGAGGGCGGCAGGTGCCGCGGCATCACTCCCTGCTTCCCCGTTGGCCGGCTCCACGTTCTCCTTCTCCTCTGCAACAAGGAGGAAGGGGCTGGGCAGGTCATGGGGCCGGTGTCACCCCACACCACAGGGCTGTGGGGGCACGTACACACCTCCACCTGCGGCCTTCCGCCGCCGGCTCCCGTCGCATGGCTCCCCTCTCGCGGCAGAGCCGTCCCTGAGCTGCATCAGACCCCCGGCCAGCTGCCGGCGCAGCTCCGTCTCCTGCTGCCGGCGCAGGGCCACCTGGGCTGCCATGACGCGGCGCCGCTGCCTGCCGGGAGCAGGGAGAGACAGACCGTGGAGGAAAAAAAAAGATGTGCCAAACCCCTGGCTCCGACCTGCCCTCAAGCGCTATATTGACCCCCCGCCCCTCCCCCAGTGCTCCCCACAGTGTGGACATGACCCCCCACCCCCACCCGTGCCTCCATACAGGATGAGGATGCACTTGTGGCACTGGCAGCCCTGGAACTGGCAGCATTTCTTGTGGCCCTTGAGCAGGGCCTTGACGCCGTGGTTGCGGCAGCGGGCGCATGTCGGGGAGCGGGTCAGGGCCGCCGGGGTAAGGTCTGGCGCGCTGGTCTCGCCCGTGGTGGAGTCCGACGGGCAGCTCCGCGTGCGGGGCGTTGCTGGGCCTGGGGCATCCCCGCCATCCTCCATGGTCCCTGAGGGGAGCAGCACCAGCTTCCTTGGCAACCGCAAGGCCCCTTCCCCCACCCGGCCTTGGTGATGGGGGCCAAGCCTGGGGCCTGCACTCAGGGGATGCAAGATGGCGCCTGGTGCCCTCCCGGGGCCACACTGTGGAGCCCTCGCCCAGGAGGCCGCAGGATGTGCGGGGCCCAAGGCATCTGCTGGGGTGGGGCGGGGGCTGCCGCTGTGGGGGTAAGGCTCGGGGCGGCGGGGCCACGTGCGGGGCGGGGCGGGGCGGGGCTGGCCCCGCCAACTGACCCGAGCCCCCTCTGCCTCCGCCCTGCAGCCGCCGAGCCAATCACAGCGCCCCTTTTACCGGCCTCTTAACATTAAGGACCAATCGCGGCTCTGTTTTCATGTGACACCAGGGCGGCGCCCAATCCGAAGCGCCCGGCTTTTTCCCGCCGTCGGGCAGCCAATCAGCTTTGTCTTTCCCTCAGGGAGGGGGGGAGAAGCCGCTCCTCCTTTCCCCCTCACGCGGTAACTGGGAATGAGCCAATCAGTGCCTCAGAATCGCTCGGGAGGGCGGGGGCGGGTCGGAGCGCGCGCGGCATGGGCTGAACCATTCGGGAGCAGGAGAGGTGGAGCCGTTAGGATGAACCATGGTAAACTGAGGGGGATCTGCCTTCTGAACGGCAGAGCGGTGGAGGGAATGTTCTCCCAGCATGCCCTGCGCCAGCGCGGCCAAGGGGGCGTTCTCTTAGGGCTCCCAGCATGCCGTGCGCCCAGGGGAGCGTGGTTCCCAGCATGTCGTGTACCCAAAGTAAGCGTGGCTCCCAGCATGCCGTGCGCCCAGGACAGCGTGGCTCCCAGCGTGTCGTGTACCCAAAGCAAGCGTGGCTCCCAGCATGCCACGCAGCTTAGAGCTGAGTGCCACCAGGGCTGGGGACGGGCCGTCATAATTTCCTGCTTCCTGCAGGTGGCAGCAACGAAGTGTGGCACCTGCCAAGCAGGCAGCTAACGAAAGCGAAAGCACAGCCGTCAGCTCAGCCCGTGATGCGTCCGCCCCGGCGCACACGTCCGCGTTGCTGCCCAGGGAGGTGGGAGAGGAGTGGGCTCTAGTGATTCAGAGTGGAGGCTGGGGATGCCTAGGGGGCCCCGCTTCCTCCCCCCTGCTGAGGCTCCTGCACCCATGGAGCCTGTGTGCCTGGTGGAGCGGGTGCCCACATCAGGCATGCTGCGGGTGAACCCCAGTGCCCTGCGCCAGCTCCGCATGCTCGCTCAGCCCCTGCACGTTCTGGCCGTGTTCGGGCCACGCCGCACTGGCAAGTCCTTCCTGCTGGACCAGCTGGCAGGGGCTGCGGCAGGTGAGTGCCCCCCCCGTACGCTCCCTCCTGCCGGCCCCATGACCCCCACACTTACCCCTGCCCCCCCCCAGGCTCTGGGCCCCAGCGCGGAATCTGGATGCGGTGCCTGTCTCACCCCACCCGGGCCCAGCACAGCCTGGTGCTGCTGGACACCGAGGGCTTCCCCGACCACGAGCAGGTGCCTGGGCAGGAGGGGACACAGTGAGGTCTGTGGGGTGAGAGGAGGGGGAGCTGGGAGCCCAGATGCCTGGGTCCCCACAGCTCTGGAAGAGCAGTGGGGTGACAGCAGGGGGCTGGGAGCCCGGATGCTTGGGTTCACTGCGGGGCCCAGCTGACATGCAGTGTGCGCAGGACGACAAGGATGCCTTTTCCCGGCTCTTCGTGCTGAACGTGCTGCTCAGCAGCGTCTTTGTCTACAACAGCTGTGGCGACGGTGACCCCCAGGCCCAGCTTGAGCGCCTCACGTATCCTCCGCACGCCCTCGCACCACCAGCCCCTAGCCCCTTCCTTGCCCCACACCCTGCCCGTGCTTCACTTTTCCTTCACTGGTGCCACAGCTACGTGCGGGAGCTGCCACGGCGAGTGCGTGTGCTGCCTGAGTGCTGCGAGCCCTGGGACAGTGGCGTGCTGCTAAGCACCGTACTGCCTGCTTTTGTGTGGTGCCTGCGGGACGTGGCGCCTGACCCCCAGCTTGACTGGGAGCTGGAAGAGGAGCAACATAACCTGGACTCCACTGTCAGTGCTGCACCAGGTGGGCTGGGGAGGCTAGTGGTAACGCCCACCCCAGAACCAGCTGCATCTCGGAGTGCTTGTATACCCAGCCCAGTTCCAGCTGCCCACAAGGTACTCTGGGGCCGGGCCCTGTTTCCCCACAGGCGCAGACCACTCCCCGACTCGCTGCATCCAGAGCACCTTCTCCTGCCGCAAACTCTTCCGCTTCTGCCCCCCTGGCCTGGATGGGGAGTGGGGGACACTTCCTGCTCCCCTTGGCCCGCTGCACCCCACCTTCCAGAGGCAGCTGGAGCACTTCCAGCAGTACGTTCTGAGCTGCGAGCCCAAGGGTACCCTGGGGAAGCACCTTGTAGACGGGACGTGTAAGTGCAGGGGCTGAGAGGATGAGCTCAGGTGGCCCCTAATGTGGTCAGAGAGTTGGTGAGGGGCAGGGCAGACAGGTACCTGCCCCCATACCCACCCCAGCCTCCCCCCCAGTCCTGGCTGGGATGCTGGAGCGCATCGTGGAGCTGCTGGGCCGGGATGAGGCCATCCTGTTGCAGGAAGTGTGCAAAGAGCTGCTGGAGGCGACAATACCGGTACAGGCAGGGCTGCGGGGGGGCACTGCTGGTGCGCAGGGGTTGCAGCCGGTGACTCCATCTCTCTCCTTCCTCCCCAGCATGAGGTTGAAGGCTGCAGGACCCCCAGCCCCTCAGGGCCAGTCCTGGAGAGCAGAGGAGCAGCCAGTGCCACGCAGCCCCTCAGGCCCGATCCCAAGGTAGAGGAGAGGTGTCAGCCCTGAGGCGAGAGCTGAGGGCAGGGGGGACCCAGAGCTCAGCCCACCCCTCTCCCCACAGGTGGAGGCTGTTGTCATCCTGCAGGCATCTGCAGCTTCTGACAAGGGTGGCACCGGGGGAGCCAGTGCCCAGGTGTCACTGTGGGACCCAGCCCAGGCCACCTCTGCTACAGGGCCCATCTGCCTGGTGGAGAATGTGCCAAGCCACGGGCTGAAGGTAAACCGGGAGGCGCTGGTGCAGCTGCAGGCCAGGAGCCAGCCTGTGGTGGTGGTGGCCATTGCTGGGCTGTACCGCACTGGCAAATCCTATCTCATGAACCGGCTGGCTGGCAAGAAGACAGGTGAGTGCCCGGACGCCTGAGTTCTCTCCCTGCTCTGGGAGGGGAACATGGGCTTTGAGCCTGGAAGCCTGGGTCCTGTTGCTGTTGAAACCCCTGGCACCGCTCTCCTGCCAGGCTTCTCCCTGGGCTCCACCATCCAATCACACACCAAAGGCATCTGGATGTGGTGCGTGCCCCACCCGCGCCGGCCCAGCCACACGCTGGTGCTGCTGGATACGGAAGGGCTGGGCGATGTGGAGAAGGTGAGCAGGATGCGGCCCCCAGGGTTGCCAGGAGCATGGTTTGGGGTCTAGCAAGGCATGCTGGGAGGGGGTGACTATGAACAGTGCAAGGGCTGGGGTGTTATTTGGGGTCTCCCTCTCCTGGGCGGAGGATCACAGGATTCTGGGCACTGGGGATTTGGGGCTGCCTCAGTTTCCCCCAGCCCAGGTCAGACAGAGCTCATGGGTGGGTCCCACAGGGCAACACCAAGAACGACACGTGGATCTTCACATTGGCCGTCCTGCTCTCCAGCACCCTGGTCTACAACAGCCTGGGCATCATTGACCAAGGTGCCATGGACCGGCTGCAGTATCTTTGGCCCCAAAACTGGTTAATAACTCGCTGCTGCTGCCAGCTGAGGGGGATGTGGTGGGTCTACGGGTTGTGGGGGGGGTTGTCTCCATTTCAGGGGCACCGGCATCCACATTTCCTTAGCTGGCCCCAGCTATGTGACAGAGCTGACGGAGCACATCCAGGCCAAGGCAGCACCTGGGGCTGGCCTGGCAGCAACAGGGGACGGGGCCGACTTCGTGCGCTTCTTCCCAGCCTTCGTGTGGGCCGTGCGGGACTTCACACTGCAGCTGCGGCTGGACGGGCGGGACATCACAGCAGATGAGTACCTTGAGCACACGCTGAGGCTGAAGC
This sequence comes from Crocodylus siamensis, assembly GCF_052110815.1. Classification (NCBI taxonomy): domain Eukaryota; kingdom Metazoa; phylum Chordata; order Crocodylia; family Crocodylidae; genus Crocodylus; species Crocodylus siamensis. The sequence goes on from NC_143400.1 coordinate 24,331,117, forward strand.
CAGGTGAAGCCTGAGGCCGTGGTGAGGGAGTGAGGCTTGGGGACTCCAGAGCTGTCCATGTCTTCAGCCATCACCTCTCCCCACCTCACCCCCAGGTGATGACCAGTGCGCCCAGGCCTACAACCTGCCACGGCAATGCCTGCGCCACTTCTTCCCCACTCGCAAGTGCTTCGTGTTTGAGCAGCCAGCCCATGGGCAGGACCTGCACCAGCTAGAGGAGCTGCACGATGACCAGCTGAACCTTGGCTTCCGCGAGCAGGTGGCCCGCTTCTGCGCACACATCTGGGCCACAGCGCAGGCCAAGGCCTTGCCGGGTGGCCACATAGTGACAGGAAAGTGTGAGTGCCCTGCGGGTGGTGTTGGAAGCAGCAGGGGTGTCTGTGCCCAGTGCTGGGGAAGGGGTTCAAGGAAAGGCCGTAGAAAACCCAGGGGGCTCAGGGAGGCATCGTGAGCAGATGGAGCTGAGTGCATGCAGCCCAGGGCAGACAGGAAGCAGAGCGAGGGTGGAGCAGACTCCTCTGGGACAACTCTCCCATGTACCTGCACCAGTTTTGGGGCAAAGGGGTTCCTCCGGGATGTCTCTGCTGTCCTGGAGAAGGTCCGGGGACCCACCTCTGAGCCGTGCCCTCCACAGTGCTGGGGGACCTGGTGGTGACCTATGTAGATGCCATCCGCAGTGGGGTGGTGCCCTGCCTGGAGAATGCTGTGCTGGCCCTGGCACAGGTGGAGAACTCAGCGGCGGTGGAGGAGGCCATGGCCCGGTACCAGACAGTGCGTGTGCCGTGGTCGGTGCTGCCCACAGAGACGTTGCAGGAGCTGCTAGCGCTGCACGCACAGGCTGAGCACGATGCCCTGGAGGTGTTCATGGCACGCGCCTTCAAAGACGAGGATCATCTCTTCCAGCGCAGCCTCAAGGTAGAGTGTGGGTTCAGCCCTGGTTTGGCCCAATGTTGGGGCAGGTGGGGGACGGGGAGAAGTGCAGCTCCAAGAGCCGTGTCCCTGCAGGAGCAGCTAGATGTGGAGCTGAGCAAGCTGTGTGCCGCCAACGAGCAGGCATCCCATGACCGGTGCCAGGCTGCGCTGCTGGAGCTTTCTGGGGACCTGGAAGCCCACATCAGCAGTGGCACCTATGCGGTGCCAGGTGGCTACCAGCGCTACCTGGATGAGCGTCAGCGAGTGGTGGACCAGTACCAGCAGGTGTCGTGCAAGGGGCTCATGGTGAGTATGGTCAGGGGCTTGGGGGCCCGGTTGTTTGGGTTCACTCCAGCTCTGTCATGCCCTCCCAGGGCAGGTGACATCCCTGGCACAGTGGCTGGGGGCTAGGTGTGGCCATGGCAGTGGCTTACCAGGGACCATGCCGTGCAGGCCATGAGTGCCCTGCAGGAGTTCCTGCTGTCCCAGGATGCTGTGGCTGACACCATCCGGCAGGCAGACCAGAGCCTCAGTGAGCATGACAGGGAGCTTGCAGGTGAGACCCCACCCCAGCACCCCAGGGCGCACCCCCCCACCCTCTCTGACACAGCACATGGTACCCCCCCAGGGCAGCGGGCACGGGCAGAGGCGGCGGAGCACGAGGCAGCGGTGCAGCGGATGGCGCACAAGGCGGCCGAGCAGAGGCAGCAGGAGGCCAAGCGCAGCCATGCTGAGCACATGCAGCAGCTGGAGGCCCGGCTTGAGACTGAGCGCCAGCAGCTGCTGGCTGAGTACCAGCGGGCGCTGGACCACAAGCTGAAGGTACCAGGGGCTGGGTAGTGGCCAGACACCTGGGTTTTCTCCCAGCTCAGGGAGCTGAGCACCCAGATGCCTGAGTCTTGCTGACTCTCTGCCCCCACCCAGGAGCAGGAGCGGCTGTTGCACCAGGGTTTCCAGGACAAGGCTGAGCAGCTGCAGGCCGAGATCCGGGGCTTGCAGAGCCAGATGAGCCAGTCCCGACGCCCAACCTGCATGCTCTTCTGAGGGGCTGCCCAGGCACACATGTTTTGGACCCGCTGCCCCTCCTAGGAGAGGGGGACATACCCCAGCTGGACTCACTCCCTCTGCCCCTGGATTTGCTTCCCCTGCCCCTGGAGGACCCAGAGGCCTGGGGGGGCTGGATTCAGTGGGGCCCCGTGCTACTGTTAGGGTCCCTCTGCCCTGCTGCAATAAAGAATGGTTTAGAAATACCCTGGTCTCCTCTGCCTTGGGGGTGCTGGGAACTGCTGGGGGCACTGTGGGGAGGGGATCCTCAAGGTGATGTCTGTGGGACTGGGGCTCTGCAGGGTGGGCAGCCTTGGGGACTTGCATGTCACACAGATATGGAGGCAGGCATGTGAGACTCCTTGCATGGGTGGCAGGTCAGGGTGGGCGTTGGTGTAAGCATCTGGAACGTGTTGGTGCGCCTGTGTGGGCGCTTGTGCGAGAGCTGGGGTGATGGCATTTATGAGATGAGTTGAACTGGACCTCCATGTATCACATGCCTGCACGGGTGTGTTGTCTACACACCAAAGTAACAGCAGTCATGTGACAACCATGCATGAGTGTGTAAAACCATGTTCAGGAGGGGGACAAGCCACACTGTGGGTGACAACTGCACATAGCAGGGCATGTGTGAGACTCTGTGAGCTGGGTTGCGGGTACTTGTGACATAACCCTGACTCTGTGTGTGTGTGCGTGCGTGCGTGCGTGTGCATGCGCGCGCGCGCCAGATTGCCTCTGACCCGCCCTGGCTCCAGCTTTTGCTTTCGCTTTCCAACTGAGTCTTCCGTCCTGGCTCTGCTCTGCAGTGCTGCCGGGCAGAGGCACGGATGCGCAGCACAGTAACAGGACAGGTAGCCCATGCATCTGTGCCCCAGGGGCAGGTAAGAGCCAGATGCCCACATCTACTCTGGTGCCTGTAAACTGGTGGATCCCAGTCCTGGCACAGGCTGGGCTAGTTTGGGAGATGGGGTGGGGGCTGAGTCCTAATCCCCTGGGCTTCTTAGTCTGGACATCCTTTGAGCCCTTTCCTGTATGCCTGGAGCCCCTGTGACCCTCAGCCTGGCCCCCAAACCCACATGGCTGCACCCCAGAGCCTAACACTTCCCTTCTCACCCCAGCCCCCCTGCCCAGCTCCAGCAGCCCTTCTGCAGGCTGTCTACCCCACAGCCATGGCATTGCAGACCCCCATGCCAGCCCCCGTCTGCCTGATCGAGAACAGCCCTGCAGGGGGGCTGCAAGTGAACCGGGAGGCGCTGGCGCAGCTGCAGGCCGGGAGCCAGCCCGTGGTGGTGGTGGCCATCGTGGGGCTGTACCGCACTGGCAAATCCTATCTCATGAACCGGCTAGCTAGCAAAAGGACAGGTGAGTGCCCAGGCACCCGGGTTGCACACCCAGCCTGGGGAGGGGAGTGGGGGCTGGGGATTGCAGCAGGGTGGAGCTGGGGTTTCCGGATGCCTGGGTCCTGTTGCTGTTGACAGCCCTGGCACCACTCTCCTGCCAGGCTTCTCCCTGGGCTCCACCATCCAGTCACACACCAAAGGCATCTGGATGTGGTGCGTGCCCCACCCGCGCCAGCCCGGCCACACACTGGTGCTGCTGGACACTGAGGGGCTGGGCGACGTGGAGAAGGTGAGTGGGGCATGGCCCAGTGGGGCTGCTGGGAGCGTGGTCTGGCAAGGGATGCTGGGATGGGGCGGCTATGAAGGAGCAGTAATGCAGGGCCTGGGGTGTCACCTGGGGTCTTTCTCCAGGGAGCCCCCTGGGCGGAGGCTCACAGGGCTCCGGGTGCTGGGGGTTCGGGACTGCCTCAGTTTTCCCCAGCCCGGATTTGATGGGGTTCATGGGTGGGTCCCACAGGGTGATGCCAAGAACGACACGTGGATCTTTGCTCTGGCCGTGCTGCTCTCCAGCACCCTGATCTACAACAGCCTGGGCGTGATTGATCAGCATGCCATGGACCAGCTGCAGTATCCTTGACCCCAAGGCTGGGTAACAACCTGGTGCTGCTGCCAGCTGGGGGAGAAGTGGCGGGTCCATGGGCCGTGGGTTCGTCTCCGTTTTAGGCATGCCAGCATCTGTGCTTCCTTAGCTGGCCCCAGCTACGTGACGGAGCTGACGGAGCACATCCAGGCCAAGGCGGCGCCTGGGGCCAGCCCGGCGGCAGAGGAGGACGGGGCCCAGTTCGTGCGCTTCTTCCCAGCCTTTGTGTGGTCCGTGCGGGACTTTACGCTGCAGCTGCGGCTGGACGGGCGGGACATCACGGCAGACGAGTACCTGGAGCACACGCTGAGGCTGAAGCCAGGTGGGTGCCTGGGGGAGGCTGCACTGGGGTGAAAGCATCCTCCCCTGATACCTAGGGCTGGCCTGGGGCAGGGGACCTGTTTTCGGGGGCCTGCCACAGCCCCAGAGCAGCCATCTTTCAGCTCTTGCTGACCTGTCACCCCAGAAAGTGGCCGGGTGGCCCAGACCTACAACCTGCCACGGCAATGCCTGCGCCACTTCTTCCCCACTCGCAAGTGCTTCGTATTTGAGCAGCCAGCCCGCGGGCAGGACCTGCACCGGCTGGAGGAGCTGCACGACGACCAGCTGAACCTTGGCTTCCGCGAGCAGGCAGCCCGCTTCTGCGCACACATCTGGGCCACGGCACAGGCCAAGGCCCTGCCAGGCAGCCACGTAGTGACAGGAAAGAGTGAGTGTCTTTGCAGGATGGGGCCAGCCCGGCCCAACCTGGGCAAGCTGCGGGAGGGGCTGTGTGCCCAGCACAGGGGGAGCGGGTGGAGGAACAGCCCCAGAAAGCACTGAGGGACTCAGGGAGACATTATGAGACCAGGTAAGGCTGAGCATACATGGCCCAGGGCAGACAGGAAGGGACCCAACCCCATGGAGTCCCCCTGCCCCAGAAGCAGTACCAGGGCAGGGCTGACTCCCCCAGGACAACTCTGCCGCGTGGCCGTGGCAGTCCTGGGGCACAGAGGTTCCTCCAGGACATCTCTGTCAACTCCGGGGGGAGGGCAGAGGCCCCAGTACTGGCCCCAATGTCCATCCCGGACGAGATCTGGGAAGCCGCCTCTGAGACATGCCACCTGCAGTGCTGGGGGACCTGGTGGTGACCTACGTGGACGCCATCCGCAGCGGGGTGGTGCCCTGCCTGGAGAGCGCCGTGCTGGCCCTGGCGCAGGTGGAGAACTCGGCGGCGGTGGAGGCAGCCATGGCCCGGTACTCGGCGGCACTGGGGCCGAAGCTGGCGTTGCCCACAGAGACGCTGCTGGAGCTGCTGGCGCTGCACGCGCAAGCTGAGCGCGAGGCCCTGCGGACATTCATGGCACGCGCCTTCAAGGACGACACGCGCCAGTTCCAGACCGAGCTCATGGTATGCCCCATGGCCCGGGAGGTGCCCTGGCCCAGCCTCGCTGCTGGGATGTTCCCTTCATGCCTGTCCCGCACGTCCGTCTGTCCCACAGCGCCGGCTGGAGCAGCAGAAGGAGGAGCTCTGCCAGCGCAACGAGCGGGTATCCTTGGAGCGCTGCCAGGCTGTGCTTGCAGAGGTTTCACGAGACCTGGATGCCTGCATCCGCGACGGGTTTTATGCAGTGCCTGGCGGCTATCGGCGCTTCCTTGGTGACCGGCAGGAGGTGGTGGAGCGCTACCAGCAGGTGCCAGGCAAGGGGATAAAGGTAGGACCCAGCTGAGCCCCCTGTTCTGCCAGGGCCTTCCTGGGGATCCTATACCTGTCCTGGGCACCCACTGCCCTCGTGCCTGGGAATGATGTGAGCAGCTGGGCGGGCACCTGGGCAGTGACTGGATCCAGAGGGGAAGGCCCCTGGCCTGCCCAGCACTCGCTGGATAATGCCCTGGCTCGTTGCCTCTCACCCAGGCCAACGCAACCCTTCAGGACTTCCTCGCCTCCAGGGAACCGATGGCCCAGGCCATCCTGCGTGTTGACAGGGCCCTGACGGAGACAGAGAAGGAGGTGGAAGGTGCGTGGGGCAGAGGCAATGCCAAGGGGCAGGGACTGGATGGGACGCAATGCCAGGGGCAGCAGGTGCAATAACGCAGCCTCCACACCACCCCCAGCGCAGCGCACCCGGGCAGAGGCCGCGGAGCGGGAGCAGGAGCTGCTGCAGCAGGAGCAGGCTGAGCTGCAGCAGAAGCTGGAGGAGCAGAGGCGCAGCCACGAGGAGCATGTGCGGCAGCTGGAGGAGACACTGCAGTGGGAGCAGAAGGCGCTGCTGGAGGAGCTGGACCGGACGGTGGCACAGAAGCTGCAGGTATGAGGGCAGGAGGGCATCCACACGGTGCCCCAGGGCTGGATGGGGGCTGACGTGCATATCCCTGCAGGAGCAGGAGGCGCTGCTGTGTGAGGGCTTCCGGAAGGAGTCTGCCCGCATGGGGGAAGAGCTGCGCCGGCTGAGGGAGGAGAGCAGTGCCATAAGCCAGCCATCCTGGATCAGTGCTGCGCTGACCCTGCTGGGCGATGTAGCCTCCCTCGTGCTCCCATGCTTTATGGGCAAGGTCGTGGGCTTGGGCACCCGGCTCCTTGGGCGGTTCTTATAAGGGCAGCGGGAAGCCGCGCTGCCTGGCATGGGGGCTGCTTCGTCCCTGCTGCCACTGTGTGGGCTGGGGTGCGGGAGGGGGCAGGATGCCAGGCTGGATGGGCCTGGGGCAAAGGGGTTCCTCCGGGACCCTGGGCTTGTACCCAGCTCCCGGAGGGGAGTCAGGGCTGGGGAATGAGCGCAGGGGGAACAGGCAGCCCAGACGAGAGTCTGCCCCAAGCCAAGCCTTGGCCCCCTGCTCCACACCCACAGCAGAGCACAGGGCAGTGCCTGCCCCGGGACACGTGTGGGTGGAGGGGGCTGAGCTTGGCACCAGCTGCAACAGCAATGCTTCCAATAAATGCAACAGCAATGCTTCCAATAAACCCTTTACTGAATCCCGCTGGTCCTGTGTGATGCTGAGCACCTGCTGGGAACAGCTGAGGAACAAGATGCCCAGAGCCTCAGCCCTGCGCAGGGAGAGGGTCAGTTGCTCGAGGTCCCTGTGCGAGCACATACAGTCCCCCAGCTTGCCCTGCCCTTGGCTGATGCGTGCACACGTATCACTGTGCAAACCCTGCTAGTTTCCTGGAATCAGCTGCTTGGCAGGAAGAGTTGTGGCGTGGCCCCCACCTCCCCCAGCCTGCTCATTGTACTGTGCTTGGCTCAGTCTCAGCCCCAGGGCCCCACTGCCAGGATCCTGTCTGGGGATGCTGGCTGCCAGTTCCAGCCCCCTCCTGTTCCTGCAGCCCCACAGAAGCGCAGCTCCGAGCGAGGAGAGCTGCAGGGCATGGCTCTGGGGGCTGGGTGTGAACCCAGGTGTCAGGCTCCCTGTGCCTGGCTCTACCCCCCAGACCCCACTCTGGCTCCAGCGTTTGGTGTCCTGCTTCCCATGCTGGAGCACCCCTTGGTGCGACCTGCACCGGCTGGAGGAGCTGCACGACAACCAGCTGGAGCCTGGCTGCTGTGAGCAGGCGGCCCACTTCTGCACACACATCTGAGGCACAGCTCAGGCCAAGGCTCTGCCAGGCGGCCACCTTCTGACAGGACTATTTGATGTCCTCACAATGTTGCGGCATTTACCGCCAGTCTCTATGGGTCACCTGCGGATGGCGGCCGGCAGTGAACATGCACCCCGCACCCTATCAGGGGTGCAGGGAGGGAACTGATGTTAAAACCACCCCCAAAGGGTATGAGGGCAGGAGGGTCCCGCTGGTCATCGTCATCGGTCGGTGTGTCGCTGCGGCGAGGGACGATCAGCCCCAGAAGACATCAACTAAAAACAGTCTGGATAAGGGTAGCTTGTTGGCGTCCAGCGCTCGATGTCTTCCTGGAGGTTTTCTAAAAGGCTAAAAGCCCACCTTCTAACAGGAAAGCACGAGCGCCCCAGGGACAGTGGCGGGTCTGTGCCCAGTCCTGGGTGAGCAGGTTGAGAGGCCCCGGAAACCCTGAGGGGTTCAGGGTGGCATCATGAGCAGACCAGGCTGAGCTCATGCAGTCCATTGCAGAAGGGAAGCAGCACCAGAGCAGAGCAGTTTCTCCCAGGACAGCTCTCCTGTGTGGCTGCAACTGTCCCAGGGCAAAGGTGTAACTGCAGAACGTCTCTGCCAACTCGGGTGCCCACGTGTGGAGGAAAGAGGCCCTGGTACTGGCCCCGCATCTATTCTGGAGGGGGTCTGGGAACCTGCCTCTGAGCTGTGCTGTCCTCAGTGCTGGGGGACCTGGCAGTGACCGATGTGGGCAGCATCCACAGCAGGGCAATACCCCGCTTGGAAAGCGCCATGCTAGCCCTGGCACAGGTGGAAAGCTCGGCAGCGGTGGAAGAGGCTGTGGCCTGGTGCAGGGCGGTGCTGAGGCCACGGTCAGCACTGCCCACAGAGGCGCTGCCGGAGCTGCTGGCGCTGCATGCAGAGGCCAAGTGCGAGGCTTTGCGGGTGTTCATGGCGCATGCCTTCTGCGACAAGGGCCACCTCAAGGTCCTGTGCAGGGCAGCCCGAGTTTGGGTCGCACCCTGGGTGCGGGTGGGAGTGCAGCTCCACCAGCTTCAACCTACTGTGTCCCTGCAGAACCCGCGGGACATGGAGCCGAGCGCGCTGTGCGCCGCCAATGAGCTGGAGTCCCAGAACCAGTGCCAGGCCACGTTGCAGGAGCTGTCCAGGGACCTGGATGCCCACATCCACAGCAGCACCTACACGGTGTTGGTGGCTACCTGGATGAATGCCGGCAGGACATGGAGCAGTACCAGAAGATGCCAAGCAAGGGGCTCATGACTCATGGCCGGAGCAGGCTGGGGGCCTGGACATCTGGATTCTGTCCAGCCCTGGGAGGGGGTTGGGAGCTGGGGGCCCGGACACCTAGGTTGTCTCCAGCTCTGGCTCTGTGCTGGGGCTGATGACATCCCTGGTGTGGCGGTTGGGGCTGGGCACGGCCGTGGCTCACCATGGGCCATGCCATGCAGGCGGTGAGCATCCTGCAGAAGTTCCTGCGGTCCCAGGATGCTGTGGCCAACACCACCCTGCAGGCAGATCAGGGCCTCAGCAAGCGCGACAAGGAGCTTTCAGATGAGACCGCGCCCCGGCACCCTCGCCCCACCTGCTCCGCACCCCAGCCTGGCCCCGACACAGCACACGGTGCCCCCAAGGTAGCGGGCACGGGCGGAGGCAGCGGAGTGCGAGGCGGCAGCGGAGCGGGCAGCACAGGAGGTGGCCAAGCAGAGCGGCCCAGGGCTGAGCACAGCCATGAGCAGCACATGCGGCAGCTGAAGGCCCAGGTCAAGGCTGAGCACCAGCAGCTGCTGGACAAGCACCGGCAGGCACTGGACCACAAACTGCGGGTACCGGGGGCTGGGTGAAGCCCGGACACCTGGGTTCTCTCCTGGCTCGGGAAGCTGGGTTCCCAGGCGCCCGGGTCTGGCTGACTCTGTAGTTGCTGATGCAGCAGGGCTTCCAGCACCAGGTCAAGCTGCGGCAGGACGAGATCCGGGCCTGCGGAGACAGAGCGGGGCCATGCTGCTGTCGGGATCCTGCTGCCCTGCTGCAATAAAGAACGCTTTGAAGATGCCCCGGTCTGCTCTGCCTTGTGTGGGGCCCAGGGACTGCCAGGGCACTGTGGGGAGGGGTCCTGTGGGCAATGTCTGTGGGGCTGGGGCTTTGGCGGGTGGCTGGCCTTGGGGACCTGTGTGACACAGGCATATGCATGGTGTGACACACAGGTATGGGAGGTGGCATGTGAGACCCCTATGTGAGTGTGCACACGAGAGCTGAGGTGATGGCATATATGGGCATAGCTGAACTGGACTTCCATGTGTCACATGTCTGCACGTGTGTGTTGTCAACACGCCGAAGTGGCACCAGTCATGTGACAACTGTGCACATGTGTGTGAAACCTGCATCTCCAGGCGTGGAACCAGCCACACTGCAGGTGACAGCTGAATGTAGTGAGGCATGTGCGAGACTACGCGAGTCGCATTGTGGATGGCTGTGACAATCCTGCCCATGTGTATGCACGTGTGCGTGTGTGTGTGCGAGATTCCCTCCCTCACCACCCCCGTTCGAGCCCCACCCACCCTGGGCTTTGCACTGGCTCTGGCTTTTGCTTTGTTTTCCATCCAAGGCTGCCCTCCCGGCTGTGCCAGCCGGACACAGGGCAAAGTAACGGGCCCTGGGGCCGGCTAGCGGTGTGGTCTGGGGTTTGGCAAAGCATGCTGGGAAAGGGCGGAGTGCTCCAGGGGCTGACCAGAGGTGTCCGATGCCAGGCGGGCAAGGCAAGTTGGGGCTGGTTCCTCCATCTCCAGGTTTTCACTCCTGCGAGGGCCGGCGCGCAGGACACCTGGGTTCAAGCCTCAGCCAGCTGAGATGTGCAGAGTCCCTCCCCGTGCCTCGGTTTCCCCATGGTGTGGCTCGTACTCCTGGCCTCCTGGAGCAGCGCTGGGCAGGTGGGAGCCTGGAATGGTCCCACGGCGCAACACCAAGAGCGACACATGGATCTTCACACTGGCCATGCTGCTCCCCAGCACCCTGGTCTAAAACAGCTTGGGCATCATTGACCAGCGCCTTGGACCAGCTTCAGTATCCTTGGCCCCGGGGCTGGTTAATAACCCGCTGCTGCTGCCAGCTGGGGGGAAGTGGTGGGTCCCTGGGCCGTGGGGCCCATACCCATCTCAGGGACACCAGTGTCCATGTTTCCTTAGGAGCTGACGGAGCACATCCGGGCCAAGGCGGTGCCCAGGGCGGGTCCGGTGGCTGGGGAGGATGGGGCCAAGTTCGTGCCCTTCTTCCTGGCCTTTGCGTGGGCCGCGCGGGACTTCAGGCTGCACTTGCATCTGGACAGGCGGGACATCACGGCAGACCAGGACGTGGCGCACGCGCTGAGGCTGAGGCTGAGGCTGAGGCGGGGTGGGTGCCAGGGGAGGCTGCACCCGGGTGAAGGCATCCTCCCAAGTACCTAGGGCTGGCCTGGGGCAGGGAGGCTCTCACTGATGGCTGGGGGGTCTGCGGCAGTATGCCGCTTCTTCCCCACCCGCAAGTGCTTCGTGTTCAAGCAGCCGGCCCGCGGGCAGGACCTGCCTCGGCCGGAGGAGATACAGGACTTGCCGGCCCAGGCCATCCTGTGCACTGAGGGACGGAGAAGGAGGGGGAAGGCGCGTGGGGGCAGAGGCACCGTGTGAGGTGGCACCAAGTGTGGGTGGCGGGGGCTGAGCTTTGGCCACAGCTGAGACAGCAACGCTTTGCCAAATTGCACTAGTCCCACGTGATGCTGAGCACTCGCTCAGCCCATCCCCCCCGCCCGACAGCTGCTTGTACGAGGTCCCTGTGCCAGAACACTTTTTTTTTTTTTTTTTTGTGGTTCCGTGAACGTGCTCGTGCTCGTGCTCATGCTCGTGCAGTTTCCCGGCCTGCCCTGCCCCGGGCTGATGCGTGCACACTCAGTGCAGGCTGGGCTCTGCTGATTTCCCAGAATCGGCTGCCTGGCAGGAAGGGCAGTGGCTCGCCCCCACCTTGTGCCTCCTGGCTGCCTTCCAGCCCCTCCAACCTGCCTGCCCTGAGACACTGACTGAGACGTCCCAGCCCAAGGCAGAGCTTGCCAGGCCAGGACGGGCTGCCGGGGGGGTCCCGGGTGAGGGGGAGAAAGCATCCTCTGCTTCTTTCCCTTTCACTTTTGGGAGCTGTGGTCCTGCCTCCCAGAGGCAGCAACACTCGAGGCCTGTGCTGCAGCGCGGGCTTTGGGCACCGGTGAGTGACTCTCCCCATCCAAGCCCTCAGCCTTGACCCTGGTGGCAGGTATGGGGGGCCTGTCCTGGGGGGGCACAAGCCTGCCCTGCCACAGTCTGGTTAAAAGAAAAGAGGACTGCTGGCCCGCAGCCACTCTCCTCTCAGAGCCGGGGTGGAGCCCAGGAGTCCTGGCTCCCAGCCCCATCTGCTTGAGCCACGTCCATTCGTTTCATAAAGGAGGGGTGCCCCGAGGATTTTGGGGACCGACTGAGGGACCCGGGGCTCTGGACAGGCCCGTGGGACCTGCACAGGACAGTCGCTTTGCTGTCATCCAGCTCCCAGCAATGGCCTCAAACATGCCCATGGAGCAGCCCCTGTGCTTGGTGGGGAACGACACCAGCGGGGACCTAACGGTGAACCCGGCGGCCCTGGAGATCCTGCGTGGCATCACCCAGCCCGTGGTGGTGGTGACCATCGCTGGGCTGTACCGCACCGGCAAGTCCTACCTCATGAACCAGCTGGCCGGAAAGAGGATAGGTAAGATGGTTGTGACGTGGTCTCCTGTCCCCCCAGGGAGCCCCCAGGGAGATGTCTGGCCCCCTGGTACATCCGTCATCCACCTCCCAGCTGTCCTGTGGGTTCGTGTCCACACCTCTGGGAAGGGCTTGAATCCAGCGCTCAGGGCAGAGAGGACTGACATCCTGGATGCCTGGGTTGTGTCCCCAGTCCAGGAAGGAGAGTGGGGGTAGCGGGTTAGAGCCAGGTGCAGGGGAGCCAGGACTCCCGGGTTCACTGCTGTGTGTGTGCAGCTCCTGCATCCCTCTGCCTGCAGGCTTCTCCCTGGGCTCCACGGTGCAGTCGCACACCAAGGGCATCTGGATGTGGTGCTTGCCCCACCCCTGCCGGTCTGACCAAGTCCTGGTGCTGCTGGACACGGAGGGGCTGGGCGACGTGGAGAAGGTGGGCGAGAGGAGCTGGACCGGGTCTTTGGGTGTCCTTGGGTGACACTGCTCCTCCCAGCACTTTGGTGGGGTGGAACAGTGTGGGCTAGAGCCCCACTGGCATGCTGGAGGTGGGGGTGGGCTCTCCAACCTGTGTTGTCCTCAGCAGACAAAATCATTGGTGACTTTTGCTGTCCCTCCACTTGGCTGAGCCACCCCAGTGCCTTGTCCTCCCTCCCCAGGGTAACACGAAGAATGACTGCTGGATCTTCGCGCTGGCCGTGCTTCTCAGCAGCCTGTTGGTCTACAACAGCAAAGGCATCATCGACCAGTATGCCATGGAGCAGCTCTAGTATCCTTTCCATGCAGGGGCGTGGAGCTGGGCCCCTCAGCCTGTCCCTAGCGGTTGCGCTAGACTCCTTAGCTGCACCCGCCGACCAGCTTTGTGTCCGAGCTGACGGACCACATCAAGGTCAAGGCCCAGGAAGGGGATGGTGAGGGTGATGACACAGAGTTCGTCCGCTTCTTTCCCGGATTCATCTGGGCTGTGCGGGATTTCACCCTGCAGCTGATAATCGATGGGCAGCCAGTGACAGAGGATCAGTACTTGGAGAACGCGCTTGCCCTGAAGCCCGGTAAGAGGGAGGCAGCTGATGGGTAACTCTGTAGGTGGGTCCGCTGGGCCCTGTTCACCTGCCCTCGTTGGGCAGAGATGGATACAGGGAAGGGGAAGATGTGGAGAGGCTGGTGTGAGCAGAGCTGTTCTGACAACCGCAGCACCTATGAAACTTCATCGGCTGTTTCCAAAACTGAACTCTGTTAGCATCGAGCCAGACCTTGGTGTGAGCTGGGCCGGTTTGTGACGCCCTGCAACTGGCATGTCCGAAGGGCCGTGCTAACAATCCTCAGCAGGTACCACCAGACTTTCAGTAACTCTGCTTCTCCCTGGACCCACAGGCAGTGGCAAGAGGGTGATGGAGTACAACTTGCCACGCCAGTGCCTCCGCAGCTTTTTCCCAACCCGCAAGTGCTTCATCTTTGTCCAGCCGGTCCCCTCAAAGGATATCAGCCAACTCGAGTTGCTGCCTGAGAGCTCCCTGGACCCACAGTTCCTGGCGCAGACCCGCTGCTTCTGCAACTACGTCTTCCAAGAAGCCAAGGCCAAGACAATCAAAGGAGGGCACTGTGTCAATGGGCGAAGTACGTCTACCACACGGCCGCTCTTGCAGAAAGACACCGATGTCCATGCATGCTGTTTTGCTGTCTGGGCTGTAGCACATCCTCCAAGGGGAGGATTGTTTTGAGCGGGTTGTGGAAGGTGCAGGGGGGTCCCCACAGCCACTCTGCAGAGAGATCCCCAGGGGCAACCAGTCTTCAAGCTCTCGACTGCTCTGTCCTTGAGCTTCGAGTCTGATGGTCGCTGGGCTACTCTGATTTAGGTGCAGCCTCCCTGGCCTCTGTCCTGTAGCAACAGGATGGAGGAGACTCCCTCTCACTGGCAGAGGGTTTTGCCATCTGTGGCTACAAGGAGGCCTAGAAACATCCCACTAGATCCTAACTGCTTGTTATGGGGTGGTATTGCTCCCTGAAAGATCTTTACTCTTCCTCCTACTCCCAGTGTTCAGCTCCTTGGTCCAAAACTACGTGAAGACCATCCGCAGTGGGCAAGTGCCCTGCATTGACAATGCCGTCATCGCCCTGGCTGCCATAGAGAACGAGGTTGCCATCAAGGCGGCCCTGGCTCATTACGAGGCTGAGATGAGGGAGCTGCAGTTGCCAGTGGAGCTGGAAGAGCTGTTGGAGGCCCATGGGAAATGCGAAGAGGGAGCCCTGAAGCTTTTCATGGAGCGCTCCTTCAAGGACAGTGAGCAGCAATACCAGCAGCAGCTCATGGTAGGTGGGGCATCTTGGTGTGGGTCTGCACTCCTATAGCCTGTCTGTACATGGTCCAACCTTGGAGACCATGGCTAGTCTTCATTTGCTGGGGGATGGTGTCTTGAGGCCTCGCTGACCACAGATGTTTGATAGAAACTGCTGCATCCTTAAGAGCTCTGGCCAACAGCCTTTATCTTGTCAGTGGTTTACTGGATCCACGGTCCCTCCAGTTGGCCAGTGACCATTCGGGTGTGCCCTCCTTCCAGTTTGCCACACAGATGTGCACAGGTCCGTTCCTGAAGCAGAGGAGCCCAGAGGGGACAGAAGTCCAACCCTAGCCTTTTGTTGTGCAGGTCGGGATAGCCGAACAGTATGGAAACATCCTGGCTCAAAATGAAGATGTTTCCAAGGAGACCTGCCTGGCCCTGCTGGAGGAGCTCTCAGCCCCCATGAAGAAGAACCTCAGTGATGGAGTTTACTCACGACCGGGTGGTTATGGGGTCTACAAGGCAGACCTGAGCCAGGTGGTGGAGAGTTACCGGGGAAAACCCAACAAAGGGGTCCAGGTGGGTGCTTGGGACCCGCTCCCTCTGTTCTGCTCCACGCTGGGGCTGGCTTGTCGTAGGAGGTAACACAGCACCCGGAGGAGGGAGCTGGAATTTACTCTGGCTTCTTGAATCCCAGCTGATCTGCCACGTGCAGCCCCGCGGCTGAGTCAGATTCCCTGTCCTGTTACAGCACGCCGAGAATGGTTCGAAGTGGCACGAAGCAACATCTAGTGAGTATATTAGTGAGAGCTCATGAATAACCAGGGATGGCTGGTTTCTCGCCCCAGGCGGAGGAGGTCCTGGATCAGTTCCTGACAAAGACGCAGCCAGAGGCGGCGGCAGTGCTGAAGGCGGACACCAAGCTGACTGAGGCAGAGAAGCACATTGCAGGTACGTCCCGTGAGCCATCCTCTGCCCTTTCTTTTGGCAGGTTGGGAGCAACACAAAGGTGTCTTTCACACCTCTGTCTGTGGCCCATGATGGAGGCTCCTGGCTCTCCCACTGGTCCAGGGCTTTTGTGTGTCCCCTCTAACCCGCATCCCTAGATACAGCGTGACCTGGGTCACCACCAGCACAAGATGTGGAGAAGCACCTGACCTCACTCAGATGCTCATTTCCCATGTGGCTGTTTTAAGTGAGCAGGTGGAAAACTCCTGAATGTGTTACAGTGGGTCAGTGCTGTGAGGCCACGGACTGAACTGACCTAGATACAACCCCTACTCCCAGCCTGGACCAGGGCTGAAGTTCCCAAACACCACCAAAGTCCAACTTTTATTGGGATCTGGGGACCCAATCACATAAATTGATTGAGTAGAAGGGGCCAGGTCCCTTGGGTCACCTCTTTCCAGAGCAGGGAGTGGGACTGCATTTCCTCTCCCTCCACTGCTTTTATCCAGATGAGAAGCAGAAAGCCGAGGTGCTGGAGCAGCAGAGGAAGGCAGCGGAGGAGAAGAGGATGCAGACGGAGCAGCTGATGAAAGACCAAGAGCGCAGCTACCAGGAGAACCTGAAACAGCTGGAAGCCAAGATGAAGGACGAGGCAGAGAGAGCCAGGAAGGAGGCTGCACAGGCCTTGGAGTGCAAGCTGAAGGAGCAAGAGGCGATGCTGCATAAGGGCTTTACTAAGCAAGCCGAGCTGATGCAGGAGGAGATTGAGAGCTTGAAGAAAGAGATGAAGTCCACAGATGTGACAGGCCTGCTCTCAGGTATCTTCACCACCATCGGGGAAGGCCTGAGAGCCATCAATAGCCTCACAAGTCTTACCAGATCCCGGCGGATGGCCCAGCCAAAGAGCACCTCCAAACACAAGTAGCTGCGCCCCGCTCGGGAAGGCCGGCTTCCTGCCTGCTGGCGCTTCAGGGAACAGCCTGTGTCTGCAGCTCAAAGCTTCTGCTTAGCCATGCGAGCTCCAGGGCGGCGTGATCCACGAGCTGTGAAATACCAGCCCAGTGATGCGAGATCCCTAGATTCTGGCTCTGGGAGGGCAGTGGGATCTGGTGGGTTTGGCTGAGGGGACCTCTGGTTTCTCTCTGTGGCCCTGCCTCAGTGGCTGCAAGGAGGAGCTGTGTGGACCTGTGGCACCTGAAGCAGCACCTGCTTGCATTCGGTGACGTGCATGTCAGCACCTGCTCCAGCCCTGTACCCCCATGTGCTGCACGTGGCTCGCATCTTGTTTCACTCAGAGCCATTAAACAGCCTTGTATGCACCCGAGCACCCGCATCCCAGTGTTTGCTATCAATAAGGCAGTCACAGCTGGTATCCTTCAGCCCCAGTGCTGAGATGAGCAAGGGGCAGGACAACTTTTCTCTCTTCTCTGCCTGTGGAAGCACCCTGCTGGCATCCTCCTCTACCAGCCATTGGGTAAACTGAGTCGCATGCAGTGCTTCTTACACATGTCCCACACTCCCCACAAAAGTCTGCTCCAGGTGCCAGACTAAGCCCCCCTCTTCAGCCACGTTATCCTGTCCTAACATCCCTAGCGTGCCCTCCAGCTGGAGAACACTGTTTGCTCGGTGTCCCGGGCCTGACCATTGCTGCCTAGGGGCTGTGGACACAAGGCAGAATTTTAGACTTTGCCTTAGTTCAGCCAGCGATAAACCCTGACTCCCCAATGTGCCCTGCTTGTGTCAGACTGGTAGGAAGGGCATGGGAAGCAGCTGCCTCCAGCGGTGCATAGGGGCACTGGGGACCTTAGACTATTGCCCAATTTGCTGCAGGGACCTGACTTCTGGGAAGCGTGTGACACCACAGGACAGGAGAGGCACAAGAAGCATGCTCGGCCTGTGGTCATATTTCAAATGGCAGGACAGGGGTTTCTGAACGGATTTATGGTCCTTAGGAAGACGGGGGGAGGCGGAGGGGGCGTTTTCCAAAGCACCAGCGCATTTAACTCTGGTTGAAAACAGTGAGAGAAGCTCTGGGAAGTTGCACTCTCTGTCCAGGTGTCTAACCCTCAAAATAAAATAGGCCCGTGATCACCTTTAAAGGCATATCCAAAAGTGGAGAGAGAGTCTGATGAAGAAGTACTAATCAGTGGCAAATCCTCATCACAACCATTTCGGGGCTCCACTGCCACGCTGCAGCCGTTCTCCCAGAAAAGCCAGGGGAAGCAGGTAGGAATTCCCATCCTCAGGGCTTGGGTTCTCACCAGCCCGCGCGGTGAGACAGACACCTGAAGTTTGAGTGGGTTTTGGGTGTAATATCAGAGGTTATGTGAGATGACAGAGGCCTGGGGCTGACAGAGAATCTGGAGACCTGCCGCATTGAAGGTGGAAATCAGTGGTTTGGCCTCTGCCGCTTTCTGGAAACCCAGGAGCAGCTGAGGATCTGGCAGGGTTGCTAACCAAATATCGAAAGGCAGGAACGCTCCAGCAAGGGGTCGGCCACCTGCCAGTGCCCTGCACTTTCCTCTTGTCCCACCACTTACCAGCATCACCTGTACTAAGAGCTGCACTCAAGAGGAGTGTAACAGCCACAACTGGTTCTAGGCAACCACGCTTTGTATTCTTGAATGTCAGCTTCGGGCATCAGTGTCATGACCTGGCATGTTTATACCGTGATCGCTATTTTATAGAGCACAAGCTTTCTATTATCTGATTGAGCTGCCGCCAGCAACTACCACCTATCCCTTCCCTTATCTTGGCTATCAACTTCCCCATCTAGCATGGAGGCAGGAGAGGTGTCCACAAACATTTCCTTCATCTCAGGTACTGCTAGAGCTGGTTCACTGCAAACTTCGCCACAAATGGGGAGCTGCAGACAGAAAGATAATTCCCGAGATGATATTCATCAAGAGAGACTTTTCTGAGGACAGACGTTGTACTAAACCTAATCCATCTGCTGGACTCCTCACAACTTGTACATTTAAGTTGACAAGAAAATCATGAATACTTTGACTGTCCACGAGCAGATCTCTTCTTTTTTTCCCAGTTGCAAGTTCCACCCCCAACCACTATTTACTGCTCTATTTTTGGGGACCAGATCTGCACCTGGGTGGGAAGCATGAGCAATGGGGAGGGTGTGGTGGAGCACCTTTGGGGGTGCTCGCCACTCGAGGGTTTTCACAGGCTTTGAGGGGAGCCTGCTTTGGCGGAGCAGTAGGGGAAACCTCCCCCAGGAACTATATTGAGAGGGGAGGTGTGTGGCAGGGCATTGTGGGTGCTGCCACTTTAAGAGCGGAGCTGAGCAGCCAGCAGGTGCGTGATTGCGGCGGCCATTTTAGATCTCTGGCCACATATATAAACAAGCAGTTCACTGCTGGCAGGTGAGGCAAAAACATCACCTGCCTGCAAGCCTGTATGCAACGTCCTGGAGGGAAGGGCAGGAGCTGTAGGGGATGGTTTGGAGGCTCTTGATCCTGGGCATGACCTAAAACTGCCCCCTGCAGGGGTGGCCTGGTGGGGCCCTCAGTGGTGCAGGAGCCCCCAGGAAATACCAGGCCAGTTATCACCCTGGTGAAACACCTTTCAGGGAACCTTAACCCCAGCCCTCACCTTTGGGTGGGTCATTTATCACTGCAGGTAGCTGGGGGCCAGGCACAGCTGAAGCCACCTGAGCCCAGGGAGGGTACAAGACCCAGAAGGGGCCAGGCACGGCTATGGCCACCTGACCCCCACCGGGGAGGGAAGCCCTGTAACCCCAGTGAGGGGGTGGAGATGAGGAGCCCCAGTGAGGGGAAACCCAGAGGGCTGGGAGCCCAGTATGTATGAACATATAGAGTTGCCCTGGAAGGGGCCAGGGCAAGCTTAGACCCGGTCTAATTGGTTGGCCCCTACCCTGGTGAGGGTTGCAGGAGGGGCCCAAAAGGTGGTATGTCTGCCACCCAAGGGTGCAAGCTACATAAAGCCTATGGTCTAAGGGGCCTGCCCAAGAGGGAGCAAGGCAGTACAAGTTGTTGAGGCATAAAAGAGACCCTGTGAGAGAGGGTGGAGTGTGAGAGGCCCTAGTGAGAGGAGAGCGATATGAATGTGTGTGAGCGATATGAATGTGTGTGCTTCTGAGGCCTGACAACAAGGGCTAAGCTTGGTCCGGCTGTAAGCCGGGAGCATTGTCATCTGGATGCCATCTGGGAGGCTTGGGCTGCAGTGTAGGGGAGGAACGGAGCTGCATATAGCACCCCCTGGCATTGGGGAAAGAAATGGGCAGCCTCCCACCTTAATTAACATGATTAATTATAACAAGGCATGGCAGGAAAGACAGGAGGGCGGGGTGCCCAGAGGCAGGTGGGGAAACCAGCACTGTGGCTGGTCAGGGAGTTCCCACTTTGCCACAGAGGGGAAGGGCACAAGAATGCAGGGGCCTAGAAACAGGAACACGGGATGTGTGGGGGAGATGCAGGCAAGGCTGACTGAGGACTTAGAAGGCATAGAGATAAATCTAGCCATGTGGGCTGCATAACGAAGAAAGCTGTGGCAAGATGGCCTTCCTCCTCCCTCTTCCTCCCCCAGTGTAAAAAAAGGCAGGGTTTGTGTGTTAATTTGTGTTTTGCAGCACCTGACATACTCTGGAGGTTATTTCATTCATACTAATAATATCCCTGCTAGGACTCTGTGATTGATGGGCAATGAGGAGGGAAGGTGTGTAGAGGTGCACTGGAGTGACCACAGTGGTTACTAGCATTTTCAGAGTTGGAGCAGTTTCTCAGGGAAAAAAAACCTCTTTGCAAACAGAAAGACAAAGCCCCCTGCATTTCTTCACGTACTCACTGGGACAGACTTTTCCGCCGTTAGGAGCATGAGATGCCTGCTGTCTCCGGCTGGACAAAAGGAAATGGTTTCCTAGGAATACTGAGTCACGGTGGTAGCGCTGCAGTAGGGAGAGATCAAGAGTTGGGCATTCCTGTCCAGCAAGTATGAAGTTTGCTTGTGGTGAGGCATTTCTATTCAGAAATAATATACTTTTATTTTAATTATTTTGCCATTTAACAGTGCTTACCAAAGCAAGACCCTTATCTGAAGTGATAGAATCACATGGGTGGAAATTATAACTCACATCTACCAATTTTGCTGATGCACAGGTGGCTTTTAAGAAAAGAAACCCAGCTTTTTAACCCTCTGAAAGCTGCAGAAACAACTTGGTGATTGCAGAGCAGCTGGGATTGTTCTGTTACATAGGGGCTAGTGACAGTTTCTTTGTAGGTGATTGGGCAACACCAAAAAATAAAAATAAAAATCAGCTTGATGCTCTGATCTCAAGGCAAGTTTGCCAGGCTAGAAATCCAGAATAGCCTATTTGTTATCTGTCAGCTGAAGAGATGTGAGCTGGGTTGGTTCCTTATTTATGGAGTAGTGTGATGCCATTTTCACCGGCTCTCGTCTGAGCTGGAGGTCGGTTTTTGCAGGAAAATACAGCTCAGTTGCCATCATCTCACAAGAAAATGAGGAAATCCAAGATGGGGAAATCTGAACAACTTGGTTTTATTTGTGAGTAGAAACAGACTAATTGTAGGGAAGTTGTCTGCAGAACAGCTGTGGGATTCTGGGGGGAAGTCCCTTCCCCACACGGAGCCTCTGGAAAGAGGAATAATAGCCGGTATGAGCCTCACAGACAGTTTATGGGAAGAAACTTCTTGTTTGCAAGTGCAGTGCCATAATGTGAGAAAAGGGTCTCTGCACAGGGCACATGCTGTCAGGGAAGCTGCTGCTTGTTTGCAAACTGGGCTTTTTCAAATCCTTACCATCTGGCGAGACTGCAGCCCACTTTCCCTGAAAGATCTCCTCCATAAAGTGTAGTATCTTCTCCTTCTTCCACCTTTTCTTTGTGGTGCCAGAACAAAATATGATGGCATAACAAAATAGGATTTTTCTTTTATTATTATTATTATTATTATTATTTAAAGAGCAGCTTTGGTTTTAATTATCCAAAACTAGTTTTACTCCAACTTTCCCAGAAATCGTGATCCTGATGATAGATAGGATGTTTGAGAGGGGGTCCAAAGGCCCACAAGATGGGCTGAGCTCGCTGCCTGTGTGCTAGTAAACCACCATATAGATTTGAAATGGAAAAATACTGCTGAGAGGCCACAAACAAGATAATCATGAGCTCTCTGTATGCTGTGTGACAACTGGAATGTGAGCTGATAAACAGGGATGGTACAAACTGAACCTACCTTGAACTCACTAGCATAAGTAACAGTGCTGAAAAGAAAAGTTGCGTGCTTGATGATAAGGAAGACGCTTACGCGTAAGAACTGCTCAAAGCCTCTTATTGTGTAGCTGGCGTGCGCATTAGAAGTTTCTAACTAACCATGGGGGTTGAGTCAATTAAGTGGAGAATCTGTGACATGAAACTGTCTATATAAACTTACTTACTTGTCACCAAAAGGGGGGCTGGTTCTTGGAGGAGACGGGCTGCTCTTTGTTGTTGTGTGCAACGCTTCAATAAAGAGCTTTGAGATAAGACGTTGCTGGTGTTGCCTGTCTCTTGCAGTCAGACAACGGACCTGGGAAGTCTGGGTTAGAGTCCCCGACAATTTTGGCACATCTGACTCTCCGGTGTGGGATTGGACTCCGAAGCAATGCAGCGCGCATCCTCAGACTTTGAGGAGCCTTGCCCGGCGGCTGGATCCTGTGTTGGCGATAAGGCGCTGTCCCATGAACCAGCCGAAGCCTGTAGAAATCCAGCAACATCAGCCTGCCCTTTGAGCAGGACCTGGTTGGAACTAGGTAAGTGAGTGCTCAGTACAAGGAAATGAGACAAGGCGGCAGTAAATGCCTGGGGGACGCCCCGTTGTCTCTCATCCTAAGGGATTGAAAGGATATATCCGGGATGGCCGGATTGTCCAAGGCTAAGATGAGAAATTTGTGTTGGATCCAATGGCCGTCATTTACTTCTCATTTGTTCCCAACTAGAGACTGGCCGGAGTGTGGAGCCTTTTCCCCAGAGAGAATGAATTTCTTACGAGATATTTTGGTCTATCTCAGACCAGGACAAATGAATTATTTGTTTGTGTAGTATAATTATAAACCAATGGAGGGACGAGTGGCTTTTGAAGCTGTCTGTATGGAAGACTCATATAAAAATCCCCCGCCCTATGCCTGAGAGCCGCACAGGGAGGAAGACGAATTTGTTCCCGTGCTCCCACCTGTCTGGCAGAGTGAGAAACAGGACAGGGAAAGAGTAGGGAAAGAAGAGAAGGGGGGCAGCTGGAGAAAGTGTTCCCTCACCTTTAAGAACACCAGCCGGTCCTCTTGAAACATGGTTAGGAGGCACACCAAAAACACACCCGGCCTCTTTGATGCTCCAGGAGGAAAGTAGTGGATATGTGCATGATTGTCTGCAGGTTTTAGACTTAATTTCCACCCCTCGCCCTGATCTTACTGATGTTCCCCTCCAAAACCCCGAAATGGAGTTGTTTGTGGATGGCTCTGCCTTTGTCCGTGAAGGAATCAGACACTCTGGATACGCAGTTACTAATAGCGAGACAGTATTAATAGGAGAGGCTCTCTCACCCGGAGCGAGTGCCCAAGCAGCAGAGTTGAAAGCCCTGACTGCAGCCTGCCTCTGTGCTAAAGGAAAGAGAGTCAATATTTATACGGATTCAAAATATGCTTTTGGAGTGTGCCACGCCATGGGTGCAATTTGGAAGGAACAGGGTTTCATTACCTCGTCTGAAGCTCAGATCACCCATGGAAAGGAAATTGCCGAGCTGCTTCAAGCTATTCAGGCTCCTAAGGAGATTGCAGTGATACACCGCAAAGCTCATACCAGGCAAACTGACCCTGTCACAATAGGAAATAGCTTGGCCGACAGGGCAGCCAAGGCGGCAGCCCTGCAAGGAGCTCAGCTAGACTTAATTTCCCCCCTAGCTCAGTGGCAACTACAAACTTTAGATACTGAAAAGGCAACATAGGAAAAGTGGGGAGCACAATCTAATCCTGTCGGAATCTGGGAGTGTGATGGTCGTCCTATCCTACCTAGAAGCAATCAGCGTGAGGTGCTACAAAAGGTTCACAATAACACCCGTCTGGGAGCAAATAAAATAGTTCAAGTCGTTCTTAAGCAGTTTGTGTCCCCTGGATTAAGTGAAATGGCCAGGAGAGTGGTGAAAAGTTGTATTCTGTGTTAGCAGTGTAATCCTAAAGGGCCAAGCCAACAGGCGCCACCTGGTGGGCGCAGATGGGCTCATAGGCGCATGCAGCACATCAAATTGATTTCACTGATTTACTCCCCTCAGAAGGAAAAAAACATTTGTTGGTAATTGTAGATCAATTTTTGGGATGGGTAGAAGCCTTTCCTACTGCCCAAGCCACTGCTAAAGTAATTTGCAAAGTGCTTCTTAATGAGATCATGCCAAGATTTGGCCCTCCCGAAAAAATTGATTCTGACCAGGGAATGCATTTTACAGCAAAAATTTGTAAAGCACTTACTGAGGCAGTTGGGTCAAAATGGGTTTTTCATGCCCCCGGCACCCTCAGAGCTCAGGCCAGGTGGAGCGTATGAACGGACCTCTAAAAGCCACCCTGACTAAGCTGTGTAAGGAACTCAGGATGAAATGGACTCAAGTTCTTCCTTTGGCTTTGTATATTGTTCGGACCACTCCGAACTCCAGGACTAGGTTAGTGCCCTCTGAAATACTTTTTGGACATGTACCCCCTTCCTTTACTTCTTTGATTTCAATACCTAGTGACACTGATCTGACTTGTGAAACAGAGGCTTACGTAAAAGCCTTGCAACAGCATTTAGCAACATTACAACAGTACTCAGCGTAGTCTCAATCTTTACCATTGTGGGAACTTGTTCATTCTATTTCGCCAGGTGACCCGGTGTGGATCAAAACCTACCAAAAGACCCCACTTCAACCTCAGTGGCTAGGACTGTTTGAGACCATCCTGGTGAGCCCCACTGCTATTTGGGTCAAGGAACTTCCCACTTGGGTTCATCATACCAGAGTCAAAAGGAACCTCGCTAGGGAACCCGACCTGGTAAA
Organism: Crocodylus siamensis; assembly: GCF_052110815.1. Taxonomy (NCBI): domain Eukaryota; kingdom Metazoa; phylum Chordata; order Crocodylia; family Crocodylidae; genus Crocodylus; species Crocodylus siamensis. Next base: position 24,355,607 of record NC_143400.1, read on the forward strand.
GGGTTCCCCAGAAGCAGATGGCATCGGACTTCGAGGGAGCCACGCATATTCACCCCACCACAAACCGGGTGAGCCAGAAGCAGATGACCTTTGTGTCCAGAGCAAATGGACTGCTACCCCTTTGAATGGCCTGAAGCTCAAACTCAGGAAAACCTAGACTGGTGCCCACTCCCCAAAGGATGGCCACAGAAAGTTGCCTGGGGAGTCAGTGGACTCATCTGTGTATTGCTTATTGCTTCACTTTTTTAGTGGTTGGAATAATTAGGAGATACAAATATAATGCCTTTATTCGCTTTGCTCATGAGATGAAAGCCCATATGCCAGCTTGAAACAACATTTCATGTTGGGTATGTTCCTTAATGCCAGTAGATAGCCAGAGCGGTCTTCCCATGATTCCCATTCCCCTTAGCCCTATGAACATGACCTGGACCCCATCCTGAAAGGACCCCACAGGTAACCATAATATAACCTGGGCTGATGCTGGAATCCAGGTTAGCAGGTGCCTCATGGTGTGGAAAAGACCTGGTGAATGGTGCTTTCTGGAGATAGACAAATGTGTCATTGGAAATCAGTGAGTGTAAAGCCTACTTTAATGGGACCCAGTTTGGGAGCACGAGGAAAACAGGGATATCTTTAGAAGATAGTCAAAAAAGGTCCAAGTCATATTTGTATATCCATCCTGGTAAAGACCATTGCCCTACTGATGGAAAAGTTTAGTATTTACATAATAATAGTGATCCCGGAAATGTAGAGACACGGGCTATACACTGCACAGAGATCCATTCTGCTACAGCCAACAGTTCGGAAGGGCAGCATGCGGTCTGCCTCTGCTCTGACAATTCCACCCTCCCTAGCTTTAAAAAACTCCCTGCCTGGACCGGTTGGTACACAGAGACTAACATGTCACAAGAGTCCCACCGTGCAAATTCATCTACTAAACCTCCCTTGTTTGGAGTATATTGAGTGTGTGGAGAGAAGGCATACCTAAGTTTGCCTGTTTCGTGAAGTAGATCTTGCTACTTAGCCTGGTTAGAGCCTCCTGTATTGTATCGAGACCACCTTCTTTCTGGACGTTTAAGAAACGTGCGAGACGCCAAAGAAGATGTTGACCGGTCTCGATCCCTTACTTGGAAAGTGCTTAATGATTGGACTAAAACTTGTGCCGCCCTCTTTTTTGCTTGCGGAGGGGCCACTTACCGCATAGGAGAGGGTGTGATGAGAATACAGGGAGTGTTAGAACTGATGGCTAATACCACTGCTGAAGGCCTCATAGATCTAGCTACTGAGCAAAAGCAACTAAGGCAAATGGTTCTTCAAAACAGAATGGCCCTAGACATCTTGCTGGCCTCGCAAGGAGGAACATGTGCCATAATAGGACAAAAATGTTGCATATATATTCCTGATGTTTATAATGCCACTTGGGAAAGAGCAAAGCACCTTAAAGAGATTGCAAAGGATCATGCAGGGAGGCGATCGAACTGGAGCTCTTGGGGGAGTGATTTATTCAGCTGGTTGCCTAATATAGGTGGGTGGCTACATACTTTGCTTAAAAGTGCTGTTGTTATTATTTGTGAACCTTTGTTGCTTTATGTAATCATCAGGTGTGGATGCTGTGTAGGCACTTGACTATGTAAAAAGGCCCCCAAAGTTAAAAGGCCCTATCATGTAATGAACCCTCGATACATGAATGGATATGTGTCCCAAAAGTCCCCTCTTCGGGTCTTCTAGGGACAAAGGGGGGATTGATAGATAGGATGTTTGAGAGGGGGTCCAAAGGCCCACAAGATGGGCTGAGCTCTCTGCCTGTGTGCTGGTAAACCACCATATAGATTTGAAATGGAAAAATACTGCTGAGAGGCCACAAACAAGATAATCATGAGCTCTCTGTATGCTGTGTGACAACTGGAATGTGAGCTGATAAACAGGGATGGTACAGACTGAACCTGCCTTGAACTCACTAGCATAAGTAACAGTGCTGAAAAGAAAAGTTGCGTGCTTGATGATAAGGAAGACGCTTACGCATAAGAACTGCTCAAAGCATGGGGGTTGAGTCAATTAAGTGGAGAATCTGTGACACGAAACTGTCTATATAAACTTACTTACTTGTCACCAAAAGCGGGGCTGGTTCTTGGAGGAGACGGGCTGCTCTTTGGTGTTGTGTGCACGCTTCAATAAAGAGCTTTGAGATAAGACGTTGCTGGTGTTGCCTGTCTCTTGCGGTCAGACAATGGACCTGGGAAGTCTGGGTTAGAGTCCCCGACACTGAGGTCCTCGCCCCTACTGGGGCAAATTCAAGAGGAGGTTGGACGATTTCCTGTCGGGGGTCTTGTGCACCCAGCGTTCATTCCTGCCTGTGGCAGGGGGCCAGGCGAGATGATCTGTTCAGGTCCCTTCTGACCTAGCTACTATGAAACTATTTCAGCCCAACATGTGAAAGTGCCAGTAATGGAGAATGGGGAAAGAGCAGGTGTTAAAACAGAAAGGCCAAACCTTACATCTAGCGGCTGCCATGATTCCAGCTCTAAGCATTAACGTCTGCTCTTGGGGACCAGTTATACAAGGTGCTGAGATCCTCTGGCTCTTCCTCTGCAGTTCCTTCGGGCTTAAGGCAGTATCATTTTGAAGGAGAAGGGTGCTTGTACACATTACGTGTTTTTCTACATGCACATTGTGAAACATTATGAAAAAATCACCATTTTGCTAAGTTAGTTGCATAACCAAATACACATGCACGAATTCATCCAGCATCTGGGGCTTTTATTCAGAAACAGATGATTTTGCTGAGACAGATTCACCCTTGAGGATCAACACTGACATCAGCCATTACAGGAGAGAGAAATGCATACCACTGTGTGACTTTTCCTACTCTGAAAGCTGTGAATCTACACTTAGTTCCTAATGAGCTGCTAGACCTTCCTCTGGGTCCACAGCTGGGCAAAGCGGGTTGCTGCTGTGATGGTTCTTATGCTTCTTCACCAGGAAAGACTCAGCAGAGGCTGCTGCAGGGATGAGCCTTGTTCAGAGAAGCCCTTACTTGCTTCCCAGCTACCTCAAGACTGTGCCCACTGGCAGGTATCGCTAGCCAGCTCTGGTACCGAGAGTGGGGAGCTGCATGAGCACGAGCTCTGCATACCCAGCTGACACATTGGGCATATGCTCAATGGCCAAATGTGATGCTGCTCTGGCTGCAGATGTAAGTTAGCCTTTGGAGGCCAAGTGGGAATGCATCAGCTCTGGAAATGAGGATGTGAAGGGAGATGCTTCTGGCACCATGCTCAAGGCCTGGGTTTCTGGTGTGCTCAGGACTGAAGTGTAAAGGCAGGTACCCTCATTTCTGGGGTTGATGAGGGTAAAGCAGGAGCAGATGGCGGCTGTTACTCCTTGGCTGCATGATGAAGCACTCTGTGCACTGTGGATAGCCCTCAGACACTCCCCAAGTAGGCACAAAGCGAGGGACCTTGGGCCTGGCACAGTCCCCTTGGATGAGAGAGGGATGCAGGGAATGCTAGGTTCAGCACTGACAGACCGTGTCAGGGGTATAGACATAATGGGCATGTCTATACGTGCATTAACACCGGCTTAAATTTACTGTGCAGTAAGCGGGAATAGGCCGGTATCTACACATGCAAGCATTAAAGCACATAAACGCTGTGTGTGCCTTGTTACTGCGAAGTAAGGCATCTACATGTCTATTACTATGTATGATGCAGGCAACAAATTTATGCTAAAGTCGGAATAAGTTGCCATATTTACTGCACGGTATGGGTGTGAATGTGTAGAAACAGTATTTACTATACGAAAGAAAGCAAGCAACAGAGAGATGCAGAGAGAGAGGAACAAAACAGTGAGGACTCTCATGTCATCCACTCTCCTGCCAGGCTTCTCCCTGGGCTCCACGGTGCAGTCACACACCAAGGGCATCTGGATGTGGTGCGTGCCCCACCCCTGCTGGTCTGACCACGTTCTGGTGCTGCTGGACATGGGGGGGCTGGGCGACGTGGAGAAGGTGGGTGAGAGGAGCTGGACCGGGTCTTCACACTGGCCATGCTTCTCAGCAGCCTGTTAGTCTACAACAGCAAAGGCACTGTACTATTGACCACTATACCATGGAGCAGCTCCAGTATCCTTTCCATGCAGGGGAGCTTTGGGGGGCATGAAGCTGGGTCCCCCCTCGTCCATTCCTAGCGGTTGCATTAGACTCCTTAACTGCATCTGCTGACCAGCTTCGTGTCCGAGCTGATGGACCACATCAAAGTCAAGACCCAGGAAGGAGGTGGTGTGTGTGACAACACAGACTTTGTCCGCTCCTTTTCCAGCTTCATCTGGGCTGTGCGGGATTTCACCCTGCAGCTGATAATCAACGGGCAGCCAGTGATGGAGGATCAGTACTTGGAGAATATGTTCGCCCTGAAATCCGTAAGATGGAGGCAGCCAAGGCATAACTGTAGATTTTGCTGAGCTGTGCAAGCCTCAAGAAAGCATGAATGATAAGCAGTGAGCTACTTCCCCAGGATGCTGTACTGATGAAAGAAAGAAACCAGAAGATCTCTATATTCTGGCTCTGGGAGGGGAGTGGGATCTGGTGGATTTAGTGGAGGGGGCAAAGGAGGGCCTTGGGGACCTCTGGTTTCTCTCTGTGGCCCTGAGGAGGAGCTGTGTGGACCTGTGGCACCTGGAGTGGGACCTGCCAGCATTCAGTAATGTGCATGGCAGCCTTTGTACCCCTGTGTGCTGCACGTGGCCTGCATCTTGCTTCACTCAGAGCCAATAAGCAGCCTTGTACGCACCCAAGTGCCTCCATCCCAGTGTTTACCATCAACAGGGTAGTTGCTGCTGGTATCCTCTGGCTGCAGCACTGAGATGAGCAGGGGACAGGACGATTTTTCTCTGTTCTCTGCCCGTGGAAGCACCCGCTGATAGTCTGAGCTATGCGGCATTGGCTAACTGCCGCTTGGGTAGAAAGTGACAAGAACCTAAGGCAATGCCCAGTTCTGGCACGACAAACCATGTCAGGGGTACAGACATGCAGGGAAGGGCTCATTAGTTCAGCACCTGGGATGGAAACAGCTGGCAGGAACTTCCTGTAAACCTTTCCCAAGCAAAAGATCCCCATCTTCTTTCACTTTCCCCTTGAGTATTATTTACTGGATTGCAGAAAGCAAGCAACAGAGAGAGGAAGAGGAACAAAACCATAATGACTTTCATGTTTCTCTGCTGAGAGAAACTTTGGTGTGAGTCAGGCTCTGAGAGGAGCAGGAGCTCTGAGAGGTGCAAGTTGCTGCTCTCTGGAGGTAGCCAGCTGGTTTTGGAGGAGCTGCCGTGTACTGTCCTAGATGAAACTAGAAGGGAAGGGGCAGGGAGAATTAACCCCTTGCTTCTACATTGTCTAGGAAGGTAGGATGCTTTTGCCCGCATCACAGAGAAAGGAAATTCAGTGTCTCTGGGATTGTTTTTCTGTGCTGAGAAGTGAGGCGGCCTGGGTTGTGAAGCAATTTGAGCAGGTGGCTGGGAGTTAGGGCTCCTATCCTGTATGCTAGGAAGAGTTAGATGCACCAACTCTCATGAGCTTATCACAAGAGTTGTGATTTGTAAGTAACATTAAGTCTGACTCATGATCTCGTAACAGAACTCCCAAATCTTGGGATTTTTTCTTCTGGCATGGCTTGTGCCCAACTGGGCCAGAATTGGCCGCAAAGTCCCCAGGAGCCTGGGTGGGAGCAAAGCCCGGGCATGGCCCAGCCACAGGAGGTGCAGGGAGCCCCACCAGGTCAGCACCGAGCCTGGACCCGTAATGGGCAGGGGGCTGCTCAGGGCAAAGGGCAGGATGGAAACGCTGAAGACCCAGAGCAGCTCTGCCTCCGTGCTGTGCCAGGTGCATTTGGGTGAGAAACAATGGCCTTGAAGATGCCCAGGGAGCCGCCCCTGTGCCTGGTAGGGAACGGTGCCAGCAGGGAGCTAACGGTGAACATGGAGGCCCTGGAGATCCTGTGTGGCATCATTTAGCCCATGGTGGTGCTGTCCACTGGGCGGCTGTGCCACACCAGCGGTACCACTACCTCATTGTGGTGAAGTGGGAGCTCCACAACCAGCCACCGTGCTGGTTTCGCATTACCTCTGGGCACACCGCCTGCTTATCTTTCCTGCCATGCCTTGCTGTTAAGTAATTATGATCTTAATGACACAGGAGTGTTAGAAATATTATTAGAAACGCATAATGAATAGAGTGTTGTTAGAACTGCACAGTTTGCATCTCGTACCTGATAAGCAGAAACACCACCAAGGACATTTCTCCCCCCCTTGGCCAATTTACTATCTTATTCTTATACTAAATCACTCTCTTTTCTTCTCCCACTGACAATTCACATGCAGATTACAGAAGCTGGAATTGAACTGACTGTGTCCTTGAAAGGGGGGGGGATTTCAACTCTTGGTGACCTAGAGAGCTTTCTGAGCGTGCGTAATTAGCTGATGCATATATGCCTATCCGCCCCGCATACTTAAGTAGTTAATTATAATGCACATGCGACAGATGATGTGACGTAATTACATGTATGTTTGTATGAACCGGAAATGAGCTGTAAGAGTTCCTGTTTCTGCACACATGCCCAGGAGGGAGGGTATATAGTACCGGCTGCGGGTTTTCTCTGCGGCAGAGTACTCTGAGATTTTCTGTCTCTGCTCTGACCCTATTTGCAAATACACCTTTTGTGCTGCTAATAGTGTGTGCCTGAGAAATTATTATTTGCAAGCCTCCAAAAGAAACGAACCACAATTTTTGCATCAGGAGGTTGCCATTCCTGGCTCCTGATGTCTAGGGCCTTGAGTACACGCTCCTACCTCCCCTTTCCATGTCCCATGCCTCACAGGTGTTTCTAGACACTGTGTAAAGCTCTAGCATGAGGCCAGGCCCAACTCATTACAGTATTCGGCCTCTCACAACCTGCCCTGTTACAGGACACATTCATACCGCCTCCCTCTCACACTCCACCATCTCGCACGGTCTCACTCATACTGCCCCTCCTTTTCCCCAGGGCCACACTCACCCTACCCTATCCCAAAGGGTCCTTGGGCTTGATTCCTTTTACTCCCCAGCTAGCAAGCATGCGGCCTTTTGGGCATCTCCCACTGCCCTCGTCTGAGTGAACATTAGGCAGTTCGCAAAACACTGTGCAGACTCTGCCTGTCTCATAGCTGGGTAACTCTCCTAGCTGCTCTCCATGCAGGACTGTTGACTCGCCCCCTCATTTCTCCATGACATCTCCTCTGCACCCTCCAGTCATCCTGAGGCCCACCTGTGGTATCCAAAGCCTTAGCTGGATCAAATTCAGTCCCCCAAGTTAACAGGACCTCAACTCATGCCCCCTACTCGCAGGGCCTCAACTGTTCAATTACTCAGCTGCGGCCCTTCAGGTGCCTCTCTGTACCCAACTCTGCACCTTCGCCTCGCCTGAGGCACATACTCTGCCCCCTTCCTCTGGGGCCGAACACCCTCTTGGGCTCAGGTGCCCCTCGTTGGTGTGCCTGGCCTACAACTCTCCTTCTGTCCCCAGGGTCTTACACCCTAAAGGGCTCAGGTGCCACCCATGGGCATGCCTGGCCCCCATCTCCTTCTTACTGGGGCCTTGCACCCCAAATGGGATTAGGTGCTCCACATGGACATGCCTGGCCTCACTACCTACTTTGGGCCTTGCGCCCCATTGGGCTCAGGTGTCCCACATGGACATACCTGGCCCTAACTCCCTCCAATGTTACTAGTAACCCACCAGATGGTGGGGGCAGGGGTAATTAAGGTGTCCCGACCTGCTTTTCAAAGGGATGGTCCTGGAACCTGGCATTTGCTGGCCCTGCCCCGTCACTGGCTTCCACATGGGAAGGGACATGTGCTATTTTACAGGACCAGGCAGCTTCTGAAATACCGAGGGCTCCCCTTCACAAGTCAGCCAGTGCAGGCTCCCTTGGTGGATGATGACTAGGAGGCCAGAGATGGAGGTTTGTCATCTGAAAGTCTCATGGTGTTTTTTCGTGAATTATGTTTGCACTCATAAGAGTACTACCATAGCGTGGCACCTTGCATCACCCTTGCAGGGATCTCACTGTGCTCCATGGTGCTGTGGTTCCTCCCTGAATGAGAACTGTGGAGTCTAAGGAGTCTGCATTCCTGTCTTTTTCACACCCTTTTCTTTGCTTCTCCTTCCAGCCGTTATTTTGCACCTCCCCTAGGTCTGAGTGCCTGAGAGCTGATTTCCACTCCCGGCTCCTACGAAGATTCAGGTGAGCTGTGAAAAGCCAGGTTGGGAGTACCATATTTTCTCACGTACAGAATGAACTGAAATATGATACAGACCTTGTTTTTGAAATGCTGAATGAAAAAATATATATTTCCTTGCAATAAGTACCTGAGCAGTGAGGGAGCTGTGCCTGCTTATTGTTTTGGCCCTTGTGAGTCCCGTGCAGATTTGATTTTCACATTTCCCCATCACAGGCAGAAAGTGGTCGTAACATGTTTCTTACACGCTAAAATTTCAGGCGCTGGCTTTGAGAGAAAAAGTGTGATTTATGCAAGGACGTATGGTAATCTGAAGTTTCAGACACCCCACATTTCCCACAAGTCTACAGCCATCCCTTTTCCCCAGCACAAAGAGCAATGACACAGGAGAAGAAATAGTTCCCCTTGGGCTATGTTACACAATATCAATATCTTGTTCTCTCTGCAGTGAGACAAAAGGATAGGGCTGGAGCAGTTTCCACTACAGACCAGAGGAGGAAACATGTGTGCCAATTTTGTCAGACAGAGGAGGTTGAGGACTGTATTTTTTTACCCATCAGTCTCCACATGCCCCCTCTCTGTCTGGTCATCATTCATCTCTCTGCATCCATTCTATCTGTCCATGCTTCCCAAAACCCCTCCTCTGTTTTTCCACTGACTTCTGCCCATGCCGAATTCCCACACTCCTGTGGGGCCAAGTTAATGCTTGTCTGTCTTTCAGGATCTTTTAGAAGAAGTGAGGCCAGAGATTGTTCCAGGTCCAAAGAGGTATCGGTGTATGTACAGGTGACACTGGGGTCCCTGCTGCACTGAGTGTGTAACCCCACACAGGACTGATACAATCAGAAGAGAGACAGATAAAAAGTGGTATAACCATATTTACTCAGTGCGTGATACTCACGCTACCAGCCACTCCTACCTCCTGTCCCACCCCTGGATGTCCACAGAGTTGGCCAGGATGGGAGAGGTGGGTGGGGAGGAGGGACCTGGGGCCCTCTGGAAGCGCTGCCCGCAGCCCTGAGCTGGAGGTGGGCAGGAGACATCCTAAGGCTTTCCCCACCTTCACACTGTCTGGGGAAAGCAGAAGGTGGGTCCTCCCTTTCTCACCTGCTCCCCTCACATAACAGGGAACCCAGCCCTTGGGGCAACAGAAGATGGATCCACCAGCATGTGCCCTGCACTGTGGAAAGAGGGGGTTGCGACGGCTCCACCGCACCCCCACGGATGCGCCCTTGCCACCAGGGCACCAGACACTTCTTACTTGGGGATTCAAAGAGCAGGCCAAAGCACAAGGGCTGATCCTGAGGAGAAGCAGCATGTGGTGTATGACAGACAGTGCGGTAGACATGTGTTTTTGAGGTCTAGGATGAACCCGCATGAGGTCTCCTCACCTGGGTAACAGTGGGAGTTGAGACGGTTCCCAGCAGCACTGCTTGACCCAGTTCCCCTTTCTCCCTTTCTCTTCAGGATTAATTTCTCCAGGGCAGGCTTGCCCTGGTGCTCTGAAACAGCTCTGGCTTCGAGGTGAGGGCATTGGTGACCCTTTAGTACAAATAGGACCAGCACTTGAAGCCACATCAGCTGCAGGGATGGATGGTTGCCGGCCCCTTGTTCAATGTCCAGGTGGACCCATGTGGGGCCATAGCAGCCATTCTCCTCCTGCACGTCACATGCCTTAAAGGTACAGTTGGAAGATAGGGGAAGTCATCAGAGCCGTGTGGGGCACAAGGGTCCTGTTCTTGTATACCTCCCACAAAGACTGTTTGCTACAGCCATGGTTTAAGGCAGAGGTTGGCAAGGTTTATGAGCCATGGATTGGAACCACTCAGCTGGGGTTTGAGGCAGGATCACTGCTCTGACCTGATGGCCTTGCTCTGTTCCTCTCCTGGCACAGATGTGACCCAGCCCTGGTGTAGCCATAGGCACAGCCTCCCACCACTGGCCATGGCCCCCATGCCGGTCAAATCTCTGTGCAGGGCCATGGGATGCTGCCAGAATTCACAGGCCAGATCCAGTGCCCAGATCTGGCCTGCCAACCAACCCCCGACATACAGGATTGTATATATGTAAGACAAGATCTTTTATGTGTTATCATATATTCTCACATACAAAACACACCTTTTCCCCAAAATTGGGGTGCATGTGTTAAGTAAGGAACCTGATTTTCTGCCTGGGATAATGGTCATCATAGTTAAGGTAACCTTTCCGTGGGCAATGTTGCTTACTGCTAGCTGCTTCTGGTCTTTCTTCTCATATTTCAGAGCCCTGATGAGATGACTCTTTAACTCTTGTGAAAGACACAAATAGCTCCACGCCTGGAGACCCTGCAGTAGCAGCAGCTAGCATTTCCAGCTTTAGTTAAGCAGGAAAGGGGAGTGAGTGCATTGAAGATCGGGCTCTCTCCCTGCCCTATGCAGTCATAACCCTGGAGACATATTTTTTTCTTTATTCTGTGTTTCAAAAATAAAGTGTATGTTACATTCTGGGGTATGCTGTATGTTGGAAGGTATGGTAATCCATGATCCAGTTTGTCCTGCCCATGTCCTCATGCACTGCAGGTAGCGGTCATGCTGGCTAAAGGTTCTTCTGACCATTATCTGAATCCAGACAGGTGGAGAGGTTGACAATTCCCTCGTGCACATTGTTCATATTGTTAATGGGGAGGTGACCCTGGCGAAGCCAACAAAAGTGAAGCCATTCAGCTTTTCCTGCCTGGGCCCTATTTTCAGATATTTATTTAGGCATATTCCAGTCCACTCCAAAGTGCTGCTGTATCATGCTGCCAAGTATGCGCCCACAACCTGCCACATCTACCTGATCATTCACTAGAAAAGGTAAAGAAGAATTCAAAGCACCACATGCCTGGGGGAAGCTGGAGACCAGGTCTTTCAGTGACTGTGGTGCAGATAGGGATGGAGATTTCAGAGTGAGAAAGGTGAAAAGACTTCATAGATTTCATAGACATTAGGGCTGGAAGGGACTTCAGGAGATCATCGAGTCCAGCCCCCCGCCTGAAGAGCAGGAAGTCAGCCGGGGTCATAGGATCCCAGCAAGATAAGCATCCAATTTGCTCTTGAAGGTGTTCACTGTAGGTGCTTGAACCACCTCCGATGGCAGGCTGTTCCAACCTTGGGGGCTCGGACAGTAAAGAAATTCTTCCTTATGTCCAGCCTGAAATGGTCTTGCAGGAATTTGTGACTGTTCGACCTCATCATCCCTTGGGGCGCTCTGGTGAACAATCGTTCCCCCAGGTCCTGCTGAGCACCCCTGATAATCTTATAGGTGGCCACCAGACCACCCCTGAGCCTCAGCATTTCCAGCCTAAAGAGCCCCATGGCTCTCAGCCTGTAGTCGTAAGGTCTGTTTTCCTGACCTCTGATCATGCACGTGGCTCTTCTCTGAACTCTCTCAAGCTTCTCCACATCCTTTTTGAATTGTGGGGCCCAAAACTGGACGCAGTACTCCAGCTGCGGCCTCACCAAGGCCAAGTACAAGGGGAGAATGACGTCCTGGGACTTGCTTGAGAAGCATCTATGGATGCACGCCAGCATTTTGGTCGCTTTACTAGCCGCAGCATCGCATTGCAGGCTCATGTTCATCTTGTGGTCAATGATGACCCCAAGTCTCTTTCTTCCGTAGCGCTAGCCAATGTAGCACTGCCAAGCCTATAAGGATGCTGCAGGTTTTTCCTCCCAAGGTGGAGAACCTTGCATTTTTCGGTGTTAAACACCATCAGGTTCTCATCCACCCATCTGGTGAACCTGTCCAGGTCAGCCCGGATCACCCTCCTGTCCTCAGACATGGATGCTTTGCTCCAAAGTTTGGTGTCATTGGCAAACTTGGCCAGTCCACTCCTGACTCCAATGTCCACATAATTAATGAAGATGTTGAACAATATGGGTCCAAGCACAGAGCCTTGGGGGACCCCACTGGTCACAGGGCACCATGATGATTGACTACCATCAATTTCAACCCTCTGGGTCCAACCACGGAGCCAATTTCCCAGCCAGCAGATCGTGGTGGACCCAAGGCCACAATTGGCCAATTTTGCCAAAAGGTGATCATGGGATACCAGATTGAAGGCTCTTCCGAAGTCAAGATATATGACATCAATCTCTTCCCCCTTGCCCAGGTGATAGGTCACCTGGTCGTAGAAGGAAATGAGATTGGTCAAGCAAGACCTACCCGCAACAAACCCATGCTGGGTATCCCTCAGGATGTTGGCGTCAGCCAGTCCATTAAGGATGGCCTCTTTAATAAACTTCTCTATGATCTTCCCAGGGGTAGAAGTCAGGCTGATGGGCCTATAGTTAGCCAGATCCACTTTCCTCCCTTTCTTGAAGATCAGGACCACATTGGCCTTCTTCCAGTTTTCGGGCACTTCACCAGAGCACCAGGAGCTCTCAGAGATCCATGCCAGGGGCTGGGCTATGATGCTCGCCAGCTCCTTGAGTACCCTGGGGTGCAGAGTGTCAGGGCCGGCTGACTTGAAGGTGTCCAGCCTCTCAAGCTGTTCCTTCACGAGGTCAGCTTCAATGGAGGGCAGGGGATCTCCCCCACCCGGACCTCCCTGTCCCGTAGTGGGCATGGGCGTCCCATGGGACTGATGAAAGACCAACGCAAAGTGCCCATTTAATAGGTTGGCTTTTTCCTGGGCGTCAGTTGTCAGTTGCCCCATCTGGTTCAGCAGGGGTCCAATGTTGCCCTTGCTTTTCCTCTGGCTCCCCACATATCTGAATAAGGACTTTTTATTGTCCTTGATGCTCGAAGCTAGTTGGAGTTCAGTTGCAGCCATGGCTTTCCTGGTTTGCTCCCTGCAGGACCAGACCAGAGCAGAATAATCCTCCTTGGAGGTGAATCCTGTCCTCCATCCTTTGTAGGCCTTTCTTTTTAGCCTCAGGAGATCCGCTAGGTCCCTGGAGAGCCAGAGGGGCTGCTGTGCCTTCTTGCTGCCTTTCCTCCGAGATAGAATAGACTTAGCTTGTGCATTGAGGATCGCTCCCTTGAGGAACAACCACTCATCTTGAACTCCCCTCTCCCTGGGGTCATGGTCCCTTAGGGCCTCACTGACCAGCCTCCTGATCTTGTCAAAGTCGGCTTTCCTGAAGTCAAGGACTTCCATGCTGCTGACTGACTTACCAGCTTTACGGCGGCTGGTGAAGGTGATGAGCTCGTGGTCACTGTCACCCAGCTTCCCATTGATCACTAGGTCACTGATTTGGTCATCCCCTGTAGCCAGAACCAGGTCAAACAGCGCTTTGCCTCTCGTTGGCCCATAGACTTCTTGAGTCAGGTAGAGGTCATCCACGCACGAGAGGAAGCTTTGCAACCGATCGGATTTTGCTGAGAGATCCTCCCACAAGATGTCCAGGTAAGTGAAGTCACCCATGACCACCGTGGTCCTGGAGCATGCGGCCTCAGCCAGCTCCCGGGCGAACTCCTGGTCAAGCTCAGGACTTTGGGTGGGAGGTCTGTAGCAGACTCCCACCGTCGTGTCCCCTGTGCCATGTTCCCCATGGATTTTAACCCAGAGGGTCTCCAGTCATCCACCCTGGTCCCCATTATCAGCTTGCAGGGATGCGTAGCTTTCCTTGACATCAAGACCTACACCCCTGCCCCTTTTGTCCACTAGATCTCTCCTGTACAGGGTACAGCCATCTATACCCGAGGTCCAGTCATGGGTGGAGTCCCACCAGGTCTCCGTTATCCCTATGACATCATAATTATTTGCATTGAGCAGGAGGACGAGCTCCCCAGCACAGGAAAGGGCAAATGGTGACAGACATGTTCAGAGGGGACCCTGCACGGTTGGGATGTGCACTCTGGGGTTGAGAAAAGGGCTACCATATTGATCCACTCACTGCACACGTTTCCTCCAAAGAATTAGCCTTCCAAAATTGGGCTCTGTGTCTATACTAGAAAATATGGTTCCTAGCCTTGGCTTGCCAGTCATCAGGCTTGAGGGCAGAAACAGCAAAAGGCCCCTGCTTGATAGTGATCAGCCTCCTCTCAAATGTAAGGCACTGCAAAAGGGAAGCCCAATATCAAAGGCATCCTGCAGCCTTGGCCCTACCACTGAGTCACATAACCAGAAGATAGGCCAGGCTTGGGACATACAAGCCTGGCCTCTGGGCATGGGGCCATCAATAGATAGATATTTTTTCTCCTAAAGAAAGATAATACTTTGTACTAAATCTTCCATTTCTGGAGGAAAACCCAGTTTTCCATTTGTTATAAAGTGATAGTGGAAAATGTTCCACTAACTCAAAACTCCAAACAACGCAGGTAAAAACAAAGGAAAGAAGGTAGACCCTTGTGGGGCAAGAGAAGGGACAGTGGAGAGAAATGAGGATGAATGGGTACCGTGTCTGACACAGTGAGTCTCAGCCAGGATGACATAGCATGCTTGGGTGCCTTGAAATCCTCTCAAGGCTATACAAGGTGTCACGCGACATGAGCATGGTTAGGTCTGCAGACATGATTCACAAGAGTAACTCAGAGTTTTCAAAGAGGAATCCACAGTATTAAAAGTATCCTGCACTTCTGGGGTCTTTCTGAGTTTTTTGCAACAGCAGAATTGCTCCGGTATTTTTCGGCAGTGAAAAAATGAGCGAAAACTAAGAGCTGACATTTTTGGAGAGGAGCTGGAGTCTGAAAAGGTTCAGATCCACTGATCTAACAGAAGTGGTGGAACCTGGAAACCTCTTCACCAGCCACAGAAGAACATGAGGTGAAGCATGACACATTTCTCCTACATAAGCCTCCTCAGATGGACGAACCCCTGTACATGGACAGGAATTACGCCTTGGCCAGCCAGCTCTCTAAATGCAGAGCTACTACCTGAGGTGAGCAGCACGCTTTACTGCTACAGAGGTTGCTAAGCCTTCACTTGCCTTGGGCAGGGCTTTGGAGGGTGAGGAAGGGCAGGTGGACTCCAGGGAGGGGGCTGAGATCCTTGTGCCATTTGGGATGGCAAGATCATAGGAAAGTCAGGCTGGAAGAGACCTCATAGGGTCATATCCATTCCAGTCCCCTGTTCAAGGCAGGATTATCCCTGCTAAACCACCCCAGCCAAGCATCTGTCCAGTCTGCTCTTGGAAATTTCCAGGGATGGAGACTCCATAGCTGCTCTGGGTAGCCCATTTCAACTGTTGGACCAGCCCCATGGGCAGAAAGGCCCTCCTCATTGCCAACCTCAACTCCCTCTGCTGCAGCTTGAGACTGTTGCTCCTAGTCCTGTCCCTGTGGCCAAAAAGAAAAGCCCATCTCCCCATTGGGTCTCATCACCCTTCAGGGACCGAAACACTGTGATCAAACCAAAAATTCCCTCCAGAAAGCTCCTTCTGCATCACCCAAAGTGTTTCCTGGAATGCCATGCTTCCTGGACAGCCTTACGTTTTCAGGAGGTCTTACTCTGTGTCCTACAGGCGGCCTTATTTATCTTTTTTACCACGTACTGCCTTCTAAAACTGGGCATGTATTTTTCTTGGAGTGATATATATATATCTAGAGAGAGAGAGAGAGAGAGAGGAGTAAATACTTTTGCAATTTTTTTTCTTGGAGGCGTGCAGTAGGCAAGAGATTGCAGTCACTGCTTTTAGGACCTCATTGAGCTTCCAGACCACCCAGGCTGCTTCTGCTCTCTCTCAGTCTGCTCTTGTCTTTGCCTAAGAAACTCAAGTTCTCTTATCCAAGCCAAGAGCAGCAGCCCTTCACTGAAATCTATACAGGGACATGGAGATGGGCATCAGGCTGCATAACACAGACATTTCTTCTGCCAAAATTCTCTGGAAGGCCATGGTAAGAGTAGGTAGACACTGTGGGATGCTCTTCTTTCACCAGCAACTGGGCAAGGCTGGGCTTTTAACATGTGGAAGAAATCAAACTTCGTGTTGTGGTTGAATCAGAACTGACAGAGCCAGCTTTTCTTTATTTAGGGCTATACTGTGATCACAGGGAGGATTTCATACAGCAAGGGGAATCACCCACTTGTCTGTTTCAAATGAATCCCCCTCCTCTCTAAGTTTTCAAGCATTTTTATACCTAAGACAGATAAAGAGAGAAAAAAAAAAGACCTTGGAGAAACTAAAACAAGTTTACTTAATTGGATATCTGTGCACAGAGTAATAAGACATGCAGGATTTTTTATCTCAAGACATATAACTGAAATAAGCAGTATCAGCACTTTTGGTCTCTGTCTGTTTTTCTTGTCAAGTAGCCCAGAAGCCCGACTAAATTTACTCCTACAAACATCACAGTGAGCAATGAGGAGAGGAGCGAACCAGAGGTTTCTGTGCTGTTCCCAGGTCCCAGGGATGATACTCCTGTAACCATCTTCTATCATCTAAATCAGGGATGGCCAACCCATGACGCACACATCACCAGTGCCACAGGCCACTTCTACGTGTGGCACGAGGCAGATCAATGAAGGAGTCGGCACCCCATAGCAGATGGGTTGTGGAGCAGAAAGGAGAGCAGCTGATGAGGCAGAGAGAAGAGGCAGGGATCAGACAGTGCAACAGATGGGGCAGGGAGCACAGGACAGGAAACAGAAAGCAAAGCAGATGATGGAGCAGAGGTACAGGGCAGGAAGCAAAGAGCTGAGCAGGGGTCATAGGGCAGGGAGCAGAAAGCAGACAGCAGTGAGCTAGGCAGTGGCCCTCCCCTTCTGGGGTGAGTCACTCTTGCCCCTACTTTTGACTGCTCTCCTCAGGCAGTGCCTGGGACACATGGCCTTCTCGTCTACCCCACGTTACGGTAATGGACGTGGCCCAATCAGGGCTCTCATACCTTCAGCAAGAGGCTCTTTAGTCCGCATCAGAATGATGCCACAGATGGGGGAAAGTGCTCCTTTTATGGGCCTTGAAAGCCTCGATGTGCATCGAACAGCCCCTGCCTGTGCTCTGACCCTCCCGCCATCTCTGCTCGTTTCCAGAGGACATTCAGCAAACCCGATTGTCACCCAAGGAACAAGCAGGTCAGTAGGGGCTAACGGGGCATCGCCACCTCATAGTTCAGGGATGCCACAATCACAGTCAGCCTCTGGGCCTGGAACGTGGGAGACGAGGGAGGGGACACAGTGCACAGCAGCAGATAGGGCAGGGAGCAGAGTACAGTTGTCAAGAGGGGTTTGCTATTCCCGGGAGATCTAAAGAAGCCCTGTCCCCAGGGAAATGTAAGCAGATACATTTTGGTAACAAACCCTCTGCATTTCCACATGTGCCCCCGCCTCCCCATTCCTCTGCAGACCCACATGTCATTGACAAACACTAGGAGCAGCTGATCCACGCATCACGGTGGTGAATGCTCTCCTGGACAAACCGCACAGGCTCCTTTTGTATGAGGAGCAGTACCAGGGAATCAGGGCTGGAGCCACCTGCCAGGAGAAAATGCACAGGCTGTATGACCTGGTGCCCAGCTGGGACAGGGGGTGAAGGACTGGCTTTACCAGGCCTTGAAGGTGCAACACAGGCACCTCGCAGCAGAGCTGCGTAAGTTTTGAGTTTGCCTGCATTTGCAGCTGCATTATGTGCTGAGAGCTGCAGACGCTGGGAGGGTGCCAACAGCACCCTGGATCCCGTGCGTAGCTGCAGGGCTGAAGGGACCTGGTTTTTGCATTTTTATATGTATATATTTTTTATCCTGACAGTTTCAAGCAAAAAAAAGTGGTGGAAGTTTTAACCTGTTGACTTAATAAAGTGTGGGGGGAAGGGAAGTTTCACCTTGGAGAAACTCCCTGGTATGTGATTTTGCAGAGTGGGAGGGTGCAACTTAGGTTAATGCAGTGTGGGTCCTCACAGTGCCTTTCCTAGCCCCACAGATTCCCCCAGCAACCTGTGCTGAGAGGAGCTCCTTTCCTTTTAAGATTGGAGCTAAGCTGGCTGTCCTGGCTCAGGAGCTGGGCTTATGTCCCCCTGGCACCTCCCCTTCCAGTCACAGGGTTCCCACCCATGCATGGGGACTTCTCCTTAGCCTAATGACCAGCCTGCCTCCCTGACCTGCAGTCACAATCTTTCTGGAGCTCTGCCCAGCGTTCCCTCTCATGCAGCCATTATTGCTGGCCTGGGGCTCCTGTCTTTCCATTCCCTCCATTGCTTTGCTTTGCTTTGCTCCACCTCTCACTGATTGCAGACCTATTTGCTATCTTAAAATCACAGTGCTGGAAGCCCCTGCAGGGGGGCAAGGATCCTTGGATTCTTGAAAGCACTGGCAGGTGAAGAAAGGGGGGATACTTTAAGACTCAGAACCAAGTGCGATTGGGAATCTGTTGTGCCAGAGGCTGCACAGAGCCACAGTAAGGGCCTGTCCCTGTCCCAGCAGAGATGAGTTTAATCCATACACTCTACACGGACATGTCCCACAGCCCCCTCACCATTTTTGCTGCCCTCCACTGGACTCTCTCCAGTGTGTCCCCAACCTTTTTGTAATGCAGGGCCCAAAACTGGACACAGGACTCCAGATGTGGCTTCACCAGTCCTGAATACAGGGGAATAATCACTGCCCTTGACCTATTGGCAACGCTCCTACCACTGCAGCACCATATACCGGTCGCCTTCCTGGCAACAAGGGAACACCGCTGGCTCATATCCATCTTCTTGTCCCCTGTTAGCCCCGGGTCCTTTTCTGCAGAGCTGCTGCCCAGCCTGTCACCCCAACTTGCACCTGTGCATGGGACTGTTCCATCCTCAGTGCAGGACTTGCATGTGTCCTTGTTGAACCTCATCTGATTCCTTTTGGCCCAATCTTCCATTTTGTCAGGGTCACTCTGAATCTTAGCCCTACTCTCCAGCATATCTGCTACTCCCCCTAGCGTGGTGTCATCTGCAAACTTGCTGAGGATGCACTCTGCCATCTTCCAGGTCGTTGATGAAGACATTGAACAAAACCAGCCCCAGGACCAACCCCTGGGGCACTCCACTTGATACTGGCTGCCAACTAGACATCGAGCCATTGATTATTACCCTCTGAGTGCAGTGCTCCAGCCAGTTTTCTATCCACCTTACAGCCCATTCATCCAGCCTGGACTTCCTTAGCTTGCCTGAGGGAATACAGTGGAAGACTGTATCAAAAGCCTTGCTAAAGTCAAAGTACACCACATCCACTGGTCTCCTGCATCCACAGAACCAGTCATCTCATTATAGAAGGCAATCAGGTTGGTCAGGCATGACTTGCCCTTCATGAATCCATGTTGACTGTTCCTAATCATGTTTTTCTCCTCCAAGTGCTTAGAAATGAATTCCTTGAGAATCTGCTCCATGATTTTTCCAGGGACTGAGGTGAGGCTGACCTAGCTATAGCTCCCTGGGTCCTTCTTTTTCCCTTTCTTAAATATTGGCACTATGTTTGCCTTTTCCAATCATCCGGGACTTCTCCTGATTGCTATGATGCCAATTGCCTTTCCTGATGGCCACTGGCTTTGCAATCACATCAGCCAACTCCCTCAGCACCCTTGGGTGCATCCCATATGGCCCCATGGACTTGTACACATTCAGCTTTCCTAGGTAGTCCCTAATCTGTTCTTTCACCAGGTTGCCCCTGCCTTCCTGCTGGCATTCCAGGGAGGAATTGGATTCCCTCAGCTTTAGTTGTTTTGGGCTGCGGGATCCACGGTCTTCTAGCCACGAGGGACTTCTGGGCTGGCACAGTCCCCTTGCATAAGAGAGGGATGCAGGTGTAGCCCTAGTACACCTGGGGGTGTGCTCTGTCCTCCGATGACAGTGGTGGTAGTCAGGCAGGATGTTGAGAAAGGGGTCAGCTACTAGAGCAGCTTCCTTCCCTTTCTATAGAGTTGGGCTGAAACCAAATACTTAACTATGTACAATTTATTACAAGAATAAATACAGATACTTAGTATAAAACATAGAAAATTTATAAGGCTTAAACTGTAGATAATATTCCACAATTCACATATAACACCAAATATGAACCAAATAACTTACAACCTATACAACACAATTAACACATAGGAATATTAATCTATATAAGCCAAGTAAATTAACAATAATATTTATTTAAACCTTTACAAATAACAATACCAATATACACAATGAGACATTAAAACACATAAACATATAAATCCCCTTAAAGAATACCCCTAGCTATATAGCCCTTAACACAACCACCTCAAAATAGGAAGTGCGCTAAGCACCTCCCTAAGGGGTTTCCCTGAAGCCCCTCCCCTTTACAGCCCTGTGGAGACGCCCCTCCTGCAATGGTGGGCGGAGGCAGCAGACCCTCCCCACCCGTGTCAGCCTCCCCTGCAGGGCCCAATTCCCCAGCAACTCATGCTTCTTCTCTGGAGAAGTCAAGGCTCATCCCCTGATGGCCGATCCCTCAAGAGCCTCTCCCCAGCGGTGCCTTCAGCGCTCCTTGACCACCTGGTGCCCCGCACTGGGCACCCAGGGCTCTCTCTCTCAGTACCGGAGCCAAGTCCTTGCAGGCTCCAACTCCCTGGTCTCACACTGGGGGTACTCCCCTTTCCTGGGCCCTGCTCTGGGCACTGGGGCTCTTTTAGTTAAAGGCGGAGCTGCACTGCAGGGCTCCATCCCTCGACCTAGGGTCGGGGCTAATGTGAGCTGTTGCAAGCTGCTTCCAAGCACCAACCTGCACACTGGGTGAAGCCTGAGCAGCCGCAAGCTGTTCCAGGGCCAGCTCCCCATGTGCCAATCTGCACGCTGTGTAGGGCCCAAGCAGCCTCGAACTGCTCCCAGAGCCAGCTCTCCGTGTGCTGATCTGCACACCGACTGCCCAGCCACTTTCTAGGTTCGCAGGCTCAAGCCACCTTGAGCAGCTCCTAGAGCCTGATCCCTGTGTGCCAATTTGCGCACCACTGAAGCTCAAGCAGGGTCCTGAGGATGGCTGTCTTTGGAGTTCCTCTCTCCTCGCCATCCCTCGCTGTCTCCCTCCAGCCTGCCGAGCACAGTCCCCTTTTATACCCTTCAGGGGCTCCACCCCCGACATTCTCCAGACCTGGCTGGCACAGTTCCCATTCAAGTCCAGCTGCTCCTTGCCCTCTCCCTTTGGAAAAGGGCAGACATTGCTTCCCTTGTGCTGCCTCCAGATTGGGGGACAGGCTCCACCAATGAAACAGCAGACCCTCGATCCTGGGATTCAACCCAAGCTCCAAAAAGATAAGCCTGCTCCACAGGGAATGCCTGGTTCTGGCACTGACAGACTGTCAGGGGTACAGGCATGCAGGAAAGGGTTCATTAGTTCAGCATCTGGGATGGAAGATGCTGCCAGGAACTTCTTGTAAACTCTTTTTAAATGAAAGGTCACCACTGCCTGCTTTCACTTTCCCTTTGGATATTATTTATTGCATTGCAGAAAGCAGGCAACAAAGAGAGAGAGAGAGTAATAAAACAATAATATCTTCCATGTTTCTCTGCTGAGAGAAACTTTGGTGTGAGTCAGGCTCTGAGAGGAGCAGGAGCTCTGAGAGGTACAAGTTGCTGCTCTTTGGAAGTGGCTAGCTGTTTTGGAGGAGCTGCCATATACCATTAGGTCCCGCCGAGCTGAGCACTCACCGAGGCGAACTCCTCTGACCAGGGAAAGGAAAGATCAAAGGAACATTGATAAAAGAGCTCTGGTAAGGAGAGGAGGAAGGCCATGGGAGGAGGGGGGATGAAACCAGAAGGGAAGGGACACGGAGATGTTGTCCAGGAAGGTAGGATGCTTTTGCCCTCATCACAGAGAAAGGAAATGCAATGACTTTGGGATTTTTTTCCTCTGCTGTGGAGGAATGAGGTAGCCCAGCAGAGCAATTTGAGCAGGTGGCTGGGAGCCAGGGCTCATTTCCAGACTCAGTGTTTTATTTATGTCCATGTGCTAAAAGAGACAGGTGTCCATCACTAGGGCTGGAGGATCACAGTGTTTCTGAGCCATTTCAGACTCTCACTGCTAGAGAAAGACAAAGTCACAGCAACAGTGATCACAGTCTCCACCCACATGGAAAAATAGGAAACAGGCTTGTCTCTCTGCCCCATATTTGCACAAGAACCCAATCCATTCTGAAGTTTCTTAGCGCTGTAAATAAGATCAGAGATGAAGCAAGACTTATTTGATTGCCAAATTTGGTAAAGAAGTAACCCGGCATCTCTGAAAGCCTGAAGTGGGCAGTGGGTTTCTGGGGCTCAGGGCAAAGGGCAGGATGGAAACATGAAAGACGCAGAGCAGCTCTGCCTCCTTGCTGTTGCCCAGGTGCATCTGGCTGACAAACAATGGCCTCGAAGATGCCCATGGAGCACCCCCTGTGCCTGGTGGGGAATGGCACCAATGGAGAGCTAGAAGTGAAGCCAAAGGCCCTGGAGATCCTGTGTGGCATCACCCAGCCTGTTGTGGTGGTGTCCATCGTGGGGCTGTACCGCACTGGCAAGTCCTATCTCATGAACCAGCTGGCTGGCAAGAAAAGAGGTGAGGTGTTAGTTGCCCTCTTCTGTGGAGCCCTTTTTCTTCCTCTCCTTTCTGAGAACAGCAGCGAAACCTCCTGTATCCCTAGTGCATCTGTGATTACCCATCTCTCCTCTCGTCCCAGGCTTTCCTTTGGGTTCCACTGTCCAGTCGCAGACCAAGGGCATCTGGATGTGGTGTCTTCCCCACCCCCGGCTCTCAGACTACACTTTGGTGCTGCTGGACACAGAGGGGCTGGGCGACGTGGAAAAGGTGGGTCATAGTGTCATGGATGGGTACCAGGTGTGATGGTGGCATTGCTTTCCTTATGGTTTTTTCTTCCAGGGCAACACAAAGAATGACCACCAGATCTTCGCGCTGACTGTGCTCCTCAGCAGCACGCTGGTGTATAACAGCAAAGGCACCATTGATGAGTATGCCATGGAGCAGCTGCAGTATCCTTTCAGTGGGGCAGGTGTTGGGGGTGCTACATTTGCACAGTGAGGCCCAGGGCCTGGCAGTTCAATTGTAGCCCCCTTTGATAGCGGGTTTGTCACTACCTGCTTAGATTCCTCAGCCCCTGTGACCAGCTTTGTGACCACACTGACTGAGCACATCAAGGTAAAGGCCCAGGAAAGGGAGGAGGATGAGGAAGGCTGCCAGTTTGTTCGCTTCTTCCCCTGCTTCATCTGGGCTGTGAGAGATTTCACCCTGGAGCTGAAGATCAACGAGCAGCCGGTAACGGAGGACGACTACTTGGAGAATGCACTCAAATTTAAGAAGGGTAAGACCCGGGCTTGCTCCTCTCCTTGCTGCTGTGGAGCACTGTGGTAATGTTTACTATGGGTAGCAGCAGCAGGCAAGCCTTTGAACGGGGCTGTGTCCTGAGACAGGGCTCTGTAAAAATGGCACGTGGGGTTTCCGCATTCCTGGTGCTTACAGGTCAAATCTGCAAGCTCAAGAAAGGCAGGTTTCGGGGTTTTGCTACCTGTTGACCTTTGGGTGTCTGAGCAGCAGAGAACTCCTACAGGAGGAATTCTGCTCTCAATTACAACTGTGCAAACCTAGGGTATTCAGATTGTGCCTCCAAAGACTGCTGTCTGACTGAGATGTCTGCAAGGGGTGTGTTTGACATGCAGCCATTTCTGAGATGCTGGGATCTTTCACCAGCCTCACCCTAACACCCAACATGCCAAGTCTGTGCAAGGCCTCACTGTTTTTTTTTCTGTCCTCAGCTTTCACAAGAGCAAGTGAACAAAGCAGGGAGGGGAAGCAGCTGCATTAATGCGGTTTCCTCATGCCTGTCACAACTTTCAGGCCCTTGCCTCATGAGTTGCAAGGTTTAGCAAAATGCTTCCATCTCTCAGCTTTGGTTTAAGAAAACAAATTTGTTTCCAGCTCTGATGATTAACCAAAACCTCTTTAAAATGCAAGAATGCAGTTTCTCCCTGGTTATATCGGTTTGGTACATGGCTAGGAAGGTGCCAGTTGCAGGCCTCCACCCATTCTCTGTACTGCCATCCCACCCACCGCAGGGCTTGCAGCCCTGCATACCACAGCTGTCTGGCATGCTTGTAAAGGGCTGGGGTCCAAAAATGCTGCCCTTCTTCAGCTTGGCAAGGCAGAATCCTGTTGGCCTAGTAGGTGAGGGGCAGAATTTGGCCCCTGGCCCGTGGCTGTCATTCTTAGCCCAGGGCACACCCAAAGTCCTGACTGCCTCAAGGTGTTTCTGGCCAGGTGGGGGCTGCAGAGCAGTTAGGACATCAAGTAGCTGCTCCAGAGGCAGGAGGAAGCCTTGCTCTGGACTCTTGTTAAAGGCAGCTGTAAATGGGTACCAGGCCATTCAGGCTAGGGAGCCAAAGGAGATTGGGCAGGACAGTAGCTACTTCACGCCCCTGGGAACTGCTGACTGCAGGAGCCAGCTGCCTTAAGCTAGGGAGCTGGGCTGGTTGGCTCAGGCAGACCTGGGTCTGTGTGTGGATTCAGTGGTTTATTTTGGTGCGAATAAAGCCTCTCTTGTTCCTCGGCATGCCGTGCAGCTGTTACAAAGGGCGCTTTGGCATACAACCTGCCACGTGAGTGCATAAAGACCTTCTTCCCCACCCGCAAGTGCTTCGTCTTTGTCCAGCCAGCCCCTGCGAAAGATATCAGCCAACTCGAGTTGCTCCCCGAGAGCTCCCTGGACCCACAGTTCCTGGAAAAGACCCGCCACTTCTGTCAGCACGTCCTGCAGAGTTCACCAGTCAAGACTGTGAAAGGAGGGCATCCAGTCAGCGGACAAAGTAGGGTGGCCATTGGATGGATTGATTGCAAATATCCCTGTAGGATGCTAAAGAAATTACCCTGGGAGGTGGTGAGACTTGTAAGCAAGGATCTGCCTAAAGATCCCACATGGGTGGTTTTCTAGGCTGAAGGGTTGGTAGTGTAACAGGCTGAAAGAGGAGGAAAGATGGTACGTTGGTTAGCCTAGGGATGGGACACAGTGTTCAGCTGAGCCCATTGAGAAATGCACAGGAAGGGCTTTCACTTCGGTGATGCTGGCTCTCCCCTCCTCTCTTCCAGTGTTCGGCTCATTAGTTCAATGCTATGTGGAGACCCTCCGCAGTGGGAAGGTGCCCTGCATGGACAATGCTGTGGTTGCTCTGGCAGCCCTAGAGAACAAGGCAGCTGTTCAGGAGGGGCTGGCTCACTACGCATCCCAGATGAAGCAGCTGAAATTCCCAGTGGACCAGGAGGAGCTCTCCGAGAAGCACGGGGATAGCATGGCGGGGGCTCTTGGTGTTTTCATGGATCGTTCCTTCAAGGATGAAGGACAGAAGTATCTGCAGAAGCTCAAGGTAACTGTATAGGCCTCCCTGTTTGGTCTCTGCTCTCTGGTAGGTTTCCACCCTCCCTGGTACAGACCTTTGGAGTTGGTACCATTATGTCTCCATATAAAGTGCAGTTCCTAGGGAAGCTTTTTTTGCTTTCATAATATTAGTCCTATTTAAAGCAGCCCATAAAATAATCTGCTTATTTGGCTGCTATTGTCATAGGAGCATCTCCTGGTATCTGAATCAGCTTTTAGGTAACCATCTTCACCTGAGCATGGCACCTGCACCACATTCACAGCAAAGCCATGGTCTTCTGAAACGTCTCTCTGTTTCCTTGATTAGGATGGCATAAAGGAAAATTATGGAAGGCTGCTGAGAAAGAATGAAGTTGCCTCCAAGGACACCTGTTTTGCCCTCCTGGAAGAGCTCTCAGCCCCCATGCAGAAGCGACTCAGTGACAACGTATACAATCAGCCTGGTGGGTATGAAGCCTACATCAGAGACCAGCACCAGGTGGTGGAGGATTTCCGCAAGAAACCCAAAAAAGGGGTCAAGGTGAGTTTATCCATCTGCCTCCAACTCTCCTCCTGGCTACAAGCCCTGTGAGGTTCTTGTTATCAGCATATTCATAAGTTCTTATATAAAATGCAGTGCTGTGCTATGCAATCTCTCATCCCTAGGTAGAGGATGTTTTGGAGCAGTTCTTGGCTAGTAAGAAGGCAGAGGCAGAAGCTGTACTGAAGTTTGACACACTGATAACTGATATGGAAAAGCACTTGGCTGGTACGTTATGGTAAAAGGGTATGAGGCTCCTTCTGGTCTAATATATTTTCTAATTTCTCCTCTTACCTTCTATATATTAGGGGTGAAATCATGCAGAAGCTCACAAGAACTGAGTACACTCTCATATTTACAGGCTGCAATGTACTCTAAATACAAGTAGTTTGTGATTGTGGTACTTGTAAAATCCCGCAGGGGAGGTTGAGGGCAGAGCTGGGACTAGCTGGATGCTTTGGGAGTGGTCTCCGCCCCCAAGACATGAGGTCCCTGAGTGCATCCCACCCTCCCACCTTCACAAGCACCCCCCAAACCTGAAAATACGCCTGTAAAGCTGGTCCAGGCTCCTGTCCAGCAGCCGCTCTCAGGCATGCTAACGACCCAGCATTCTCAGGCAGTCCCACTAACCTGCTTCTGGTTTTAGAACAAGCCAAAGTTGAAGGGAGCTCTATTGGGTCTGGGAAGTGCTGGCAGGCAGTCGCATCCATGTGGGGAAATCAGGGCTGAATATAGTTTAAACATTTTTTTAAACTCTTCTTCCCAACACAAAGTTGGGAAGCAAAAAGCTGAGTTGCTGGAGCAGCAGAGGAAAGCCGAGGAGGAGAGGAGGATGCGAGCGGAACAGCTGGTGAAAGACCAGGAGCGCAGCTTCCAGGAGTACCAGAGACAGCTGGAAGCCAAGCTGGCAGAAGAGGCTGCCATCACAAAAAAGGAGGCCCAGCAGGCCCTGGAGTGCAAACTGAAGGAGCAGAGGGAGCTGCTACAGCAAGGGTTTAGGGAGAAGTCCATGCTGATGGAGCAGGAGATTTCCACCCTGAAGAGGGAAATCAACTCAGTCAGGGAGCAAGATTATATCAGTCTGGCAAAAAACATGATAAAGGTGTTTAGCATTGTCTATGATATATGCACCTCTGATGATGACTCCCCCTCCCAATCCAGGAGCCAGACCAGAGGGAAAACTAGGAAGCCCAAATGACAGTGAGCATGAGCCCTGACTTGCACTTGGTTCCTCATCTTCCTTTGCACATTTTGCTTGGTTGTTGGAAAAAAAAAATGCTTCACATGGCACTAGCTGGACCCCATTTGCCTGGAGTCATTATTCATGAGTTAAATTCGGGGGGGGGCGGGGGAGGGTGTCAAGGGATGTAGCAACATTGCCATGGGCTAATGCCTGCAGGACAGAAAGGGTCAAGTGATGCAGACAGACTAGCACCAAGACCACTAGAGATGAGGTTGCTCCAGCCCTCCCGAGGCAGAAGCAGTGTAGCCATGTTCTCCTGAACAAGACTCTTTGCGAAAAAGAAGGGGTTGCCCTCCTGTATGGGGGCTGCCCCTGCTCAGAGCTGGCACAGGTGGCACAAGTCAGATGGTACAGCCGTGCCCATCAACCACCTGCTTAGCATGTGGTGGCACATGCTGATTTTGCCATTCCCATAGCTGGCTGCTCAGGTGCACGCTAGCACAGACAGACAGCCCAGTGCAGATGAAGAGGCCACATGCTGCACAAATGTCCTTTGCCCAGATGTGACGTGTTCCCATTTTCAACCCCCCCTCACACATGCTAGACTTGGGCCTGGAGGGAATCAGGCTGTACATTCCTACAGGCATCTCTATCTACCCTTGATGGCTTAAACAATGTAATTCCAAAATCCTTCTCCCTCCAGCTCCAGAGGGCAGGAGTGGGCTGTATGAAATGAATCAAGATGCCAGAACTGCTGGGTACAGCCTGACACCCGCTTAAGTGTTTGTAACACCTGTAACATCTCTGTAGCTGTTCTGGTTCAGCTGGGAGGTACAGAAGTGCCTGCTGGTGTTTCCAGGGTATGCCTGTCACCTGCTGCAGAGGCAAGATCTTTCATGGGTGATGTGAGACCAAAATTTAATCTTTTTCATTCCTGCTATGAAGCTGTGTGATAAGATGGTGTGACAGGGCATGCCCTGGGGTGCCGTGAACACCCCTAGCGCCCCCTACCATGCCAAGCTGGTGTCAACGCACCCTCACCATCTCGCCCGCCATGTATTTGATGTTAGTATTGTTTAAGGGAGGCTGCCTTTTGTCTTCTTTGACACGGTGCCCTGATGTATCCCAGTCTGTGCTCTGTTTTAGGTGACTCGGTGCACTAAAGCCTCAGGGGCTACGCGTAGTCTCTACCACCCCTGTACCACACCCCAAGCCTTGCAGATGTACTGGACGTTGTCTGGTCAATTCTCCCCTCGGCGCCCTCACGGGCGCCCCTTGGCTCATCTTGCAATTGCTCATGCCCTTGTGGGTTCCCTGGGCTTGTCGCAACTGCCTGCGCTCCCTGACTTGTCTCACAGTGACCCAAGCCCTCGCAGGCTCTCCCTGGCCTCTTCTCACAGTTGCTTGCTCCCGCGACTGTGCCCGCGCTGGGGCCTCACAATTGGGGCTCAGGTGGCCGTAGCCATGCCTGGCCCCCCAAATCCCCTCCTTGGGTCTAAAAGTTCCTGTGGGGCTCAGGCAGCCTCAGCCTTACCTGGCCCCCCCAATCCTCTGCGCCCCTTCTCAGGGCTGGGGTCAGTACACCCCAGAACGCTGCACCCTCTCTGGCACCGGGACCCCCACACTACCTTGGAGCCCCTACGAGGCCTCCTCCAACCCCTAATAGCCTCACCTGGTCCTTCGGTCTTATAACAAGAACTACAAAGCAATAACGCAAGCCAATTGGCTATAACTCAAACTCTAAGCATTCTGGTTAAAACGTTTTTCTAAACCACACAACCTCTCTCACCCGAAAAGCTAGTGGTTTGTACCTCCAGGCCATTCCTTTTTTTCCCCTTTCAGGGCCAAACTCTTTTCCTTGGTCTAACAGTGCCCCTTTGGTCCAGCTGTCCTTCTTCCTTGGCTGCTAGTGAGAAACAGCCTCCCCAGGCTCAGCCTGGATTACATTTATATAGGTCAGGCCCTGCCCCCTTCCGGTCGGCTGACCAACTGCAGTTGCCCTGGCAACCGGCACCTGTACCTCTTTATAGGAGCAGGGCACTGAAGTGCCCTGCAACAGATGGCCATAAAGAGCCACCATCAGATCTCACTTTCATGTCTCATTAAATGAATCCATCAGCAAAGGCAAGGCAGTTTTGTAGGTGTGGGTGCCTCGGCTGGACAGTCGTGCTTGAAGTCCGTCTGCAGAAAGCACGGTCAGGGTCCCTCCTGCCTCCTCCAGTCAAATGTCTCCCTGCAGAAGGAGGAATTCAAGGTCGGCGGGCAGGGGTCAAGACATGGCTTCACTGTTTTATAAGGACCAAAATGGGTAATAGGTAAATAACCTCACAAGTGTTCCCTGTTTAGGAAAGGGCCCTGTGCTGGCTCACAGGGTCAGTGGTACGATGGCTCCACCCTGATCTCTCAGGGACTCTGGCCTGACTTTATTCAGATAGCCACCGCCTGTGGGCCCTGCCCTCCTACCTGTATCCCACCTTTGTCCAGGTGTGTCTGCCATGTAACCATGCAGACCCGTGGCTCCTGCTCATGTTCTGCTTCTCTGCCTCTGTGACAGCTAGCAGCAGCCTGTAAACAGTCACATATGTTACTGTGAACTAGGAACTAGACAAGCAAGAGGAAAGACAATGAGCAACTTTCCTGTTTTGCTTTCCAGACTCAGCAGTGCTATGAAAGCTATGATGGGTCCCTGTGATTTTCTCTCTCACAGTGATTGGGGGCCCAGCATGGATAAACAAGTAGCATGGCAGATGCTTGCTGGACCCTTGGCTTGGGAACTCACAGGCTGAGGGAGGAGAGGTGTGCTAGAGAGGCTGCACAGGCTTTCATGCCACAATGGGCTGTGAGGTGCCTGTTGGCCTCCCGAAGGGACCTGTCACCAGGAAACCTACTGCCCACCCGGAAGGAGGGACATTCCAGATTTCCAGTCCAAGAAGCTCCTCTCACCCCTGGAGGTTGGGTAGTTCCCTGCCTCACCCCACCATGTCGTGCAGTCAGCCTCGCAGGCTTGCACTCTCTGCACATGAGCAAGCCCAGCAGCACGTAGGTGTGCATGACATGCACTTGGAGTCGTGCTGCCCTCTGATGCCAGCAGGTGCCTCTAAATCCATGGATCAATCGCCAAAGACCCGGCTCCTGGGATCGATAGTTGCCCTCCCTGGGCTGTGCCAGCCAGAGCTGTTTGCTCAGGGATTGCTCAGTGGCTGGATAGATCCACAGTGACAGTAAGGCTGGAGCTCACTGCCTTTCTGCAGGTGGGAGGGTGGGTGGAAGGACAGAGCCAAGCTCTGGTTTGCCCCAGGGTCAGGGAGGAGGGGGAGACACCCCCTCAGCATGGACATGTACTTCATCTTTATGCTCCTGGAGGCCCTCTTGGCCGTAGCCATCATCTGCACCAACCTGCTGGTGTGTGCCACTCTCTGCCTTCACAAGGAGTTGAGCTGTGTCACCAACTACCTGCTCAGGTGCCTGGCAGTGGCTGACCTAGGGGTGGGGGCCCTGGCCGTCCCCTTCTCAATGGTGCTGGGCATGGAGTACACCTTGTGCTTCTACACCTGCCTCTTCCTCACCTGCTTCCCCCTGGTCACCACCCAGTTCTCCATCCTCCTGATGCTGCTCATCGCTGTCAATGCCCACTTGAAAATCAGGCTCCCCAACAGGCAAGTGCATGAGGTGTCCTGTGGGAGGGGGTTGACCCCATTTGGTGGATGGCACTGAGGTTTCTCAGCTATGGTCTGCAGTCCCACTGGTCAATGGCTAAGATGGGCTTCGCTCCTGGAAGGAGCCCAGAACTAAGGGCTCAGCTTCTTCCTGTTGGCAGTGCTGGCAGCTCTAAGGGTTTTCTGCCCTGTGGCAGCTTGGGTGGAAGTTTCTGCCTTGGTATCTACAATGGGAGGGTCCTCACCCAGTCCCATAGGTACTAGGGCATCCTGGGACATTACAAGGTGCCTTCATTCAGGACATGGGGCTTCCAGGCACATGCTGAGATGACAGTAGGAGGTGCTGGTCCATGTGACTTTTCTCTTTCGTTGACAGCTATGCCATATACGTGACGAAAGGGCGGGTGCTGGTTATTGTGGACTTCTGCTGGCTGTTCTCTGTCCTGATTGGCCTTTCCCCTATGATGGGCTGGAACTGTCTGGAGCAGTACAGGGAGGTTAACAAGACCATGAGCTTCAGCCTACCCTTACAGAGGGCTGCCTTTGTACTCATCACCCGTGACCTGCCTTACAGCACCTTCCTCTCCAAGGTTCAGCCAGGCAATCGCAGGGACTCCAACTCCAGTGAGACCCCAGACAGGCATCTGGGGTGCTGCTCCTTCACATCCGTCTTCAGCCCTGAGTACCTGGTCTATTTTGTCTTCTTTGCGTGTACCCTACTGCCGCTAGGCGCCATGCTGGGCATCTACGCCGACCTCTTCCGGGTGGTCCGTGGGCACTTCCTGGCCCAGCCACTCCGAGTGTCCAAGAAAGGGGAGCTGCAGATGGCAGGAACCCTTTTCCTCTTGGTGAGTGTCTTCTGTGTCTGCTGGATCCCACTGCATGTTATCTACAGCGTACGCCTGCTGTGCCCCCACTGCCAGACCTATGAGTCATTGGAGCGCCTGGCTGTCATGCTCTCCCATCTGAACTCGCTGGCCAACCCACTGGTCTACACCATGAAGAAGAAGGACTTTGGCTTGGCACTCCGGTCTGTCTTCCTCCGCTACATCCTGTGGTGGCCCCAGCTGCAGGCTTGCTGCTCCCCCAAGGCTAAGGTCTATCCCCAGGGGTGAATCAGGAGTTCCTCACAGAACTAGACCTTTAGGGACATTACAAATGAAGCAGCAGTAGATAAAAAGGACCAAGCTCATCAGTGTTCTTTATCCCCTTGTAAACATGAGACCCCACATTGCATGCTTATTTCTTAGTGCACCAGAGGAGGAGCTCCCTGTTTCATTTGTAAGGCGAAGGGACTAGGAAATGCATCTTCTGACTCCCAAGCCATCTGTTGTCTGTCTTTAAATATTCAATAATTTCCCAGGTGGGGAATGGGGTTTCTTCTCCTATCTATATGCATTTGGCAGTATTGGCTGTGGTGCTGAGCATCTCACTGGATCAATCCTAATGTTATCATGCTGACATCATTGTTTTATGATATCACACTTATCTCTAGCCACAGCTTCAAGATCTTTATTTGACTTCTCCCAGTTTGTGGGTTTGAGATATTGAGCCGCACTAGCTAAAATGAGAAGAGAGTTCATATGTGATAAGACTAAAGTGGGGAGATCACAGCTGCAAACAAAGCAGATATTGAGTGGTAGCAGTGGGCAGAGGGGTATTGATGATGCAGCTGTAAAGTGGATAATGGGCACTGATGATTGTCAATAAAACTGTTGTTTAAATGTCAGTGTCAGCGTGGTTTTATATCTTTGAAGATGTATACAATAAAAATGGCAAAGTGAATACTTTGGGTCCTGGGAGATGAATGAATAAGTATCGGGAAGAGCAGGGAAGCAAAATTGTGTTTTCTGTGACCACGAGGCATTGGGGACAGGGCAGGGGGCAGCAGAAGAGCTGGAGCAACTGCAAGCAGGAGAGGTCAATTGGCAAGTTACCTCAGGTATCTGTACAAAAATGCATGGAGCCTGGGAAACGAGCAGAAAGAATTGGAAGTCCTTGCACACAGTCATGGAACTGAACTGAAGTGCAGCTTGAGAAGGAGGTGAGCAGCCAACAGTAGTGAAAGAACAGTTGAGGGACTATTTAGAAAAGCTGGACATGTACAAGTCCATGGGGCTGGATGGGATGCATCCAAGAGTGCTGAGGCAGTTGGCCAGTGTGACTGCAGAGCCACTGGCCATTACCTTGAAAACTCATGGCAATTGGGAGAGGTCCCGGGCAGTCGGGAAAAGGCAAAATATAGTGCCCATCTTTAAGAAAGGGAAGAAGGAGGCTCTGATGAACTACAGACCACTCAGACTCACCTCAGACGCTGGAAAAATCATGGAGCAGATCCGCAAGGAATTCATTTTAAGCACTAGGAGAAGGTGGTGGTGATTAGGAACAGTCAGCATGGATTCACCAAAGGCAAATCATGCCTGACCAACTTGATTGCTTTCTTTGATGAGATGACTGGCTGTGTGGATGCAGGACATTATATACTTTGACTTCAGAAAAGCCGACTTTGACAAGCTCAAGAGGCTAGTCGGTCAGGCCCTCAGGGACCATGACCCCAGGGAGATGGGAGTTCAAGAAGAGTGGTTGCTTCTCAAGGAAGCGATCCTCAGTGCACAAGCTAAATCTATTCCAACACGGAGGAAAGGCAGCAAGAAGGCACAGCAGCCCCCCTGGCTCTCCAGAGACCTAGCGGACCTACTGTGGCTAAAAAGGAAAGCCTACAAAGGATGGAGGACGGGATTCACCTCCAAGGAGGATTACTCCGCGCTGGTCCGGTCCTGCAGGGAGCAAACCAGGAAAGCCAAGGCTGCAACTGAACTCCAACTAGCTTCAGGCATCAAGGACAACAAAAAGTCCTTTTTCAGGTATGTGGGGAGCCGGAGGAAAAGCAAGGGCAATGTTGGACCCCTGCTAAACCAGATGGGGCAACTGACAACTGACGCCCAGGAAAAAGCCAACCTATTAAATAGGTACTTTGCGTCAGTCTTTCATCAGTCACACGGGATGCCCATGCCTGCTATGGGACAGGGAAATCTGGGTGAGGGGGATCCCCTACCCTCCATCAATGCTGACCTCGTGAAGGAACACCTTGAGAAGCTGGATACCTTCAAGTCAGCTGGCCCTGACAACCTGCACCCCAGGGTACTCAAGGAGCTGGCGAGCGTCATAGCCCAGCCCCTGGCACGGGTCTTTGAAAACTCCTGGCGCTCTGGTGTAGTGCCCGAAGACTGGAAGAAGGCCAATGTGGTGCCGATCTTCAAGAAAGGGAGGAGAGTGGATCTGGCTAACTACAGGCCCATTAGCCTGACTTCTATCCTGGGGAAGATCTTAGAAAAGTTTATTAAGGAGGCCATCCTTGAGGGACTGGCCCAGGCTAACATTCTAAGGGACAGCCAGCACGGGTTTGTTGCGGGTAGGTCTTGTTTGACCAATCTCATTTCCTTCTATGACCAGGTGACCTATCACCTGGACAAGGGAGAAGAGATTGTTGTCATATATCTTGACTTCAAAAAAGCTTTTGATCTGGTATCCCATGATCACCTCTTGGCCAAACTGGCCAGTTGTGGCCTTGGCTCCACCACGATCCGCTGGCTGGGAAATTGGCTTCGTGGTCGGACCCAGAGGGTTGTGATTGATGGCAGTCAATCATCATGGTGCCCTGTAACCAGTGGGGTCCCTCAAGGCTCTGTCCTGGGACCCACACTGTTCAACATCTTCATTAATGATGTGGACATTGGAGTTAGGAGTGGACTGGCCAAGTTCGCCGATGACACCAAACTTTGGGGCAAAGCATCCACGCCAGAAGATAGGCGGGTGATCCAGGCTGACCTGGACAAGCTCAGCAAATGGGCAGACGAGAACCTGATGGTGTTTAACACCGAAAAATGCAAGGTTCTCCACCTTGGGAGGAAAAACCTGCAGCACCCTTATAGGCTTGGCAGTGCTACGTTGGTTAGCACTACAGAAGAAAAAGACTTGGGGGTCATCATTGACCACAAGATGAACATGAGCCTGCAATGCGATGCTGCAGCTAGTAAAGCGACCAAAATGCTGGCGTGCATCCATAGATGCTTCTCGAGCAAATCCCGGGACGTCATTCTCCCCTTCTACTCGGCCTTGGTGAGGCCGCAGCTGGAGTACTGCGTCCAGTTTTGGGCTCCACAATTCAAAAAGGATGTGGAGAAGCTTGAGAGAGTCCAGAGGAGAGCCACACGCATGATCAGAGGTCAGGAAAACAGATCTTACGATGACAGGCTGAGAGCCACGGGACTCTTTAGCCTGGAAAAGCGCAGGCTCAGGGGTGATCTGATGGCCACCTATAAGTTTATCAGGGGTGACCACCAGGATCTGGGGGAACATCTGTTCACCAGAGCGCCCCAAGGGATGACGAGGTCGAACGGTCACAAACTCCTGCAAGACCATTTCAGGCTGGACATAAGGAAGAATTTCTTTACTGTCCGAGCCCCCAAGGTCTGGAACAGTCTGCCATTGGAGGTGGTTCAAGCACCTACATTGAACACCTTCAAGAGTAAATTGGATGCTTATCTTGCTGGGATCCTATGACCCCAGCTGACTTCCTGCCCTTTGGGCAGGGGGCTGGACTCGATGATCTCCCAAGGTCCCTTCCAGCCCTAATGTCTATGAAATCTATGAAACTTAGGCAAAAGTTTTCATACAGTCTCCCACAACATTCTCACAAGTAAGCTGTGGAAGTATGGGTTGGATAAATAGACTATAAGGTGGATAGAAAACTGTCTGGATAATTGGGCCCAAAGGGTAGTAATCAATGGCTCTCTCCCACTTTGGGAGGAAAAACCTGCAGCATGCTTATAGGCTTGGCAGTGCTATGCTGGCTACCACTACAGATGTAAGGGACTTGGGGGTCATGACTGAACACAAGATGAACATGAGCCTTCAGTGTGATTGCTGCAGCTAATAAAGCGAGCAAAATGCTGGCTTGCATCCATAGATGTTTCTCAGGCAAATCGTGGGACATCATTCTCTCCTTGTACTCCGCCTTGGTGAGGCCGCAGCTGAAGTACTGCGTCCAGTTTTGGGCTCCACAATTCAAAAAGGATGTGGACAAGCTTGAGAGAGTCCGGAGAAGAGCCACACTCATGATCAGAAGTCAGGAAAACAGACCTTATGACGACAGGCTGAGAGCCATGGGGCTCTTTAGCCTGGAAAAGTGCCAGCTCAGGGGTGATCTGGTGGCCACCTATAAGTTTACCAGGGGTGACCACCAGTATCTGGGGGAACGATTGTTCACCAGAGCGCCCCAAGGGATGACAAGATTGAATGGTCACAAACTCTGCCGTGACCGATTCAGTCTGGACATAAGAAAGAACTTCACAGTCCCAGCCCCCCAAAGGTTTGGAATAGACTGCTGCCAGAGGCGGTTCAAGCACCCACTTTGAACACCTTCAAAGCACATTTGGATGCTTATCTTGCTGGGATCCTATGATCCCTGCTGACTTCCTGCCCCTGGGACAGGGAACTGGACTCCATGATCCTCCGGGGTCCCTTCCAGCCCAAATGTCTATGAAATCTATGAAACCAGGTACCTGGAAGCACGAGCTGGCCCAGTGGATAGAGACGATGTAGTGAGTTCACCTGTAGGCGACTGGTTCCAGTTTGAGATCTGTCTGTTCCCACCTACCTGCTGCTTTCTGTCCCTCTGGTGCAATGACACAGGGGGTCTCCCCTCCATCTGTTTTGGCCCTGTACATCCATGATATAGTTGGGGCTGGTCCCACTTTGAGCAGGGGGTTGGACTAGACTTCCAGCCCTCATTTTCTATGATTCTGTGATGTTGCCGTGAAATGCTGTGATGTCACAATGAGAAGCAGTCTGACTGGCAGTAGACCTAGGACAGTACAACCTATGAGAGCATAGGAATCCCAGGAGAAGCCACTGTGGTGACAAGTTAGTATTATGTGGGCATGTCTACACGAGGTGCTTACTGTGCATTAGCCTAATAACACTGCACAGTAGTGGAATGGTCAAAAACCATGCCAATAGCCTACTGCGCAGCATTACTAGGTTAATGCGCAGTAAGTGTCACAAAATAACCATGTGCTGGCATTACTGTGCAGTAGCTCTAGCTGCTGCACATTTAGTTAGTACTTCATTAAATAACTTTAGCTACTGCAAATGTAGGTAGTAGTTAAATAAATCTAGTTACTGTGAATTCAGTTAGCTCTTGTTACCCCAAATGTAGTTGGTATTTCTTTAAGTAACTCTAGGTACTGCCCATTCAGTTAGTACTTCATTAAGTAATTCTAGGTACTGCAAATTTAGCTGGTACTTTGTTAAGTAACTCTAGTTACTGTGCATGCAGTTATTACAGGGGCAGACAATTATTTCAGGCTGAGGGCCACTTACTGAGTTTTGGCAAGTAATCGAGGGCCACATGACAGGCAGCCAGGGGCAGCCAAATATGCCCCTGAGAGCAAAACATGTTCTTAATTTTGGCTGGGGAGCGAGCCACTGGCCAGATAGAATGGCCTGGCAGGCCACATATGGCCCCCGGGGCGTATATTGCCCACCACTTAGTATGTTATTAAACAAGTATCAGACTCAGGTGTATTAATGAACGTGTAGATGGCCACTGCATGCAGACCAGCGGCCAGAAACCGGCCCTCTCCAAGTCCACCCGCTGTGACATCACGGCTAACCACCGTAACACATCGAGGGAAGGGAAAGGCCCAGTCTCTCTCGCTGACACACTGCCGCCACCCCGCGGCAAACAGGCGCTACTACCGTCGCCGTCTTCCGCCCCTCCAGCACCGCTTCCGCCCCACGCGCGCCCACTTCCGCTCGGAGGCGCCCTCCTTCTTCCCGCCCGCAATTGGGCGGCAGCGGCTCTCGCGCGGTCCCATTGGCTGAGCCGCTGTCGCGGGGCTGGGAGCCCCTGTGTCGTGCGGGCGGGCGGCCCCGTGCGCTCCCTTTCCCTGTCCGGCAGCGCTAGCGGCGGACGCAAGGTGAAAGCGAGCGGGCGGGCGGACTAGGCCCGAGGAGCTGGGCCCGGGCCCCGGTGGGATGTGGGCAGGCAGAGGCACGTGGGTGGGGGGGGTAGGGACACGGGTGGACACGTGGGAGGGTCTGGTAGTTGTGGGGTGGGGATGTGGGAGGTCTGGCAGTGGGGGGGTAGGGACACGGGTGGATGAGGGGATGGGGACGTGGGGGGGTCTGGCAGTGGGGGGATGGGGACATGGGGGGTCTGGCAGTGGGAGGGACGGGGTCAAGTGGACTCATGGATGGGGGTATGGGGACACGGGGTGGTGGGTCTGGCAGTGGGGTGGGGATGTGGGAGGTCTGGCAGTGGGGGGGTAGGGACACGGGTGGACGAGGGGATGGGGACGTGGGGGGGGTCTGGCAGTGGGGGGATGGGGACATGGGGGGTCTGGCAGTGGGGGGGACGGGATCAAGTGGACTCATGGATGGGGGTATGGGGACACGGGGTGGTGGGTCTGGCAGTGGGAGGGGGACATGGGGGGGGTCTGGCAGTGAGGGGACACGGGTGGACCTGGGGGAGGGGGACATGGGGGGGGGTCTGGCAGTGGGGGGTGGGATGGGGGGGGAGTCATTGGTGTGTAAAAGGTATTTGACACTTATCCTGACCCTGTGGCCATTCTCCCTGCAGATGCCTGGCGTCACTGTGAAAGACGTGAACCAGCAGGAGTTTGTGCGGGCCTTGGCTGCTTTCCTCAAGAAGTGAGTCCTTCCCTGCTGGAAAGAGCAGAGTCCCAAGGGAGTGGAGCTGGGGTGGGGGGGAGGGGGAGTGGTACCCCTTGGGGACTGCCAGGTCTACGTCTGTGCTGCAGAAGCAATTTGTGGGTTGAGCTCTGGAGGTGCCTTCCAGCCCAACATCTGGGTTTTGGGCTTCTCTTTGAAATCACAAGCTGTGGCACCCTTGAAAGGCACTCATGGCACCCCAGTTGTGAATCACTGAGTTAGGGTGAGGCGAGCAGTGCCTGCTCTGCATTAGCACCTGCAGTTATGTCATGGGGGGGGTGTCAAAATGGAGGTGAGTGGGGAAACATTTCCTCTCCTGCAAGCTGGCCCTGCACATAGAAGGAGTCACATCAGTGACCTGCGTGTGGGAAGCACTTCACCCAGTCCTTGAGCCTGGCCGAGCACCAGTGCATCCATGTGAGAGAAGCCATGTTGGTGCTAGGCATGTGGGAAGCACTTCATGCACTCCTCCAGCCTGGTTCACCACCAGTGCATCCATGCAGGGGAGAAGCCAAAATCAGTGCCCTGAATGGAAAGAGCTTCACCCAGGCCTCCCACCTGGCTCAGCAGCAGTCCCTCAGTGGCCCCTGGGCACCCTGCTGAGCCTCTGCCAGCTGGGCCCAGTCCTAGCAGGTGTTGTGTGTAGGTGCGGGGGTGGTGATGGTGTGGCGTAATCTGCGGCTGCTTCCCAGGGGGTGGTGATAATGAGCCCCTGATCCATTTTGCAGGTCAGGTAAACTCAAAGTACCTGAATGGGTTGACACGGTCAAACTGGCCAAGCACAAGGAGCTGGCGCCATACGATGAGAACTGGTTTTACACTCGAGCTGGTAAGTAGCCAGGGCTGGGGAGAAGGGGGTATTTAACATGTAACAGCCCTTGTATGGTGGGGCCTGAACCTTTTGAATGGTGGTAGCTCATGACTTGTGGTTCTGTGGTGGGAGTTGTTGGGAACTGAACCCAGCAGGAGACTCGGATTTAAGTCATGGAGGCACTGAATGTCCAGACACAGGTTGGATTCAATCTCAGTGGTGTAAAGGGTGGGGTAG
This sequence comes from Crocodylus siamensis, assembly GCF_052110815.1. Classification (NCBI taxonomy): domain Eukaryota; kingdom Metazoa; phylum Chordata; order Crocodylia; family Crocodylidae; genus Crocodylus; species Crocodylus siamensis. Next base: position 24,395,253 of record NC_143400.1, read on the forward strand.
AAGGTCTGGGTAGCCCCTGCTCTTCCATGCTTCTGCCTAGACCTAAGCGTCTGACACATGCACCATGATTCAGAAGGATTGATGGTTGCTTGCCTACAAGTCTGTCGTTGACTGCGGGTTACCAGATTTTGACAGGAGCAGCAACTCATCCCTGCTAGAGCTCATCCGTAGTCCCAGGCAGGTGATGGGAGAAGCTGGAGCCATTTAAAATATAAGCTGGAGTACGTCAGTGGTCCCAGGCAGTGCCCTGCTGTGGCTGCATGAGACCCTGGCAGGTCCTCACGGGATGAGAAACCTGGCCTCAGGCTCTTCTGGAATGATTTTGGGCAGCTAAGCAGATTGCAGAGTTACAGCAGACTTCCCATCCAACGGTGACTGGTGTTTCGTCTTAATGTCAGTGCTTCTCAGGGGCTGCGTTTGTGAATCATGCGAGATATTTTGCAGAGCTGTCATTAACTGTGAACTGGCTCGCCCATAATGCATATGGGCTGCAACTATTAAAGAATAAATAGGGCGTATAATGGGAGAAAATCTAGATACTTGAACTAGTGAGTTGTGTTGAATTACCAGGAACGAGGGAGTGATTTCGGTAATTTCAGTGGCTCTGTTGATCTATTTGGGGGAAATAGAGCAGGCTGTGTGAGAGGCTGCTGATAATTTTGTGTCACGAGTGATGGGCTGGATCAGTGAAAGGCCTTAACCAGCAAATATAGAAAGAATGGAGGTTAATGTTTAGGTTCTTGCATGTATGCACAGGTAACCCTTCCACTTTACTCCATGCCAGCTGAGCTGGAAGATTGTTCCTAGTTCTGGGCATTTGCTTAAAGAAAGATCTAGACCACTTGGGGGAGAGTAACACAAGTAACCAGAGGTCAAGGAGGGGTGATCTTTGAGGAGAGATTAAAAGAGTTGGGTTTTCTTCTCAGTTTGTTTCAAGAGAAACACTCAAGTCTACGTGATAAAAGGTTACTGCAGAAGAGAAGGTTATGAGCTATTTTCAGTGCCCACTGGAGAAGAGGAAGAAGTAATGGAACAAGGAAGATATTTGAGCAAAGACTACTTAAGGGCTGGAGTAGATATGTAGGGAGAACTGCGAGACCTGCTGTTCAAAAACAGTCTCCAATTAGCTGAGTGGAAGAATTGGCCCACCAGTTCTCAGTCCCTTCCGCTCCCAATCTTTATTATTCTCTGGTGTTCAGCATTAGTTTGGGGAGGCACTCAGATGTCAAAACTGATGTGTTGGGTTGTTTGTTTTTTTTCCTTGAGCTATTGAAGATCCATTTCTTCTTAGTTTACCTGTGGTATGGAGAATGATACCTGAGTACCTCCCAAAACTCTAAAGGGTTGTTTTTTTTTCCCTTGAGCTAGTGGCTGTTGGACTCCATTTTTCCTTGGCTTTTTGATGTGATTATTATGGAAAGGTGGGGTCAGACTAATGACCTTTGTGTTTTACAGAGAAGTTGGTAATGTATCTTGTCTGCCTGGAATATACAGAGGTTCTGGCTGACTTGTTGATTTGAGAGCGGCTTTTGAACTTGCCCAGTAATGGGCTGATTGAATCCTCCAGTAACAAGTCAAGAGTCTGACAACTGAAGAACATATGCAATATTCAGCATGCAATTCCCAGTAGCTCTAGCCTTCCAGATCTGTGTAAATCATAAACACAGGTTGGAAAACTGCCTTCAAGAAAGGCCCTGGGGACTCCTGGCCTGCAGGCATAAATGCCTTGGGCTGTGTTCTTGTCATATTTCATGAGCCAAGAAGGTTGGGTTGGTCAGTGCTTGGATGAGGGAGGTTTGAAGGAAAACCTAAGTAGTGTTGGTGCAGGCTACCCTGCAAAAATGACTCCTGTGTCCAGCTGCTTTCTGGAGGTAAAATAAATACCCTAGCCCCATACCTAGGAGCTGGGGTATCCTGGTGACATTGCCACTTGGTGATTGTATTTGCCTACCTTTGGCATCTAGCTAACACTATAGGAATATTGTGAATTTACAGTGAACTGCCACCTGCTGCTAAGCAGCAGCTGCGCTCCACCTGGGGCAAGCAGCTGCGCTCCAGTGGGTGGAGTGGGGTTGGGTGTTGCTCTGGAGATGGGTCTGAATAATGAGACCTGTGTGGTTGCAGCTTCCACAGCCCGCCACTTGTACCTCCGTGGCGGTGCTGGCGTAGGTTCCATGACCAAGATCTACGGAGGCCGTCAGCGCAATGGGGTGATGCCCAGCCATTTCAGCCGGGGCTCCAAGAGTGTTGCCCGGAGGGTATTGCAAGCTCTGGAGGGGCTCAAAATGGTGGAGAAAGACCAGGATGGGTGAGTCTCAAAGCAGTGGGTGCTTTGTGCGTTGAAGGGGAGGTGGGAAAGTCTTGTAATCACCAGACCTCACCCCTCTGGGGAAATAGTGGAGGGGAGAGGCAGATACCAGAACAATCCCAGGGAGTTAAATTAATTGCTTCATGCAGTCTGATCAGTTTGCTTGATGTCTAGCTCAAGGCAGGGTCTGCCCTTAGGAGGGCTTGGGGCATTTGATCATTTTGAAGCTCTGCTGATTCTTTGTTGCTGCTTTGTTCCTTTCAGAGGTCGCAAACTCACTCCTCAGGGACAGAGAGATCTGGACAGAATTGCAGGACAGGTGACTGTTTCCCTGCCACACCTTCTACTCCCTGAGCTGCTTAACGCTGACAGTGTGTTTTGTCTAAAATGAACTTAGTGAAGGGGGAAGTCTGTTGGGCATATGTGAGTTGAGGAGTATTTTGCACTAAAGCTGTTGCCCTTGTTACACAGCAATAGGATTATAATTCAGTTCCAGCCCTGGAAAGATCAAGACCCCCAACCTCAGCAACAGCAAGATCTAGGGTGCTTTAAACTGCACCTCAGGAGCTGACCTCATCAGCAGTACCAGTATCACTATTTATTCTGTTTCCCTGTTGTCACAAAGTAACTTGTTCACTTTGAATGGCAAGGCATTTATTCCAGGGTCTGAACACTCAGCCCTAAACAGCATCTAATGCGGCTTAACTTGTAGGGCTGTATTATTCATACTGAATTATGAAGCAGTGTGGTTGTGTTTAGTGGGACTGACCTGCCATCCTGTCTCTCGAACGTGGCACTCATCCGTTTTCCTTCTCTTCCAGGTGGCAGCTGCAAGCAAGAAACATTAGAATGATCAGGTTCATATAATAAAAAATCAATTGTCATTCCACGTGTGGGAGCATTCATTTCCAATGATTTCCGAGTGCTCTGGGACTCTGTATCAAGCGTGGAGACTGCTGACTAAGCAACTAAAATAGCTGGGCAAGGCCCCTGAATCTCCTGAGATGGGGAGGAGGTAGCAGTGGTTTGTCTGACTTCCTGTTTCTACCTTGGTGATTTTGACTCAATTTTCCAGCTGCAGAAGTCTCTCTGAGAGGGAGTAGGACAAGCCAGCTCTTGGGAATAAACTTATACATGATGATGCACTTACTCTTCACCTTTCATTGGGGTGTGGGGAGAGATAAAACCTCAGCTGCCTTATTGTCTATATTCTCATCCAGCCCAGAGAATCTGAGTAATGTGCTATCAAGCCTGAAATCTAGGGAGAGATTGGGAAATGGTGCATGTAGCATAACATGCTCCTGAAGCAACCTTGGGTTGTAGGTGATAACTTGGCTGTCCTTTGTGCTAAAGGCAGCCTGGATGGCCCCAAGATGGTATTTAACCTCTTGTGTCATTCACTAGTCCTGGTCTTTACTGGGACCAGTGTCAACAGAGTTGCCCCATTAGGCATCTCAATCTAAAAACCTAATGTGCAGCTGATGCTCCTTCTAGGCTGGGAGGAGGGGGAAAGCATGTGCTGGCTTTTGTCTGGGTTATCTGGGATTTCTGGAAGTGTTGCGTCAACCACGTTCAGCCCAAACCATACTTTGCATTTTTGATTGCCAAAACCTTCGATCCAGGTAAAGCATCCTCTGCCACAAACCAGGTCCTGGACCTTTTGCTAGTACCTGGAGGGGCAGTTCAGAGGAGAGGTTTCTACAGCAACCACCTTTTTCTGCCATCTCCTGTGTCCTGAGCAAAGCCCTCTGTTGTCTCATGATGGTAGGTTATCAATATTCATTTAAACCTTGCCACAAACTACTTAGTAAGGCTGTGTGTTAACAGAGCACTTGAGCTGACTCTTAAAACCTGTGCTTGCAGAGGCTTGAGGACAATGCATGAGAAATGTTAGCTGTGGGAAGCATTTCCTCTTTTTAGAGCTAAAGTGACTTAAACCAGAGGGTTTTGAATTAAATTGTCATCTCAGCCCTAATGAGAGCTTTGCTTGTACTGCGGTGAAATCCCAGAGTAGTCTGCAGTTTGCTGCTAAGCTGAGCTGCCCCAGTGCCTCCAGGGAGCTCCCAGCACTTTACAAACTCAATTAAGCTTTGCAGCACCCCTGGGAGATGAGGATCTAATCCCTGCCATATAGAGTGGAGGGGTGAGAAATTGTCATTGCTGAAGGGCTGTGCCTGAAGCTTGCATGATAAATTAGCCCCGGAGACGGAAGAACCCAGGTGTCCTGTCACCCAAGTCCCGTCCTCTGCCTTCCTGCCACCTTCGGAGGATAATCCCCAGGTGGCTTCAGGCCATGTTCTCAACTGCATAATTTTCTGAAGCAGATTCTCCCCCTCGCGTCATGGGGCTCCTACATTAGTTGGCTGTCTTGATGTTCTCACTAGTTTAAAGGATGCTCCTCTAAAATGGATCAGACTCCGTGAAATATCTCCTGGCAGCATGTGGAACAAGACCTGCTTGTTAAGCACTGAATGGAATTGCAGTGCCACTGTAGGGATGTTTGTATGAGGGGCTGGGAGAAATTGTGTGGAACGAGTTTTTAATATGCTGCAATCTCTCCAACCGTCTTTTGAGAGCCCCTTCTGGAAATAATTAGAGCCGCTAAGAATTCTTAATATGATATGCACAACAGCAGGGGCCTGATGCGTATCTCTTCCCCACCTGTCGTGCCTCCACCACCCATAAAATGACACTAAACCAGGGAGATTTACAGCCCTCAGCTGATGGGGAGCGCTACAAATTTTTAAAATGGTGCTTTTGCCAAATGATAGCAGAACATAATACAGTTGTGATAGTGGTGGTAGTTGGCAAAAGGGTTGGAAAGGAACAGCAGCTGTTGTCTTCAGCTGTTCCATGCTTTGGAAAGCAAAGCCTTTATTTCATTTTTATTTTTTCTTGGGTAGTGTGAAGGGGACCAGGTGCTTCTTATTTAGCCATGATTCAACCTTGCCTTCCTTCTAAGAGTGACTTGGACAAAAAAGTGTCCCCCTAGGTGACAGGACCAAAGTTAGTGCCTGTTCATTGCTGCATCTTCTTACCTGAGACAAAGGCACTGTCAGTTTTCCTGCTGCTGGCGAGTCCCTGCCCACGATGCACCTTGTGTTGGCATCAGCGTTGTCAGTACAACCCCTGAATTGATGCACCTCATATTGGCATCAGTGCTGTCATGACAGTCCCTGGATCGATGCACCTTGTGTTGGCATCAGTGTTGTCAATGCAACCTCTGGATCAATATTGGCATCAGTGCTATCATTGCAACCCCTGCAGTGGCACCAGCACTGTCAATACAACCCCTGTATTGATGCACCTTGTGTTGGCACCAGTCATTGATACAGCCCCTGGATCGATATTGGCCTTGGCGCTGTCAATACAACCCCTGGATCGGCATGCCGAAGGCAGAGGCCAGCTGGCCTGGGGCACTAGCTGGAAAGAGGTCCCGAATATACATCCCAAGGGATGCCATGGGAGGAGTTACTTGAGGATGAAGGAAGGAGCAGAGGTTTGTGGAGGAGTCGGAGGGATAAAATGGCTGATGGTGCTGAAGGAAGGCTGCAGGTGAGGTGCGGTGCGGGAGCGGGCTGGATTTTTAAGTCAGGCTTGTGTTTCAGAAAGGCCTGGGCATCAGCCAGGTCTGCGGAGGTGCAGGGTCATCTCCTGCCTTCGTCACAAGCTTCTGGTGCAGGTGGTGGCTGATCCTTTTCTGTGCCTCAGTTTCCTGCTAGTAAAAGTGGGGGTTCACTGCCCTCGACCTCACAAAGATGCAACGATGTTAAAGGCTGTGAGGAGTCTGTATCTTGGACGTGGCTGAAGAGGAAGGCGGGGGGCAGCTGAGGCGATGTTCGCTGTGATGGGGTGGGGGGGACACGGACGCTGCCCGTGTTGGCTTGAGCCCTTCCAGAGGCTGGGGCTGCCCCATGCCTGGCCTGTCCAGGTGGGGGGCGCACCTCGTCGCTCCCGCACCTCGACAAGGCTTTTCCTGCCCTTTGCTGAGGGGAACAGACGCCCCTCAAAGGGCCATGTGCAGCACCTTGCACCTGCCTGCGGGGCTGTGTGCAGCACCGACCGGCCCTTGCCAGCTCTACCCCCCGCCCCCTTGGGGCCGTGTGCAAAATAATGGGACCTGTGGGCGTGGGGGGGTCAGTCTGGTGCTGTCCTCCTGAGTAGCCATGTTTGCCCCTTTCCCCTCACACAGCCCCACACCCAGGGCAGCAATCAGCCCCCCTGCTGGTCCCCTGCGCCCTCCCCTTCCCTCAGGCCAGTGCACTCCCCCACCACCAAAGATTCAGTTGGAGGTGAAAGAGGTCCTAGAAATATAGCCCGGGGGATGCCACGGGAGGAATTACTTGAGGGTGAAGGAAGGAGCCGAGGCCCGCGGGGGATTCAGAGGGATAAAATGGCTGTAAAAGAACCTTCCCCATAGAAATAACTGCCCCCTCCGTGACACCTGCCGCCCGTGGGGTGTTCTCTTCTGTGACAGTGCCACCGACCAGGTTTCTGGCATGGGCCCCTTCCCCTAGGAAACACTCCCAGCGCCACAGGACCTCAGGGGGCTTGGCTGTCTGCGGTCTGGCCACGCCAGGGCTCCTGCCACAGGGGAAGTGGGAGGGCAATTTGGGGTCTTATGTCCAGGACAATCCCTCCACTCCTTGACTGTAATCCACACTAAAAAGTGCTCTTGCTCTCTCTGCCCGGGAGGAAGATGCCTTGACACACATCACCACGTGCTGGGGAGCAGCAGGCCAAGATGGGCAAAAGAACCGGGCAGTGCGACACGAGTGTCTGGTGGAGCGAGGTGTGGGACAGCGTTGGGGCTAGGACCACAGGACACTGTGTCCAGAGCATTGCCACCCTGACAAGTGTGAGCAAGCCCCAAATTCCCTGCTTCATTAGCCCTTGCTCACTCTGAGCTAAGGGAGATCGGGACAGACAAAGAGTCCGTGTCTCTGCCATATATCAGGGACCAGGTCCCACCTGATGCATGCCCAGGATTGCTCTCAGGCTCCCCCTCTAGCTTGCTCTTCTGGCTAGGGGCAAGCAAGACGAGCAGAGATCTGAACCCCACAGCCCCCAGGCCCGCACGTATGATGCTGCTGTGGATTTGGGAGTATCTGAAGCCCCAAGCTGAAGAGTCTGGGAGGGAGGAGACTTACCGGTGGTTGCACCACATGGACTTGAAGGATAGACTCTGCTCAGCTGATTGAATTCAGAATTGATTTGGTTAATTTGGCCCAAGACATGAAATAAAAAATAAAACCAGCGATCTGGGGCTTGTGTGGGAATGGAGAAAAGGTCTTACCAGGCACTGTCACCCTGCTCGAGACGGAGCCCATGCCCTTTCTCTCCCTTTTTGTTACTCTGGGCTCCTGGTACCCACACTTCCTGTGCTCAGAGCCATCCTTACGATGCCCACAGCTGAGCTCCAGAAAGCTGTGACCTCCGGCCTCCCCTCTGTGCCACTTGTCATATCAGCTGGCAGGCCCGGTTTTCATGCAAAGCCTCGTTATCGCCATTTCCTTAGCATTGGGGAGGTCCCTCCAGCTGTGCGTCACAAGCCTGAGGGTCTCACTCTGACCTGCAAGGTGGTCTGTTCTGAGGCCAGGCATGACGCTGCCAGCTCTCTCAGCTGGCTTTAGTGCAGCTTAAGATACTTTACAATTATGTGCATTGGACATCTGCCCAGTACATAAATGAGCTCCATATCGCTTATTTTGTTATTATAATGATTTTTAAGTAGGTTTTAATCCTGCGAAACCACCTTCTATATGTCAAGAGAGACAATCCTCTATGCCCAGTTTCTGTGACAAGTGAAAGGCAGACATCAGCCTGTTTAGGGAGCATGGGAAGTGAGCAACTCCCTGGGTTGTGTTTAATCTACCCCATTATTTTAGTAATGAATGAAACATCCAAGATGCTTTCAAAAACTGAGCTGGCCAGTTAACAACAGTGCTCGTTTGGAAATGAAAGGACAGCTAGAGTAGTACAGCACTTATCCATTTACTTGTCTCTCGGCAAGAGTGAGACTTGTGCTAATAATCTGCCTGAATCTAATAGACTATATATCACAATATCATTATGGTGGTTTATGCTGCAGTAATGACAAATCAGGATGTGTTCACTTGTTGGGGAGTGGGGGGAGGAGGCGGCTCGTGAAGGAATAAGTGTGGATCTGTAGCCATAAACTAGGATATGAGAGGAATGAGGAACCCACACACGTCCCTGCATAACTTGTTCGAAGCATAGCAATCTAAATACCTGGGGCCGTTGAAGAGCTCAGGCCAGTTTCCCAAGAGAGGGGCTATTAACCTCCGTGGCCTCATCGCTCCTTCTGTGAGGGAATTGTGTTCAAGCTTCTGGAAAACTCCTCTCTTCTCTTGAAATTCAACCAGCTTCCTTCTGAGCTGAAATTGCAGTTATGTACCATCAGACCCTCACAGTGCTCCACCCCAAGGGAGATGGCACATGCATGGCAATGCCCCTCTGTTGTTTCTATTCCAGCAGGGCCCACTCAGCATGAACAATGTGGAGCCCCTGCCCTCTCCCTCCACAATACCAGGCAATGTGCAGTTTAGTGTGGATGAGGAGTGCAAGGAAAATCCCACCCCTAGGCAACACTGCAAGGCCAGCAAAATCTCTGACATACATGGAACTTATATGGGTGGGAGAGCTCTTTGCCAGTCTAATTTATCTCATTTAGGGAGGTGGCTTAACAATGCCAATGTAGACATTTGCCGCAACGTCCATGGTGTTGACTAGTCCTGAAAAGACAAACCATGTAACGGGAGGGGTGTGGTTGTGGGAGGAAGAAAGCCCAGCTGCGCCCGTCTTTCACGTTTAGAAGACATGCTTGCCTATCTGTGGGTCGTTAATGAAATACATCTCAGCTCTTGCCAGCTGTCCCTTCAGCCTGGCCCATTTCTCATGGGACTTTAGTGACCTGAGGGAGAATTGATGGTGACTGGACACATCAGGTAGGGCACATGCATCAGGCTGGCAGGGAAGGTGGCTCATCAGAGCTGGGGACAAACAGTCGCTCGAGGCTCATTATGTGCAGCCCAATAATCCAGTGGTAACATTTGCAAAGCTGTTTAGGATTCTTCAGGCTGAAAAGTGCTGTGTAAATGTAAGATGAATAGCCATCCTCGGGCAGCCCTAACTCTCTCACTCTTGCACTTGCATTTGGGAATACACTTCTCTGTTTACTTGCATGCAGTAAAAGGTTTCAGGCCCCCACATCTATCCAGTGGTGCGAACAAGGAGAAAACCAACAGCCCGGCCAGCCGGCGTGACTCCCTGCCTGGTGCCATGGCCATGAACAGCTGTAGCAGGGCATATGCAGCGGCAGAGCCTCGCACCACTGCTGCTGAGTCAGGTCTGGTCCTGGAGGGGAGGTGTGCAGAAGGTCACGGATCTGTACTGCAGCATTCGCCCATGTTTAAAGCAACTCTGCAAATAGTTGCTCCTTTGGTCAAAGACCTGGGATGCTGGTGACATAGCTGGAGGGAAGCTTGCTTTGGGAACTCTTTGACTTCTGTTCTTTTTCCCCAGCCTCAATTGATAATTTTCATATCAGTTTGGTCTGTAATTCTGTTTGGTTTGACTGCAGCTTTGATCAAAGGGATGGGCGGAGAAGGCCCCTGGGTGTGTGAAAGATCCAACCTCATTACATCTCAGAGATTATGATTTTAACTAGCAAATTCCTGTCCTCCATTAGGGGCCTGGCTAGATGACAGGTGTACAGGCCTGTAACTTCTGTATATGCCCCTAATTCCCCCACATTACATCTGGTAATGTTAAAATTGGGCCTCATACCAGGTATTAATTCCAAGACCAGGACACAGTTACTCCTTAACTAATAACAAATTTATCAAGCCGTTAGCAGTCACAATTCTAATTCTGTGGTTAGTCAAAAGCAATGCAACATGTTCACCACCCCGAGATGTAACGAATGCAACATTGGTGGATGGCCAGTCTGTGAGGTCTTCTCTGGGGTTCCCAACTCCTCCGCCTGAGTTCTGAGTCTTGGATCGGTACCTGGATCCTTCAGGAGTGGGTACCGAAGGGTATGGTCTCTCACCTCTCTTTATATACCAGATAGCTTGTGTTTCTTAATACATAACATTAGCTTACATCTTCCTCCTAATGCATATTAATAATCTTGCTTTTGTTTGCCAAATATGGTTACCCTGAACTGGAAATTTTATTCTGAGGTTCTCTTTTAATTCATAGGTGGGGGTAGGTTTTGACAGTTTCCCTTTTGCCCAGGCTATATTTATTCCATTTCGTTAGCCAACTTCCCAGTTCATATTAAGTCAGGAACAGTATTTTTCCATCTGCTGTTTTTCACTGTGTGCAAATCTTGCCTGCAATTCAAGCTAAGCATGCAGCTGAAGCTAAGCACAAAAGGCAAAACCCAGGCCTGAAAGCCTCTGGGTCCCAACAGCCAGCAACAGAAGACTGATGCGCAACTAGCTCAGAGCTGCGTGGGCTTGCTGCTGTTACAGAGACGCGCCGCCAGGTGGTATAGCCTGGGACAGCAGTGTCCGTGACACAATCCCGCAGGTGTAGCTTATACAAGTGGAGTTTTACCCCTGATTTTTCTGAGGGTAACTCTTCAGCAGAGCTCAGTAAATGACACTGGTGTAGGGCTGTGAGTCATCTCACTGTTCCAGCTGCCAATTGCACTGGAAAAAATCTGGCATGTGTGCAAGCTCCAGCATTCTCCTGTTGAGATCATATTTGTATTTGCTGGAGGTGTCTGAGCTTCCAGTGCAGTTCTGGGCCCAGTTTCAGCTAAATGTGAGACGCAACAGTCCTCTCCCAGGCTGTAACCAGATGTGGCAAGTTATAAACCCATTGAACAGATGGGATCCCCAAATTAGCATTAATGGTAACATCATGAGCAGGCCATGTAAAGGATGCTTTGTAGTATGCTGAGCAGATGCCCCGTGGCCAGACAGGGCAACTGATGACGGCCAGAGAGTGAGAGCACTTTGGTGTTTAAGGACATTTCTTACTGAGAGGCTGGTATCAAGCTGGTCTCATAATCGGTTTCTTTGCTGAAATTGCATCCTGGGGGAGGGAAGGTGGTTGAAAAGCCTTAGGACCTCTGTAGCCCAGAGGGCTTGGGATCCTGAAGGCAGCTTTTGTCTTTTTTCTTTTTTTTTTGTCTTGAAAGAGTTTTTAAAGCATTCCTTTGACAGCCAGTCCCAGCACTTTCATTTTCCTCTATTATTTGATCCCACTAGCTGCAAAACCTTGAGTTACATGACAGTGACTGAAGCCTGAAAGGATTATTTGCTTTGGGAAGTCAAATCTTTGGGAAGTCACCCTTTGGGTGGTTCTCATCTTCCACCCTCAGCTGGTGGGAAACACCAAAGAAAACACTGCCAGAAAGTTTTCCGAGGCCCCTCCTGCTCCGTGTTTGACTTAATCGGAACCAACAGGCTGCGAATCCCCACGCTGTGAAGTCTGCTGTTGGTACAGGGCTGCCTGTTCCTTGCAGAATCAGTTTCCTCCTCTTCGGTCTCTGGCTCTGTAACGAGGAGGCACCAGTGTTTGTCTTGCAACAGAAAGCAGGAAAAAGCTTTCTCACTGCACGGTTGAAAGACAAGTCCAGAGGGGTGTGCTGGACCCAAAGGACCTCCTGCCAGGGCTTAATATTCTGATGCTTGTTTGGGAGGACTCCCACCAGGACTTAATATGATGATGTTTGTTTGTTTGTCTGCTTCTTTTCTCCATACCTTAGTTTCTAGAGTGACCAAGAGTGTCCAAAGACCATCACTGGAGATGTCCCCAGTGTGGCCTGTCTTCTGATTCTGGTATACAGGAGTAGGGTGGGGAACAGTGTGTTTGGGAGCATGTGCCCCGGAGATGTACCAGTGGGCTGCAGTCCAGCCACATGGTTACTGCGGGATGACCTGTCCTGGATGTTCCTCCCTAGCACATGGGCTCTATACAAAGGCACAGGCCTCCAAGTGGTTGCCCAACCCCACCACCCCAGGTAGCAGCCTTTGGCCATGCGGTGGCAAGAGCGCGGGGTTTGCACTGAGCGGAGGGCTCCCCAGGATGGGATTGACACATGGCCTGTTCTGCACAGTGAGAAAGGGGCTGCACATTTTCAAGGGCTATCTCCATGCTGCAGCTGAGGCCTTCACTGCCCTGCAGGGCTATGCCCCCTGTGCACCTCGCTTTCGCTCTGGTGACCCCCACCGAGACCAGGACCCAGTCACACCAAGCACTACACAGGCTTGCATGGAAGCAGGTGGTAGAGGAAGAGAGGCTGGGTCGAGTGGTGCTACGGGTGTCCTGTGTGCCCTCTCCTGCTGGCTCTCCAGCAAGAGACCTGGGCTGCCCAAGATCAGGGGTATAGACGGGACTCCTCCAACCTCAGATTGAAGAGCCTGCGTCATCCCCGTGTCAGGCAAAATCCCAATGGCCGCCCATTGCTCACCCCATCAGCACAGCTCCCACTGTTTAGGAGCCAGGCCTGGTTCATATTTCTGCATGTGCCACCACCATGCAGGGGAAGCCGTCTCTGCCGATTTATTTCCAAGGGCCCTGGCGCGGCAGTGACTAATGTCTCTTGTACATTCCCTGCTTTAGATCTGCCCAGTGAATTGGGCTAAGAGATAAACAGGCCTGACAGGATGTCAGGCTGGTGCAGAAGCAAAGAGAAAGCTGGCACTGAAGCGAAAGAGCCACCAGATGCCAGCTCTTCCTCCGTGCCCTCGTCCCCTGAGACATCTTGCGGCACCCTTCCCCTGGGTTCCTAGGCCTGCCTCACGAGGGCAGCACCGCCTGGCAGAAACTCTCCCTGATACCTTCATCCCATGGAGGGAGACTTCCCAGCTCTGGGCTGGGGAAGTCGGCAGGCATGCCTGCTGGCTGTGGACAGATGCAACTTTCATCTGCTTTTCAAGGGGAGAGGAAGCTGTGGCAGGGGAGCTCTCGCCAGCTGTTACAGCGGATCTGCTACGTCTGCACCTTCCTGCGGCGGTTGGAGAGCTGAGTCCTGTGAACAGGGCCCGAATGGAGGAGAGAGGATGCTACGCCCTGCTTGCCCCCCCACAGAGGAACACATGGTCGCTGGCACAGAGATTGTCAGATCCTCTTTACACCCTTTGGCTTTGTATCAGGCAGCTTCATCTTACAACAGGAGGGTTTGTCTAGTGTTGCACACTGCATCTGTGCAGGGCTGAGGGACTGATGTGTGATCAGTGGCAAGAGTCATGGAAGTCCAGTTACTCATCTGTAGAGCAGTGGGAGTTACTGATGTGTTCCCATGCTCAGGACCAGGGGAGTCCCCAGGCAGGGTGGTGCCAGGTGCTCATATTTCTGCGGGATGACCTCCAAAGCCTCAAGAGGCCAGAGCAATGTTTCCACCCTGGGCTGCCTGCAGTGAGCGGCCTGAATCCACCACTGGGCATCTCCAGCATGCTAAATCCACTGAAGTGCCTGGACAGCTGGTCCTGAATGGTTCCCCCATCGCTTCAGACCTGCCGGCGCTATGCAGGGGAACAGGCAGATTTGCATTCCTGGTCCCCAGAGGCGGTACAAGAGGAGAGGGGCTGCTGAGATACACATCTACTGTGCTCACTGCCTAAACAAGATAAACGACGCGGGGCTGGCAGCATGGCTGGCAGTGTGAATCCATTACTGCAGCAAGCAGGCGGATTTATTAGCTGTGCCTCTGAATCCTTTTGCTTCTGAAACAGCGCCTGGGCTGAGCCACGCTGCTCCCCCGGGCCCAGTCCCATGTGAGAGCACAGCCCAGAAAGCCGGAGCATCCTGAGATGGGGCCCTCGCCCTGGCATCCTTAGAGGACGCATCCTCAAGACCCGCCTGGGAGCCTGCGGAGAGGGCAACACCTCGGGCTGCTTCCTGTTCCGTGCGAACGGCTTTGGCAGCGTCTGCCATGCTCACATTAACCTTCCCTCCCCTTCACTGTGGCACTGCCTGCCCGAGGAAGTGGAGCGCGTGGGGCCCTGTCAGGGAGGGACTAGGCTCGTGGCACCGGCCGCACAAAGGCAGCAGCCTGCCGGGAGTCCCGGCACTCGGCTGCCTTCAGTGTGGCCCCACTCGGGAGCACACTTCACAGATGGCTTGCCTCTGCGGCCGTGGCGCGGCAGCTTGATGAAGAGTGGAGACAGCTCCTCGCCCTCCTGAGGTCTCCCCTTGGGATAGAGAATTAAGACTGGATTTGGGGCCATCTCTGCAGCGGGTGTAAATCGACACTGATTTACACCTGTCTGAGCGCACTGTCCCAGACAGGCCTGGCAGCATGTCCAAGCACCTCCTGGGCTCCCTTCTTCATGCAGCCCTGGCCTCAGCCTGGGAGCTGCCTGGTGGCCCTCTTTCCTACGCAGCATTTCCTTTTAATCTGCCGCGGTTATGCTGCTCCTCCCTAATCGCCTCCTGGCTTTGCACACATCTGCGTGCCGTGATGCACACTCTCTAGGCCCTTCTCTACCACTTCCACACCCCGCCTCTTCCCCAGGTGCCCATGTTTACTCAGTGCTGATGGGCCAGTGGCTCCTCTTGCAGAGATTGTGGCTTGGAGCGTCCATTCCAGGGGCAGCTAGGGGAGCCCTGGGGGGATGAGAGACAGCAAGGGCACAGCCAGCTGGAGAAGGAAGCAGGAAAAGGATAGAGGCAAGGCAAGAGTGTGAAAGAATTGCTCAGGGACCTTGACCCCAGCCACTGCTTGTGCACAACATCCCCCATTCTCTGATAACTTTGCACAGAGGGAAACTGAGGCAGGACACTTGGCACTAGAGCCCCGGAGTCCTGCTCGAAGCACCACACGTGCTGCCCCAACCTGTCACGCCAAGCACCTGCCCCTTGGAGCCCAGCCGAGCACAGGGCATGGGCAAAGCAAGTCCACGCTGGCGTCAGGAGGGGGCACTGTAAGGCAGGCAGAGGGGGCTGCGTGTCGCCCCAGGAGGCATCTCTATGTCACCACGTGCATATTTGCATCCAATTATCAGCCGCGCTGGCATTCATTCAGCCGCTGGGCCATGTGACGCAGTCATTGGGTTACTGAAAGATCTATGGAGGAGATTAAATCAACTCGAGCGACTTCCCAAGCCAACGCCGCACCAGACAAGGTGCTGTTTATAGGCACTGTCAGCAGCTTGGGTGGCTCCCCTCCCTGCCCACTCATAACTGGATTGTCTCTGAGGCCCCCATAACTTAGCACGGCCTCCCCCAAACGCCTGTGGCCACCAGCACCTGTTACCCAGGGCTGGATCCCTCCCCAGAAAAGGCAGCTGGGCATCGAGATTTGAGCCGCAGTGCCTTTATGAATGTGCTTTGCTTTACGTCCCTTGCATCATTCAGACTCGTAGAGTTTCTTGGCTCGAGATGGACCCGGCACTCAGGGCAGGTCTCAGCCTGGGATGCAGATGTAGGGGGGCACCGCTCCTGCCACCTCCCCAGTGGAGTTGCCTCCAAACGAGGACTCTGGAAGTTCCTTGTTTCTCCTGAAAATTCTCCCTGCTTTGTATCAAGGTGCCCCCTCCCCTGCGCTTGCACCGGGCCTAAGAGGTGAAGGCTAAGGGTACCTGTGCAGGGCAGTAAGCTCCCACAGTGGAGGCACCCGGGGAAGAGTCGTGGGAGACCAGCCGGGTGCCCCAACCTGTGGAGCGGGTTCTGGCAAACCGTTGCCAGGCACACAGAGGCTACCCGTTGTGAGTCCCTCCCGCCTGTGCCGGCAGGCTGTGACTTGTTGCTTTGTTCGCTGCTTGGAGGTAGCGTAGGCATGAAAGCTGCTATACACAGCCAGGCTCTGGCCCATTCTCGCAAACCTCTGTTGATTGATTCCTTCTTTCCTCCTCTCCTTCCCATCCCCAGGGCAGGCGGGGGTTGATTCCTTCTTTCGTCTCCCCCCCCGCCGCTCTAGGCCACCCTGGGGCCTTTGCTCCAGGACCTGGGCCTGCAGGGACAGAGGCTGGCCCCATCCCTCAGCCAGGGAACAAACAACAGGGAGGATTTACACCGAGGCAACAGATTTTCCAGGCTCCGGCCTGGAAATCAGCAGTGCCTCCCGGAAGCTGCTTGGCATGGGGCTCGACAGTGGGGGATGTGTCATGGTGCATGGGGAGGTTGAAGGGGCACGGACCCCCACTGGGCTTGGCATCACCTCAGCTGGGGATGCCAACCCCACATGTGCCCCAGGACCATGGTGCAGGCACCCAGCCCAGGCCCCTTTGCTGCCAGAGGGCTCCGAGCTTGAGAACCGGGCCCTGTGGATGCAAAGCTGTGGTGGGCTCTGTGGTCTGCTTCGTAGGCAGCCTCTGAGCATCTCTCTCTGTGATGTGGCAGCATCAAAGACCCTGCAGCACTATGGTGAACTTTGCCCACATCCTGGAAGAAAGAAACCGGCTTCCCCCGCAAGGGGGCTGGGGGGTCAGAGCTCTTTTCCATTCCCTTCCACCCCCCGTCTGCATGGCTGTTTCTCCATGCATACTGCAAGGGGAGTGCTCTCCCGGGAGCCTCGGTGGGCCGCATGGGATGGGTGCTGGGATCCTCATGCACACTGGGTTGGGGGCAGCCTGGCCACTGCCGGGGGAGCTGCACGCTCCCTGCCTATCCACCCATGATAACAGTTGAACAGCCACTCTTAACGGCCTGGGCATTAGATGATCTTTGTTGAATTATTAAACAGTAAAACCCCATGTGAGCAGCACTGAAGGGGACGTGATGGCTCGGCTCTAGCGGCATAGAGGCAGGTCAGCACCTTGTGCCCCAGAGCTAGCACGGCCCAGTGGAGCTGCCCATCACAGCCCAGGACCCTGGGGCACTGGGTGCAGCCAGGCCCCGCTGCAAGTTGCCTGGGTACCCAAGGGGGTGTCGCGGTATGGGCTGGTGTCCCGCAGACCTCACCTGCCCCGCTTTCGGGAATCCTTCCCTGGCACTAGGGTGGGGCTGGCAGGTGGGTGTGCCAGGACACTGGGGTTCACAGAGGACGGCATCTTGTGCAAATGTGTTCTTGCTCTAGGGAGCCTGGGGTTTATCGGCTGCATTATTGCATCAGGTTCTCTGAACCCCAGATGCCTGCGTCCTCCCCTGCTCTGGGAACGGGGTGGGGGTCCTGGAAGCTGGGGGTCTCGGGTGAGAACAGGGGGCTGGAAGCCCAGATGCCTGCTCTGGGAGCGGGTGGGGGTCTCAGGTGGGCACGGGAGGGCTGAGCCCCCACACCTGGGCTGTCTCCCCTGCTCTGGGAGTGGGTGGGGGTCTCATGTGGGCACGGGGGGGCCGAGAGGCCGGGCGCCGGGTCTCCCCTGACCTGGTCCCTCCTCCCGTCCATGCCTCAGTTTCCCCGCCCCGGGCGGGGCTCTTTAAAACCCCTCCTGCGCCGCTCCCGCATGGGACTTGTAAACAGTGGCCGGGCGGGGCCCCGCCCCCGCCGTTGGCCCGCCCCCCGCATCTCATTTGCATACATTAGGCCGCGGAAGCCGGGCGCGGGTGGCAGCGGCGGCGCGGGACGCACGATGCCGGCGGGGCTCGGGCTCGTCCTCGTCCTCGTCCTCGTCCTGCTCCGCGCCGCGGGGCCAGGTAGGAGCGTGCGCCGGATCGGGGCCTCCGGCCCAGCCCCGGGGCCGCACCCTGCGCCCGATGCCCACCTCCCCCAGCCCCGCAGTGTGTGAGCCCGCGCCGCGCACCGCAGAACAAAGCCCCCCCCCCCCGCGCTGCAGCGCCGCGCCTCTTTGTTAAGTTCCCCTGCCCGGCGGCTGCCCACCCTCCGGCCTCCCCGGCGGCGCGTGTGGCTATGGGGGGCTGCAACCCCCCGCCCGGCTCCTCCTGGGGTTGCGGGGCTGAGCCCAGGTGCTCTAGTTACATATGGAGATGCGGGGGCTGCAGCCCCCCCAGATCCTCCTGGGGTTGCGGGGCTGAGCCTTGGCACTATAGGCACATATGGAGATGGGGGGGGGACTGCGGGGCTGAGCCCAGGCGGTCTAGGTATATATGCATATGGGGGGCTGCAATCCCCCCTCCCTCCCCAAGGTCCTCCTGGGGTTGCAGGGATGAGCCCAGGTGCTATAGGTATATACGGATATGGGGGGCTGCAGCTCCCCCCCCCCGCACCTCCTGGGGCTGCAGGGCTGAGCCCAGGTGTGTATGGGTGCAGGGGGGTCTCCTTTGCCTTCCTCTGTTCCCCCTCGTCCTCCTGCACAAAGCCTGCCTCGCTGCCTCTCTTGGGGCTGGGGGAGGGGGGGTGCAGCTGCTTCCATTCATGTCCTTCCTTCCCGCCCCCCCACCCCCACCCCCACCCTCACCCCTTCCTGCCACCTAGACAGCTGGGCCTGGGGCTGTCTTGCCCCTCCGGGTGGAATGGGGGTGGGGCCTGTGCTGGGGGTCCTGGTGCAGGGCTGCAGCCATCCGGGGCCGCGGCATCACAGGAAAGAAAGGAGGGAAGGAAACGGCAAGGGGAAAATGGCGTTTTGCAGCCCCCCTCCCAACCTGAACCCACCCCCTGGCTTTGTCCTCCCGGTCCCCCACCCTGCGTGTGGCCCTGCTGACGCTGCCTCCCCAGGGGCCCAGGGCCCCCATCCCGGCCTTTGACATTGATGCCTCACCCGCCTCTTTCAGAGCCGTGTCCTTGGAGGGGCTGCAGAGCTGGACCCCACTCGGGGCCTGGACCACCCCTCGGACTTGAAATAGCTCCCCTGCCCCCGGGGGGTCCTGCCAACCCCTTGCACGTGGGCACCTCAGGAGCTGTGCTTTGGGTCTGGCTGGAGCTGAGCCCTCTTCCCACCCCCTTACACCCCAGGAGCAAGTGCTCAGGGCACCCCAACCCCTTGCCACATGGACATGTGCCCCCCAAAGCACCTGGGGTTTTGGCTTTGCCGGGTGAATCCCTTCTCAGGGGAGCTGCCCTGAGCTCTGGAGGTGGGGGTTAAGGCCAGGGGACCCCCACGTCGGCAGCAGAGAGCTGGCGGCAAATTGGAGAAGGGGGGTGAGGAAAAAGGGCCATTGACAGAGCGAGGGGAGAACCCGCCTGCCAGGGAAGGACGTTTGAAAGACGGGCGCCCGGCCTCCTCTTGGCGTCAGCTCACTGTTTCCCTGGGCCCAGCTGTCGGGGCTCAGGGCGGCCCCCCCTCCCAGTGCCCTGCAGTTCTGTGCCACCCCCTCCCCCCATTATCAGAGGCAGCAGGTCCCCAGCCGAGTAATTGCATCTTCCTTTAATCAATAGCCACAGTAATGCTCCTTTCTAGGTCAGAATGGGAGAGACCGTGGGCCCCCCCATCCCAGCCCGAGGTGGCTGGCATGGCTCAGGGACAGCCTGCACCACCCCTGGCGCCTTCTCATGCTGTGGGGGGAGCAGGGGGCCCAGGCATCCACCGGGGAAGGGGGGAAAAGTCCTGCACACAGGGCCTTTTATGCAAATGCCTGGTCTGTGCCTACATCTCCATGCCGGTGCGGGCAGGGAGGGGTGAAGGGGCAGCCCCCCACCACCCCATGAGCAGCCTCTGGCCGCGGAGCTCACCCCCGTGTGTGACCCCTTTGGAGCTGCGGCAGGAGCCCTCAGTGCTCCCAAACCACGCCAGGCTGTGTGGGAAGGGGTCCCCAGTTGTACTGGGAATGGGACCCAGAAGTCCTGGCTCCTCAAACCAGGTGGACCCCACTCCCCTCTCTTAACTGGGAGAGAACCGAGGCGTCTGGGCTACCAGCCCCTTCCTCCAGCCTGCCTGGAGTTGGGGACAGGACCCAGGCGTCCGGACTCCCAGCTCAGCACCTGGGACACCTCCAGGCCTGTCCTATCCTTAGTGTGCCTCGCTGGGCCGGAGCTCGGACCCCCCCCCAGCCCCGCTGCTCTGGGGGGCTTAGAGGCCTTCCAGCTGGGAAAACTGAGGCAGAGAGGCGAGGATGTGCCAAGGTCACCTCTGGCCTGGGAGAGACCCAGCTCCCACCCAACCACCCAGCAGGGCTGAGGGTCTCCCCGCTCCCGGCCATGCCTGGAGTGGGGCTGCATTGCTCTCCGTCCTTCCCAGCAGTGCCAGGGCAGGGGGCTCCAGCTCCCCTGGGTTATGGCTCCATTTGTGGGGGAGGCAGCAGGACACTGGGGACCAGCCCCTCCACCCCTACCCCCCAGTCCTTGCCCCTCCAGCAGCTCCCCCAGCACTGCAGGGAAGGGCTGGCTCCAGGCTGGCTCCAGCCTCATTGCGCATGCAGATCACTCCCATCTTCGCCTTCCATTCACAGCCAAATAAAACCCCTTGGCAGCGGGTGTGGGGGGAGCAAGGTCGCCTGGAGCCAGGCCTCCTCGCCGGACTAGGAGAGACCCTGACCCTGTCCTCAGTGCCATGGGGCTGGGTTCGGGGCACCAGGGCTGGCAGGGGGTGGCAGGGCCTGAGCCAGATCAACCTCCCTCTCCCCGCACCCCCTGTGCCGCCAGCTCCTGGCATGGAGCCCCCAGGGAGCACTGGCAGACTCTGCTCCCATCTGGGAGCCCCACCTGCCCTCGCCCCATAGAAATACTGGAACTCATGGGGGTGGGGGTTGCATCCTGCTCTGGGTGCTGGCCACACGGGGCTGTGATGGGGGCAGGCCTAGGCCCTGCCGTGTGGCCTGGGAGAAGCAACGAACTCCACTGCATAGGCCCTTTGGCAGCATGTGGGACCCCATAACCTTCCACATACTGGATAGGACCCAGGTGTCCAGGCTTCCAGCTCCTGTATCCCCACAACCCTCTGCATGTTGGAGAGAAGGGGTCTGGACTCCAGCTGACCACCTGCTCCTTGTCTTCATGGCTTGCCCTGGCATCTGGGGACTACGTGTCACCAACCGGTTTGCTCCCAGGCCTGCCGAACCCTTGGACCCAGGCGGGGGGCGCGTCTCGGAGGGGCACTTGGGTAGCATCTAGCAAACATGTTTTGCAAAGAACTGACCACAAACACCTCTTCAGAGGCCTGAGATGCGGCTGGTTCTGGGTTGTGTGGCCCTGGTGTCACAGGCCTGGGATGCAGCTGGCTCTGGGGTGGGCATCAGAGCAGGTATCACAGGGCCTGAGGTACGACCGGCTCTGGCATGGGTGTTGGGACTGGTATAACACCCTGAGATGCAGCTGGTTCTGGGGTGGGCATTGGGGCAGGACAGAGGGAAGTGCCTGCCCTGGCAGCCCGGACACCTGAGTTCCCTCCAGCTCTGGGTGAGGAGTGGGGTCTGGTGGGTTGCAGTGGTGGGGCTGGGAGCCTGGATTCTCTCCCTGGGGCTTTGCAGTGGGCAGGGGGGAGCCCGGGTGCCAGGGCACTATCCTCTGCCCGCAGGAGCTTCCCAGCCTGGCCCAGCCTTCCTGTGGCACAGTGCCTGCTGGAAGCAGTCATGTGGGGCTGGCTGGCGCCCTTGTGCTCCCAATTACCCCTAGTGATGAGCCAGGCGCTGGGCTGGTGCCCACAGCCCCCACACTTGGCCCCTGCCCTGCTCCACGCGTGGCTCCTGCTCACGTGCATTGACTCCTTCACGCTTGGGGATTAATTAAATAAATTCTTGGAGTGTGGCTGGGAAAGACGCACTCCTGCCAGCATGGAGGGCACAGGGTCTGACAGAAACTGGCCAGTGCTCAGCTCGGCCCTTGGCTACGAGCAGATGCAGCAGGCTCTGGGGTGTGGCATTGGGGCTAGGTATAACAGGGCCCCTGGGGTGGGCATCAGGGCTGGGTGTAACAGGGTCTCTGGGAAGCAGTTGGCTCTGGGGTGGATGTCAGGGCTGGTATCCCAGGCCTGGAATGCAGCTGGCTTCGGGGTAGGCATTGGGGCAGGTATCACAACCTGGGGGTGCGGCTGGCCCTGGGGTGGGCACTGAGGTTGGTATCCCAGGCCTGGGATGCAGCTGGGTCTGGGGTGTGCATCAGGGCTGGTATCACACCCTGGGATGCAGCTGGCTCTGGGGTAGGCATTGGGGTGGGTATCACAGGCCTGCAATACGGCTGGCTCTGGGGTGGGCATTGGGGTTGGAATTGCAGGCCCAGAATACGGCTGGATCTGGGGTGGGTGACAGGGTGTGTGTATCACAGGCCCTGGGATGCAGCTGGCTCTGGGGTGGGCGTCGGGGCTGGATGTAACAGGCCTGGGATGCAGCTGGCTCTGGTGGGCTTCGGGGCTGGGTGTAACAGGCCCTGGGATGCGGCTGGCTCTGGGGAGGGGTGCACCGTGTGTGCAGGGCTGGTGCCAGGCGGTGCCGGAGACTCGGGGCTGAGAGGCGACTCTGTGCTGCTGCGGCTGCAGAAAGGGCCATTGTTGGCCCTGGAAATGCTCCCCCCACCTCACTCCCAGGGCCAAGCCCAGGAGTCTGACCCCCTACCGCTGCCCCCATCCTAACCCACCAGTCCTCTGCCCCCCCGCCATGCTGGGGGACAGCCCAGGCGTTCTGGGCAGGTGGGTGCAGCAGGACCAGGATGCCTGGGTTCTTGGGGGTGCCAACCCCCCCTATTTCATTACTGCTGCTGATCTGCGATAATCCCCCCCGCACCCTCCCTCAGCCAAGATAATCAGCATGGAGCAGCTGTTGGGTAGGGGGGCAGGTGGGGCAGGGAGCTGCAGGTTGGAAGTGAGGGGCACTGGCCAGGACCCAGGTGTGGAGACCAGGCAAGGAACCCAGGCATCTGAGTGCTGGGGGTGGGCTGCAGCGGGGCTGGCGTGAGTCAGCAGCCAAACAAAGGCCCCTTGTGCCCATGGGGCTGGCGTCTCTGTGGGCTGCGTTGGCCTGACAGGAATGCACGGGTCACCCCAGCCCCCAAATCTGTCCCACCCCATGCCAGGAGGCACAGGGGCTGCTCTGGTGCTTGTGGCCCTGGCACTACTGCGGCCATCTGGCCCTGGCAGCCCCAGGGCTGGCAGACGGGAGCCAGTGCCGCACGGTGGGCTTCCTCTGCGGCAGTGCCCTCCTTTCCCCCTGCGCTGCAGGCTTGTTTGAGGCTGCCACTACTGTCAGGGGGAGCTGCGGGTCAAGAGTGAGGGGCACCAGGGTGGGCAGGGGCTGCGGGTTGGGAGTGAGGGGCACCACCAGCTGGGAGGGGCAGTGAGGCTCAGGCCTTGCATGGACACTCTTCTGTGTGGGTTGGAGTATGGGGTGGTGGGGGCTGTCCTGGATGCCTGGATCATATTCCTGTCTCTTCCCCAGGTTGAGGACCTGGTTGGGGGGGCGGTGGTAGGATCTGTGAGCGGGAATTCCCCCCACCCCCCCACGCAGGGAGCTCCTCTGCGTGTGCATGGGGGGAGA
Organism: Crocodylus siamensis; assembly: GCF_052110815.1. NCBI lineage: Eukaryota > Metazoa > Chordata > Crocodylia > Crocodylidae > Crocodylus > Crocodylus siamensis. Next base: position 24,418,780 of record NC_143400.1, read on the forward strand.
GGGCTGAGCTGGTAAAATGGGTCCATTGTGGAGGGGTGTGAAATATGCCAAGAATCCTGCCAGCTTCCGTCCACCCTCCCCGTTAACGTCTGTCTGCCCCCCCTCATGTCCCCCAGAATGGGTGTGGTAGTGCCACCCAGAGCAGGGTGCAGGTCAAGAGTGAGGGGTACCAGCAGGGCTGTGAAGGGCTGGCAGTGACCTTCTTGCTGGTTGTGACCTTGGTCCCAGCCACCTAGGTGGTGGCGGTCACCATAGAAACCAGAGGTGGGGGACACAAGCTGACACAGTGGGGCACCAGCCCCTCCACATGCCCATGTGGCACCTAGCAACAGCCCAGAGCTGCTGCTGCCGTGTGACGGGAGAGTGTAGGGGGCTCCTGGCCCCCAGGCGGGCAGTGGGGTTGGTGCTGGCTGCAGGGGCAGGCCCTGGGGCCTTCATTAGCAGCAGGCCTGGCTCTGACTGGCAGGAGCCAGGCATCCGGGCCCCCATGCCCCTGCGCTCCCAGAGCCTGGTTGGGAACCCAGGTGTCCAGGCTCCCACCTCCTGAGCTGGGGCCGAACCCCGGCATCCGGGCCCCCTCAGCCCCTCTCCACCAGCTTTCTTTCCTTTCTGTGCCCCGCCTGGATGGGGCAACCCCCCCCAACCCCCGACCCTCGTTGTGGCTCCCAGCCAATTATGCCTTGTTGTTGTTATTTGGCGGCTGTGCTATGCAAATCTCACTGGGCGGTCTCCATGGTGACACTGGGCTCCTTGGGGTGATGCAAGGCGGGTCTGGGGGGGTCCTGGCTGGGCACCCCAGGCAGAGCAGCCCCTTGGTGGGACCTGGGCTCTGCAGCCCCGACCAGGGTTTGCTGGGGGGTCTGGTGGGCCTGCCTCTTCCCCCTGCCCCACACTGGTCCTGCCCTCCCTAATCCCCACCAAAGAATGCCCCCCCCAGGAACCCACTCGTCAGCCCCGTTCCCATGACAACCTGTCATGAAGTCAGAGCAGCAGAGAGCAAACATCCAGGGATTTAAAGGAGCAGCAGGACCCCCCTGCTACCCCCAGTGCCCCTCACTCTGGACCTGCAGCTCTGAACCGCCTAGATCCAAAGGGGTGAGGGGGATGCATGTCCCATCTGCATGTACACATGCATGTCCATCTGGGGGCCTGGGTTCTGCGTGTGCACTTGCACATCCATCCAGGTCCATCCCGGACACCTGGGCTCTGCATGCATGTGCATGGGGAGGGGGTTTGCTCCTGTGGGCATGTCCCATGCTGGGCCGTGTCTAACCTTCCTGCTTCTCCCCAGGGCTGGCGCAGGAGGTGCAAGCTGAGAACGTGACAGTAGCAGAGGGCGGTGTGGCCGAGATCAACTGCCGCCTGCACCAGTACGACGGCTCCATCGTAGTCATCCAGAACCCCTCGCGCCAGACCCTCTTCTTCAACGGCACTCGCGGTGAGTCGGGGGGGCTGGGCTGGGGGGCTGCTGTAAGCCGTGGCAGGCACTGATGCCCACTGACCCCGTCCGTCTGCCCACCAGCCCTGAAGGATGAGCGGTTCCAGCTGGTGGAGTTCACGCAGCGCCAGGTGCGGATCCAGCTCTCGGATGTGCGGTTGGAGGACGAGGGCGGCTACTTCTGCCAACTCTACACTGAGGACACCCACCACCAGATCGCCATCCTCACTGTGCTCGGTGCGCCAGGGGGGTGCCCGCCACCAGGGTCTCCCCTGGGAGGGGGTGGAGGTGACCTAGGGGCGGTTGGGAAGGTAGGAGGGGCATGCCATGCCCTGTGGAGGCAGGGGCGTTAGGCCCCTGACCCCTGCCCTGTGCCCACAGTGCCCCCCGACAACCCCATCGTGGAAGTGAAGGAGCAGGCGGTGGAGGGCGGCGAGGTGGAGCTGACCTGCATTGTGCCACGGTCCCGACCGCCTGCCTCCCTGCGCTGGTCCCGCGACCGGCGGGAGCTGAAAGGTGAGCGGGGCCCAGGTTGGGGCGGGCGCGGGTCTCAACAGGGGCAGGGCCGCACCCCTCACCCCACCCCCCCGCCCCTGCAGGTGTGAGCAGCCAGGAGCAGCTGGGGAAGGTGTTTGCGGTGCGCAATGCGGTGCGGTTCCATGTGGACCGTAAGGACCATGGCGCCATCGTCACCTGCGAGGCCACCAATACAGCGCTGCGCGGCCAGCGCAAGCAGACCCAGTACCAGCTTGATGTGCAGTGTGAGCCAGGAGGGGCCCAGCCCCATGACACTGCATCGCGGGGGAGCATGTGGCTGTGGGGGGGCCACGCTGCTCCATGCTGCCTCCCCTAAAGCACCTCTCGCCCCACCAGACTCCCCTGTGGCGCGGATCCACCCCTCGCAGGGCATCCACCGGGAGGGAGACACCTTGGTCTTGACTTGTGCTGTCAATGGCAACCCACGGTCAGTACCCTGGGCAGGGCACCGCCGGGGCGGGGCGGGAGGGGGAGCTCGCAGCGTGGGGTGCTGGCATGCTGCAGTTCTCCAGGAACGCACGGGCTGGGGGAAGGGGGAGCTTGCTCTCACCAGCAGCCCCTCACTCTGCCCCGCAGCCCCACGAAGATCCAGTGGAGCCGGGCCAATGACTCGCTGCCAGAACGGGCGCATCTCGAGGGCGAGGTGCTCACCATCCCAGCGCTCAGCCTGCTGGACAACGGCACCTACGCCTGTCAGGCCGCCAACAAGCATGGGCGTGCCTCCGACCAGTATGTCCTCGTCGTCTACGGTAAGCGCCCACCCACTCCCGGCACGCAGCCTCGCTCCCCGCCACGCTTCCCCTGGGGATGCTGGCTTTGCGCTCCCGGTGCCTCAACCCCCTCTCGCCTGCCAGACCCGGGAGCTATCGTGGAGGCGCAGACCTCGGTGCCCTACGCCATTGTGGGTGGGATCCTGGCCCTGCTAGTCTTCCTCGTCATCTGCGTTCTCATCGTCATGGTGTGGTGCTCCATCCGGCAGAAGGGTGAGTGTGTGGGGGCAAGGGTGGAGCTGGGCCAGGGTCCGCCCTGCGCTCTGACACCCCGCACCCTGCAGGCTCGTACCTGACGCACGAGGCGAGCGGGCTGGATGAGCACGGTGAGGCGCGCGAGGCCTTCCTCAACGGCGGCGATGGCCACAAGCGCAAGGAGGAGTTCTTCATCTGAGCAGGGTGGGGGGGTGGGGCCAGGCTGGGAATCCCGCCCCTCCTGCCAGGCCCCGCCCAGGGAAGCTGAGCCTCTTCCAACCAGTTGTGGGGGGAGGCACAGCCCCTGACAGGACAGCTCTGCCCCCTGGGCTGAGGCCCTGCCTCCTCCCATAGGCCCCACCCCTGGGCTGAGGCCCTGCCTCTTTCTACGCGCCACGCCCCTCTGCCCCCTTTAGGTCCTGCCCAGTGAACCCCCCCACCGCCCCAGGGGCTGTCATTGCCTGTCTGGGATCTGCCGGGGGGTCTCATCGCCATCCTGGAGGGGGGGAGCGGCAGGGGGGGCATCCCCTCCTCGTGTAAATAGGTTCAAGGTTGCCAGCAGGGCAGGGGTGAGAGCCTGGACGCCTGGGTTCCTTCCCCAGCTCTGGGCAGGCAGCGGGGCCCAGATGCCTGGGTGCCGTCTGTCCCAGGCCTTAAAATGCAGGTCGGACTCTTTTCTTCAAAGCCATGAAGGGGGGGGGGGGGTGTCTGTGCGTCTGTGTCAGTCTGTCCTCGTCACGTGACGTCCGTTCCAAGCACAAGAGCTGCGAGACGGGGCCGGGGGGGCAGTGGGTGTGGGGGCCCAGGTCCACCTCTCCCTGCCCCTGGGTCGGCCCACACCCGTCCCAGAGCAAACTGCATTTTGGGGGCCCTGTGATGCACACCCCAGAGCCAGCCGCATCCAAGGCCTGTGATACCAGCTCCAAACACCCATCCCAGGGCCAGTGATACCAGCTGCAACGCCCACCCTAGAGCCAGCTGCATCCCAGGCCTGTGATACCAGCCCTGATGCCTACCCCAGAGCCAGCTGCATCCCAGGCCATACCAGCCCCAGTGCCCAGCCCAGGCGCAGCTGCATCCCAGGCCGGTGCTGCCCACCCCAGAGCCACTCGCATCTCAGAGCCAGGCCAGTGCTTCAGCACTTGCGGAAATGAAATCTGTCCCCCCCACCCCCGCCCCCCAAATCTCCCAATTCCATAGGAAACAAATCCCACACACACATGCCTAGCCTGCCCCACCCCCGGCAGCCCCTATCCTGCCCCCGTCTCCAGAGTCTTCTTTTCTATTGTCCGTGTTGCAAAAGGGGAGATGCCGCTAAAGGAAATGGGAAATATAATAATTAATATATACGGGGGGGGCAGGGCTCCCGGGGCCCCTGCTATGGCCCCCCCGCAGCGAGAGTTAATATATATGTAAATATGTTGCCTTTTAACCACGTTTGATACTTCAATAAATTCCCCTGGATTAATTCTTTTAACACCAGCTGCCGCCGGGAGGTTGTTTGTGTGTTGGGGGGCGGGATCTGGTTCACTCCCGAACCGTAGGTCCCCACTGGTACCCCTCACTCCTGACCTGCAGCCTCCATCCCCACCACTGCCCCTCACTCCTGATCCCCAGCTCCCTGCTGGGACCCACCTCTGGCCCTGTACAGATGCTCGAGGTCTTGTGTTTGATGTCTTTATTGCAGTCAATGCTTTCAGTGTCTCACTGCTTCCCCACCCCCCAGCCCCCGTTACAGCCCCCTCCCCCCAGCTGTGCTTCCAGCAGGGTCTGCATCCAGCTAGCAACTGGCTCCTGGGGAGAGAAACAGGAGTAAGGAGTGGGGGGTGGTAAGAGCCTGCCACCCCAAAGCATTGTGGGAAAGGCCTCCCCCCAGCCCCCACTCCCCTGTGCACACCTGCATCCCAGGGGCTGTGTCAGTGGACCAGGGGGTGCGTGTCCCCAGCCTCCCCTATTACCAACTCCAGGCTGCCCTTGAAGATGGGGGTGCGCTGGCCAGATGCCTCCCTGGGGGGGTGGGGGAAGAGATGGCATGAGTAGGCCCCCCGCACGCATGCCCCGAGCCAGCCATGCCCCTGGACTCAGGCTCACAGAAAGGCCCTCCCACCCCCGGATCAGGGCCTGTACTCACGGTGGGGGTGTCTTGGCAGGGCGGCGGCACTGCACCCAGGCAGCCAGCCCTGCGGCCAGCACAGCCAGCAGCAGCACGGGCAGCGCCACGACCAGGACCAGCGCCGGCGCACCAGGGGCCTGTGCTGCCTCTGCCAGGAGGGGCAGGGGTCAGCAGGCAGGCAGAGCAGCACTGAGCCCAGGTGGCTAAGGCATGAGTGGGGCACGCACATATCCCACTCCCACCCGGCATCTGGGATGCGCGCGCACACACACACACACCCAGGCACCTGGCACATGCTTACACGTGTGCATCAAACCCCCACCCCCAGGCATCTGGGATGTGTTCATGCACACACAAAACCCAGATGTCCGGGTCACACATACATGTGTACACACACACACAAGGCTTTTGGGACATGGTTGCACATGTGTGCCCCCCCCCGGCATATGGCACATGGTTATGCGCACACAGAACCCAGGTGTCCGGGCCACGCTCACATGTGTGCACTCACACACACAACCCAGGTGACGCACACGTGCACACACAAGACAGGCATCTGGGACCTCGTCACAGAGGCACACATGCCACCCAGCGGTCCATGACACGTGTACACACATACATGCACAATGCAGGCATCTGGAACCTCTGCGCGCACACAGAACCCAGGTGTCCAGGACACACACACACGAAGAACCCAGACTTCTGTGTCATGCTCGCACATTCATGTGCACATAATTCCACATGCACTGCCCGCTACTCACCAAGGTGGTGGGTGCTGGCGGGCAGCTCCACCAGTACAGTCACGGCACGACTCCGTGTTAGGCCTGACAGCTGCACGTGGCATCGGTAGGTACCGGCTTGGTCCTGCCGCAGCCCCTGCAACCCCAGTACCTGTGCCTGCAGCGTCCAAGCCTCGCCCTGCAATGGCCAACATCAGTGGTACCCCCCAAAATCCCGTTTCTGCATCCCCCACCCTGCCCCAGGGCAGGGGTCCATACGTCACGGGTCCAGTCAAACTTGGGGGGCCGCGAGGCCTCAGCAGCACACTCCAGCTCCAGGTCCTCGCCCTCAGCCACGGTCACGGTGTCACCCACAGTCCCACACCATGCATCTGGCCACGTCACCCACACGTCCCGCAGGTCTGCGGGGGGGGGGGGTGTCAAGGTCATACCCCCCCATTTTGGGGACCCTGGTAGGTGGGCACTGAAACCCAAAGGGAGTTTCGTAACAGGGATCAGGTTTGGGACACCCAACCCCACTGGTGCCACATACAGTCCACGCGCAGCATGAAGGTGGCTTCGCCGGAGGCGTTGCCTGGGCCGGGCTTGGGGATGAAGGTGTTGTTGAGAGGCGTGTGGGTGCAACGGTAGGCGCCCTCATGCCAGCGCTGGAGCCTAGCGATGTCCAGCAGGAGGCGCCCAGCTGGGCGCGACACAGCCACAGCATAGAACCAGCAACGCAGCCTGGCCCCTGCGTCCAGCTCCACCCAGCTCTGCAGCCACTGCAGGGCACAAGGCGAGGGGGAGGAGGGCGGTTAGCATGGCTCCTCCTAACTGCCCCCCACCATACCCCACAGCCACCCCCCGCCGCACACCGGGCTATACTTCTGGAAGCTGAAGCTGCTCATGTCAGCACCGGGCCCGGCCACGCACTCCAGTGTCACGTTGTCGCCCTCCAGCACAGGGCCATCATGGTCCAGCAGCTGCACCGTGGGCACCCCTAGGGGGTGGGATTGAAGTGCCCCCACCCCCAGTCAAGCCCCCCACATGGATACACACACACACATGTGTATGCACATACCCTGCCCGTTTGCACCCATAAGGGGACAGCCACCCCCCAGCCATGGCTGAGGATTGGGGCCTACAGTATTGTAAAGCCCTGGCCCACTCAGCCAAAGTCATGTCCCCCACCCCCTTGGGAACCACCCCCCCCCCACAACCCGTTTGTAAAAGTTTCTGGCCTGCTGCTGCTGCACGGGCCTGGATTGCTTTTTTTTTTTTTTTTTTTTTTGAGTGGGGTGGGGGGGGTAAGGGATATGAGCAGGGTTGGGAGAGGGTTTGGGGGGGGGGGGGGAGCATTGGTCTGACCTGGGCTGGCCCCGGCCAGGCCGAGGGCCAGAAGCAAGATGAAGGCCCCGGACATGGTAGCACTGCCTGGCAGCTTCCGCATATGCTGAGAACCAGGAAGCTGGCGGGGGCAGGGAAGACCTGGCTGGGTGCCTCTACTTCCCCCCCCACAACACACACACCTGGAGGCTGCGGGGAGAGGGTGGCAGGGTGGGGCAGAGGTGAAGAAAGAATATGAACTTTTACCCCCAACTCTGTGCCCCTCCCCCAATACATGGTGTGATGCAAACGGCTTGGGAAGCTCATCAGGGCCCTTCCTGTACAGGAAAGGGGTGTGCGCAGCCAGAGCAATGAGGGGTGTGGGGGAGCTGCAGGTCATGAGTGAGGGGCACCAGTGGGCCTGAGGGAGGCCACAGGCAGGCTGCAGGTCAGGAGCAAACGGCACTTGTGGGGTGGAAGTGGGGCTGTGGGTCAGGACTGAGGGGCAAGGCCTGATAGGGGGGGAGCGGGGGGGGGGGGCCAGACCCGCCTAGCAAGGTGCAGCAGGGGCAGAGGGCATGTGCAGACACGCAGCTGGACAGGTTCCTTGACGCAATTGCCCCAGGGAGAGGCTGGGGGTAGTGCCCTGGCTCTGCAGGGGGCACTGGGGCAGGGCATTCAGGGAAGGGGGCACAAGGGGAGGCTTCTGCAAGGGCTGCATTCGCTGTTGCAGCCTCTGCCCGCCCCCAGTCAGCTGATATAGACCACATGATGGGGATGATATCATCCTAGTCCCACAAGCCCCACCCCACTTCCCTTGCTGAAAGGGGCAGGACAAAGCTAGGGCTGGGGGGCCTCTGACTACTGGGTTCCTTCACTGGCCCACGTTGGGGGTCCGGCAACCAGGCCTGGCAGAGGAGCTGTGTCTAGTACCTGCCTCAGTTTCCCTGTTGCAGTCCTGGCCCTTGCAGAGGCAGGGAAGCCTTTGCCTCTGAGGGTTTGGGGTGGTCACTCCCCTGTGCTCCATCATCCCAGGCCTTCCCCCCCTCAGTGCAGCTGACTCTGGGGAGGGGAGGGAACAGTCCGTGGCAGCCTCCCATGAAGGTCCAACAGAGGACCCCCCGCCAGGGCAGGGAGGGTCTGGGCAAGGCCCAGAGCAGGGCTGAACAAGATGAGGCCCATGGGCCACCAAGTCCTTCTATTGGGCCTGCGGGGCTCAAAAAAACAGAACTTTGAAAATGAATAGTTATCTGCCCCTGGCTGCTTGCCATGCAGCCCTTGATGGCTCCCCAAGATTCAGAAGTGGCCCTCAGCCCAAAATAATTGCCCACCCCTGCCCCAGAGCCAGAACAACACCATATTTACTCATGTATCACATGCTTCCCAATCCAAGGAGCCCCAAGGCCTGCAATGTATTTCCTCATATACAACATGATTCTCACTGTAATAGACCCCTGCGCTGCCCTTCTGGCCCCAGGGGCTGGAGTACAGGGCTTCCGCTCCCTTGCTCAAGATGTGCATCCTGGGACGGGGGCTTAAATTACACCCCTGTCCCCGACCCTGCCAGCAGGGGCTGGGGAGTTTGCTGAGTACAAAGATGCAGCTGGCTCTGGGGTGGGAGGTGCACAGGAGAACAGGAGAGAGGAGAGGGCCTTTTATGCCACCCAGGGCAGTTTGTGAGCCCTGAAGTCGTGCACCGCCCCAAGTGCGGGGGCGCTGAAGTCCTGGGCCCCGGAGAGGACACCCCCCCAAAAAAAAAAAAAAAAAAAAAAAAAAAACCCAAACCAAAACAAAAACAAAAACAAAACAAAACCCACCAGCGCGGAGCTCTCGCTCAGTGATTTTATTTTTGTTGAGAGCACAAAGAGCCCGGAGCTGCCTTCGCTCCTGTCTTGCGAAGACCCCCGGAGCAGCGCCGGGCCGCGGTTTTCCTGCAAGAAACAGGTGGGGCGGCGGGGCGAACAGCGCCCGCCCCCGACGAAACCCCCGTCCTGGCGTCCTGCGCATCGCGCCGCACCGCCCCCCGGCCCGCACCAACTGCGCGGCTGCTGCGGCGAGCAGCAAAGAGAAATAGCATTAACTCGGCTCCCCCGGAAAATCAGCACATGGTACGCTCTCAAGCGCCTGCGCAACAGGTACCCCCGGCGCCTAGGATCGCCTACCCGCCGCGCGCATGCGCCCAGATGCAGGAGGAATTCCCAGCTGGGGCGCATGCGTCGGGAGGCGGCGCGCGCATGCGTAAACAGGGCCAGGCCCCCCCAGTCCCCGCGGCCCAACTGCGCCTGCGCAGCTCGGGCTCCTGCGGCCGGACGGGACCGGGTCCCCCCGACAGGCCCGGAGCAGCCGGTGAGTGCGGGACCGCGCGGTGCATTGTGGGCCGAGCGGGCCGCCCACCTTCGCCGCGGTCCCTACGGCCCCGGTGCATTGTGGGGCGGGGCCCTATAGCCCCGGTGCATTGTGGGAGGGAAACCTCCGCCCCTCCCCCCGGTCTCTATAGCCCCTAGGCGCAGGGCATGCTGGGAGTAGAGCATGGACCCTCCGTCCCGGTGCATTGTGGGGCTGTGGCCCCGCCCCCTGGGCCATATACCCCCAGGTCATTGTGGTACAGCATCGCTCTCTGCTAGTCCGTACACCCCCCACCCCAAGGCATTGTGGGATAGCGTCACCCTTCACTAGTCCCTACCCCCAGCCCCAGGGCACCATGGGATATTATTGCCTTTCATCCCTCTGCTCCAGGGCATTGTGGGACAGTATCACCCCTACTAGTCCATGGACCCCCAGACCCAGGGTATGAAGATATTTCTCCCCCAAACAGTTGATAAACCTCTGGGCACTTTTTACTGGCCCATACACCCCCCTCACCCCAGGGCATTATGGGACTGTACCTCCTTTTCCATGCTTTGCAGCCCCAGGGCATTGTGGGATACTCACAGTACTCTGCCTTCTCAGGTGGTGCAGCACCAGGGATGATGTCGGAAGCCCACAGGCACGGGGATGTGGCAGGCAGCGAAGACGCCAGCTTCGAGGAGGAGGACGGGACCTCAACGGGTGAGGGCTGGGGGGACCCAGACCCCACCCCCCAGCCCAGAGCTAGGAGTGGGGGAACTACAGAGCTACTCCAGCACCAGGCCCTAGCCCTTCCCCTAAATCCAGCTACCTTTCAGCAGCCTGGACCTATAGTTGCAGCCCCTTCCCATCATGCCCCTTGTCTCCTCCCCCATTCCACCTTCCCTTCTTTTGACTGGATCCTGCACAGGAGGGGTGGAGCCTCAGGCTGGGGCTTCTTTATAAAGGGGGGGAACAGAAAGATCTGCCTAGGTCTTTAACGAAAGGCTGTAGTATTCTGGGAGCTGGCAGGTGAGTGAGATGTCGTGGCTGCAAGTTGGAAGTGAGGGGCACCAGCAGGGCTAGCAGAGCAGGGGCTGTGGGTCAGGAGTGAGGGGTATTGTCTGGGGAGCCTGGACACCTGGGTTCACTGTCCTGTCATGCCTCTTCCAGGCATCTCCACAATGCAGGAGGATGATGAGTCTGAAGCCACGTCTGTGTCCTCAGGAGAAAGCAGCCCCCCAACACCCTCGGCTAACGGGTACCCAGGTATGGGGCCCATGGGCTCGGATGCCTGGGTTCCCTCCCTGCTGCAGGGTGGGGGGTTGGGATGCACCCAGGTCCCTTTGAGGGGTGTGAGCCCCAGGGGGGCAGGTTGGATGCCTAGGTTCCCAGCGTGTGCCCCCTTCCGCAGGTCCGCGGAGCAAGGTGGCAGGCGAGGCGCCCCCAGAGGTGGGCACAGATGCTGGCGAGGAGCGGCTGGGTGCCCCTAGCCCCGAATGGCACGAGTGCCCTGAGTGTGGCCGCGGCTTTGGCACCTCGCGGGCCCTGAAGGTGCATCGCAGCTACCACGTGGGGCGGAAGCGGCCGCATGGCACCGCCCCCTCACCGAAGCCCCCTGGCGTGGCACGGCCGACGCCCCCTCTTCCCTCGCCCAGCGATGCTGACACCCGCCCGGCCCCCCGCCCTGGCGCCTTCCACTACATCTGCGCCGAGTGTGGCCTAGGTTTCGCCTCCCCAGCCTCGCTTGAGGCCCACCGCTGCGAGCACGGCTGGCGCCGCAGCCCTCCTGCCCCACCCCTGCCCCCGTCCCTGGCTCCCCGCAGCGCCAAGGCCCCACCACCACCACCCCGCCAGGCAAATGGGGCCCCCCCACTTCCACCCCCGCCCCCGGAGCCTGAGGGGGCCGATGGACCATACCAGTGCACCGAATGCCCAGGGGAGTTTGGCCTGGTCTCTGACCTGCACGAGCACTACATGCTGCACGCCCGTGGAGAGCTGTAGCCCTGCCCCCTGCTGCCGGCACTTCCCTTTCCATTGAACCCACCCCCACTGTGCACCCTTCGACAGTGCTGGGGGACCCCTCGTGGAGAGGGGCTGAGACCAGAGCCTGCTCCGGTCACGGGTGGGGGGGCGAGAGAGAAGGCCTCTCCCTCCCCCATTTCCTATAGTCCAGGGAAGGGAGGGGGGGGTCCCACCAGGTGGTGGGGGATGTCAGCCCCCTAATGAATATGAACGAGCTCATTAAGCTGCTGGGGTTGGGGGAGGGATGGGCGGGGGGAGGAAGTTGTTTAATAAAAGTCCTTGCATATGAGCTAATGGGGCGTCTCTCTCGCGCCGACAGAAGGGATTTGTGGGTCATGGCTGGGGGGTAGGGTTTTAGTTCTGTCTCTCCCCCAGCCCCCTGCAAATCAACATGCTGTGACTTGCTAGCTTGTCACATGGAGCCTGCAGATGATGCTGTAGTGGTGGCTGTGAGGTCACACCAATGTTGTCATGGGTTGTTCATGTTACCTCCTCTAACCTTGGTGCGGGGAAGGGGGGCTGTGGCTGGTGACCTCAGGGGCAGCACTGCTGTGGGAAACCCTCTAGAGCAAGAACTACAAGCCCCAGAGTGCACTGGGGCAGCCCCCCAGAACCACAGCTTAGGGCAGGCCCTACTAACTACAGTTCCCAGCATGCACTTCAGCAACCCCCCAATATAGCTCCTAGCATGGTCTAGAGCAGCCCCCAGAACTACAGCTCCCAGGATGCACTGTGGCAGGGTATTTTCCTCTCAGGACTACAGCTCCCAGCATACACTGTGGCAGGGTACTCCCCTGGATTGACTGTCCCCCCCACTGGGTGAAAAACTACAACTCCCATCATGCCCCATGCTCACTCCCACAGCAGCACACTGCCCACTGCTGGCTGTTCTGGCCTCTGGCCCAGTTTTGAGTCCCACTGTCCCTAGGAAATACCACCCCCCACTCCCACCCAGCTGTGGCACTGTCGGCCATGAATTTCACAGCACCACACCAGAGGCAGTAGAGAAGAGTGGTGCTCCATGCCCACCACCACCCTCTAACTCCAGTGCTCATGGGTTTGCAGGGACAGGAGCAGGGTTTACACCAGGAAAGTCTCTGGGGCTGGGACTGACATCTCTCCCCACAGTGCCAGCAGAGGCATGCGGATGCAACTCCCAGCTCCCAACTAGGAACCCCCCTGGACCCCAGCACAGCAGCGTGGTGACCCCCAGCACAAAACCCAGGCAGGCAGGAGACACTGACACCTGCAGCCATGGATCATCTTTATTATTTTTCTCCATATGAAAAATAAGAACCTTTTGCTCCTGCCAGAGCTGCGGCGGCTGCAGGTTGTCACCCCCACCTTCCCGGGGCCCCTCCCATGGGACACAGGGGGATATACTCCCCTACCTGCCCCGACACGTGCTGCTCCGAGACCAACCGAAACCCCAGAACTGGACAGGGGTCTCTCCATATAAATAGCACCCAAGGCTCAGACATGGAGGGGGCCAGGGGATGGGCATGGGGAGGTTCCCCCCATGTCTCCCATATACCCCAACACACATCTGCAAAGTCCCAGCCCCCACTCCTAAGGGGAACCCCCCTTTCTCCCTTCCTGCCCCCCTCCCTGAGGACAGCAGTGGGGGCATGCAGAGGGGACCCCCCTTCGCTCTCTGGCAAGCAGGGGTGGGGCTAGAGCTCGCCGCGCGCGTGGCGGATGTAGTGTTCATGAAGGCCAGCCTCGTGGGCAAAGCTCTGGCCACACTCTGTGCAGGCATAGGCCCGGGTGGGTAGCAGCTCCAGCGGGCGCTGGTGTGAGGCCTGGTGGCGCCGCAGGTTCGAGAGCTGCCGGAAGCTCTTGCCACAGTCAGGGCAGGGGTGGGGGAGGCCGCGGGGGGTGGGGGTGGTGGGGCCCAGGCGTGGGCGCAGCGCGGGGCCCAAGCGATGCCCGCAGTCGGGGCACTGGTGGGCCAGGCGGTGACAGGAGGGGCAGGGGGCCGGGGGTGGTGCATGGCCACGCTGATGCCCAATGAGGGCATGGGAGCTGTCGAAGGCCCGGCCGCAGATGAAGCAGACGAAGACAGTGCCGCGCAGGTTTTCCTGCACGAAGTCCTCAGGGTGCTCCCGTTTCATGTGCCGCTCCTTGAACTTCTCATCCGGGAAGGTGATGAAGCAGTGGAAGCACTGGTTGGAGCCCAGGCCATCTAGGGAGGGGGGCAGGGGGTCAGGGCACGGGACCCCCCCCGTCCCCCTCCCCCCTGGGCTCCTGCAGTACTCACAGAGCGATGAGGCCACAGAGGCTTTGGGTTCCTCCTCCTCCTCTTCCTCCGTGCAAGCGGGGCCAGGCAGTGGGGTACGGGCTGGGGAGCGCTCCCGTGGGGCCGGTGGAACAGCTCTGCATGGTGATGCTGAGCCCACATCAGACATGGCTGTGCTTGCACGCAGATGCAGTGGGGTGAGCAGGGGGGGCCACCGGGATGGAGGCTCCCCCCTGCCCTCCTCACACTGGGGGGGGGTCCCTCCTCCTCCCCAGCTCCCCCATTGTCACTACTCCCCTCTTCCCTTTTAGCCCTAAAACACCCGAATTCCCCCCCTCCCTCACCAAACTCCAAGGAGATCCCTGCCAGGCTCATGGACCTTCCGCTGACCTGTCCCATGCTGCCACCTGTGCCAGGAGCTCCCCCATCTCTCCCCACCCCACAGATCACCCCAACCTGCCCCATGTTGCCAGGGAAGATCCCCCAGGAAGATCTCCCATTGGGTAGGGTCCACAGGGAGGGGAGCAACCTGCCAACCACTGCCCCCCAGGGAGCAAAATTCCTCCCCACCCTAAAAACCCCCCACCCTTGCCCTATGTTCCAACACCTCAGGGAGCTTCCCCATCTACCCCACCCCATTAACCCACATAGGCCCCCCCAGGCTGCCCCAAACTCCACCCCCCCAGGGACCTCCCCCTCTCCCCCCACCCCCTGCCCCGCTAACCTGCCCCATGCTGCCCACCCCACAACATGGACCCCCACCCACCAGCCCCCCACAGGAAGATCCATCTGCCTCCCCCTGCCCCACAACCTACCCCAAGTTACCAGGGGGATCCCCCACCCCACACTCCCCTGCCCCCACAAGGAGCCTCCTCCTCTCAGCCCCTCCTTTTGCCCACAACCCCCCACCCCATCTCCCAGTGACCCCCAGAACCCTCCTCCCCAATAACAAAGGGGACCCCTGACTTCGCCATGTACCTCCTCCCTCTTGCCCCAGCGTCCCCCTCGCACATAACCCATGGACCGAACCCCCCTGCACCTCACCTCTCTCCTCTCCTCTCACTCCCTGCTTTCCCCTCCCCCGTTTTCATCTCCTACTTCCTGTTTCCGGTGCCTGCCTCAGCCAGGACCCCGCCCTATTTCCGGCGAGGCTGCCCTACCCAGCCCCTGAGCGGAAAAGAAAAGCAGTCATCCAGCTTCCAGAGGCTCTGCTGCCTCTGGCTGGTCCCGCCGGCTTTGTCCCGGTGCGGGGGTCCCTCCCGATGCCGTGAATGAGCTGGCTGCGCCCCCCACGCGTGAAAACGTCGCCACTCCTAATAAGACACCTCTCCGGGCACCTCAGAGACGTGGAGTGACGACTAGATGGCCCCCACCGCCGCCTGCGTACACCGGCGCCTGCGCACAACGAGATAAGTGCTGTACCCGACTAGAGGCGAGGATTGTGCGCATGCGCTGCAGACTCTCACGAATGGCGGACTCCAGGCAGGATCGTACTCAAGCATCTGGCACTGCCCTGGACCCTGGCGCATGCGCAATACAGCCTCAGTCTCGCTAGCTTGTCTCAGGCCGGCTGCAGGGGGCGCCACATGCCCCACCACTGTGATCCCATGTTGCATCGCGGTGGCTGTCTTCTATCTGCCTTTGAGCGTGGGCCTTTGGGGCCGGGAGACCCCAGGTCCCCATCATGCACTGGTCACAGATCCCCCAGCTCCCCTTCTTTCCCAGCATCCACTGGGGCACAGACCTCCCTCCCACCCAGTTCAAGTTCCCAAGCACTGGGGTGCAAAGAGTGCTGTCCTACAATGCACTGCAAGTAATTGTCACATCCCCACGGCCACAAAGATGGGGTGGCAGCCACGAGTGGAAGCAAAACGTTTATTTCAACAGACAGAAGCAGCTCTGGAGCTCTGTGGAGGCCACAGGCAGGGGCCACAGGGGGGCACATGCAGCAGAGCCCCCTAGCCCATAGGCAGGACACAGACACATGGGGGTGCAAGACCCTGGGATGGGATTGGCACAACCCCTGAGACAGAGAGGAACACGTGGTGTTGTTGGACGGGGGGAACTACCCCAGAGCCAGCAGCATCCTAGGCCCTGTTACACCCAGACCCAATGTCCACCCCAGAGCCAGCTGCATCCGACCTGGATCCTGCCCCTACCCCAGGGCACAGGCCCGCAGCAGCACACGCTCAGCATCAAGGGCCATCTCAACTGCGGCCTGGCTCAGCAGGCGGTAGGTGGCCACCAGTGGCACCTGGGGCTGGGGCTGGGGCACGGATGGGCTGCCCCAGAAGGGCACATAGCTCCAGAGCCGGGCAGCCAGGGACGGTGGCGGTGCCATAGCCTCCAGCACCATGCCGGGCTGCACCCTCCGTGCCCAGGGACACCTGATCTGGGCCTGCAGTTCCTGGGGCTCCAGCTTGGCAGCCACAGCCATACAAGTGAGGGAGGCCTCATCTAGCCCATAGGTGGCTGCGCCGGCCTGGAGGGCTGTAACCAGGCCGTGCCCGGCATCCTCCACGGGGCGCAGGCAGACATGTAGCGCCTGGCGCCAGGCTTCAGCCAGCACCTGGCGCCGCTCCCTGCGCACCAGGCGCCTGATAACAACTGGCAAAGCTGCTCGCTGAAGCCTGGCAGCCTCCTCAGACAGTGCCTGCCGCAGCTGGCCCAGCTTGAAGGCCTGGGGCTCATGGGAGGATACCAGGAAGATGCAGGTCCCAGCCAGGCCTTCCTGCACCAGCTGCTCCCTCAGGCCCACAGAGCTGGGGGGGTCATCTAGGTCCACATCCATCTGTGTCTGGGCCATAATGACAGCCCGGCCAGCAGCAACGGCTGCCCGGGCCAGGTGGATGAAGGGCTCGTGGTACACATCGGAGGTCGTGAGCAACAGCAGGTCATAGCAGCTTGGGTCCACAGTGCCTGCATCCGACAAGTCCCACAGGGTGAGGCCAGGGGCACCAGGCAGCGTGTGGGCACCAGGGCCATCGCCGCACAGTGCAGCGATGAGAGAGGTACGGCCCGAGCCAGGCTCGCCCACCACAGCCACATCCACAGGCAGCTGGGAGGCATCAGCCAGTGCGGCGCGGAGCAGGCCAGGGGCTTCGGCCAGGCTGCCCCCAGTGCAGGCCTCGGTCAGTGCCCGCAGTGTCCGCTCCCGCACAGCTGGCAGCTCCTCCAGCAGGTCCCCAGGGTCCAGCCTGCAGCAAGAGGGGTGCAGGGGCTAGGACCCAGGCATCTGGGTTCCCAGGTCCCACTGCTTTCACCCACCAGAGCCTACGCCTCCCTTTGGAGACCCCAGGTGTCCAGGCCTGCAGCCCACACTGCTCCCCCCCAAGAAAACCCAGGCATTCAGCCCCGGTCACTCACATTGGCAGTTGCAGTACCTCACGCACCAGCACATCCTCAAGCCAGGCAAAGTCGAAGCGGTCAGGCTCCAGCGTGGACACGGCAGCAATGCCAAGGGGCTTGAGACCAGCCCGGGCCAGTGGCTCTGACACCTGGGCCCGGAGCTGGGGTAGCAGCTGGGCTATGGTGTGGCCGCGCCGCTTGGCTGTGTGCAGCGCCAGGTCAGCACCCGTCCGCACCACGAGGCAAGGCAATGCCTGCGCCTGCGCCTGCGCCTGCACCGCCCGCACCATCGCCATGTCATTGGCACCCGGCGGCCCTGGTAGCACCAGCACCAGGCAGGCAAAGGGTGCCAGGCCCAGCAGCTGTGCTATGTGGGCCTCAGGCACCTCATCGGGACCTGGCCCAGGCAGGTCCCAGAGCACGGCACTGGGCAGCACAGGTGGCACATGGGGTGCTGGCGGAGCCGGAGTGGGTGGCGGCGGCTGGAAGAAGGCATCAGGGTCATGGAGCCGGGGCGGGGAGCCCAGTAGGGCCTGCACCAGGCTGGAGGTGCCGGCGTGGCGGGGGCCCAGCACTGCCACATGCACCTGCAGCCCCTTGGCTGCCCCCTCCAGCGCCTGCAGCCGCACCGGTGCCGCCACAGGGTCCTGGGCTGCCAGGAGGGCCTCGGCCTCGGCCAGGAAGGAGCAGGGCAGGACGGGGGGGGCCGTCATGGCAGCGGGAGGCCGGACACCTGGGGGGTGGAGGGGAGCAGACGCCTGGGATCCCTGGAAGTGGGAGCTGGGGGCCTGGGGGGGCGGAGGCCGGAGGCCTGGGCTGGGGGGGGCTGGTGGTGGGTGTCTGGGCCGGGGGGGAGGACGCCTGGGCTGGGGGGCCCGGGGCCGGGGGCCCGGGCGGGGGGGCGGAGGCCTGGGCTCGCCGAAGGCGGTGCCGGGGTGCCCCGGACGCCTGGATCCCGGGGGCGGCGCTGTCCCCGGTGCTGCCGCCGCGTCCGTCCCCGCTTCCTTCCGGCGAGAAGCGAAACCTCCGGCGCCGCCCCGCCCCGCCGGGGCCCAGTGGCTGCTCGGGGCCGGGCCGCGCAGCCGCGCGACACGGGACACAGCCGCGGGGACACACGCCGAAGGGTGGGCACCGCGCACCCCACCGCGTCCGTCCCCCCACCTCTGCCCCTCCACCCCGGGACCCCTCTCTCCCTCCCTCTGTCCGGCCCCACGGGGCCCTCCGAGGCCCCATCTCCCCATCCACGCCCTCCCTCTGTCCCCACGTGGCACCCAGGCGTCCGAGCCGTGCCCACCCACCCGCATCAGGGGAATCCAAGGGTCTAAGTCCTCCCCAGTATGGGGTACCCAGGTGTCCGAGCCCCCCGCACCCCGCACCCAGATCTAGCCACGCGTCTGTCTCTCTCCGTCCGTCCTCCATCCACCCCCACGTCCATCTGTCCATCCACTGACCCGGCTTCCCGTCGCCTGCCCCTGTGTTGCATCTCACCAGCCACTTACCTACACCTCCATCCAGCCACCCACCCACCCACCCCTCTGTCCGTCCATCCACCCCTCTACCTACTTACCTACCTACCCATCCAGCCGTCCATCCATCCATCCATCCATCCATCCATCCATCCATCCCCTATGTACCTATCTGTCCATCCATCCTTCTACCAGCCTACTCATCTGTCTGTCCATCCATCCAGCCATACCCCTCTTTATCCATCCATCTGCCTTTCCATCCATCCATCCATCCCCACAAGCGTCCGGCTGGCCAGCCGGCCACCTATGTGTCTATCCCTTTATCTGTTCTTCTATCCCATCCAGCCACCTGTAGATAGACAGAGGGATGGATGGGTGGGTGGAAGGTAGGTGGGTAGGTAGGTAGGTGGGTAGACAGACAGACGGAGGAAGAGATGATAGAGGAATGCCTGGATACATGCATGAGTAGGTACTAGGTACGTAGGTTGGTAGATAAATAGAGAGAGGAATAATGGGGCTAGAAAGGGGGTGGATAGAGGGATGTAGATACATGGAGGGATAAAGGAGAGCATGTAATCTCTCCCTTTGTCCCTCCCTCCATCCACTTTTCTACCTACTCCCCCCCATCCATCCTTCTATCCATCTCTATATCCACCCACCCGTCTCTCTGTCCATCCCTCTGTCCATCCCCCAGTGGGTGCTGGGCATTTGCAGGACCTGGCCTGCAGGTAGGGGGACATCAGGGCCCCAATCCTGGGAGATGGCTGCCCCGGGGTCCCCTCACCCTCACCCTCTCTCGTGCAGCCCCTCCCATGGCGCAGGCACCTGCTGCGGAGGACGCAGAGCCGGCTGAAGTCTCGGTGCTGGTGCTGGGGGTGCCAGGCTGTGGCAAGACAGCCCTGATCAATGCGGTGCGGGGCCTGGCCCCCACCGACCCCCACGCTGCCCCTCTGGAGGTCCCACCTGCCCTGGGCCCCCCCGAGCTGCACCCCGACCCCAGGCAGCCCAGTCTGCTGCTGTGGGAGCGCACCCTGGGGCCGGGGGCCGAGGCCTGGCTGGCTGAGGCTGACATCGTGGTGGTGGCCAGCGCCGCGCTCTTCGGGCCACAGGAGGCGGCAGTGGCGTCCTCAGCGCGGGCAGCCGGCAAGGCCGTGACCTTCGCCCGCACGCAGGCAGACTTGGCCCTGCACACGCTGCGGCGCCTGCTGGGCGGTGGGCGTGCGGCGCACAGGGCAGCGCGGGAAGCCCTGCGGCGGGCCTGCACGGCGGCGCTGCACGGCCTGGGTGTCCCGCCAGCCCCTGCCCTCTTCCTTGTCTGCGGCCTCCAGCCCCGTGGCCTGGATGCACCGGAGCTGCGTGCCACCCTGCACGCCGAGGCTCAGCGCTGCCAGAGGTACTGGGAAGGGTTGCGGGGAGGGGGAGCTCCGGATCCCGCCGTATTCAGTCCCCACCCGACTGCTCCCGCTGAGGCCATGCCCCTGCCCCAGGCTGCTGCGCCCGGTGCTGTGCGACTTCGAGGTGATCGGGGCACGAGAAGCAGCTGAGCTGCAGGAGGCCTTCACGCTGGGCGGGCTGGAGGCCGTGGCGGCGTGGCTGGAGCGGGGGCTGGCAGCACGCTGGGCCACACGGCTGGACATCGCGGTGGTGGGGCCGCCAGGCGCCGCCACACAGGCGCTGCTCAACGTGCTGCGCTGCTTGGCTGACGACGACCCCCAGGCCGCCCCTGCGGTGCCCCAGCCCGCGGCCTACCCCTGCCCCGCGCAGCCCAGCGTGGTGCTCTGGGCC
Source organism: Crocodylus siamensis (assembly GCF_052110815.1). Lineage (NCBI taxonomy): Eukaryota > Metazoa > Chordata > Crocodylia > Crocodylidae > Crocodylus > Crocodylus siamensis. The sequence goes on from NC_143400.1 coordinate 24,439,066, forward strand.
CTGGCCGCGCCCGCGCCGGGGGCCCTCGCGCCCTATCACCTCGTCCTCATCCTCGCCACGGCGGCCTTCGGCGGCAGCCACGCGGAGCTGGGCCGCGCCGCGGGCACGCGCGCCTACTTCGTGCGCGCCGCCGAGGGGCCGGGGCCGGCGGAGGCGGAGGCGGAGGCGCTGCGCCGCGCGGGCCGCGAGGAGCTGGCGGGCCTGGGACTGCCGCACGCCCGCGTCTTCGCGCTCGGCGACGCGGCGGCCCTGTGCGAGGCGCTGGCGCGGGCCCTGCCGGCCGCGGCGCAGGCCCGGGCACTGACGCTGGCGCTGCCCCCGCTGACTCCGGCGCTGGTGGAGGCCAAGCGCCGGGCGCTGCACGCCGAGGCCTGGAAGGTGGCGCTGGCCGCCAGCCTGGCGGCCGCCGTGCCCGTGCCCGGGCTGGCGCTGAGCTGCGACGTGCCGCTGGTGCTGGACGCGCTGGCCGCGGCCCGCCGCGCCCTGGGGCTGCACGCCGCGGGGCTGGCGGCGCTGGCGGCGCGGGGCGGCGCGGCGCTGGCGGAGCTGCGGGCCGCCGTGCGCAGCGCGCCGGGCCGGGCGCCGAGCCGCGCGCTCGTGCAGGATCTGCTGGGCCGGGCCGCCGGCGGGGCCGCGGGCGGGCTGGCCCTCGAGCTGCTGGCGCACCGCCTGCCCCTGCTCGGGGCGCTGGCGGCCGGCGGCCTGGCCTTCCGCTGCACCCACGCGCTGCTCGGCCACTGCATCGAGGAGCTGGCCGAGGATGCGCGGCGCGTGCTCCGCCGGGCCTGCGGGGGGCCGGGCCCCGGCCCGGGCCAGGGCTGCGCCTAGAGCGGCCCCGGGGTTAAGAACCGAGACACCTGGACAGGGAGCCCCTCATCTGCTTCCGTCCCCGCTGCGCCCAGGGTCGGGTCTGGATGGGGGCCCGGCTTCATTTCCCCTTTCTTCCTGCCGTGCCCAGGATTGCGTCTGAATCGGGACCTCCCAGAAGGGGAGAGACCCCGCACAACTGCACCCCCTGCCCCAGCCAGAGCCCTCAGGGTCCGGCCCGGATTGGGGCCGCCTACAGACCCCCTTCCCTGCCTTGTTTCTGCCACTGCCCCCACCTTGCCCAGGATCGGGTCTAGATTGGGTCCCCTAGAGGGAGAAACCCCCCGCAACTGCTTCATTGCCCCCACCCCCGCCTTCCACCATGCCCAGGATCGGGTCCGGAGCAGGACTTCCCAAGATCAATAAAACGCGTTGTAATTGCTCCCCAACTCCGAGTCTTCTTGGTGACCTGGGGCGGGTGCTGGGGGAGCGGGGGAGTTCCGGGGCCGGGACGCCGCGGTTCGCGGCCACCCCAGCCCGGCGCCGGGCTGATACAACCTGCTGGGCCGGGGTAATTAGGGCAACAGTCGCCTCCGCCCTTGGGAGCGGCCGGCACCCCCACCCAGAGCGCCCCGAGCCGCCGCCGGAGACGCCGCGCAGCCAGTAAGGAGCACCCCGGCGTCGGCCCCCCCGGCGAGAACCCAGGCGAACGGACTCCAGCACCCTGCTCCGCCCCCCCCAGCCCTCATTGCCCCCGGCAGCTGGAGGGAACCCAGGCGTCCGGGAGGTCACAGAAGGGCCCCAGCCCCCCACCCCCGCACGTGCCTGCAGCTGGCACCACCCTGCCCCTTCCCACTCATGGGAAAAAGACCCAGGCATCCGGGGGCCCCAGCTCTCCTCCCCCCTCCCCGGCGCCTCCCAGCTGCCGAAACCCCGGGTGTCCGGGTCCAACCCCGCCCCCAGCCGGCGGGACTGAAACCGCGGCAGCCCCCAGCCCGTAAGCAGGCCTCAGCGTTAACAGCCAGCCCCGCACTCCCCGGAGCAGCCCCGATGCCGGCTCTGACCGCCCCCTCTCCCCGCCAGGAGCCGAGTGGAGACCCGGGATGGCGGCTCCCCTGGGGGCCGCGGTGCTGCTCTGCCTGCTGGCGGCAGGTGAGGGGGGCCGCCGGGTGCTCGGCGGGGTCGGGCAGGGGCCGGGAGCGCGGGCTCGCTGGGGGCAGCGAGGCCCAGGGGTGAGAGCCGCGTGCCAGGCCCCGACGCCGGGTCCCGTCGCTGTCCCCGCAGGCCGGGCGCTGCGCTGCTACCAGTGCGTGGGCATGTTCCAGGAGTGCGTCCAGGCCGAGCAGCGCTGCGGGGCCCGCGACCGCGCCTGCTTCTCCTCCTCCATCCGCCTCTTCAGTACGGGGCTGGGCGGGTGTCCAGGGCCATCGGGGCTCTTGAGCAGGGTGGGGGTCACTGGGAGGTGGGGGGTCCTGGCGAGCGGAGGGGGCTCCAGGGGGTTGGGGGGCAGTCCCTGGCCGGTGGGAGCGGGGCTGGGTGACCCCTGCAGAGCGGAGGGGTCTCGGGAGGGGCTGGGTGATGAGGGGTCTTCAGGCGGGATAAGGGGTCCCCGGGAGATGGGGGAGGGGCTGGGGGTGCTTGCCCCCCCACAACCCTGTTGCCTTGCAGACACCAAGGAGAACCAGAGCGGGGTGGTGATGCTGCCCGGTGAGCGGGGGCGGGGGCAGCTCCGATCCGGGCTGGCTACAGGTCGGGGGGTAGAGCGGGGGGGTCAACCTCTGATGTGCCCGGAGGGGACTGGAGGTTGTGCACAATGGGTGGCGGGGATGAGGGGCCCTGATCCAGAGCGGCTGCGGTAGAGGGTCCCAATCCTGGCGGCGGGGGCAGCCCTGATCCAGACTGGATCCGGGCTCAGATCCTGGCTGGGAGGGGTCCTGATCCCGGCCCATGGGGCGGGGGGGTCCTGATCCTGGAGGGGCCCAGTTTTAACCCCAATGCACCGCAGGCCTGGAGCAGGCCGAGTACGTGCTGAAGGGCTGCTCGGGCGAGACGGCGGAGAACCGCACCGCCAAGGTGTACGTGGGCGGCGAGCGGGAGGTCCATGACACTTACTTCTGTGCCAGCGACCTCTGCAACGGGCCCTTCACTGGAGGTACTGGCCCCGGGGCCGGGGTGGGGAGGCCTGAGGCCTGGGCGACTCATTGCACTCAGGAGGGCGGGGGGAGGGGAGCCGTCCCGCCCCCTAACCGGGTCCTGCCCCCACCCCAGTGCCAGCAGCGAGCGCCCCACAGCCCAACGGCATGGCCTGTTACAGCTGCTTCGACCGTGGCACCGGCGACTGCGCCCCCGGCAACGCCACCGCCGTGCCGTGCACCGGCGACATGACGCAGTGCATGGACTTCACTGGTAACAGCCCGCCCCCCGCCAGGGCCTGTTACATCCAGCCCCAACACTGCCCCAGAGCCAGCCGCATCCCCGGGTGTGATACCCAGCCCAGCTCCCGTGCCAGAGCCAGCCCTGCGATCCCAGCCCCGCCGCGCCCCGCGGCCGCCCTGTCTCACAGCCCTGTCCCGCAGTGACGGACGGCGCCTGGCACCTGACCTACCGCACCTGCGCGCTGGAGACGCTCTGCCGCCAGCAGTACCAGCTGCCCCAGCTCCACGGCCGCCTGGACATCAGCTGCTGCTCCGGCCCGCTCTGCAACGACGGCCGCCCAGGCCTGCGCAGCCTGTGCAGTCACTTCTCCCAGCAAGGTAACCCCCGGGCCGCGCCCCGCGCCCCGGCCCCCGGCCCCGCTCCGGCCCCGGCCACGCTGCCCGTGTCCATGTCCGAAGCAGGCTCGGGCCGGCGGCCGGAGAACGGGCTGCGCTGCGCCAGCTGCTGCGAGACCGGCGGCGGGGAGTGCGGCGCCGGGAACTGGAGCCAGGTCGCGTGTCGCGGGGACCAGGCCATGTGCGTCAACGTGACAGGTGAGGGCCGGGCCGGCCTGGCCCCGCCCACGCCGGGCTCCGGCCCCGCCCTCCAGTGGGCGGGGCCCGGCTGGGCAACGCGCTCACTGGCCGGCCCACCCAGGGACGCCTGTGTCGCAGGGCTCTCTCTGCTGGGGCGGGTTTTTCGTGGCTCCGCCCACGGGGGGGCGGGGCTCACCGGATTCGCCCCCTCTGACTCCTCCCCCAGAGGCCGGGAGGACGCTGGTTCGAGGCTGCTCCCTGGAGCGTCTGTGCCACGAGCGGCCGCGGGGGCTGGGGCTGAGCGGCGGCGCCGCCGTCCGGTGTTGCGAGGGGGCCCTGTGCAACGGGGGAGGGGCCCCGGGCCCCGGGCCCGCCCCGCTGCCGTTGCTGCTGCTGCCCCTGCTGGGCCTCACCCGCCCGCGGTGAGAACCCCGCCGCATTGCACTGCCGCCACGCGGGCGTCTCCCCCCGGTCCCTCGCTCCGAGGCCTGGAAATAAACGTTGGGCGAAGCCGCGGGGCTTGGACTGGTTCTTGCGGGCCGGACGCCTGGGCTGGCGGGGCGTGGGCCGAGACCCCGGGCGGCCGCGCCAGGGGCGGGGCTGCGACGCCTGGCTTGTCGGGGGGGGCGGGGAGCCCGGACGGGGTTGTCGGGGGGGTATGGGGTCGGAGGGGCAGGGGCAGGGAGCCCGGACGGGGTTGTCGGGGGGGGGGTATAGGGACGGGGGGGGCAGGGAGCCCGGACGGGGTTGTCGGGGGGGTACGGGGACGGGGGGGCAGGGGCAGGGAGCCCAGACGGGGCTGTCGGGGGGGTACGGGGACGGGGGGGCAGGGGCAGGGAGCCCGGACGGGGCTGTCGGGGGGGTACGGGGACGGGGGGGCAGGGGCAGGGAGCCCGGACGGGGCTGTCCGGGGGGTATGGGGACGGGGCGGGGCAGGGAGCCTGGACGGGGTTGCCGGGGGGGGACGGGGACGGGGGGCAGGGAGCCTGGACGGGGTTGTCGGGGGGGGGGGACGGGGGGGGGGCAGGGGCAGAGAGCCCGGACGGGGTTGTCGGGGGGGTATGGGGACTAGGGGGCAGGGAGCCCCACGCCGGGCCCCACCAGCGCCGCAGCCCGGGGGCGGGGAGGCGGGGGGGCCGGCTCTCCGGCAGAGGCGGCGGGCGGGGCTGCCGGACCTGGGCCCCCCCGGGCGGGCCGCGGTTGGCTGCCTCCGAAGGCGCTGGGGGGGGGGGTCGTGTCAACCTGTCACCGCCACAAAGGGAGATAAATCGCGGCGCGAAGCCGGGCGCGGGGGGGGAGGGGGGGCCTGCACCGCAGCCTCGGCCCGTCCGTGAGCCCCCCTCCCCCCGGGGGCGGGGCCGGGGCGGGGCGGGGCGGGGGGGGCCGGGGGGGGCCGCGGCGACAGGGCTCCTCCATCTTCCCATTACGGCTAATGGGCCGGTCCCGCCGCCCGCGGCCGCCCGTAATCAGCCCGATTGATGAAGATTTATGGGCCCGCCGCCGGGATGAAGTCATCACGCTCCCGGGGGGCTGCGGGCCGGGAGTGGGGGCACCGCCATGGGGGGGGCTGCGGGCCAGGAGTGAGGGGCATCCCTATGCGGGGGGCCTTGGGGCGGGAGTGAGGGGCACCAGGGGCTTGAAAACCAGGCGTCCGACCCCTCCCCAAAAGCCCTTCGTGGTCACCCCCTCTCCGGTCCCGGGGCTGCAGCGTCCGGGCTCCCAGTCGCCCCCCCTCTCGTTAAAGGGGCCGCCCCGCCCCCCAACCCCTCCGGGCCGCAGCGACCCCGGTGCAGCCGTATGCGGGCAGCAGGGGGCGCTCAGAGCCCGCGGGCGGGGGCACAACGCCGGGCTCCGCTGGGCGTTACACCCGGCCGGGACCCCCACCCCAGAGCCAGCCGCATCCCGCCGCCCCCGCCCCCACCGCGGACCCCCCGGCGCAGGCGGCGGCCCATCCATCACCGCGCGGCGCGACGCGACTCCCCCTAATAAAAACATTTTACTCGTAAATGGGCCCGAACTAATTAACTAAAGTGTTAATTAACGCGCGGCAGACAGGGCCCGCGGCCGCCCGCATCCATCTCCCCGCCGGGCCTGCCGCGGGGGGCGGATGGGAGGAAGGGAGACAGACGGAGCGGGGCGGGCGGGGCGCACGAACAGACGCGGGGGGGGGACGCAGCGGAGAGAAAGCGACGGAGAAACAGGGCGCGGGGAGCCTCGCTCCCGACCCACAGCCCCCAGGTGCCCCCGTGCCCCGCACTCCCACCCCGCGGCCCCGGGGCCCCGATGACCCTCCCTCCCGACGTACAGCCCCCTGGGGCCCCTCAGTCCCGGCCCGCAGCCTCCCCCCACGTGCAGCCCCCTGCCCCTCCGGTGCCCCTCAGTCCCGACTCGCAGCCCCCCGCCTCCCCTGGTTTTGGGAGGGGGCATCACACGCCCCCTGTGACCCCCGGGACCAAGCAGGTCCGGGATCTGGATTGGCCAGGGCAGCCCCCAACACTGCAATGGGGCTTCGTGCCTAGGCGGGAGCGGGGGGCTGGGAGCCCGGACGCCGGCGGGGCGGGGGGGTCCCCCGGCCCCCCCGTGAGCAGCCCGTCGATAGCGGCGGCGGCTCCGGCGCGGCCCGCGACCCCCGCCGCCTCCATCCATCACCCGCTGTCAGCGCCAGCGCCGCGAATTAGCACCTAAATCGAGTATTGATCACGCCGCCGCCGCGCGCCGCTGCCCGGGCCGGGCCAGGCGGGACCGCGGGCGGGGCGGCGGCGGGCTGGGCACCGGGGAGGACGGGGGCACCGCGGGTCGCGAGCGAGGGGCACCAGGGGCTGGGGGTAGGCCGGGGACCCCAGCCCCCCACGTGCGACACCTGTGCGCGGGGGTGGGGCCCAGCGAGCGGGGCTGGCCCGGGGCCCGGCCGCCTGCGGCCCTCCCCCCCCCCCCCCCGCACGGAGACGTCTCCACCAGTTGCGCCCCTCCCCCCCTCCCGCCGCCTTGTTAAGTCTGATGCAAATGAGCCGGTCGCGGCTAATTGCCGCGTCGCAGTTAACGAGGATAAACAATAACTGGGCCATCACTCACCGCCCCCCCCCCGCCACGGCTCGTTAGGGGCGGCTGGCGCAGGCCCCTCCCCCTGCGGGCCCCACCCCCTCAGGCCCCGCCCCCGGGCCCCGGAGCCCCCTGTCCGGCGGCCGTGGGGGCGGGGCGGGGCCGGGGCTCCCGCGCCCGCAGCCGCAGCAGCACCAGGGACAGCGGCGGCACCGGGCGCGGGGCGGGAGCGGCCCGGCCGGCGGGGCCTGCGGGGCGGGGGCCGGGCGCTCGGGTTCCCGGCGGGGGGCGGGGGGCGGCCGACAGGTTGAGTGATGAGTCCCATTAAAGAGTTAATCTGCCTGATTGAATGTTTTGCTTCCTCCAAATTGAAACATTAAACAAGCGCCGCGCGCGTCACTCATGAAAGATTCATTTTCCCCGCCAAGGAGCGCGGCCGCCAGCGCGGCCCCCCCGCCCCGGCCCCGGATCGGGCCCGCCAGCCCAGCATGACCCCCCCCCCCGCCCCGGCCCCGGATCGGGCCCGCCAGCCCAGCATGGCCCCCCCCCCCCGTCCCCGGATCGGGCCCGCCAGCCCAGCATGAACCCACCCCCCCGGTCCCGGATCGGGCCCGCCAGCCCAGCATGACCCCCCCCCCGGCCCCGGATCGGGCCCGCCAGCCCAGCATGAACCCCCCCCGGCCCTGGATCGGGCCCGGCAGCCCAGCATGACCCCCCGCCCCCGGTCCCGGATCGGGCCCGCCAGCCCAGCATGAACCGCCCCCCGCCCCCGCCCTGCCCTGGGCACCAGATCCTTGCAGGGGACCCAGGCGTCCGAGTCCAGGCTGCCCCCGCCCCAGCTTGACCCCTTCAGGCACAGCATAGCGCCCAGGCATCCGGCTCCGGGGCACCCGAATACCCCGGACCCTTTCAAGGAGCCCAGGCGGCCAGCTCCGGACCCCCGGCCCAGCCCAGCATGGAAGCCAGGCGCCTGGCGCCCAGGCCACCTGCTCTTCCCCTCCACATCCCGAACCCCAACAGTGCGGCTGGAGCCCTCCCCACCCAGCAGGGCCTCCAGGCATCCCGCTCGAAGCCCACCCTGGTCTCCCTCCATGTGTCCTGGAGAGAACCCACGTGTCCAGGCTGCCAACCCACCCAAGCCCTCTGGAGAAACCCAGGCATCCAGCTTCCAGGCCCTAGTGCAAGGCCTTGACCTCCCTGCCCCTCTGCACACACTGACACACACACACACACATGCACCTCTGCGCACACTAGCTGGACACATGTGGGGTGAGGGTTATACATGACCCTTGCACACGCACACATGTGGGGACAGGGCTAGGCCAGAGCACAAGGGGGAGGTGGTGGCTTCTGTGGGGAGCAGGATTCAGACCCCAGCAGGAGGGAACCCATGTGTCTGGGTGCTGCCATCGCAAGCCGACAGGAGGGCATGTCCATCTGTCTGCCCCAGGTCTGCCCATCTGGACGCACGGCCCCATGCCCCCATCCCCCATCCCCATATGCTCCCTTTTTCTGTCCATCCCTCCATCTCCTCATCTGTCTATTTCTCCACCTGTCCCGCTGTATGTGATCCATCCATCCATTTGTCCCTCTAACCATTCATCCCTGTCCACCTGTCTGTCCATCTGTCCACCTTTCCCTGTACACCCTGGGGATGCATCCACTCGTGCCTAAGGTAAGCCCCTGCCCTCCCTCTCTCCATCCCATCCATCCAGCCCTAGGACCTTCCATCCATCCATCTATCTACCTATCTGTCTATCCACCTCTCCATCTACCTACCTACCCACCTACCTGCCTATCTACCCACCCACCAGTCTGTCCGTCCCTCTGTCTATCCATCTATTTATCCTTCCCTATCCACCTCTGCCTCTTTATCTATCTATCTATCTGTCTGTCTGTCCCTCTATCTATCCATCTATTTATCCTTCCCTATCTATCTATACGCCTCTCCATCTACCTACCCACCCACCAGTCTGTCCATCCATCTACGTTCCCATCTGTCTGTCTGTCCCTCTATCTATCCATCTATTTATCCTTCTGTATCATCCATCTGCCCATCCCTCTCTCTATCCTTTTATCCCTCCCTATGCATCTCTCCACCTGTCTACCTCTATCCATCCCTCCATCTTCCTATCTCTCATTCTGTCCATCTACCCACCTGTCCATCCATCTATCTCTCTATCCCTCTGCCTCTCTCTCTCTCTCTCTCTCTCTCTCTCTCTCTCTCTCTCTCTAGGCCATTCGCCTATCTCTCCATCTCCCTCTCTCTCCATCTGTGCCCCTATCTCTGTCCATCCGTCCATCCACAGCCATGTCTCCCTCCTGCACTCATCCCTCCTGCCTTCCCCATTCTGCCTCTCCTCCCCTCCCCCTCTCCCTTTGTCTCCCTCCGTCCGTGTCTCTCTCTCTCTCTCTTCTCTCTCAAGTGTTTTCAATTTTATTCTGAGTGGAATTAACTACCCCTGATGTCAAATTGCCGCCGCAATCGATAATAATATCTTTACAAAAGAGGATATTCTCCCCGCGCCGGACGGCCCCTGAAAAATGGAAAATTTAGTCGAAATTGATTCATTACTTGACACTTTATAGGACGGGCCTGGTATTGATCGGGCCTGTCATGTCCTATCTGCCTTAATCGAAGCTGAAGTCCAGTGTCGATGGTGGTATTTTTCATAATTCCAGGAGAGCAGACAGATACAAAAACACACGCGTGCCCCCCACCCGGCCGCTGCCGCTGCTGCCACCCCACACGTGTGACGGGGCCGGTGCAGGCCTGGGCCTCACTGCACGCCCCGGGATTGCGACTGTGGGGGGGGGCCTGGGGGCTGAGCTGTGTCAGGCCCCACATGTGTGATGGGCTATGTAGTGCACCCTGTGATTGCAGCTGTGTCGGGCCCCACGTGTGTGATGAGGAGCTGGGGTGAGGGCCTGAGTTGTGTCAGGCCCCACATGTGTGATGGGGGTGCACTGCGTGCCCCATATTTACACCCATGTAGGGTCCTGCATGTGTGTCAGGAGCCTGGGGTGAGGGCTTGAGCCATGTCAGACCCCACATGTGTGATGGAGGTGTATTGAGTACCATTAGTGCAGCTGTGTCAGGCCCCATGGGTGTGATGGGACCTAAGCTTGAGCCATGTTGGATCCCACATATGTGATGGGGGCACACCCTGTGCCCCATATTTTCAGCCATGTTGGACTTTGCACTGGTGTCAGGGGACCTAGGGTGAGGGTCTGAGCCATGTCAGGCCCCACATGTGTGATGGGAGTGTGCTGTAGTCCTCATGATTGCATCCATGTCAGGCCCCACATGTGTGTTGGGGGCCTGGGATGAAGGTTTGAGCCATGTCAGGCCCCACATGTGTGATGAGTGCATGCTGTGCACCCTGTGACTGCAGCTGTGTTGGGTCCCACACACACACGGGATCACCCTGTGCCCCTCCCCACAAATGCAGCTGTGTCCAGACCTACACGTGTGACAGAGACCCTGCAGTACTGCCATGCCCCCAAAGATGCCAGCTCACATGCATGCCCAACACCTGTCAACGTCCCACCCTACTCCCCTTTCACACCCCTCACATACTTGACAAGCCTTCATGCATGCAAGTGGTCACACACAGGTGTGCAAGGACCTTGGTGCACTGAAAGTTACCACGGATGAGCTGGATCATGCCTGGAAAGAACCTGGACACAAGTGTGTGTGCACACATGTCCTTGCCATTGCCTAATGGAGGGCACAAGGCCTGCTCTGTGTGTGTATGTGTGTGCACGCATGCATGCACATATCTTGGAACCTGTGGGTGGGGGATGTCCCCATGCATGCAAGCCTTGATGTGTATATCTGGGCACATGTGAGTTTATACATGCATCCGAGTATGCACCCATTTGAAGGTGCATGTGTTTGAGAAGGCACATGCAGGCACATGCATTAGTGTGCATGTGTGTTGGGGAGGTGTGTGGTTGTGTCTCTGTGTCCAGGCACACCTGCATGTGTGCCTGTCTTGGGGTGTACTGTGCACATGCATGTATGACAGGGCTTCAGCTGCCCCTTCGCAGGGCTTGTTGCACAGAGATGAGAGTGGAGGCCCTGGCCCAGCAGATGGGGGGGGGCAGGACCTGGAGCTGCGATCAATACTCAATTGTGATGGCAAAGGCAGGGGTGGGAGGGGTGTCTGTATGTGTGTGTCTGGAGCACGAACACCTGGGCTCTGTGTATGTTCATGCATGTGTCTGTATCTTGGATGCCTGGATTCTCTATGTGTGTCTGCATGTGTGCATGTGTGCATGTATGCATGTGTGTATGTGTGTGTTGGATGCCTGGGTTCTGTGTGTGCGCATGGGTATGTATTGGATATCTGGATTCTATGTGTGTGTACAAGTGTGCTGGATGCCTGGGTTGTGTGTGTGTGTGTTTGTGGGTGCATACATGTGCATGTCAGATGCCTGGGTTCTCTGTATGTGTGTGTGTGTGTGTGTGTGTGTGTGTGTGTGTCAGATGCCTGGATTGTGTGTGAGTGTGTCTGTGCACATGCATGAATGCCAGATGCCTGGATTGTATCTCTGTGTGTGAGAGAGTATGTGTGCGTATGTTAGACAACTAGATTGTGTGTGTGTGCGCATGCACACATCAAATGCCTGGGTTCTGTGTGTGCATGCATGCACATGTGTGCATTAGAGGCTTGAGGTGTGTGTGTGTGTGCTGGACACCTGGGTTCTCTGGATATATGTGTATGGAGGCCAGACACCTGCGTCGTGTGTGTGTGTGTGTGTGTGTGTGTGTGTGTGTGTGGAGTCCTCATGCACTCATGTCAGATGCCTGGGTTGTGCATATATGTATGTATATGTACAGCACATGTGTGCATGCATGGGGTGTGTGAGCATGTGTGTCTGTGAGAAAGGGGGGCGTTAGTCTGTGTGTTTGTGAGAGAGAGGAGCATATAATGTGTGTGCATGTGTGCACTCACCTGTCAGTCTGTGTATTTCTGTGTATCTGTGTCTGCATGTGTGTGTATGTGTGAGCACCTGTTGTGTGTATGCACGTTTTTGTGCATGTGCATGTGTGTATAAATTTGTATTGGTATGTGTCACTGTTCACACATGTGTGAATGCCTGTGACTAAACTGTAGGTATGTACCTGTCAGTGTGTGTGCACATGTGCATGAGACACACAGACAGCAGCCAGGCACAGACAATCCTGTGAGCTCACATCCAGACCAGCCACACACACACAAACACAAATGTGTGTACTCAGACCTCCCCCATGTGCAACACACACACACACACACACCCTGTACACCCAGAGCTCCCCCAACATGCACCTTTCAAACACACACACACACCTGTGCACCGAGGTCTCCTCCCATGTGCACCTCCCAAACATATGCACACACACTGGGAACCCTGCACACATGCACTCACATATACCCATGCGTATGTGCACATGCTCTCACGCACACATGATTGCACACGTATGCATTCATATCCTCACAAACCCACACATGGACACCCACACATGCGGACATATGCCCACATTCATATACATGTGCAGACTCACATAAGACCAAACTGTGACATATACGTACACCACCCGGGCACCCAGGACACCTATACACACACGGAGTCACACTCATTGTCATTCCCAAAGCAAGGCGAGGGCACACACACAGTAGGAGCTGGAGTTCCTGGACCCAGCTGGCCAGCCCGGGATGTGTCAGAGCATGTGATTGGTGTGTGTATGTGTGTGTGTGAGTGTGTCTGAGCATATGTGTATATGCCAAGGTATCAGTATTCCTGAGTCTGTCAGTGTGTGTGCATGTGCACACACGTGAGAGGAAGGGTGTGTGTACATGCACATACCCATACCAAGGGTAGTGTGTGTGTATTAGTGTGTGTCCATGCACAAGTGTGTATGCAGGTATATGTGTGTGTTTCAATCAGTGTGTGTGTGCCTGTGTGTCCAGGCACACTAGTGTGTTACTGTGCTTGTCAGTGTGCGTATGTGAGTGTGTGTGCGCGCGTGCATGGTGTGTGTGTTCAGATGTCTGGGCTCCGTGTGTGTGTCGGACACCAGGGTTCTGCATGTGTGTGCATGCGTGCTAATTTGTCCGTGTGTGTCCTGGACGTGTGTGTGTGCCCGGACGCCTGGGTTCCGTGAGCCCGTGCCCCCCCGCGCGTGGCTCGTGGGCGGCGCAGCCCGGTGCCCCCCCGCCGTGATTTCCGCGCGCGGCGGCGGCGATCGAAGCTCATCTCGGCGGCGGCGGCGGCGGCTCCGCGATTGGCCCCGCGCGGCCCCGGCTCGGCCGAGATTGTCCGCATCGATCCGCCGCCGCCCGCGGCCCTACTTAAACCGCCCGGCCCGGCCCGGCCCGGCCTCGCTCCCGCTCCCGCTCCCGCGCCGCCGCCTGCTCCGTCCCTCCATCCCGCACCTTCCCCTGCCCTCCTGCGTCCCCCACGCCTCCCCCCGCCGCCTGCCGCCGTCCCTTCATCCCGCACCCTTCGCTGCCTCGCTCCCTCCGTCCCGCACCCGTCCTTCCCCCGCACTCCTCCGTCCCGCGCCCTCCCCTGCCCTCCCCGCCCCCCATCCCCGCACTCCTCCCTCCACCCCCGGCCCTGCCCCGCTCCCTCCATCCCCGCACTCCTCCTCCTGCATCCCGCACCCCTCCAGCCCTCCCTCCCCGCCTCCTTCCTCCGCCGGCTCCTTCCCCGGGCGGCTCCCTGCCCCGCGGGCGCGGCGCGGCGCGGCGCGGCGCGGGAGGACGCTGCCCCGCGGTGCCCGGACCCCGATGCGGCCGGACGGTGAGTCCCGGAGTTGGACAAAGTTTCCCGTCGGGGCGGGGGGTGGTCGGGAGGCCCGGGGGGGGTGTCTCCGGGTCCCTGCCCCCCCCGGTCCCTGCGGCGGAGCCCCCCGCCCCCCCCCCGGCCGGAGCCGGATTCCAGGGCAGGGATCGAAATTTCTGGCAACAAAGGGAAATAGCGGCATCGATCGCCGAGATTAAGAGACAAGTGTGTGCGGCTCCCGACGCGGCCCGCATCGCAATGGGGGCACGCGGGGGAGGGGCGCGGCGCGGCGCGGAGCACGGGCGGCCGCGGGCGCGCGGGGGGCCGGCGGCGCTCTCGGGGAGCCCCGGGGTGTCACACACACGCACGCACACACACCAGGCGTCCGCGGGGGACGGGGCCCGCGCGCGGGGAGCGGGGAGGCGCTCTCGGGGAGCCCCAGTCTCTCTCTCTCTCTTTCACACACGCACACGCACGCCCCCCCCCACTCACAGAACACGCAGGGAACCTAGGCGTCCGCGGGACGAGGGAGCCCCCGGTGTCTGTCTGTCTGTCTCTCACACACACACGCGTCCGGGAGAGAGAGAGACCCCAGGCACCTGAGACCGAGACACGCGCGCACACGCACACATACACACATACGTGCGCGGAAATGGCAACAGCTCAGGGCAGCGCGTGTCCCCCCCCGGGGTGTGTGTATGTGAGATGGTGTGAGTGTGTGTGTGTGTGTGTGTGTGTGTGCGTGCGCGCACAGCACAGGGTGTATAGCGCCTCCAGCTCTGCCCCTGTAGCTACCCTTTGTGGTGTGGGTGAGTGTGTGTGGGGTGCACAGCCCAGGGCAGTGTGTGTGTGTGAGAAGGGGTGTGTACCAGAGAGTCGGAGAGTATCTGTATGTCTCCATCGCCGTGTCAATACCTTCGCATTGTGGGTGTATGTGTATGAGAGGGAGTGTGTAGCTCGGGATGGGGGAGTGTGCATGTGCTCAGCTCCAAGTCAGAGACAGAGAGTGTGCGTAGTCTTAGTTGTACATCTGCTCCTCCTCTTCACCGTGTGTGTGTGTCCGTGTGAACTTGTGTGCACCCAAGTGCTTGTGTGGTGCCCCCGAGTGTGCATGTTTCCAAGGATTTGCATTTGTGTGTGTGTTTCAGTCTGTAGGCACCCTTTGTAATGCGTTTGCTTGAGGGAGTGTGTAGCTCCGGGAGTGGAGGGGGGAAGTCTGTCAGTAAGTGTGTGCATGGGAATGAGTCCGAGATTGTGTGTGTGTGTGTAGCTTCAGGTCTGTGTCTGAACTTGCTTCTTGTAGAGTGTGTGTGTGTGTGTGTGTGTGAGAGAGAGAGAGAGAGAGATGTCCAACTCAGTGTCTCTGGACACTCTTAGTGGTGTGAGTGTGCGTGGGGAGGGAGGTTGTGTAGCACAACATGTCTGCAGCCACGGTGTGTGCATGTGTGTGCATGTCCGGCTCTGTATCAATAGACACCCTGTGTAGTTCATGCGTGTCAGAGGCAGCATGTAGCTCCTCTGTGTGTGTACCTGTGTGTAATCTCCAACTCAGTGTCTCCACACACCCTTCATGGTGTGAGCATCTGTGTGTGCATCAGGGGCAGTTGTGTAACCCAAAATCTGTCTACGGCCACAGTTTGCAAGGCAGAGAGTCTCCAGTTGTGCACGTGCATGTATGAATGCATGCATGTGTGTGTCCAGCTCTGTATCTGTAGGCACCCTGTGTAGTTCTTGTGTGTGAGAGGAGTGTGTAGCTTGTGTGTGTGCACACAATATGTCATGTGTGATTCTTTTTTTTGCATGCAGTAGGCAGGGCACTCAGTGGCAATGCGTGTGTGTGTCTGCACATGCATGTGCACATGGTTGTGCCAGAGCAGACAGTGTATAGCTATGGGGGAGGTGTATTTGTGTATGTGTGTGTTCACGTGTGTCCAGGGCTGCCCAGACCTGTTGCTGCGTGTGCAGAGCTGCATGCCCCACCTTGTGCAGTGTGTGTGATCAGGGTGGCATGTTCCTGCCATGTGCACCCAGCACCCAGGCCCAGCTTGGGAAACTGAGGCACAGCCCAGGCATCTGGGAGGACACCCCGCAGCCCTGGAGCCTGGTGTGCATGCATGTTATGGTGCGTGGGTGTGTGTGGGCAGTGCGCATGAGGGTGCTGTACGTGTGCATGGCTGTACCTCTGTGTGTGTGCACACCCAAGTGCATGTGTGTGTTGCAAGCTGTGTCTTTTGAAGCACACAGGGACATGGTTGTGTGTGTGCTTGCATACATGTGTTTCAGGGCATGCGTATGTGAGTGTGCTGTGCATGCATGTCCTTATTGTGTGTGCATGCTGTAGGCCAGGTGTTGCAGTACATGTGTGTGCTATGGTACAGAGGAGGGGGTGTGCGTGCTGCAAGGCATGTAATGTATCTTGCACACATATGTCTCTCAACCTGGCAAGGACATCCCACCCACATCAATCACTGTGAAACGCAACACACACTCACAATGGGGTGCATAAGTGTGTGCACAAACAGGTGCCAGGTGCGGGTCACACCCAGCAGTCAGTGCTTGTGCAGAGACTCAGACCCTCACACAAGTCACCCCCACTCCCATACATACACACATACCTCCCATACACAAACAGACACGCATCCAAGCCCCATACACACACACTGAGGCACCCCCACCCCCCCGTGCATACATGTGCATGCAAACCCCTATGCAAACTCATGGTGCATATACACATCCCTCCCACCCAGATAGGGTGTGTGTGCATGTGCGTGTGCGTGGGCCGCATCCTGTCACCATAATTTATGGCTCTCATCCCTGCCTGATCGATGGTGGGAATTAGCGCAGCTACAGCTCCACCACCACCCCACCCCCCGCCCATCGACCGCCGGGGGGGTGGGGTGGGCTGGGACCCCCCCCGGGGACACCCTCCTGGCCCAGTGTGTTTGTGTGTGTGCAGGAGCACATGGTGTGTGCACTGGCATGCATACATTGAGTAGGCATATGAAGCTTGCACACACACAAGTAGGCCCATATACTTGCCCATGGGTAGGCCCACACACCTTGCACATGTATGCGAGTTGGCCCAGGTGCCTTGCAACATGCCTGCATTGCCAACATGTTTGGCACATGTATGCATGAGTAAACACATGCAGCTTGCACACACACAAGTAGGGACACATGCTTGCACATGTCTGGATAGATACATGCATGGGTAGGCCCACACACCTTGCGCAGACATGAGTGGGCCCACAAGCCTTGCACACATACCTGAGTAGGTTCACCTACCTTGTCCACACATAAATGGGCACATGCCTGCACATGCATGAGTAGGCACGTACCTAAGTAGGGCTCACATGCCTTGCACACATACATGAGTAGGCACACAGCTCGCACACGTGTACCACTAGGCACACATGCCTGACCCAGCAGGCCCACACCCACTCTGTATGGCACGTTGCACACACCTTGAGGCACGAGGGATGGGGGAACACCTGCCCACATGTAGGTGCACACTGCACACACCAGCCCAAGGCAGGCTGGGCACAGTTTGCACACCAAGTATGTAGAGCACACACAATACACAACTCCTCTCCCCATGCCTATGTGGCAGAGACAGGCTGCTTTGCATGTAGACCCCCCACACATGCACACACATATTTGAGTGTGCGCAGCTGCTCTGTGCTCCTTTCAGCCTTGTCTACCTTCCTCCGGGGCTGGTCACAACTGCTGGTTCAGTCCTTGGGTACATCCGTGTCCCTGTTCAAGCATCCTGGGCACAGAAGGGGGCAGAGAGGCCATGAGATGGAGGCTGGCACATGCAAGGTATGTGCATGCACGTGCCTGCGTGTGCAAGGACCTACTTGCACACACAAGGGCCCACATGTACACAGGGACTGCTGCAGACATCAGTACACAGACAGGGGCCATGCACATGGGAGACACTGCACACTTGTATGCACACCATGCTGAACAGCCTTCTGCACATGCGTGTACCCCTGCTGTCTTGTCACACTCAACCCCCACGGGGCCTATCCTGCCGAAAGTGGGTGGAATTGGCAGGGGCTGGTGTGTGCATGGGGCTAGGACTTAACAAAGCACATATGCAGGTGGGTGGAAGGGCCACACGTGTGCTTGGTATGCACTAGTGTGTGCAAAGCCACCAGCACCCTTGCCTGTGTGCAAGGACCTACCAGTGCACATGTCGCTCTGTGTGTGTCCAGGGCCTTGGGCCTGAGCACACACTATAATGGCCGCAGATCCCCTTTGGTGAGGAGGGGGATCTATGCAGTGCCATGTATACACACGCGTGTGTTCACGTTTGTGTGTGGATGCGCGTGTGCCCTGGACCCTGGCATATATGTGTGTGTGCTGGTGGGTGATTGTGTCCCGGACTCCTGGGTTGTGTGTGTGTATGCCTGCGTGCGTGCGCGCACGCACGCGGGTGGGCCCCTAGTGTTTGCACACACGCGTGTCAGGGACGGCTTGGCTGGGGGGGGGAATCCCGTCTTTAACCCTTGCTGACCCCCCGCTGCCGCCCCTTCACGCGCACACGCGCACACACACACACACCCTGTTCGGCGTCCGGCACGGAGGCGGGGCCGGAACCGGGCGCGAACTGGGTCTGGCCGCAGCAGCAGCCAATCAGAGCCCGGCCCGGAGCCCGGGTCCTGCCGGAGGTTCGACCCCGTCTGTGCTTCCCCCCACCCCCTCCCCCGCGACCCGGATCACGCGTGTGCAAGGGGGAGGGAGTGCTTGTACAAGGGGGAAGCACGCGGCGGGGACACGCACACCCGTCTCCTCCAGCCCCACGGATTGGGGCCGGCTCTTCAGGGGACACACACACACACACACACACACACACACACACTTAAAGAACCCAGTTGTCCGGGACGGACAGACAGGCATCCGGAAGAGACAGACATGTACACACATACACACACACTCATGCACGCGCGCACACACCAACACACGCCCATGCTCATGCACACGCGCGCGCGCATGCACACACACAGAGACGCGCACATACGCACAGAAACACACGAGCACACACACGCACACGCACGCCCCGTGCCCCGCGCTGCCCCCTCCCGCCCCCGGACTTTGCCGCGCTCTCTCCCGCTAATAAATATTAATTGCCGCCGCGGCCGCCCGGCGGTTCAGGGCGCGGGAAGGGGGCTCCCGCCCGCCGGCCGCTGTCCCGTGTGGGCCCCGCACGCCTGCGGCCACGCCCCCTCCGCCGCCCCGCGCGGCTCCCCGGCCAGGGACACGCGAGACAGGACCGCGACACACGGGGCCTGTGGACAGACAGAGACAGAGAGAACTATAGGTGATAGCGTGGGAATAGGGATGGAGATAGGTAGGTACGCGTGTATCGAAAGGTGCACGCATAGATCTATAAATACATCTGTCTGTCTATCTCTTAGAAATAGATCGAGATCGAGATCTGCTTCTGTCTAAGCAGATATATAAATAGAGAGAGAGAAGGTGATGCGGACAGACAGACAGAGGAGGTGTAGGGGAGAGATGGTGGCGTGTGTAGGAATAGATGGATGGATGGATTGACACACGCACACTCACACACATCTACGTTGCTAGAATATCCACATATTCTATTCTATTATTGTGCCACTGGTAGCTCCAGCACGGCTCCTGATACACACACACGCGTCTGTATGTGCATGTGTACACATATGCGTGTGTGTGTGTGTGAGTGTGTAGTCACAGCTGTGTTCCGGCCGTGGATGAAGCAGTCAAACAACAGGTCCTGTAGCACCGGGACGGTGAGCTGGAGCTGGGCCACCGCCGTGGAGAGGGCAGCAGGAAAATGGAGAGATGTCGTAGTGATCCCTAGGACACCCATGCACCCGCGTATGCACAGATCTATCTATCTATCTCTGCACACACCACCGTCTGTCCGCCCCCCCGCCCCCTCTGTGCGTCTGTACGACCAGCTGCGCTAGAGCCGCTACCGGCCCGGCAAGCTCACGTGTGGGTGCTCCGGCAACGTGTAAGTAGGGAGTGAGCACGGCCCGAGCCACGGGCACGAAGAGCAGCAAGGTGATGCGCAGCTATTACAGCGGGGGGGCGGGGGGTGCACAGCCCTGTTCTAGCTACTCATGGTGTGGTAATATCCTATGTAGGTGTTATACCAACATATAGGTATTATATATACCATACACCTATACATTGTGTTAATGGCAGTGAATAGAGTAGGCATATCATAGGTATTCTGATAGTTATTCATAGGTATTCTGAAGCTATAGTTATTTTAGATATATTTAAACTATAAGATATAATTTATTATACATATATATTATACACACGCATAGCTATACATTCACACACATATACATATAAGCACACACATACACACGTGTGTGTAATATAAAGCTATATATCATATATCTATATAGACACACACATCTATCTCTATATATAGACAGCTTTATAGATAGATGTGTGTATGCATGTGTGTAGATATATGATATATAGATCTATTACATACGTGTGCATGCTTGTGTATGCATATTTATATGTATATGTGTGTGTCTATATAGCTGTGTGTGTACAATACATCTAAAATAACTATAGCTTGCTGCATCTATCTAGCTAGCTTCACATACATGCCTATATAGAGATATACAGAGCTATATAGAGCCACAGCCTTCTTATGGCCGTGAAGGGACTCGTGCTCTAACACACCGTGCCCGGCACCGTGTGAGCAGGGGTGGATGTGGCACGGGCCGAGCTATGTGCACGACGCAGCAAGACAGCCCCAACGTGCAGCTCTTGCAGCAGAGTCCAGCGCCACAACCCTGGTCCAGCTGCTACCGGCGTAGTGATGTCGTGTGTGGGCATATATACGTACACATACATATATATACGCACGCACGCACACACACAATGTTATATGTGTAAAATACTATATTGACCTATTGCATAGATTTCATAGACGTTAGGGCTGGAAGACACCTCCAGCATCATCACGGCCAGCCCCAAAAACCTATTCCGAGCCAGGCATGTACCCAGGGGCGAAGGAAGGGGAAGCTGGGGGGTCTGCCCCCGACCCCGCAAGAGACGACAGCTCCCTGTAAGATTTGAAAATTTTAAGGGGAGGGGGGCGGGAATCTCCGGCCGAATTAGCTTCTTAATTTAGGTCAATTTGTTAATTAATGAACCGGTTTGTTGGTTGGGGGGGGGGGCCCAGTCAAAGTGTAATTTGAACCCTGTATATACACACACGCATATATATGTGTGTGTGTTTATACACACACACACGTGTATGTGTGTGCCTATGCTCATGCCTTGTGGGGAGTAGTAACACAGTCACTAGGCGCCCTGGCCGGATCCCCGCGTCGCGCTGTCCGCCCATCACCGCGCTGTCGCTCCCGATGTAAACGGGCGCGAAGTCACGTCTGTGCACGGTATCACAGCCGCACACCGGGACTGTCCGCAGCTCCACAGCCGTGTCTCGGCCACGGGCGGCGGCCGCCGGAGCCCCGTGTCGGCCGCGGCTCCCGGCCCCGCACCGCAGCCTCTCTGTCCGTCTGTCCGTGAAGGGCCCTGCGCGAGCTACCGCTGGCACGGGGATGGACCGAGCAGGAATTTCATACCGGAATGTGATATAATAATGCAGCATGTAGGGAAATAATACAAGGTGTAGGTATTTAATAACGTAATATGATACAATAATAGAATATGTAGGTAAGTAATACAATAGGTGGGTATTTAACAATACTAAGAGCGTATGTCGGGATTTCATAACGTAATATGGCATAATAATAGCGTACGTAGGTATTTAATAATGTCAGGCGAGATAATGATGGAGTATGTGGGGGGCTGATCAGATAAGATGATACAATAGTAGCATACTTAGGGATTTCACGACATACTACGATATAAAAACACGATGTGCAGGTATTGTAGCCGCATCCTCCAAGGCTGCCGCGGTGACGGGAGCGGCGCCGGCACGGTGCGCGGGGCCCCGGGGCAGCACGGGCCGGTGCGGGGCGAGAGCCGCGGCCAGGAGGTGGAGGAGGAGGCAGCGCGGGCGGCCGCCGGGGCGCTGCTCCCGCACCGCGCAGACCCGCTCCGCTCCGCGCCGCGGGCCTGCGGGCCGCTCTGTGCGCGGCGGGCACGGCCACGGGGCCGTGCGAGCTCTCCAGCTGCAGCTGCAGCTCTCCCCATCCCCCGATCTCCATGTACACCTACAGCTGTATTACATCGACGTCTGTATCTACACATACACGCACATGTATACCTATAGCAATCTCTCCTCCTCCGTCTCGGGCCATACCAGCTACATCACGTCTCTGTCTGTGTCCACAGCTGGACCCACACCTGGGGCCGTGGGGGCTGCACTCGGAGTGACCCCTGAGCCCCTGCCCCTCACGTCCGGGCCCCGTGGCTATCCTCCTACGCTGTAAGCCGGTAGTCAAGCAGCCACATCGCTGTAGAGAGGTGTCCCGGATCGCGTGCAGTACTGCGCATAGTACGTGTGTGTATGTACACATACGCAAAGCCACGCATACACTACAAACACACACATACATGCTACACACACACGACACACTGCTGCCGCAGAGAGCAGCACTAATGGCCGTAACAAGATGGACTAGACACGGTACTCGGCCGAGTACCGCTCGCCCTGGGATGCGATATAATGTCCGTGTTACTAACACACAGCGCTGATAAGCAGTATTAATAGCCACACGAAGCTGTAGCGTGCACACACACACACACACACAATACCCATATACAGTGCTGAAATACCTATGCATGATGTAACTATGCCGTTAAGACTATATCACGACCGTTGATATTACCACATGATTAATGGCCATATGTGTGTGTATGGTTATCTACACACACGCACACGTGGCGCTGAGTTGCACGCCGCCCCGGTGCGCGGTGCCCGGCTCCGCTCCCCCGGTGCCCCGCTGCCCCGGCCCGAGCGGCGGCCGCCCCTCCCCGCAGTGCCCGGCCCGGCCCGGCGGCAGCGCGGGACCCAGGCGCCCAAGCCGCTGCGCTCCTGCCCCCCACCGCGCGCGCGCCTCTGTGTGTGTGTGCGTGTGCGTGTGTTCCGGGAGCTGCCGGGGGGGAGCTGCCGGCGCCCACCCCCCTCCCCCCGTCTCCTGTTTGTTTTTGCAGCTTCCACCGCCACAGGCCAGAGCGCCCCCCCCCGCCCCCCGCCCCCGCTCCCCCTCCCTCTCCCAGCCCGGGAACCTCTTTGATGTGACTCCTGCCCCCACCGGGCACGCGTGGCTACCTGCGAACCGGGGCGGGGGGGCTGCAAAGGGCTGTGGTCTTCAGAGGACTCCCCCCCCGCTCCGGAACCCGGGGGGGGCGGGGGGCGCAAAGCCCAGGCGGGTATTGAGGCGCATGGAAACACGCATAGAGACGACCCGAGTGCCTCACGGACGCAGAACCCAGGTGTCCGGGACACACGCGCACACACACGCAGATCCCGGGCGTTCTGGATGCACCTAGTACAGACAACCCAAGTCTCCAGCCCAGGCGCCCGGGGCGTGCACACATACACCCCCGCACCCCGCACCCCAGGCGTCCTGGGCGCACGCCTCCAACACACGGGGAACCCGGGCGTCCGGGACACGCGCGCGTACACGGACACATATAGGCGGGCGCGCGCCCGTGCACAGAACCCAAGAGGCACACACACGCACGCACACGCGCACACACACACACACACAGAGCCAGACAGCCGCCGAACACACACACACACCTACACAGGTATACGCCCGTTCACATAACCCAGGCGCCCAGCACACACACACGCGCGCGCGCGCGCGCCCGGGGGGCAGCTGGACAGGGGGACGGAGAAAGAAAGAAGGGGCTACGTGTGTGTGCACCTGCGTGTGTCCCGGACACCTGGGTTCTGCAGACGTGGGATATTTGTGTAGTGATATGTCCACGTGCGTGTCCAGGCCTCCTGGGCTGTGTGTGTGCGCGCGTGCGTGTGTCCCGTGCGTGGCTGTGCAGCGCACAGCCCCGGGCCGGCCGGGGGGGGCGGCGGCACCCGGCAGGACAGCACGCCCCCCCCCCACGAGGGGTTTTGGGCGGGGGCTCTTCTCTTTTAAAAAATAAAAATCAATTTTAATTTCGCTACGGCGGGCGGTGGTGGAGCGGCAGGGTTGCACACACACAGGTACACACATAGACGCACGCACACACCCACAGGTACACATACGCGCACACGGTTAAACATACACAAACACTTCGATTTCACACCCGTTTCTGCCACGCGTGTGGCCGCGCTCGGCCTCGCACGCGCCATGATCCGTTTAGCACACGCGTCCTTGCCCCCCTTCTATTTTATACACACCTCTTTCACACGTACACACACACATATACACAAACTTCCCGCAGTTACATTTATATTTCACACATACCTCTACACACACACACACACTCCTCAGTGACACACACATCAACAGGCGTGTTGCCCGCTCGGTCTCCCTCAGTTGATGTCACACCTACTCGCAATCTCCTCCTTCACACACATGTGTATCACACACACACTCAGGAGGGGGCTACACAGGTTTGTGGCAGCGGGGCACTGATGCCTGGGTTCCCCGTGTGTGTCCGCGTACCCCGGACGCCTGGGTCCTGAGTGTGTGTGTGTGTGTGTGTGTGTGTGTGTCCCGGGCGCCTGGATCCTGTGTGCGTGTGCGCGTGGGTCCCGGACGCCTGGGTCCTCTGTGTGTGTGTGTGTGCGTGTGCGCGCATCACGGCGCCCCCGCCCCGCCCCGCGGTTGCGTGTGTTGCACACCCAACCCCTCCGCGCACCCCCCCCCCGCGGCGGCCGCTCCCGGAGCGCGGACACACGAGCCGAGCCGGGGCCTCCCGCCGCTCGCAGGTAATCCGGATTAACTGGGGTGGGGGGAGGGGATGGCGGGTCATTAGCAATTAGGGATCTTTAATGAGCGGGGGGGCGGGGGTCTGTGCGTCCGTGTGACCGCCGGCCCGAGGCGGGGGGGGCGAGGGGCGGCGAGATGAAGCGGGTCCCGGGGGGCATCGATCGGGGGCTGAGGGGAGCGGGGCGGGGCTTTAGCCCGAGGTCATGGAGCAGCGAGGGGCGGGGGGAGAGGGGGAAGGAGGGAGCCCCCCGCCCCCCGAGACCTGCCCCGACCCCGCCGGCCTCTGGGGGTGTGTGTGTGTGTGTGTGTGTGTGTGTGGCAGACACCTGGTTCCTGCGTGTGTCCGTGTCCCGAACGCCTGGGTTCTGCAGGTGTGTGTGTGTGTATTACACACCTGGTTCCGGGTGTGTGCGCCTCCCGGACGGCTGAGTTGTGTGTGTGTGTGTGTGTGTGTGTGCGTGTCCCGGAGGTCTGGGTCGCGTGGGGGGGCGACGTGTGTCTGGGTATTTGCGTGTGGCGACCTGCGGGCGGGCGCGGTGTTGAGAACAGTTTCCTTGTGCGTGTGTGCGCGCGCGTGTGTGTCTGTGGGAGAGATCTCCCCGCACCAGCTCGGGCGCCCGTTTGTGTTGCTTGTGTGAGCAGAGGGGCGCGGGTGCGGGCGTGCACGTGAGCCGCGTCTTGCCCCGGCAGTGTGTGCGAGTGTGTATGTGTGTAGCTGTGCGTGTGTGTGTATGTGTACTAAGATCGTTGTGTGCAAAGTGTGTCTGTGTTTCTCTAAGCCTGAGTGCCCACGGACGCCTGTAGCTCGGTGTGTGTGTTGCTGTGTGTGTTGTGTGTGCCTTGTGCTTACAGGACAGGCGGGTGCCTGGATGGGGTGGGGGGCGTGCATGAGACTGTGTATGTGCGCGTGCAGGTTTGCGGTGCGTGTGAGTATGTGTGGGGGTGCATATGTGTGCGTCCAGTGTGTGCGGTGTGTGTATGCATGTAACTGTATGTGATGGGTGTAAGCAAGGCGTGTGCGAGTGTGCAGTTTGAGTGTGTGCGCATGTAGTGCGGGGTGTGCGTGCCGTGTGGGTGCGTGTATAAGGTATGTAGCGTGTGTGCATGTGTGTGCCCGCGCGTGCCCCTCCCCGTGTTGGTTTTTGCGGCTCGGCACAAAGCAAACAGCGGGGCCCGGGGACCGGGGCGGGGGCGGGGGGGCCGTTTCCAGGGCCCGGGGCGCGGGGGGGCCGCGGGGTCCCAGCGCTGCTCGTTATAACGTGGCTCCAGGAGCTGTCGGCAGCTTGAAAGCGCCGCGGCCGCCGCGCGGGCCGGGCCGGGCGGGGGGGGCAGGGGGGCGGCGGGGGGAGCCCCCCCCCCCCGCGCCCGGCGGCTCCAGGGGCCCGGGCCCGGCGGCGCCGCTTTGATTTGGGAAAAACGCGGCGCCTCCCGGATCAAACGGAAAATTACTGCGGGCGGGGGGAGGGGGGCGGGCTGCCCGGCTGCATAATACGCCCCCCGCACCCTCCAACCCAGCATACCCCCTGCCCCACCCCATAATATACGCTTACCCCTTCTCTCCCATCCCATAATACATTCTTACCCCTGTGTCCCAGCCCGACATACGCCCCTACTCCCTTCTGACCCTTTCATCCCATAATATGACCCCTGCTCCAAGCACCCCGCCTCGGCCCCCTACATCCCATAATATGCCCCTGCCCCTCACACCTTTCCATCCCATCGTGCACCCCCCTGTCCCCATCCCGTAATACCCCCTTGCCTTCGCGGTCTTCCCCTCCATCCTATAATATACCCGTACCCCTGCCCCCACCTCCATCCTATAATATACCCCTGCCCCCCACCCCTTCCATCCCATAATATATGGGAGGGGCGGGGCGGACACGCGTGACGGCGCGTGGGGAGGGGAGACCCCGCGTGGGGGCGCACGCGGGGCGGGCGAGGGGCGCGTGCCGGTCGCTGCCCCGCGCCCCCACCTCACGCGCCCCCCACGCAGGGCCCGCGCCGCGCCATGGACTGTAGCTGCCTCTCGGACCTGCTGCTCACGGCACCGCTGCCCGCCCTCTGGACCCCCGGTAAGGCCACGCGAGACCTCCAGCGCCCCATGGGAAACCTCGCAACCCCCAAGCTCCGTCTTGCGTTGGTCGGGCCGACCCCTCGCACCCCGCCTCCTCCCCACGCGGGACTGCGACGGCCCCGCCCCGGCCACACTCCGGCGCGCGTGGGCCGGGGCCGGGCAGCGGAGGGCTCCGTGCGCCTGTACCGGCCCACGTCCGCCCCGCACGGAGCCCCGGCCCCACGGGGCGCAGGGACCCGCCACTCCGGGCCCCTGCGTCCCCACGCGCTTGGTGCACGAAGCCCAGGGCTCTGCTCCCCACGGCCCGGGACTCACGGGCCCCGCGTCTCCATCTCCCCACGGGACCCCCACGTCTACCCCACGCGGGGCGCCCGGCCCCACGTCTCTATCAGCCCTGGCCCCACAACCCCCACGGTCCCGGGACTCTTCTCCCACGGGGCGCCGAGTCCTCCCCACTCCCGTGCCCCAGGGCGCCACGTCTCCTGCTCCCCAAGCGCACGGCCCTCCCCCCGCGGCTCCACGCTTGGGTGCCCGGACCCCACGGCTCCACACTCTTGGTGCAAGGACCTTCACGTCTCCCCCACGCAGGACGGCCGAGGCCCACCTCTCCACCCGCGCAGGCGCTGCCACGCCCCCCCCCCATGCCCGGGGTGCACGGGACCCCACGGCCCCAGTGCGGCGACCCCAGGCCTCGCCCCCGCGGGCTCCCGGACCCCAGGTCTCCACGCCCCGGGTGCAGGGCACCCCCATTCCCCACGGCCCCAGGTCTCCCCCGCGCCTCCACCCCCGGCCCCGCGCCCCGGCGGCGGCCCCGGGCTCCTCACCGGCCCGGCCGCCGCCGCCCCAGGCTTCGCCTTCCCGGACTGGGCCTACAAGCCGGAGTCGAGCCCGGGCTCGCGGCAGATCCAGCTGTGGCACTTCATCCTGGAGCTGCTGCAGAAGGAGGAGTACCGCGGGGTCATCGCCTGGCAGGGCGACTACGGCGAGTTCGTCATCAAGGACCCGGACGAGGTGGCACGGCTGTGGGGCGTGCGCAAGTGCAAGCCCCACATGAACTACGACAAGCTGAGCCGGGCGCTGCGGTGAGCGGGGAGGCCGCCGCGGGGAGGCCGCCGCGGGGAGGCCCCCGCATCCTGCGCGGCCCGGCTGGGCGGGGGGGCGCTGCCCGTCCTCGCCCCGACCTGGGTCCGGGCGCCGGGGCGCACACCGCGCCGCCCTGCCCACGGGGGCTGCAGGACCCAGGCGTCGGGCTGCCCGAGCCGGGCCGGCTGACCCCCGCCCCCGCCCCCCAGGTACTACTACAACAAGCGCATCCTGCACAAGACCAAGGGCAAACGCTTCACCTACAAGTTCAACTTCAGCAAGGTGGTGCTGGTCAACTACCCGCTGCTGGACGTGGCGCCGCCGCTGCTGCTGGCCCAGGGGCCCTGCCCCGCCGCCGGCCCCGCGCCCGGTCCCGACTGCGCCGCGCTCAGCCCCGAGGTACGGTCCGGGCCCCGCTAGTGCGGCGCGGCTCACCCGGGGCAGCTCGGGGAGCGGACGCGCGGGGGAAACGGCCCCCCAGCACCGGGGGGTGGGGGCGTCGATGCGGGGTAAGGGGGAGGCTGTGTGGGTGACTCGCTAGTGCTGGGGGGGGTTCATTCGGGGTAAGGGGGTGGGCACACACGGGGGGGAGCGGGGCTGCCCCGGCGCCGGGAGGGCGGTTACCTCGGCGTAGCCGGGGGCGGACACCCGGGCTGGCCCGGAGCCGGGGGGCGGGGGAGTGGGGCTGGCCGCGGCGCGCCCAGACGTCCCCCCGCCCCCAGGCGCTGCAGTCGCTGTTCGCCGGCCCCCGCCTGGGCGACCCCCCCGGCCGCGGGGCCCCGTTCGAGCGGCCCGAGGGCGACAAGCTGCGGCTGGACGCGGCCTTCCCCTTCCTGGGCTCAGGTGAGACCCCCCCCGCCCCCCCCGCGGAGCGCGAGCGCCCCTCACCCGCCCTCTCTCCGCAGGTGTCTCCGGCTACGCGAAGCCGCCGGCGCTGCTGGGCCCCTACGGGCGGGGGGCGCCCTTCCCCGAGTACCCCTGGACCCTGAGCCCCTACCTGCCCGGCGCCTTCCCGCTCGGCGCCTCCAAGCTGCCGCCCTCGCTCTACGCGCCCCCCCTGTACCCCGCGCCGCTGGGGGGCGCCCTGGGGCCGCTGCCCGCCCCGCCCTCGCTGCTGGGGGCCGACGGGGGCCGGGGGGCGCCGGGGGGGGCCGCCCCGCACCCGCCCCTGCCCCTGCCCCTGCGGGCCGAGGTGCACGGGCCCGGGGCGGGCGGAGCGGGCCCCGGGGCGGGCGCGGGCGCGGGGCCCGGGGCGGGGGGGGCCGGGGGCGGCTCCGACTCGGAGCTGGAGATCACGGATCTCAGCGAGTGCAGCTCGGACCACGAGGGCTGCGACTTCAGCCCCCCCCCGGGGCTGGGGGGGGCCGGGCCCGACAGCTGAACCCCCCTCTATTTTTATAGGAGAGTTTTATGTCCGCCCCCCCTCCCAGTCCCCCGCGAGTCAAGGCAGGGACCCAGGCGCCCGGGACGCTGCCCGCTGCCCCCCCATGGGCTAGGGGAGAACCCAGGCATCTGGGCTCCTAGAGACCCCCCCCCACTGGGGACAAAAAAAGGTGGCCAGGCTCCCAGCGACCCCCCCCCCCCACGGGGCTAGGGGAGACCCCAGGAGGCCGGGCTGGGAGGGAAAAGCTCCCCCGCCCCCCTGTGCTGGGGCAGAACCCAGGCGTCCCCCCCCCACTGAAGGACCCCCCCACAGGGAGGGTTAACTCCTGCCTGCCCACACCCCCAGTGCAATAGCACCCCCGCCCCCGCGCTTGTGTCTCCGTCCCCCACCCCCGCGTGTCTGTGACGTCACTGCTCGCGCTTCCTGCCAGGTCTGTACACAGGTCCGTGACCCCCCCGGGGCCACAGCAATAAGGAGCGACCGGAGCCGCCGGTGCCAATAAAGCCCCGGGCCGGGCCAGGCCGGAGCCTCGTGTGAGCGCGATTGCTTGTGTCTGGGCCCCGGCGGGAGGGACCCCGGGGCCAAGCGCCGCCCAGGCCCCTAGCTGGGAAGGGGCCCAGGGGCACTGAACCCAGATGTCCAAGTCCGAGGGGAAGAGACGCAGGTGTGCTAGTTGCCCCCCACACTGGGGAGAACCCAGCCTGTGCCCCCCAGGCAGAGAGAGAGACCAGGCATCCAACCCCCCCAGGACCCAGGTGTCCTCCCCCCCAGAGAGCCCAGGCGTCCAACCCCTCCTCCCCAGGGAACCCAGGCGTTCAAGGCAGCCAGAGGGACCCAGGCATTGGGAAAGCAGGACTTTATTGGCAGCAGGATCTCCCCCCCCAATAAAAACTCCATTAAAACCTCTGATATATATATATAAAAAGTCTCCAGCAAAAGGCTGCCCCCCCCCGTGGCCCTGACCCCGATGCAGAGCTGGGGGCGGGGCTGGGGGGTATCGGCTCCAGGGGCCTAAGAGAGAGGAAAGGAAAGGAGAGGGTCAAGCCTGGCCTTGCCCCCAGCCTGGCCCCCCCAGAGCCCTCCCCATCCCCCATACCTGCAGGGCCCTCACGTGAAGCCGGGCATGGGGGGGCCACACTTGGCCAGAGCCCCCTGGAGCAGCCAGAACTCTTCCTCCAGGTTCTGTGGCAGGGAAGGGGTTAAGGGTGCCCAGAAAGGTCCCAGGGCCCCCTAGGGGAGCACCCAGGTCTCCCAGGCCCCTCCCCCCAAAACCCAGGCATCTGAGCCCCACCAGAGGGAAGAATAAAGGTGTTTGGGCCCCCTGCCTGAGTACCCAGGTGTCCAAGCCCCTCACCCTGAGGGGAACCCAGGTGACCGAGCCCCTCCCCCGCCAGCTTACCCTGAGCGCGTGCAGCGTGAGCTCCAGGGGCTGCAGCTCATCCTGGGCCAGTGCAGCCAGGTGGGAGGGCAGCAGTGGGGGGGTGCCAGGGCCCCCCAGGGCCAGGGGCTGAGGGCCATTCAGGGACCCCCCTGCCAGGGAGACAGGGTCAGGCTGGGCGCTTCCAGCCCCCTATCCCTGCAGCAGTGGCTCTATCCTGTCTCCCCCATGTATCCCACGATGCCCCTTTCCCCATCCCAAAAGGCCAAATCCACAATGCCCCATCCTGCCCCCGACTGTATCCCACAATGCCCCTCTCGCACCCCCCCAGTCGTATCCCATGATGCTGTGCTCCTGCCAGTACCTGGAGCTGCCTCTGAGCCCTCAGCGCCATCACCTGGGTCCCGCTCACCCGGTGCCTCAGCTTCGGCTCTGGCATGGGGAGGGAGCGTGGAGGGGGCCACTTGGTCTTCCCCCAGCAGCAGCCGCCGCAGTGCTGACACTGGGGAGACATGGGTGGGGGTGAGACGGAGAGGGGGTCCTGGGTGGGGAAATGGGGTGGGAGGTCACTTACCCCTTTGCAGCGCGGCAGCTGCCAGCCCCCCTTCGGCACCCCCCAGGGGCCGCGCCAGGGCCAGCAGTGCGGCCAGGGCGGGGGTGTCGTTGTGGGGGGGAGGCACGGGGCTGCGCTCCTCAAACTCAGCCCCCTCCAGTGCCCTGTCCTTGTCGCGCTCTGTGGGGAGGGCAGGTGAGACCGGGGGGAGTCAGGAGTCCTTCGTGTTGCCCCCGAGAAGAGGAACTCAGGAGTCCAGGGCCCCCCACACTCACCCTCCGTCTCCTTCAGTGACGCCCCATTCTCAGAGGTGCTGAGCAGCGGCTCCCGGCAGCTGGGCAGAGTGAGGACTGTTATACCTGCCCCACAGCCCCAGAGCCAGCCGCATCTCAGGGTGCGACGCCCGCCCCAGAGCCGCCCGCCCTGACGGGGCTGCACTCACTAGCTGGGGCTCGGCGGGTTCTGTCCAGGCCGAGAATGTTTCACCGAGCTGGATTCGGGCAGTTTGATGCTCCCGGCCGTCGTGTCGATCAGCGAGCACCAGCTGCGGATGGGCACAAGCTCAGGCTGACTGCTGCTGCCCCGGTGCCCCTCCTTCCCACCCCGCGGCCCCCTGCCGCCCTGGTGCCCCTCCCTCCCGCCCCGGTGCCCCCACCTCTTCATCTCCGACACCGTCTGTGCCACCAGCTCGTAGATCTGCGGTGCCTTCTCACAGCTGCTGATGACGTAAAAGGCCTTGCGGTCTGTGGGGTGGGTGGGGAGGGCATCAGCCAGGGGGTTTTGGGGGGTCCCACTCCCAGCCCCTGGGCAGAGACCCCTCCAACATCAGGCACACATGGGGGGGGGGAAGCGTACATCAATCAGGTACCTGGGAGAACACATCTCTCTTCCCACAGTGCCCCGGATAAGGGCATATTCTTCCTTCCCACAATGCACCGAGGCAGGGCACAGTGCCTCGCCCCACAATGCACCAGGCCAAGGAGACAGTCCCCTTCCCCCATGCCCTAGGCTGGGGCCAAGCTCCCATTCCTAAAATGCACCCCACTACACAGACCTTCCCACAATGCCCTAGGGCAAGCCCCACATACATGCAAACCTTCCCACAATGCCCCGGGGCAGGACACATTTCCCCTTCCCACAATGCACCAGGCCCAGGCCCCCATGCCCTGGGACATGGCCACGACCCCCTTCCCACAGTGCCCAGGGCCCTGACCCCAGTGCATACTGGGTGGGCAGAGGCCACGCCTACCTGTGGCCACCTGGCGCGTGATGGCGGAGCTGAGGCGCACGATGGGGCTGAGGCTGAGCTTGGCGGTGTCAGGGGCACTGACCGGGCGGCTCTGGCAGCGCAGCACCAGGCGCTCCTCCTGCCGCTGCAGCAGCACCAGCAGGTCGTCCAGCAGCAGCGCCTGAACCTCTGCGCGGGGGTGTCGAGGGTCACGGACCCCCCGGTACTCCGTCAGGCCCAGTGTGGACCCTCCCTGGTACCCCCCAAGCCCTGCTTGGACCCGCCCCAGGGCAGCTGAGGACCCCCCCCCCAGCCCCAGCAGATGCTCCCAGGACCTGCAGGGACCTCCACCCCCACATGGATGCCCCCAGGCCCTGCACAGACCCCCCAAGGCCCTGCATGGATCCCTTTCCAGGGACCCCCTCTCCTGCCCCACGCAGGGACCCCCAGGCACCCTCCTGCCCCAGGGAGGGGGGTCACTCACCCACAGCCTTGTCCTTGGAGACACGCCACGTCAGCAACCCCTCATGCACCAGGTGCCGCTTGGTAATGTCGGACGCCTGTAGGGGGGAGAGTCAGGGGGTCTCCTTAAGCTGCCCCCTCCGCGCCTCCAAGTTCTTCTCCTAGGTACCTTGAAGTCGCTGAGCTGTGGGTCCGAGCTCTGCTTCAAGTAGGACAGGTCCAGGCGGCCCTGGTAGTCCTTCATCTTCTGCAAGGGGGGGGGTCAGAAATAGATTTGGGGGTCCTGGGGGCCCACAGGTCCTGGGGAGAATAGGGGGGGGACAGGACGATCTTGGCAGCTCACCATGAAGTTCTCCATGTCGCGCACCTCCTGGTTGACACGGTGCAGGATGTGACGGCAGCACTCAGCTGCATGCTCCACCCGTGCCTGCTCCTCCGGTGCCTCTGTGGGCGCAGGTGCAGGGGTCAGCGCCAGCCCATGACCCCTACTCCCTGCCCTGCCCCGACCCCCCCCCCCCCGCACACGCACCGGTGTACTTGGCGATGTTCTGCAGCAGCAGTGGGTACTTGGTGAGTCGCTGCATCTCGATGGGTACAATGTCCTTGAGCTGCAGCCGCCGGCAGCGTGCCTGGCTCTCCGCCTCCTGCGGGCACCAAGGGATCGGGGTCGGGATCGGGGTCGGGATCGGGATCAGGGTCGGGGGTTTAGGGGGTCTGTACCTGGATGAACTGTGCGAAGCGCGGGTCCCGGCGTTGCTTGGCCTTGAGCTGCTTCAAGGTGCGGGACTGGCAGCTGCAGAACCGTGCTGAGATCTTCTCAAACCAGCCGCCCTCTGGGCCCTCAAACTGCAGGGGGGCGGGGGTCCAGGGAGGTGTCAGCCCCTGTGAGCCCGTGACCCCCCTCATTAGCCCTCAGCCCCCAGCTCCCCGCCTCATACCCGGGCCAGGAGCACATCCCCAATCTCAGGGACGACGTAGTTGTTGTCATCCCGCAGCTTCCGCAGGCTCTCAAGGAACAGACCTGGGGGTAGCACCGGGAGGGGTCAGGCCCCTGGTGCCCCTCACTCCCGACCCGCAGGCCCCAGCACCCTTCAGTCCCACGCCAGCCATACCGTGCACCTCAAGCAGGTCCTCCAGGCCGGGAAACATGGCAACAAGCTCATCCTCTGCAAGGAAGCTGTCAGCAAGCAGTGGCTGGTAGAAAACCTCCAGCAGGACCCGCAGCATGCGCACGTGTGCGAACTCCGTCATGAACAACTCTGGGGGCGCAGTAAGGGGGGGAAAAAGTCAGCACAGGGGGCCACACCCACCGCCGTCACGGGGGGTGGGGTGGGGCAGGGGCAGTTCTTGGAGGCCTGGACACCTGGGTTCTCCAGGAGAGGAGAGAAGCGGAGCAGGGGGCTTCTAGGGTCCAGCGGGGCTGGGAGCCAAGATGCATGGGTTCTCTGGGGAGGATGTGGGGGCTGGTAGGGTGGAGTCCAGAGGGTTATAGGGCCCAGGGGTGTTGGGAACCCAGACGCCTGGGCCTTGGGGCACGTACCGTTGATGACCTCCTGGCGCTTGACCTCGGTGGGCTGCAGCCGGAGGAGGGCGTCAGGGGCCACGAGCTGGCGCCAGGTGCCCGGCGGCTCCAGTTCAGGCAGCTCTGGGCTGGGCGCAGGGCGCGGCTCAGCAGCCTCCTCAGGCTGCGCAGACAGAAAGGGCGGTGGCTCCCCTGGCTCCAGGCTGCAGGGACCAGGCCGCAGCATCAGTGTCGGCACTGCTGGGACCTGCCCTGACCTACCCCCTGCACGCTCACGCCCACACACGTACACGCAGCGGCTGGGGGGCCCTGGGGGGGCCGCAAGGGCACCGGCGCGGGCAGCCGCGTCCAGGTCCACGTCGCTGCGGGAGCGTGGTGGCTTCCCTTTGGCCGAGCCGCGCTGGGACCGGCGCCGCTCCACTGCCCGCAGGCTCTCCGAACGGCCCAGCCGTCCTGGCAGCCTACGCCGTGCACAGGACACGCAAGGGACATGGGATGCGCACAGACATGGCGGCGCCAGGACACAGGGACATGGCAATGGGCGGGGGCCATGGAAGAACATGTGTGTCGCATGAGGCATGGACAACACATGCAGGAAGGGGACACACGTGGCCATGGACACGCATACGCATGGGGAGACAAGTCACAGCAGACGCAATTAACCAATCAGTAGGCAGGAGGGAGAGGAAAGCAGCCAATGAGAAGCAAGCGGGGATGATGAAGTCACATGCAATGGGGGTAGAAAGAAATAAAGAGAGAGAGGTGAGAGCCTGGGGGGCATTTGCCCCATACCCCAGCACCAGGGGGCACCGTGCCTGGGGGGCCGGGCCGGGCCTGGGAGGGGGGTACTTAGCTGTGTGGGCAGGGTCTCCCGGGGGTGTTGGACCCCCCCACACATGCAAACTGGGGGGGTCAGGGGACACCAACCTGATACGGCGTCTGGGGAGAGAGAGGGTGAATGGCGGGGGGGGGAAGAGACCCTCCCCAGGGAGTAACTGCCAAAGACCCGGAGACCCCAGGCATCCAAGCCCTCAGGCAGGGCCCGCCCTCCCAGAGAGTCGGGGGGTGGGGGGGCAGCCGCATCCTGCAGGTGGTCTCACCTTTCGCATTCGACGGCCTCCTCGGGGGGCTGCGTGTCACTGGGCGGGGGCTCCACCAAGGACCCCCCCTTGGGGCTGACATCCAACATGTCTGTGGTTTTGGGGGCTTCTGAGCCTGGGAGCAGCAGGGGTGGGTGTGTAAAGGGTTAACCCCACCCAACTCTCCCCCCTGCAGGCGGACCCTGCCACTCACCTGCATCCCCCTCAGGCCCCTCAGCTTGGGGGGTGCTGATGGTCACGGCCAAGCTGGGGGGGTCCGGCCCCGGGGCCCCCACTGCAGCTCCCCGGCTCCGCTGTGCCCCCCCCTCCGGCACCTTTTGCCCTTTCCTGTCCGGCACGGCTGCCTTCTCCGCTGACGGGGCACGAGGGTCAGTCACCTCCCAGAGAACCCAGGCGTCCAGGCTCCCAGCCCCCTCCCTGCCCCCAGGGAACCAGGATGTCCAGGGCTGCATGCACACGGTGTGGGGGGGCTGCATGCGGGGTTGGGAGGGGCGTTAGTGCATTATGGGGCCAGGCCCAGCCTGCTGACACCAAGGGGTTAATGGAGTTAGGAGCATTGGGGGGGCGGGGGCGGGCGGTACCTTCGCCCTGGGGGCCTTTGCTGGGCCTGGGGTCGGGGTCTGGAAGAGAAGAGGGGGTGGCTGAGGGGGCTGGGCTGGGCCGGGCTGGGGAAGGGAGGTCATCTCAGGGCCCCGCCACGTACTGGGGGTGTCTCTGGCCCAGCGTGCTGCATCCAGGATCCCGAAGCCCCGGCGCCGCGGTGGCTCCTCCAACTTCCGGTTGCCCGAAATCTGGGGACCAAGACATCGGGGAGCAAAGGGGAGGCTGAGGGGACCCAGGCATCCAGGCCTCCCCCCCGCTGCATGGAACCCAGGTGTCCGGGCCCCCAGCACCCCCACCGCCGAAAGCCCGGCGTCCAGACCCCACCTTCTTGCGGAAGAAGTTCCCCTTGGATTTCTTGCTGTCGCCGGTGCGGGTCTTAACCCCCAGATGCTTCATGTAGGCGGCGATGGAGGTGAAGATGGCCAAGCTACAGGGGAACGGGGGCGTTGGGAAGGTGGGGGCATGAGTGAGGGTTGTGGGAAAGCCGCCTTCCCCCCAACCCCCCAGGAAAGGCCATGGCCCCGCCAGGTTGAGACCCCCCCACAGCCCCTCTCACCTGCGCTCCTCGTCCGCGGAGATTGTGGATCTGGGGAGGAAAAGCGGGGGAAGCGTGAGGCCAGGAATCCAGGGAGAAGTCTTGGGGGGAGCCCAGGTCGAATTAGCTACCCTGTGACATCCCCCCGCCAGAGCCAGCATCTCATCCCAAAGACCCTGTTACACCCAGCCCTACACCCCAGGCCTGTGATACCCGCCCTGATGACCACCCCAGAGCCAAGTGCAGCGCCTCACCGGCCCGCCAGCCCCATTGCGGCGCTCCCATGCGCATCAGGGTCTGTGAGCTGCCTGGGGACATGTTCTAGGCTCAGGCAGGGTGTGCAGGGCCAGGGCTGGGCTGGGGCTTTATATGGGGCTATGGGATGATGCAACCAGCAGCAAGAGGCTGGAGGCAGAGGCGGGGGACCCCCCTCCCTGAACAGCTGGATTTGCCCCTCCCCCACGTGGGAACAGTTGGGACCTGCCAGATGTACTGGGCTGGGTGCCAGGCCTCCAAAACAGCAGGGGGGGGGCTGCAGGTTGGGAACGAGGGGCCCTGGGGGCATGGGGCTGCGGGCTGAGCGAGGAACACCAGCAGGGCAGGGGCTGCGAGTCAGGAGTGAGGGGGCACTGGTGGGGCAGGGGGCTGCATGTTGGGAGTGAGGGGGGCTGTCCCCAGGTGCCTGCTGGCTCTGGGCCTCCCAGGTCCTGGGGGCGTTTCCACTCACTGCATGTCCTCCAGCCGTGCCAGCAGCGTCTCTGCCAGCTGCTTCTCTTTAGCCTCCCGGATGCCCTTGTCCCGGGTCTGATACGACTCCAGCTCCCCTAGCTCAACTGCTCCCGGGGTCATGCCCATCTGCCGATTCGACCTACCCCAGGGGCAGGGATCAGGGGTCAGAGGGTACCAGCTTGGCCTCCTGGACACCCCCCAACCCCTCGAGCCCCTGCCCCCACCTGAAGCCTTCGAGCTGCCGACTGATCTCGGGCTCCTGGGCGAACTGGATTTCTGCCAGGAACTGGCGCTGGATGTCATCGGGCAGCAGCTCTGGCCGGGTCCGGTCTGTAGAGCCAGGGCTGTGAGCTTCCCCCAGCAGTGCCCTGCACCCCCCGGCCCCATGCTGCAAATTTCTCCAAGCAGTGCCCCAGCTGCCAGCCAGACTGGGTGTGAGCTGGCTCTGGGGAAGCTGCCAGCTGAGTCATCAGCCTGGGAACCGCCACGTTGGGGCCAGCGCCGGCGGGATGCAGCTGCCTCTGGGGTGCAGCAGGGCTGTGGGGAACGGGGCTGAGGCCCTGACAGCCACCAGGTGGCGCCAGGCACTCTTGGCCAGCCTGGCCCCACCACTTCCGGGTTCTCCTGGGAGTGAGGAGACTGACAGGGCTGGGGGCTGTGAGTTAGGAATGAGGCACACCGGTGGGACTGAGGGGGGCAGGGGCTGCAGGTCAGGAGTGAGGGGTCACCTGGTCCTTCCCAGCTGCCGCGTCCCCCCAGTGACACTCACCGAGCTCAAACTGCACCTTTTCCGGGATGGGGACCCGCAGGAGCTGCCGGGGGAGATGGGGTCAGGGGTGGTTGTGGGGTGTGAAGGGAGGTCAGGATGGAGTTGGAAGCGGGGAGGACATCGGGGAAGAGCACAGGACTGTAGCAGGGTTGGGGGGCAGGTCTGACACCCTGGGGAGTCCAGCTGGGCAGAGCCTGGAGTGGGGGTGCTGGAAGGAGGGGGGAGAGGATTCCCCCCGGTGTTTAGATGGGGTTAAGGGGTCTATAGGGCAGCCTTGGGCTGTCCAGGGAGTCCCAGGGGGATCTGGAGGGTCCATGGCGGGGGAGGGGGCCCTTACCCCGGCCTTGTCGATGAAGCTGTGATAGAAATCCACAAACTGCTTCTTCGCCTCTTTGGCACCAAGGCTGCGCAGCAGCTCTGCATGGAGGAAGCAGAGCTGGGGGGGGGGAAGGCGCCATCAGTAGGGGGCACCTCTGTCCCCCCACCCCATGCACAAGGCTGGCACATGTGTGTGCAAGCCCTGACCCCCCCTCCACAGGCCTCACCACGGGGCTGGGGTCAAACTGGAGCACGGCATGCAGCAGAAAAGCCATGAGATAGGCCGGGTGTGTGCGCAGCAGCTCCAGGCTCCCGAACAAGCTGCTCTGGTCATCCGGGGTCTGTGGGGAGAGAAGTAGGGGGTCTCGGCTCCTCCTCTGAGGCTGAAACCCCCTCCCCTCAGGTGCCAGGACCCGCTCCCCAGGCATCCCTGTCTCACCTGCTTCAAGTCATTCTCAAAGTCCTCGTCCTCAGCCCCAATAATGGCGGGTGGTGCCTGGCTGCAGCCCCCTGGGCCCTGGGGACAGACACAGGTGGGGGTGGGTGGGGGTCCCCGACATCCTGAGACCCCCCCCCCCCCGGCCCTCAAGACTCACCAAGCCCTGCGGCTCCTCCTCCATCCTGCCCGCTCCCGTCACACCTGCAACCATGGATGCTATAAGAGACCCACCGACCCCAGCCCCCACTCCCAGGTTGGGGGCAGGGGGTGAGGCCAAGTGCTGGGGTCAGGGCCAAAGGGGATTTCCCCCCCAGCCAGGCCAGGCACATGAAAGGGCACATGTGTGTGCACATGCTCACAGCACGCGTGTGGCTGGCTCCCCAGGCCCCGGGATGGGGCAGTGGGTGTAT
Source organism: Crocodylus siamensis (assembly GCF_052110815.1). NCBI lineage: Eukaryota > Metazoa > Chordata > Crocodylia > Crocodylidae > Crocodylus > Crocodylus siamensis. The sequence goes on from NC_143400.1 coordinate 24,478,101, forward strand.
GTGTGGGGCAGGCATGGGGTGACGCCGCCCCTGACTCCAGCCCTGTACCACCCCCCAGACTGGTACCTGCCTCCAGGGGGCGCCGCTGGGGTGGGAAGGCGCACCGGAGGGGTCAGTCCGCAGGACCTGAGCCCAGATACCGGGATTCCTCGCGTGCCCCCTTTCCCCCGCCGGAAAGGCGGCTCCACCGGGCTCTAAGACAAAAGCGGCAGCCCCCGGATTATTTACGGAGAACAGCGCAGCGGCTTCCTGCAGCAGGAAATGATGCGGGGGCTACCCCCCCACCCCGGCCACTGACACCCATAATCCCCTGGGGCACGCTACCCGGGCAGGGGGCGAGACCACAACAGCTTCCCACACCTGGTGCCCCGCACCCCCCAGGCCCTCACCTGTCCCCCCATCCCGAGACTGCACCGTGCAGGGCCGGGGGCAAGCGCATTCCCGGGGGGGAGCGAGCCCTCTCACCCCAGGCTCTGCACCCCAGACCCCAAGGGGCCGAATCTCACCCCGAATGACCCCCGGCCCCAGCGACCCCGGCCCTGACCCCCCGGCGGCGCCGAGCCCCGGCCCCGCGCAGTCCGACCGGAAACGGGCACTTCCGCTCGGCAGCTCCGGCCTGGTGCTCGGGCCGGGCCGGGCCGGGGGGGCAGGAAGCCGCTGCCTTTTCCAGGCCCCCCGGCCGCGCTTCCGTCGGGGTCCCCTTGCAGCCGCTCCCGCCCCCGGGCAATCAGAGACCCCCACGGGCCTGCGCCCCCCCGCAGACCTGTCCCGAGGCGCCCCCTGGCGACCACAGGAGCCCCAGCCTCAGCGCACCGCTGCCCGCGGCCAGATGTGGCCGCCCCTGGGTGGAGCCTGCGGGGCGGGCGGGGCGACCTGCAGCTGGCTCTGGGGTGAGATGTGTCGCGGCCTAGTGAAACAGGGC